>NW_026712979.1:4530000-5760193 GCF_030625045.1 Achroia grisella | reverse complement strand
AACTTCTACCTTAGTATCTTTATCGAGTACTCAATATCGGTTAATGTCTGTACATGGTATATTGAAACAGTGCTTGCAGATATGTGTAAATACTTCTTGCTTGGTGTGAAAGAATGGAGGTAAAAGGCAATAGGTTTTACACAAAACTCTTTTTCTATGATGTCTCAGAATAGATAAGAGATAAAGATCAAGGAATATTTTGATATAATTTATCAAAATTTTTTATAAAATGAAACTCCTTCACCTTCAAAAATGAAAAACGTTGAAATAAGTATTTAAAAGAAATATCGTTTTTGTTCCATTTATGGGTAATGGTAGAATAATAGATTATAACGATCAAGAAATAAATATAAAATGACCTTGAAAACCTTGTTTAGATAATGGCAAATAAACCTCATCTCTATATTATAATTATTACAAACCATATCCTAAAACGAATACGGAAGACATCGAACCGCTCCTTAGCAACTGTTAATACGTCATTACATAGCAATATGCTAATTATTCGTTTCATTCTCTATAATTATAAATGCTAAAATCGTGCAGCAACCACTCACAAAATCAAATAGACCGAATCGTGATTGATATAACAATTGCCTACAAAAGAAAATTATTTATTATCTAAATGAGATAGGGGGAAACGAGAGCTCAATTTGGCGGTATGAAGGTCAAATCATTCACTACTTGTATGTTTTAGATATATATTTAAAGTATTTTAGATAGTACGACAAATAATAATCAGAGGTTGTCAAATGCCGATATAAATAAGCATGAGGGGTACTGTGATCTTATGACACGGCCTTCATGTAAAAGCAAGGAAAGCAACGGTTGGCACTTACTTAGGTGATTGGACATCTTACTTGTCATTTAAGTTACATAAAAAATTAATACCACGTAATTTAAAAGTAATTGAAAATACAATACAAAGGTTTATTACTATTTTTTGTATCATATTTGAAATATTTACTACATTTGAAGTAAATGTTTAAAAAAATTAATTGCAATAAATAAATGAGCTACAACTATCTCATTATCAAGGAATAAAAATAAAATAAACAATAATTCCAAAATTTTGCTCATAAATGTGGAAATTAAGTAACTTTACTAACATGTAAAACTTTAAAAATATAAATGATATAGGTGAAGCATAATATATTAATAGATACAAAATTGCATTTTAGTTATACGTTATATATAAGTATAAAGTTAATATTGGGTATGGACAATACTGAGACGCGGATAATTAAGGACATATAAATATATCGACACCCAAGTATGTTCCAGAAGAAGAAATAATTGATTTATGCTATCTGTTATGATATTAGGGAATGGCCATTAGGGCTAGGATAAATCCTCATAAAACCAATATACAATATAGTAAAAGATTTTGGTTAGGATATTAATAGATTAAAAAGTAATTGATTTTACGCCCGTTGTTCCAATGATTTATTCGAACTTGAAAGTCGATTAATATATTTTTTTTATAATAACAATCCATATGTTTACAATAGATATTTTATTTTACATCTCTAATAGTAATCAATCAGCACCCGTGTAACGGAAATGCTATAAATGATTGTGCGACATGCTTTAATAAATAATTCAAGGTCTAATCTTTAGATTCTTATATTTGATCGGCCTTTTGTAACAATGTCTTGGATGTCTTGTAGCTGTCTATATTTTTATCAGATCTGTTTGAGTTTCATTAATATTTTTTGATTGTAAGTTACAAACTAATTTGACGGAATATTTACTGCGTTATGATTAGGACATCATATAATTTAAAAAAACTACATATTAATATGTTATTTTTGTTATTTACAGTTTAATAAAATATATTTAGTATTTTTGATAAAACTGTTATTAATTTATAATGTATATGTGGGAAAACGTGTTTCTCTCTGTCTGTTTATCTTTTTACTAGTAAACGACTGAATGAATCATAATAAAATGTAAGATAGATTTTACTAGGAATCCTCCTAGTAAAATATATATTTTTTATAAAATATACTATATATCCGGATGGATATAGAGTATATTATATAATAACTAAAGTTTTTGATTATACAATAGTTATTAGAAATGCGAAAATATGTTTGTTTGTTACCTTAACGCGATTAATCGACTAGAGTCCTAATATGACGTACAAACAGATAGTATAATATGAGGACAGATACCGGTTACCTACATTTAAGTACCTTTTATTTAAAAAAAATATCATGTGTAACAGCTAGTAATATTTTTTACTAATATTATAAACGACTCTTGCTCTCAAAAACTACTAAACGGAATTTGATATAAATTTTCAGTAAAATAGCTTATACATCAGAATAACACATAGGCTATAATTTAAAAAGAAGTTACGTAAATTGAGCGAAATATAATGGTAAACGAGGTTGGGCGGGTCAGCTAGTATATAGTATACAAAAATTTAAATATTTCAATCATTTATCAATGAGCTTTTTAATTACTTTCAGGGAAATTCCTTGATAACTTCATTTAGGCACATTTTTGGGGAACATGTTAACCCGACCTGGAAAATATTCAATTTTCGTTCTCTCTTAATCTCTTGGGCCCTTCGGAACACGGTCAAACGCATTTTAATTATGAAATTGACATATCGCAAGGCCAGCATTACAGGACCGTATTCAGTATGGTATATGGAAAATATATTATTTTATTTTGTAATTTAAAATAAGATTAAATATATTCGGAAGGTACTTCGTTTATCAAGCGATTATTATGTCTTCATTCCGCTGTATCTACAAAACAATTAATTAAATTAAGAAAATAATATGCAGATATAGTTAGCTGAGTTTTAACGCGAATGATAACATAGCTTTATCTAATAAATCAGTTCACTTTTAAGTGATAATAGATAGATGTATAGATATAACATATATTTTATATTATATTATAACAGCTATAAATATATAAAAACAATGAAAATAATATAAAAAAACCAGACATAAAACAATTCTATAAATATGAATTTAATTTAGGTCAGTCGCTAACAATTTACCTCTCTCGACATATCGAATAGTTTTGCCATAGTGGGGTGGTGGTGACGCGACAACCTATATCAATAATGATTTATACGGATATTGTGCGGGGGTTCTGTTAGATAACAGACCCTGGATACGTCCCTATCCTGGGTCTGGACGGGTTCAATGTGCAGCGGTGCGGGCATTTTATGATTTAATAAAAGAGTTTATACTTATGAAATTAATTGCAACTCCACACCCGCCGGTACCATTTCTAGTCCGGCTTTTGTGATGTTTATTCAATGCATATTTATATGTTTGCTCGCTCAAAAACGAAGGGCTCTCTGTCATGTGTATTTGTTAAATTAATTCACATTACAAAACGGGGTCCATTTTCCATCCTTTAAATGTAGGTATAAATGTAAAACATTTTTAGTTTGGTATGATGCTACTTTCAACTATTAAATTAAAATAATAGGTAATATTTCTTGGTATTTAAAATTAGATTGAATACTAGTTGTTCGCCGCGTGTGTGTTATGTGTTTGTTTTAATTAAAGATAGTCTATATCCTTTCTGGTGATACAACCTAGCTTCATGTTAAATTTAACAGAGATTCATTAAGCCGTTTAATCCTGAAAAGGCAAATAAACAGATAGACAGATCTAACTATCAAAATATATAACGGGTAGGATGCTTTAGATAGGTTTATCTGTAAAAGTATTCTGTTTCTTTACTAGAATATATTTAATTATAAGTCATCTCCCCTCTGCGTGAAAGATTACTCCTTTCAAATTTTGTTGCTGCATTATTAGTGAATCAATAGAAATTGTCCGTCAAATCAAACTAGCTAGTTTGGCTAGTCTGATATGATGATGTTGAAGATGTTTGATGGACATATGCTATTGAGCTCAATAGCATATGTACTCTAATACATCGTTATGTTAAATTTTATTAAAATCTGTTCAGCCGTCTTACTGTAAAATGATAGCAAACAGGTAGATAGACTTTCGCAATTATAATATTATCTTATTTGGATCATTTGGCAGATATCAAATAATTCTGCAATAAACCTAATTAAGTCTAAAGGCTTCTAATCTAAGGCCTTCTGCTAACAAAGTCAAGTTAAATGAATAGGAAAATTAATTATTAAAAAATTTGCTTTAAACAGATATATTCTCTATAATCAATATATAACTGGAACTTCTAGACCTGATAATATAAATTCACATGCAAATAAAAAAAAACACTAACAAGATTAAAACTGGATCTATATAATTTTGTGCAAGCCAAGGAACGAGACGTAGGTAGTTAATGAATAAGACCGTATCTACCGCAGACAGTTGTATATCTATGTACAGACTGACGTGCTTTTATCTAAGGTTCCTACCTCGTGGGGAGAGAGTACTGACATATAATTAAATAGAATATGTGGACTCTGGAACAATTCATTGCTGAACTATGTCCGAGACAGAACAAACAATTCTTTATAAGAGAAAATACATGTCTTGGCTGTCACAGCAAAAAAGCTTATGAAACTGTCTTAAGTTGGAAACTCCGGGGAAACTTTTCGAGACATATCCGTTTTTCCACCCTCTGTTAAAACAATTGTTTCGTTTTGTATAGTACCTATATTGATCTAAAATACAAATAATTTTATAGTTATTTATTTGTTTTTGAGTACTGGATGAACATATATTTAAAAACTCGTGCGGGACACGAGTTCTTAAATATATTTGTTCTCGGCACCGTACTGCTGGACATTATTACCACTGAGTCACATTGTTGTTCCCTAATTATTTAAATGGATTCAGGGACAATGAATTAATAATGAAAAAAAAATTTAAAGGCGTTGTTTCGAAGAAGTCGTCGTCGGCTGTCGTTTTTGGTTTTATTCGTTACAAATATACAAAAACAAATGTTTTCTCTTTATTATATTAGTGTATAGGGGGAATTTGGAGTACTAAACATAGTTCTTTCTGTGTAATTTTTAAAAGAGTAGCGTAGAGTGCGTAAAAGTAGTATGAAATCTCTCAAGACTTTTATGGAGTGTACTAGAGATGTACTCCGTAAAAGATCGCATAAAAGATCAGTAATCAATATAGAATGGTCACCAATATATTATCATCATTGATTACTGGTCATTAAACGTCATAACCAACTCTTCAGTACGCATGTTTGAAACATCGTTGTCTACGCATCTGTATATTATTATAAGACTAAATATACCCTTGATGTTTGTCTATGAGTACGCGATAATCTCACAAACTACTAAACGAATTTTCATACGATTTTTATCTATCAATAGAGTAATTCCTGCGGAAGGTTCACGTGTAATTGGTTAAAGTTTTCAGTAAATTTATATAAATTACGGTTCGCTAGTTTTATATAAAGGAGTCTTCGGTATAAGTTTTGGTTTAAAGTTCATATAATATATCTTGATTGTCGCAATGAATAAGTAGTTTAAATAATAATGAACAAGGCTTTTCGTTTGGTTTGGTTGACGTTTTGCACATCTGTAAATTCTGTAATACTTGCTCAGTGATGTTATTTCGTAGTAAAGCAGTGACTATGCTGTTAAGCGAAAGCGTTGGTTTAATGAAACCTAAAATGAGGCTATAAGTGTTCGGAAGATATTCGATAAAAGTAACCAATTTGGTTACTTTTAATCAAGGATTAAACAAACAAGGATTTTTAAGTATTACTATTTTACCGATAAAATGCATTATTTCATTTGTAATTTGCAATAACAATCAGTCAGGCAATGTCAAGTTGGTTACCGCCGAGATATTGCTTTTTATTTATTATTTTGCATGTGAAATTACTGGAATGTCGTATAATTCGATTATAAAACTGAAGGTCTAATATAATGAAATATGTAGATATATATTTTATAAAGTCTATTTACGAATGATTTCATTGAGTAAAGTATAATTGATTTGTTGTAATTTTTTAACAACTTGCTGTCACGACTGTTATCCCAAAAGATGTTAGGATTGGAGTACTGGGGCTACTTAACCAGTAGGTCACTACGCACTCTTTTGAAATAACTCTTTATTATCATATCTTACTGCGCGACGCTTATGAAAACTCCAGGTACTGTGTCCATAGCTTTCGTAGGAAGTGACGCGTCTCGCCACTGCGGCGCCGTGCCATGCCGGAACTCGGCTGAAGGGTTGCGCCGTCACAAATCAAGTTATGAGAAACGCCACAAAAGGAAACTTTGTGCATTTCCGAACCGACGAGCGTGAAATCCGACGCGCATGGTGTACGAACAATTTGTTACTTTAAAATAGTGACAGTAAATCCTATTGTCGCTCAGCTAACTTTGAATGCTCTCTGATACAACTAAACTTGACTGGTTATTATCCTAATTCATATTGAAAATGTTTATAATATTACATTGTTAAAAATCATGCTTTCATTTTCCGCGCAACTTAATATTTGTTTTATTTTGCATCCCCGTAATTAAAATTTATAATTATATTTTATGAGTCATAGCATGATAACCACATCAAAATTAGTATAATATAATTAATATGATTAAGAGTTTACTATACCGGACATGGTACTGAAAACTATTCTACTGAGCGGAGAAAGAAAAAACAATTTGATGCTTTTCTTGTGAATTATTATGACTTCCCATACATATAGATTAACTCACAAATAGATAATATATATAGATATTATATTTTCCGCTTTATTTCTTATATTTGTATCTACTATATACTCGTATATTTAAATTATAGTTATATTTGTAAACAAATTACAAATATACAGTTTTGATTGCGTTATGTTATTATAAAAAATTAACCTCATGGGAATATTATTCCTTATTTATAACTTGCTTACTAACATGATATGGATTTCGCGATTCACGTTTAAATGAATAAATAAAAAATATATATTGCATGAAACATCAAGTTGATTTCTGGACGATAATCCACTATTTAAAGTATATCTATTTTCATACTTTTAAATGTATTATGTATTATTTTTTCAGGTCGTGCGCTGCCCAGATATTTGTACCAAGGCTTCTTCCTCAGAAGATAAAAAACAACTAGACAATGCGTTACAATTAAATTATAAAAATGTACAAATAATTTAACGAACATAACCATTGTGAATATTCAGATTCATATCATGTCATTTTAAATAATTTATATTTTTGTATAAAAAATATATATATTTCTACGTGCAATAATGTAAAGTTAGTATATTCACAACACCTACATTGTAAATTTTAAAACTGTGATAAAGTAGGTACAGTCAAGTTGAAAAAATAATGTATAATATATGCCGCTCTGTTTTCGAACTTGTCTGTCAATAGATTGTATGTAATCAAATAATTTATGTATGTTGTGTACAATGATGGAATGGGAATGTATGTAGTAAATATAATATTAAATAAAATACATAATTTAATGATTTATAATTTCCAGATTGCTAAACCTGAGTAAGCTAAGTTCATCGTTCATTCATAGAATTGAAAGAGACGAGATGTTCCAGTTTTAGGCTAAATTACTGCTTGAGATAATAAAAATGTTAAAATCTGGCCTATTTTCTATCGGATTATTGTACCATTATATCTAAAATATTAATAACACTAATATTATAAATAACATAAATGTGAAACTGTGTTTCTATCTATCTGTCAGGCAAAGACGTTGGCAACAGCTAGATTAGCTTGAATGTCTAACGTGCTACAAGAACTTACTATTTTAATATATTACAGATAGTGTATATATGTAGGTACAATTTATCTGCTTCCTTTATTGTAGCATTGTTTCGTAGACATGTATCTATAATATTGTAAAAATATTTGATATTCCATTCTTCTCATTTTGCTCCATCAAAAGGTTATTCGAAAGTAGTAAAGGTAAATGAGATTTGCGTATACAGATGTAGTGCAGCTACTTTCATCATGTTACATGCGCCATTTCGTCGCCTAAACGAAATTCTTTCTGTCCAAGTGGGAATAGTACGATAGAAACATATGGACGTTACATAAAACATCATTATTATTAGTATATAAAAAAAGTATTGTTGGAATATATAAATATACTAGGTGTGCCCGCGGTTTTACCCGCGTTTAATTTATAGCCTATATGTTATTCTGATGTCTAAGCTATATCATTGTTAAATTTCATAAAAATTAATTCAGTAGTTTTTGCGTGAAAGAGTAACAAACATCCATCAATAATCACAAACTTTCGCATTTATTATATTAATAATAAGATATATATTACTTTATTTGATATAATTATAAATTTCAATAGGACATGTCCAATATTATATTTTTGTATAAGTCCTGTACTTATTACCAACTTTTTACCCTATCTACAGTTTTACTCCATTTTGGAGTTTGTTCTATTGCTTTATTGATATAGCTAAGAATATTTTTTGCAATAATTGGCATGTCACATACACGATGTATATGGTATGTAGTCAGAGGTACAGAGCAACGCAACACTTGACTTGCCCACAATTTGCTGCATATATCTGAACTAAACGTAGCAGCGAGCACACAGCTATCTCTTCTACTTTTGTTGGTTTGTTATCGGTGTTATCATCACAAGTAACAGTAATGTACATGTTTACATAAACAATTTTTTTTATGTCGGTCGACGATACTCGCCATTTAGATGCTGTATTGTAGTTTGGGACCATCGATAAATTACTTCATAGAAGTAATCGAGTAATTACTTCATAGTTTTAATAGTTAGATATATTGGATTTTGGAATGTGACGTTTCAAATATAAAACACTACACAAACACAATGTGTGACAAGGAGGTATGTAGTTTATCTTTCTCCTTGTCACACAATGTCACATTTATCGACTAACTCCTCCCCCCTCACTACCTTACCGTGTGACGCAATTTATGGCCTTATATTATAAAAATATTTTCGTATCCTGTATAAGCGGAGGGATATTTATTTTTAAATTTGATTCTGTTTCACATGTAGCCTATATTCGCCTGCTTTATATTCGTAATATAGCCATTATGTTCAATAGTGACTGAGTCCCTGCATCGGCATCCTATAAACACCTCATTTTATTTCAAAGAAAATATTATGTATCTTAACGAAAAATTTCCTTTGATATGCAAACTCGGAATGTGTAAACATATTTTGAAGAAAAAACTCTTAAAGAATTTCAAGTGTATTTTATTTAAATTTTACAACATCGTATGTATCAGTTTCATAAGCTAAAAATAACGAATGAGACAAATAAAATAAATTCTTATATCATACTTAGTTTATGCTGGCTCGTTCATGAGCATTTAATTCCAAAACAAAAATTCATAATAACCTATTTTTCGTAAATATATTTCTTATATTTATTACAATGTAAGCAATGATTAACAATGACTAGAAAACTCACATCTTCTCGCGTTAAATGAAAGGCTTTTTTTTTGGACTACTCTAATGTTGTTGGCCGCAGCTGGCCTTTACAGCTTCACCGGACGTTAGGGGGCGAGTGCAGATGGCACTCCAAACCCGCGGAAGGACTTATGGAGCGGCTGAAGGCCAACTCCTGCCTGACGGATTCGACTTTAGTCTGAGGGCATCACTAGGGGTTTGAACCTCGGCTCAGGCCGTCGTAATATCGATCCCTGTTAGAATTGGACGGGGAATCGATCGGAGGGGTAAATGAAAGGCGTGAGGATACATATCGAAGAAGTTTTTTTAAAACATTTTTATAGACTTCTTTCGCCCTTAAGCAATATATTAATGTAAACCCCATAAAATCCATTAGCTAATTTTTATGTACATACAATTATTAAAAATAATCTTTTTGTGGTATGTATTCATATAGTACATAGAGTAAAGTCGCCCGATAAAAATGTAAAAAATTGTGTTGTGCCATTTAATGTACAAAGTACCTTGTAAATTCTAGTACAGTAAAGGTGCTGTATTATCTCATGACAATAAAGTTTATATTGATGGTGTATATCTTACTCTAAGGTATGTAATAAAAAGTAAAGTTTAATCAACAAAGAGGGACATACGGGAATTAAAACACAAAACTTATAATTAATTACATTAATAATTACATGGTAAATTCATAAT
This sequence comes from Achroia grisella, assembly GCF_030625045.1. Lineage (NCBI taxonomy): Eukaryota > Metazoa > Arthropoda > Insecta > Lepidoptera > Pyralidae > Achroia > Achroia grisella. The sequence goes on along the minus strand of NW_026712979.1, from coordinate 5,750,135 downwards.
ATACAATAAAAAAAAAATACATGAAAGTTAAATGTTTAAGACTGTCCCGTATCGTATCGTATCTGGTTTAAAGGTTCACATAACGCTCGCAGCATTTCCACGTTCAATTGTTAGGGAAATCCTTTGCACCGGAATTAAAATACACGATTAAATTTTGTGTTATGCGTAAAAACAAAATAGTATTTTTTCTAAAAATAATGTTGTAATTTATAAATTAATGAATACTCGTATGTAGATTATATTAGTAGATTTTAACGGATCAAGAAATAAAACAGGTTTTAATTTAGTTTAGATTCCTCTTTTTTAAAAGTTTGGTTTTCCTATATTGTTTACTACAGACTTTATATTTTTACGTTACAAATTGAAACAGGGTTAGATAAAATGTAAACATCTTTGGTGCCATAATAATCAGGTAAAGTACTTCGTACTTAGTCTTCGTTTTGTAACCCTATGAAAGTAATACAAGTATTTATTTAGTAGTTTTACATACTATAGTAACTATATGTACATAAGAAATTTATTTTTAATTTAAAATTTTTTATGTGTAGATCAAATAAAAAAACAACACACGAAACAAATAGGCGAACTTGTTTCTAAATCCCAGTAATATCTATTATCTTTATCTTTACATGTAATAGTATGTTATCTGTGATATAAGTAACTATTATAATCGTATAGTCATGAGCCAAAACTGTATCTCTGTGTCTCTTTGTATGTTAATGTTTCAAGTAATGAAAGCTGGAGGAATTCCAATAAAATTTTCATATAATTTATTGTTACAATTGGGTTAAAAATAATTAATTTATCAATCAGATAACAATATATACGCGTACAAAGTTAAGGGAAGTATTTGAAGATTAATGTTATAAAATATAAATGTTTGGTAGGTATTAGGAAAACAATTTGTTGTTTAATTGAGCATTAATTCATTACCACAAAATGTAGCTAAGGCTATATATTATATTATACTTATACATATATCATCATCTGCTTCATACTTATCCCATTTAATTGGGGGTCGGCGTAATATGTTTTTCGTTTCCATTCATCCCTGTTCGCAGTCATCGCGTTATTTACTTCCTTTCTTACCATATCATCTTTCACACAGTCCATCCATCTCTTTTTTGGCCTTCCTCTGCCCTTATAACCATCCACATTCATTTGTAACATCTTTCTTAAAATATTATCCTCGTTCCTACGCATTACATGTCCATACCATGATAGACGATTACTCTTCAACCTCTCTGACACCGGTGCCACTTTCATACTTCCTCTAATGTATTCATTCTTTATCTTATCCATTCTTGTCACACCACACATCCACCTCAACATTCTCATTTCAGTTGCATGCAGTCGTCTTTCATCCGTCGCCTTTACGGGCCAGCACTCTGATCCATACAAGACAGCAGGCCGGATCATGGTCTTGTAAATTTTCCCCTTAAGCTTAAGAGGAACACGCGAGTCACACGTCGTTGCCGTAACCTGCCGCCACTTCATCCATCCTGCGTTAATTCTATGCTTTATGGCCCTGTCTAATTCACCATTGCTTTGGAGGAGAGAACCTAGATACCGGAAATCGGAGCAAATCGGTAATGGAGCACCATTTAGTGATATGGCTGCAGAGCCGGAAAGACCGCCAAAATCACAAAACATGTATTCCGTTTTGGAAACACAAATTTTTAAGCCCCCGCTTTCCAGCTTTTGCTGCCACATCGCCAATCTACTCTGTATCCCAGCCCCCTCCTCACCAACGAGCACAATGTCATCTGCAAATAGCATGCACCAGGGTGCCTCTTCTTGTATCTCCGACGTCAAGGCATCCATTATCAACAAAAAGAGGTACGGGCTTAAAGCCGATCCCTGATGCAAGCCTACAGCCACACTGAACTCGCTGGTGTTTCCAGCGGCCGACCGCACATATGTACGAGGTTGACTGTACATAGCACGAATTAACTCCACATACTTCACTGGCACTCCTCTATCTTTCAAGGCCCACCACAAAACCTACTTTATCGTACGCCTTTTCCAGGTCGACAAACACCATGTGCAAGTTCTTGTGAGCACGTCTGTATTTTTCACACAGCTGACGCAGTGAAAATATGGCATCTGTGGTACTTCGGCCTGGCATAAATCCAAACTGGTTTTGGGTGATATCCGTCTCTTCACGCAATCGCTTTTCTATCACTTTCTCCCATACTTTCATACTGTGCGACATTAGCTTTATTCCCCGATAATTATTGCAATCCTGTACATCACCCTTATTCTTAAAAATGGGCACTAGTGAGCTATTGCACCATTCCTCAGGGATCGCCACTTCTTGCAATAATTTATTAAAGAATAAAGCCAGCCACCTGCAGCCATCATCTCCTAATAATTTCCATACTTCTACTGGTATACCATCTGGCCCGACTGCTTTCCCATTCTTCATACTTTTCACTGCTTTTCTTACTTCATCCATACTAATCTCATTCACTACACCAATGTTTACTGAGACATCTTTTAGAGCATCATCCCACACATTTTCTTCATTCATAAGTTTATTGAAATATCCCTTCCAACGTGCTTTTATGTCATCATCTTTCAACAAAATTTGTCCTGTATCATCTTTTATACATTTTACATGCTTCATATCTTTCGCTCTTTCTTCTCTCATTTTGGTTATCCGGTATAGTTCTTTTTGGCCACTAGGGTCATCAAGTGACCTATATATTTTATCTAGGGCTCTTGTTCTGGCTATTGCAACTACTTTTTTTGCTTCCTTTTTAAATTTTTTATACATTATCTTTTTCTCTTCTTTCAGCCGTTCATTCTCTGTAGGTACCTTTTGCCAATCTTTGAAAGCATTCTTCTTTTCTTTTAATATTTTTTGTACTTCTTCACTCCACCACCATGTATCCTTATCTATTATACACTTTCCCTTACTTTCTCCAAAGACCTGCTTTGCTACCATTCTTATACAATGTGCTATTTCATCCCAACATTCATTTACTGTTTTTCCTTTCATGTCTTTCATACTAATCATTTTATCTACAACTTCTTTCTTGAATCTGCTTGCATACTCGTTTTTTTCTATCATTCGCCATTTAGTTCTAGGTGGGGGGCATTTCCTATTTTTATTTATCTGTACTTTAATTTTTATTTCTATTAGTAATAGTCTGTGTTGTGTAACTAGATCTTCCCCCGGCAGCACTTTACAGTCTTTCACAGTCCATAACTTGTTTCTTCTCGTCAGGAAAAAGTCTATTTGTGTCGCATACTGGCCACTTTTATAGGTGATAAGGTGTTCCTCTTTCTTCTTAAACAAAGTGTTTATTATAGCTAGGTCAAATGCGGAAGCAGTTTCCAATAAAGTTTCGCCGTCCTCGTTTCGGTTGCCAATTGCCCTCCCCCCATGAACTACTTATACATATATACAACACATATATTGTTACGACTATATTTTCAGACAAAATATTCAGACATTGCCAACAATCGTAGTTGTGGTGAATCTTGACATGCTCACGTTGAGTTGAGATCATTTAAATCCGAAGTGATAAAAGACTAGTCTACTGCCGGCTGCTTCTTAGGTTAAGTTGGTTTGTTCCTGGTGATTTCTTATCGCCGTAGAATTAGTCAAAACTTTAAGTCCACACACAAAGATAGTATACTGTGGTAGCCTTTGTGAAAAGTTATCGGTTTTGGTTACATCAGGCGTCAAGTTTGCTTTGTAATCTGAATCCCGAAATTACAGGATAAGAAGTACGATATCCTGGTCCTCAGGAATGCCAACATTAAGTGATATAACGGGCGATACATGGTTATGTAATATTCGTAATGCTGTTAATGCATCTTACCATCAGGTGGGCCAAAATCTAGTTAACCATTAATATATATACTAGTCTGTAAGTCATCAATAAGTATTAGAGAACTAACTGATGTTATGATAACTAACCTGAACCTGATATTCTAGGGTATCATTATTCGTCACCTGCAAATATGTGTATACATTAATACTAATAATATCCCAGGACAATACACACTGTGCCATCTAGTCCCAAGCTAAACAGAGTTTGTGTTATGCTTGTACAAGACAACTGATAGAAATACTTATGTTTTTTGTAAATACCTATGTATAGAAAATACCCTGACCGACCGACAAACAATTCATGAATGAAAATCTTCGCACCGTACAAGAAATCGGACCATTGACCATGGGAAGTAAAGCGTGATTGTCTTACCTCAGAAGAGTTTCTATTACAATGTACATACATAACATTCTGCCTATAATTAACTTATTAATGTACATGCTATGCTGTAACTAAAAGTTTTCTAAAATTATAATTGCGTACATTATTAATTTATAATCTATTGACAAATTAATGAATAAATAATATATATAAATATATATCTTCGCCTGCGTAGAATGATCCTGTCCAAATAAATTAAAAACCCAAAAAGCCAAAGAAAAATGTTTAATTGTGGTGTGAAAGTTCAAGGTAGGTGAAGGTGTGAAAATTCGTCATTTATAAAGCTTCCAGTTTCTTTCATACTTTATTTTATTTTACCTCCTTAGTAATTAATATATATATAAATAGTAGTTAATATTTATACAAACTTTGAATCTCAAATTTATTTATATTTTTAACAACAGCTTAAAAAATAGGTTTTAAGCTGCAAACTTTAAAATATATTTTCATATAATCTTTTATCTCCCGTTTCAACCCCCTATAACCCTTTAAAAATGACGATACCTCCATACAATCTTTCATCTCCTTAAACCTTGCAATGTTTCGACATTAATTGCAATTTAAATTTAAAATAGTTTTTGTATTTTCAATGAATAAAATAACCGACACAATTTGAATTAGTCCTTCATTCAGCTAAGAGCATATTATTAAAAGTTATATTTTCGTTGTTCATATGCTCGTACGTTTGTAATATAGTCATTGTTCAATTAATATTCTAAAAGTTTTCACTCATACTAATTGTTGTATTAAACTTATAAATAATAATATATTATAAAATTTCTTTAAAATTGGTTTAACATACCTCCAGTCGGAAGAATGCGTCCTATAAAAAATACAATATATTTAATGAACATAATTTAGAAATCTATACATATAAAATAAATAAAATGGGAGCGTCTATTTGTAATATTATTGAAATAACCGTTTTTTACTACATGCATATGAATATAAATACGGTATCTACTCCATAATAACATTTTTTACAATTTCTGTCTGTCTGTCTGTTTGTTCCGGCTCCATCTCTGAAATGGCTGGACCGATTTTGATGGGACTTTTATTGGCAGGTAGCTGATGTAATAAGGAGAACTTAGGCTACCTATATTTTAGAAAAAAAAGTTAAATTCCACGCATACAAAGTCGCTTGTAGAGCCATAAAAAAGTAAAATGCTTTCAGATGATTCTTTACATGACTTGAAGATACTTCTCTAGTTAACTTATGTAAGTTGTATGTATGATATGTATGTATAATAATACTTTTACAATTTGCTTTTGGTAAAATACCTTATCTAAACTGATTCCATGTTAGTGTGTTACCGTGCGAGGAATCGAACCCGAGACCATTAGAAGTAAAGCGGTGTGCTAAACATCTAGACCACCGAGGTAACCATTAGCAGGCGGTTTTGTAGTTTGAATAATGAGATTAGTGAAATTAAAACGGATAAAAGCACTCACTCGTACATGTGCAAATTAGTGAAGTAGGTAGTGATGCTTGTCGTACTGCTTGTGTTTATAGGCGGTGATCACTACTTACCATCATCTGATGGTAAATAGGTCGTCAGCGTCATTGCCATTCGTTATATTTAATAAGAAATAACAATGAAATTAGAGCTTTTCACATACTGATTAGTGAAAAACTTTAATTTCTTACTTACTGGTAGCTACGGAATTAACAAATACGGATAAATATAAATTATTACATTTTACTTCAAATCGATAAATAACTTCTTAAAATAAAAGAAAAGGCATACATAATCTAGGTAACAAACTAACACATTTAGTGTAAACTGTTTTAATTATTTATGGCACTCAATGGTTCGGTTCCATTGCATCATGTACCTTTTTTTTTATTCAACGCATGAAAAGTGACATTAAAAGAACACCGATTTGATAACATAAAATAGGTCAATGTTTAATGAAATGTATAATGAAGAGTAATTAAAAATATTGTAAAATACGGGGGTGTTTCATTATTTTTTTTATTAATACCACATGTTTCCAAAAAAATGTGTATGAGATTTTCCTTCTAACAAAATGTGCAAGATTTAATTTTCGTTGTTTAGTTGTTTTCTTTATTCACCATAGATGTGAAAAATGGATACTTCGAAAATCCGAGTCATATTTTAACTAGAATTCTAATATCTAATGCCACAGCATTAGATACGTATCGTTACAATCTCCTAATAACATGAAGTGAATTCTAATATAAATAAATAGACTCACCATTAAAAATTCCTTTAAGTAGTGCTATATTAAAATAAAACAATAAAATATAATATCAATTTTATTATTACAAACAATAAATATAGCTATATATACTAGTTTTTTGTATACCTATTGAAATGGCAAACATTATTCATTATATTCGTACATCGTTAACGATATTGCTATGTTTTCTCCATCTCTCATGCTCGGACACCGGGTTAATTTGTTTAAACATCATGTCTCCGTACTTTATAATTTCACCGCTATATTTGATCTTTAAATTGGTAAGGTGCTTGGTGGCAGAAATTGATGAGACAAAGGTACACACATAGACAAATAACAGTAGGATTATCTCCTTACAACTTTCCTTCTGCTTCACATTTTGGGCATCTCTACATATATACAAGTGTGTTTTCATATAGCGCCTACAAATTATATTGGTACTACCAATATAATCTGTAGGCGTTGTATGAAATCACCATTGTACTTGCTTCATCAATATAACTAGTCTGGCCGTAAATACTGTATATGAAAACTTTTCTTTTTCTCAACTTTTTAATTATTTTAAAATTAGAACATATTATTTTAAACTTTCGATTTTGTTCCATTTCACATATTTTTTCGTTTTCAGGATGAAATTAGGATTGCAGTTAACGTCTTGCACAAAGTGGGTATGGAGCCATCGGTCATATTCCAGACACTTCAAAAGCTTGGTATCAGCCATAAGTTCATATATCGTACTATCAACAGATACACTGCATCTATCGAAAACGAGAAAATATCGGAGTGGCCGTATGCTATTAGAACTACAAAGGCTGTTAATGCTATTAAAGCCAGAATTTGTTGAAAAACATTATCGCGAGAAATGAAGAGTCCCGCTAGAACTCTGTCGCGTATTATAAAACAAGACTTCAAGCTCGGTACTTATCGTTGATGACAGGACATGCCGTAAATCAAATTTTACAATTAACTAGTGTGAATCGATGAAAAACGTTTTCTGTCGCGATACGCGATAGCCAAAAGGCAAAGAAATGTCCTCTTTACCGAAAAATTTCACGAATGAAGAACACTACAATAACTAAAATGATAAAGTGTACGCTCGCAGTTCTATAAAAGCTGCTCAAGTGGTCAGAAAGGTACAACGTGGTCATCATGCTGTGTCAGTGATAGTTTAGTGGGGCGTGTCTTATCAAGGAGTCACAAAACTATATTTTTGTGCAAAAGGAGTGAAAACTTCAGCCAAAGTGTATCAAGATACAGTCTTGGATCATCCTGTGAAACCATTCAGCAATACAGTTTTTAAAAATATACCGTGGACTTTTCAGCAGGACTCTGCACCTGGTGACAAATCACCCAAGCCTGGCTTGAAACCAACGTTCCGGACTTTATAAGAGCTGAAGACTAGTCCTCATCTAGCCCAGATCTCAACCCTTTGGACTTCAAATTATGATCAGATTTAGAGGACATAGCCTGTTGGAAAAGCACGGCGACATTGAGTCTCTTAAAAATTTTGGAGCAAGCAGTGGTGAATATTTCCTTGGAAATAGTATGTAAATCCATAGATTCGTGGCCAAAAGCCACAGGTGGCCATTTCGAATAGAATATTTTTTTTTGCTGAGACGTTAATGAATACCTTGGTATGAATTTTAATAATATTACATTACTTCATTAAAAAATGCATTTTCTTTTGTAACAGAACTTACGGCTGGACTAGGTATACTATTGATGGCCTCAGTGGTGTAGAGGTTCTCTATACACCTTCTTTCTTTCGATGGCCACAGGCTCGATTCCTTCTACGATGCAAACATTTGTATTCATAAGTATGATTTTGTATTGGGCTGCGCTTTTTCTATGTATATGTGTATTGCGTAAGCATTGAATAAAAAATATATTTATGTTTACAAGTTCTGCTTAGTTTGGAACTAGATGGCGCTGTGTGAATTAACTATTAATATATACAAAGAAAAATTGCACCCTAGTGTAACTGAGCTTAGGCTAGAGTCGCTTAGGCTAACTCAACCAAATTTTCTACATCATACGCTACTGGAAAATGATAAATACCATCCCTATAGATTTAACAAAAATCCGTGATAATCCTCCTGCTCTCCTATCTGCTCCCAGTAGGATTCTTTTTTTTTTTTAAAAATGTATAAACAAAGTATTGGCATTTGCTATTTTGTATATGTAAAGAAATATAATATAGGATTTATATATTTAAGAATACCTACCAGTTACTTGAAACAAAGAAAATAATAAAGTTAATGCTATAAAAAAGATGTATGTTTCGTTATTTTAAAAACCAATCTCAAAAAATATACTTTACGTTTTTTACGATATTTAATATCGCAAATATTTTATAAAATAATTATAACAAGAATGAATAAAATTTAAATTACAAAAAAATATCTTCCATAGATGCTATGAAAAAACATCGTGTTAGGACTTGTCACCGTCGTTGCTTCCCAACTATATAGGATTATGCACATGAAACTAACCGTATGGTTGCTCTAAAGAAAGAACTATAAAAACAGTGTAAAATTCCTCCACTAGACTCCGGTGCAGATTTCATATACTTAATCGGGCAGACCCTTCCTTGTGAATTTGGCATGATAGCTGGTTCGATTGCCCATCGGACCTGCCCTTATGCTCATCCTATCGATCATTATTTTCTCCTAACATACCATCAGCGTAAACTGTTAATGCAGGCCTGAGTACTATTTCGCTATTAAATATTAAAAAAATACTATTTAAAGTACCACTATGTATTTACTAACCTGGAGAAAACGCACTTAAAAGATCTGTATAAATAAAAAATAAAACATTTTCCGATTTACCATACACATAGGGATATTTCTATTAGGTACTATATATAAAATGAAAAGTTGCACCCTCGTGTAACTAAGCATAGTCTAGATCTAAGTTTCTACATCATACGCTGACGGAAAATGATAAATAACCATTGCCTACAGAGTTAACAATCCATCAATCCATGGTAATTAGTATTATCCAAATGGAATTCCACTTTGTGAGGACTTACACATCTGTTTCCGTAACATATCTTTTTTTTTTATTTAGAAATTAATAGCTATAAAATATTGTATATTTTTATAGCTATTAATTTCTAGAGCAAAGTATTGGCAGTTATTATATTTTATATGTAAAATTTACATACCAAATTTTGGAAACAAAGAAAATACAAAGATACATGTTTCGGTATATTGCTAAACTAACCCCAACAAATAACACACAGTTTAAATTTCAAAAGATAACTTCCATAAATGCTCATAAAAAATCTTGTCACCTTCATCACTCCCTAACTATAGGGATTAAGGACAAGGAAGAACTATAAAAACAGGGTAAAATTCCTCCATTTCCTTCTGAATTCGCCATGATTGCAGGTACGATAGCCCATCAGACCTGCCATTATGCTCATCTTATCGATCATAATTCTCTACTAATATTCCTTCAGCGTAAACTGTTAACGCAGGCGCGAGTACCATTCCACTATTAACAATTAAAAAAATACTGTTGAAAATAGTACTATGTATTTACTGACTTGGAAAAGGCAATCCAAAAATACCTATAAAAATAAAGAAAAAACATTTAACCAAAAATTATTGTATACAATACTGCCACTATAATTTATCCACATCTGATATTCGAGCCATGCATATAACAACCTTTCGGAATATAGTATCATAAAAATTGGAATGAAAGTTTTAATCTGCAAATTTTTACAAAAAGAAGTTAAAGAAATATAACGATAACCGCTTGAGTCGAGGTTCGAAACCTTAGCGGTGTCCTCAGCTAAACTTGTATCCGTCAGCTATGAGTTCACCTTCATAAAAAAGTTGAAAAATATAATAAAGTAATTTCAAGTCTTGGTGGTATATTAAAAAAAATCAGAAAAAATTTCTTCACTGCGAGAAAACTAGTCTTTATTTAGATACTTGAGTGGTTCAAGAAGCCTTATGGGCATAACAAAATGTACTGTGACAGAAGCAGCAACAATTGTTTTATGAAATTTACAAGTATACATATATATAAGGATATTTTTTGTATTCCCTATAGGAGGAAATGCAGTAATTTGGTAACACTTCATGTATAATTATGTATTAGATACTATACATTATTTATCAACGTAGTAGTATATGATTTGTTTAGTTACCAGCTTGTGATAATACAGCAATTGTAAAAATAAGTAAAACCAATGTTATTAACGCCATGTCAACGGAAGGAAAAGACTTGAGATATAATGACTGAATGATTTCTATAAAGTGCGCCCTATTTGAAGGAGTATGTAATAAATGGCCATTAATTGAAAAAAAGTAATTACGCATTAACATTTATGAAATATTGACTATTTCAGCAAAATCGTCTTGGTCACGACTTGTATTAGGGTAAGTGCACAACATTTTAGTATTCAAAATGCAAAAGTCATTTTCCCAGTAAACTATTCAGAAGCAAAATATTCAGATTATAAATTTGACATATTTTTTTAACTGGTATAATTATAATGCGGTCAAAATGTACCGCAGTAAATATATATAGGTATATTTACTGCGTTTAGGTTTGTCGTTTAGGTATATATGTATATATATACAGAGCAACTGTAAATATTTGAAGCATACAACATGCACTCAGCTTAAGTAACGTTAAATTATTAATTACTTTTATAGGACTCATTTTATATATTTTTTATATTCACGAATTACAGACGTGACATGTTAATGAAAATATAGTAATAAGTGAAATAGATTTGTATATATATATATCGTGTAAATATTGTAAAATAATATTAATTATGGTATTAAAGTAATACATTGAATTTTTATATTGCTGAATAATTAAAACAACATAATATGCATTAAAATATAATAGACTACAAATTTTATAGGTCAACAATTAGATACATATAGAAAGATATGACAAGTCAGTTTGAACGCAACTTAAATTGCCTTTGATATCAATATGAAATATTATATGTGTAAATCACTAAGTCGTATGGAACTTTCAATTTTACCTTTGTATTAAGAAATATGCCAAATTATTAAAAGTTTCAAAATCCCACCGCCTATTCGTAATATTTATGTTCAATAGTGACTCAATAGGGCGGCCATCGCCATCCTATAAACACCTCATTTTATTTCAAAGAAAATATTATGTATCTTAACGCAAAATCTCCTTTGATATGCAAATCCGGAACGTGTAAACATAGTTTGAAGAAAAAACTCTTACGGATATTCTAGTGTATTTCATTTAAATTTTACAACATTTATATGTATCAGCTAAAAAGAACGAATGAGATAAATAAAATAAATTCTTTGTCATACTTAGTTTATGCTGGCTCGTTTATGAGCGTATAGGTAGGCATATTATTCACGCTTAATAATAAACGCTGTATTAACTAAAAACATACATTTAGAATAACCTATTTTTCGTAAACATATTTCTTATACTACTAAGCAACGATTAACAATAACTAGAAAACTCACATCTTATCGCATTAGATGAAAGACGTGAGGATACATATTGAAGAAGTCTTTTAAATATATTTTTTATAGACTTCGTCTTCGCCCTTTGACAATATATTAATTTAAACCCCATAAAAATCCATTAGGTTTTGGTTAGGTTGGTTTTTATGTACGTACAATAATTAAAAAAAATTGTTTTGTGGTGTGTATGTGTGAATTCATATACAATGTATATGAATACACACCACATAACGACTTTGCTTCATGTATATTAGGAGCAAAGTCTGTACAAAGTACCGTGTTGGTTAGTACAGTAAAGAGGCTGTATTATTTGACGATAATAATTTGGTATTGATGGAGTATAGGTACCTTACTATTGGTGTATAATGTAAAAGTCACTCATCAAAGAGGGACTTTTATCTATTGATTTTTAAAGAATGTAGTTTTAGAGTCCCTAACGCATTGGGTTAGCGTGTTTAAACTAAATAATACTGAATTTAAAACTATTATTATAATTATTATAACAATAATAGTATCTCCTTTATTTACCCTACTTGGGAAAGCCAGAATGTAGGGTTAAAATTTTCATTGTTTTGTGAGTTTAGTATATACGTATTGTATAGTATAGTATTCCCAAACAAATAATATTTTGGAATTCTGGACCAAAATGAAGAAATAACGGGTCGTTCTCACTTTAAGGTCAAGCCTTAGGTCAAAATGACTTTATGGGTTCTGGGTACTAAGATAAATAAGTTTGTATAGGATTTTAACAATCCCATGGGAACTCTTTAATTTTCCGGGACTAAAAATATGTAAATTTTTGTCACAGAAATAAATTTTGTTTAAATCCGTTCAGTAATTTCGGAGATTAGCCTGTACAAATAGACAAATAGAATGAGAAACAATAAATTTAAAAAATACATTTATTTCCCTTTTAACATCCCTCTGACTCAGTTTTTGGCGTTTCTTTCTCTATGTACAGAAATTCGACTTCTACTGTTTTATTATAAGTACATATATTGATTATGTAGGATAAAAGTCTGTAGGTACTCAATGTCTTATAATATATTTTCTTTGTGAAAAAGCAGAGCTGAAGATGAGTCTGGATTCCGAATCAGAGGTAGAATAAAAAAAACTTCAAGTGCTTATATTAAGTTTATTTGAATAAAGATTATATATTATATATTTACTTAAAGATTAAATATATATATATATATATATTTACTTGCAATATACACCTACTTTGTAAATTTTAAATATTAGGTAATGTAGGGACAATTATATCATATCATATTATATACAATTAATGTATAATATACGCCGCTTTGTTTTTGAACGTGTCTGTCAATAGATCGTATGCAATCGAATATTTTATATGTGCATATTGTGTATACTTACATATACTTAATTACTTACAAGTACAATATAATTAATTTTTAATTTCTAGATTGCTGAACTTGAGTAACCTTAATTTATCATTCATTTATAGAAATGTGACGTAACAAAATGTAGAACACTACACAAGTGTGTAGTCATTGTAGGTCAACTTGTCACACAATGACATATTTCCTTCACTGTCTTACCGTGCGCCATGAGTTGTTGATGGCAACTTATATGTAAAAAAATTCGTATCCTATACATGCTCAGGGAAGGGATGTCTATATTTTTTCTATTTCATTCTGTTTCAGATGTAGCCTATATACGCCTACTTTGTATTCATAATATAGTCATTGTGTTTAATAGTGACTTAGCTCCTGCGTCGCCGTGACATAAACACCTCATTTTCAAGCAAACTCGGGATGTGTAGACATAGTTTGAAGAGATAAATCTTAAAGAATTTCCATTCATTTAAATTTTGTCAGCTTTGTAAGCTGAAAGATAAGAATGAGACAAATAATATAAATTCTTATTTGCAACTTAGTATATATAGCTGTACCCGCGACTTTATTCGCGTATAGCTAGGTAAATAATAATAATGAAGTAAAAGATGGGGGACAATATTTGTTTGATGTTCCATGGATAAAAATATAGGTGGCCAAGCAGGATCCTATTTTTGCATTGCGACTACTCAACGTTATAGTTAGTCGATTTCCTGACAAATTTACTTATAATTTGATACATTCTCGTATGTTATTTAGGTAATACACAAAATTAAGATTTATTTTTTGTATATATCTCATACGTATAAAAAGTTCAATCAAAAGAAAGGGACATTAAGATGACATAAATTTTTATACTTCTGTGAACATCATCGTTTCTTCAGTAAATTAGTACACACGTTTTCTGTATTAAGTAAATAAATAATAATAATAAAAAATAATAATTAAGATACAGATTTTGTGTTATGCGTTAAAAGAAAAAGGTTTATTTTTCTAGTTAGTCACTTAATAAATAGCAACTATTTACATAATACAACATATTTAATCAATAGATTTGAATGGTTTTAGAAATAAAACAGTTTTGTAGTTTCTCTCATTTATTAAAGATTATTCGTGCACACGTTACAAATTAAAATTGGATCAGAACAAAAATTACATCTGTATACATGGTTCGGCGCCATAATATTAAGGTTAGAAACTGTCTTCGTCTTGTGTTCTAAATCAAAAAGGAAGTAAAAGTACTTAATTAGTAATTTTATATACAAATTTGATTTGAACAATTGAATTTTGAGATGCTCAAATTGGGTCGAGATCCTTTAAATTCAAAGTCGTAAAAGACAAGTCTACCACTGCTGATCGGGTAAATTTGGTTTATTAATAGTATTTTTCAGCGCCGGAGAATTAATCAGAAATTTTACTTGACACACAAAAGTAGTTTTCCTAGACAGAGCAGAGGCAGATTTACGAGTAAGAACAAAGTTGTAAAAATCATTTGTTTCTATTATTTCAGCCAAGTAGCTTGTTGTAAGCTATTTTTAGCAGGAATAACGTGAATTTAGGTAACAAAAATACAGGATAAGACGCTTGACATCTTAGTCTTTAGGAATGGCAATCTACAAATGTCCCTATTGCTGTTAATGCAGCAAGGTAGGCATTCTTCTTTCTTTTGTAGGTAGGTATCTTGTTTCCCATGTCAATTACATAAAAAAGCAAAATTTAATGTGTGCCACAATTGACCTCAAGCACTTTAACGTGAGTAAGTCAGGTTATCAGAGAATTAACTGATGGTGTGATAACTGACCTGAACTTGGATTTGTAGGGCATCGGTTATGCGGTATCTGCAATAAATAATATGAATTATAGTAATTTATACGTAAATATTAATATCATAATATAGGTATACGTAATTATCGCAATATAAATTATGTGACCATACCTTCTCCAGTTGTGCTATTAGATTCTGAAATGTGACAACAATAATTACAATAGTGATTCGAAATATTTAATTTAATTGTAATGAATTTGAAATTGACACGTATTGAATTAGTCATATATCTGAGATGTAATTATTAAAAGTATATTGATGTAAGATTATGTCACCAATTTAAGAAGGTGTGTGTACATGTCCCGTTTGAGTTTAGGTCTAAGACCTACTTCGTCGAGATTCTGGGAGCTTGAAATTGAAGAGACGACAGACAGAATGGAAGTATGTTGCTACAAGAAGAATAGTTTCAGTTGAAGTGTAAAATAATATGGATACTTACAATAAATAAAAAACGGACGTTTGATTAGTCAGTCATATATCTAAGAGGGTATTATAATCAGTTTATCAATGTTAAATTATATGACTATACCTTGTCTAGTTGTGCTATTAGACTCTGAAATGTTACAACAATAATTTTAATTTTAATGACTATGTATAATATTGTACAGATTTTGTAATGATAATTAATTATTATAAAAACGGTCCAAAGCACGTAGGTACAATTGAGGGGCGCGGGAATGCCTAAGGTCCAGGACGGCATGCGTGTTGTTTCTCGTTCTTTGGGTCTACATTTATATTGCCTATTTTAACTGTCTGAAAGCCGATAAATGGTAAAAGAGCGTTTGTGTAAATGCAGCTATACATATCAGCAGGCTTTTCCTTTTAGTCTGAGCAGTAGCAGATACATAATTTAAAAGTCATATACACTCATAAGTAAATATCAATGAACGTATTATGGTCGGGTATTCACTAATAAGTCTTTTTCTTTTAGGAGTCGAGCAATAACCAATTTGATGTAGCCAGTAATTTATCTAAGAGGACATTATTAAAAGTCTATCAATGTCTTATCGTGTGAACTTACCTTGTGTGGTTGTGAGATTAAACGCTGAAAAGTTACAATATTAATAAAATTAATTGGTAACTAAATAATATTTTTATACTTATAATAAATATTTTTTTAATAAACAAAAAACCGACACGTTTTAAATTACTCATCATTTATCTAAGGTGATATTATTAAAAGTTTATTAATGTCAAATTATATAAACATACCTCCTTGCATTGTACTATTAAACTCTGAAATATTATAATGTTAATTTTAATTGATATTTGAAATAATGGGTACCTACTTTCAATAATAAAGTTGACGTATTTTAAATTAGTTTGCCGTGTACCTATGGTGATATTATTAAAACTTTCATCATCATCATCAGCCCACTGCAGTCCACTGCTGTACTTAAGCCTCTTCCAAGGCACGACGTTGGGCACGTTCTTCAGTCCTTCTCATCCAGTTGTTATCCGCAACCCTACGTATGTCGTCGTTCCACCTAGCTGCGGTGTGTCCAACGCTACGTTTGCCAATTTGCGGTCTTTACTTTAGAATATATCTACTCCAACAAGCATCGGTTCTGCGAAAGATATGTCCATATCCAGCCCACTTCTACTTCCACTTGCAAATACGAAGAGCTATATCGGTAACTTTAGTTTTCTGGCGAGTTACTCCGTTTCAGATTTCTTTCCTCAGAAAAACTCGAAATATAGCTGTTTCCATATGCCCGTTGAGCGACATTGAGTTGGTGAACCAGTCGTATCATCAGTATAATTGTCGTATATTCACGTTTCGGCTCCGTAAGATATAACGGGTAGCACGAATGCACCTTAAGGCTTTGTGGAAGAGACGACCCATCCATCCCACATACCCATCTTTTGGCATCCCTCTCAAAATTTACCTAGTTGGAGTGTTTGCCCTAGATAAATATACTTCTGAACAATTTCGAGCGGAAGTCCATTTATAGCAATCGGTTTCGGACGAATGCGATCATTAAAAATTATCTTGATTTTGCCTAAATTCATCTGGAGACCGATACGTTGGGACGACCTAGCCAGGCCATTTAGCATCTGTGATAACAATGCCAGCCATGATAACAATGTCGTTAGCAAATCGGAAGTGAGAGATGTTCTCACCGTTATTATTAATGCCGTATTTTTTCCACTTCAGTATTCTAAACATATTCTCCAGCGCAGTTGTAAACAACTTAGGGGATATAACATCCCCTTGTCTTAAGCCATAACATAGGTGGATATGCTTAGTGCGCTGGTTTTGTCCTTGGACGGTTATTGTAGCTGGGTTATAAAGGCATCTCAGCACTTCGATGTATCGCCAGTGTACATAGAGAGTTTGGTTATACCATTTTCATCTGAGGATTTTCCATTTTTTTTTTTTTATTTATTTAGGTCACCAACAAGGTTTACACCAACACTGTTACATAATTTTTGAGGGCTTAACGCGTCGATCTTAAATAAGCCGTCGAGTTTCTCTCTCAAAAGTCTAATACTTTTCCTTGTACGCCTCATCTCACAAAATTTTGTGCCTTCATCCTCGAGGACATCTATTATTATCTCGAGTTTGTGGTCAATACCCCTGTAGTTTCTAAAACAGCAAATCGATTTTTCACTTTAAATTAGAATGCTTTAGAAACAACAATGGTTTGAAGCATATTTGGCAGGAGTGTCGTCTTCATCAGACGTATTCTTTCCAACATAAGATATTCAGCGAACTACGTAATAATCTGTGATCGCTTCCGGTTTTAAGTTCCCAGTTATCACAGAGATATCTCTGAATATGCGCTTACTATCCGTTAAAATGAATTCGATCACGTTTTCTGGCAAACAGTCAGATCGCTGCCAAGTCCAGTTTCGTTGAGGCTGTTTCTTGCAGATAGTATCAAAGTAAACCCTCCGCTTTTTTAAATAATAATATAATAAATAAATAAATCAACTCTTTTCTCTCCAGAAAGTTGACAAGCATTTGCCCGTATGATTACCAAAACCATGTGGCCCATACCAAATCTAAGGCAATATCTCACAGTTAATACGAGATACGAGAACCTATTCGACTTACTAGAGATTTCAACATAATTATTTATTAGGGGTTTATAGACCCTTGCTCTGCCGTTACCATGATCGCCGCCTTGGCCAGCAATAGTAGAGTGATCCAGAACTAGGGGCCATGATTGTATAGGGCTTCTCAAGGAATGCATATGCACATAATCGTCACACTGGGCACGCGAGTTGGCGATTGCAATATATAGTTTCTCGCACCGATGACGCTACTACCCGTCATCAGTCTACAATATTTGGTATAATGTAAATTATTATATTATACATAATTGAAGGTTAAGTAATGTTAAATTATCTGAAGAAAGCTACTCCGGATGTGTTATATTATATCGGAATATTAATTATACCACTTGTACTTAATATTACAAAAAAATATCGTTTATCTATCTGTCTTTACCTATTTTATCTGGGAGGGTGTTATATACAGATTATTAATGTCAATTATAATACCTTCTCTTGTAGTGCTATTAGATTCTGAAATGTTACAACAATCATTTTAATAGAGAATTGAAATATTTTATTTACTTGTAATGAACTTGAAATTAACACGCATTGAATTAGTCATTTATCTAAGATGAAATTACTAAATGTATATTAATAATAATAATAATGTAATATTATGTGAACATAAATCCAGTGGATGTTTTGTTAGCCTCTGCAATGCTAGATCGTTATTTGTAAGTGGCAATTAAAATATTTTCAGTACCAACAACGAATTTAAATAGACGCAAATCGAGTTATTCTGTTGTTTATATGGGCTGATATTTTATTAGATTGAAATTAAATTATGTGGTCTTACCTCCTACGGTTTGTTGTGGAGGTTCTGGAATATTAGGGCAATAGTTTTAGTTGAAGTGTAAAATAACATAGATACTTACAATAAATAACAAACAGACACGGTTTGATTAGTCAGTCATTTAGTCAGTCATATATCTAAGAGGGTGTTATAAACAGTTTATTAATGTAATGTAAAATTAAGTGACTATACCTCCTCCAGTTGTGCTATTAGACTCTGAAATGTTACAACAATAATTTTAATGGAGAGTTTAAATATTTTATTTAATTGTAATGAACTTGAAATTAACACGTATTAAATTAGTCATTTATCTAAGATGAAATTACTAAATGTGTATTAATAATAATAATGTAATATTGTGTGAACATAAATCCTGCGGCTGTGTTATTAGCTTCTGCTATGCTAGATCGTTATTTGTAAGTGGCAATTAAAATATTTTCATTATCAACAACGAATATAAATAGACGAAAATGGAGTAATACTGTCGCATATCTTGGATGATATTTTAGAAAAGTTGATTGAAATTAAATTATGTGGTCTTACCTCCTCCGGGTTGTTGTGGAGGTTCTGGAATATTAGAGCAATAGTTTTAGTTGAAGTGCAAAATAACAGAGATACTTACAATACATAACAAACGGACACGGTTTGATTAGTCAGTCATTAGTCAGTCATATATCTAAGAGACTTGTTATATACAGTTTATTAATGTAATGTAAAATTAAGTGACTATACCTCCTCCAGTTGTGCTATTAGACTCTGAAATGTTACAACAATAATTTCAATAGTGATTCGAAATAAATTACTTGTAATAAAATTAAAAAAAATTAAATAATAAATAAAATTTAACAATTTACTTGTAATGAATTTGATATTGACACGTGTTGAATTAGTCATATATCTGAGATGAAATTATTAAAAGTATATTGATGTCACATTCTGTCACCAATTTAAGGAGGTGTGTGTACATGTCCCATTTGGGTTAAGGTCTAGGACCTACTTTGTCGAGATTCTGGGAGCTTGAAATTGAAGAGACGATTGTAAAATAACATGTATACTTACAATAAATAAAAAATGGACGTTTGATTAGTCAGTCATATATCTAAGATGGTATTATAATCAGTTTATCAATGTTAAATTATGTGACTATACCTTGTCTAGTTGTGCTATTAGACTCTGAAATGTTACAACAATAATTTTAATTTTAATAACTATGTATAATATTGTATAATCTGTCTGTGGGGTAAAACCCCACAGACAGATTATACATACAGATTTTGTAATGATAATTAATTATTATAAAAACTCTCCAAAGCACGTAGGTACATTTGAGGGACGCGGGAATGCCTAAGGTGCAGGACGGTGTGCGTGTTGTTTCTCGTTCCTTTTGTCTACATTTATATTGACCATCTTAACTGTCTGAAAGTCGATCAATGGTGAAAGAGCGTTTGTGTTCAGGCAGCTATACATATCAGCAGGCTTTTCCTTTTAATCTGAGCAGTAGCATATACATTAAAAGTTATATATACTCAAAATACGTAAATATCAATGAACGGATTATGGCCGGGTATTCACTAATAAGTCTTTTTCTTTTAGGAGTCGAGCAGTGACCATTTTGATGTAGCCAGTAATTTATCTAAGAGGACATTATTAAAAGTCTATCAATGTCTAATCGTGTGAACTTACCTTGTGTGGTTGTGAGATTAAACACTGAAAAGTTACAATATTAATAAAATTAATTGGTATTTAAAATATTTTATACTTATAATAAATATTTTTTTAATAAATTTAAATTACTCATAATTTATCTAAGGTGATATTATTAAAAGTTTATTAATGTCAAATTATATAAACATACCTCCTTGCATTGTACTATTAAACTCTGAAATATTATAATGTTAATTTTAATTGATATTTGAAATAATGGGAGTACTTTCAATAATAAAGTTGACGCATCGTGAATTAGTCTGTCGTTTACCTATGGTGATATTATTATAACTTTCATCATCATCATCATTATCATCAGCCCACTACAGTCCACTGCTGTACTTAAGCGTATTCCAAGCCACGACTTTGGGCACATTCTTCACTCCTTCTCATTCAGTTGTTATCTGCAACCCTACGTATGTCGTCGTTCCGCCTAGCTGCGAGGGGTCCAACGCTACGTTTTACGCTAATTTGCGGTTTTTTCTCTAGAACATATCTACTCCAACAAGCAGCCCACTCCTACTTCAACATACAAATACGAAAAGCTATGTCGGTAACCTTAGTTTTCTGGTGAGTTCCTTCGTTTCGGATTTGTTTCCTCAGAGAAACTTGAAATATAGCTCTTTCCATATGTGCTCGTTGAACGACATTGAGGCGGTGAACCAGTCGTATCAATAGTATTCATGTTTCGGCTCCGTAAGATATAACGGATAGCACGAATTAGCACCTTAAGGCTTTGTGAAAGAAACGACAAGAAGACTTTAGGGAGTTTCCCAGAAGCTGCCCAGTTGTATCCATCTCTTGGCATCCTCTCAAAATTTAACTAATTTAGCGTTTGCTCTATGTAAATATACTTCTGAACAACTTCGGAAATCCATTTATAGCAATCGGTTTCAGACGAATGTGATCATTGAACATGATCTTGGTTTTGCCTAAATTCATCTGGAGACCGATACGTTGGGACGACTTAGCCAGGCCATTTAGCATCTGTTGTAGATTCTGCAGCGATTCAGCCATGATGACAATGTCGTTAGCAAATCGGAAGTGAGAGATGTAATGTGTTTTATTGATGCCGTATTTTTTCCACTTCAGCATTCTAAACATATCCTCCAGCGCAGTTGTAAACAACTTTTTTTTTTTCCTTTTAGATCTTGCAATCAGTCACATGGACTATAAGCAAATGTGGTGTTCCGTCTGTAACAGGTAGAGTGTCGCTCTCAGTAGAACAGCTCCTCGCTCTTAAAAAGTCAGTCCTGTCTGACTATCTTGGTCAAATATATCACGCCTTTTCTTTAATCAGCGCAAGTTTTCAGGTATTGTAAGTTGCCCAGTAAATTTATTTGGGTGCCTGTGTAGTCGTGATTTGTATTTGTTGCTGTGGTCATTAATTACATCCTTAACCATGGGGATATCAAGTAGTTTGTGGATCTCAATTGTTTTTATAAACCATGGTGCATCCGAAAGTTGTTTCAATATATAGTTTTGAACTCGTTGTATTGTCATTATGTTGGAGTCAGCAGAGCCCCATAGTTGTATCCCATATGTCCAGATTGGCGTAAACATTGCCTTGTAAATGAGAAGTTTGCTATCGATAGCCAATCTTGAAATTTCAAACAGCTTAGACATGACAGGCAGTAAACTAATTGGTCTATAAGAAGCAACCTCATGAGCCGGTTCACCAGGTTTGTGTATCATTATGATTTCAGATACTTTCCACAAGTCTGGATAATGTCAACAACTTAGAGGATATAACATCCCCTTGTCTTAAGCCACAACCTAGGAGGATATGCTTAGTGCGCTGGTTTTATACTTGGACGGTCATTGTTGCAGCGATGACAGCGAGTGCCAGCCAGTTGCCAGTCGATATAGCGAGTTTGGCATCGTTGAAGTGACTCCAGAACAGACTAGGACTCGAATAAATCATGGCTATCTCCTAGTCGAAGAAAGCTAGCACAGAGGTTGGTTATACTTTTCTGTTTTCTCACAACAAGACAAGCTGTTGCTTGCTGCTGTTGAATGTAATAACTCTTGAAAACAGTTTCTCTATATGGATTAGCAATCAGACGTTGATAGTTCTTCAGTAGGGCTTTATCTCCATTTTTGAAGAACAAACTAATAATGGCCCTACTCCATGCCTGTGGAGTTCTTTCAGTGACGAGAACAGAGTTGAAGAGTTCCTGGAGTACTGCAAGTACAGGAATATCACCAGCCTTTAGATGCTCAGTGGTTATCCCATTTTCATCTGAGGTTTTTCCATTTTTGAGGGCTTATCCAGTCTATCTTTAATATGCCGTAAAGTTTCTCTCTCTATAATACTTGTATGCCTCATCTCGCAAAATTTCGTGCCTTCATCTTCGAGGACATCTATTATTGTCTCGAGTTTGTGATCAATACTGCCTGTGGTTTCTAAAAAAGCAAATCAGTTTTCCACTTTAAACTGGAATGCTTTAGAAACATCAATGGTTTGAAGCATATTTTGCAGGAGTGTCGACTTCATCAGACGTATTCTTTCCAGCTTAAGATATTCAGTGAACCACATACTAATCCGTTCCGGTTGTAAACACAGTTACCACAGAGACATCTCTGAATATGCGCTTACTATCCATTAAATTAAATCGATTACGTTTCCTGTCAAACAGTCAGATCGCTGCCAAGTCCAGTTTCGTTGAGGCTATTTCTTGAAAAATGGTATCAAAGTAAACCTTCCGCTTTTTTAAATAAATACATAATAAATAAATATATAAACTCTATCCAGAAAATTGATAAGCATTTGCCCCGTCTGACTACTGCTACCTAAAATATGTGGTCCATAGCAAATCTAAGGCTACATCTCACAGTTAATATGAGATACGAGAACCTATTCGACACACTGGAGATTTCAACATGATTATTAATTAGGGGTTTTTAGACCCTTGCTCTGCCGTTACCATGATCGCTGCCTTGGCCAGCAATAATAGATTGGCCCGGAACTACGGACATGATAGTATAGGACCTCTCACGGAATGTATATGCCCATAATCGCCACATTAGGCACGCGAGTTGACGGTCGCAGTATACAGATTCTCGCACCGATGATGGTACTGCCCATCATCAGTCTATCATATTATATATATAATATAATGTAAATTATTATATTAATATTAAAAGTTAATTAATGTTAAATTATGTGAAGAAAGCAACTCCGGATGTGTTATATGATATCGGAATATTAATTAAACCACTTGTACTTAATATTAGAAAAAATATATAGTCTATCTATCAGACTTTACATATTTTATCTGGGACGGTGTTATAAATAGATTATTAATGTCAATTATAATACCTTCTCTTGTAGTACTATTAGATTCTGAAATGTTACAACAATCATTTTAATAGAGAATTAAAATATTTCATTTACTTGTAATGAACTTAAAAATAACATGTGTTGAATTAGTCATTTATCTAAGATAAAATTATTAAAAGTAAATTAATGTCACATTATGTGAACCGGAGGTTGTATCCTCCGGTTGTGTTATTAGCCTCTGCAATGATAGATCATTACTTGTAAGTGGCAATTAAAATATTTTCATTATCAACAACGAATATAAATTGACGAAAATGGAGTTATATTGTCGCATATGTTGTTTGATATTTTGGAAAAGTTGATTGAAATTAAATTATGTGGTCATACCTTCTCCGGTTTCTTGTGGAGGTTCTGAAATATTAGAACATAAGTTTTAGTGGGAGTCAAAAATAATGTGTATATTTAAAATAAAGAAAAACGGACGCGGTTTTATTATTCAGTCATATATCGAAGAGGATGTTATAATTTGTTTATTAATGTTAAATTATGTGATTATACCTTGTCCGGTTGTGCCATTAGACTCTGAAATATTACAATCATATTTTCAACAGTGATTCGAAATTTACATGTAATGAATTTGTAATTAACACGTGTCGAATGAGTCATTTATCTGAGATGAAATTATTAAAAGTATATTAGTGTCATATTATGCGAACATACATCTCTGAATGTGTTATTAGCCCCTTCAATGATAGATTGTTAGTTGTAGGTGTCAATTAAAATATTTTCATTATCAACAACGAATTTCAATAGTCGAAAATGGAGTTATACTGTCGCATATGTTGATTGATATTTTGGAAAAATTGATTGAAATTAAATTAAGTGGTCTTACCTTCTCCGGTCTGTTCTGGAGGTTCTGAAATATTAGATCATAAGTTTTAGTGGGAGTCAAAAATAACATGCATATTTAAAATGAAGAAAACCGGACGCGGTTTTATTAGTCAGTCATATATCGAAGAGGATGTTATAAATAGTTTATTAATGTTAAATTATGTGACTATACCTTGTCCGGTTGTGCCATTAGACTCTGAAATATTACAATCATATTTTCAACAGTGATTCGAAATTTACATGTAATGAATTTGAAATTAACACGTGTCGAATGAGTCATTTATCTGAGGTGAAATTATTAAAAGTATATTAGTGTCATATTATGCGAACATACATCTCTGAATGTGTTATTAGCCCCTTCAATGATAGATTGTTAGTTTTAGGTGTCAATTAAAATATTTTCATTATCAACAACGAATTTCAATAGACGAAAATGGAGTTATACTGTCGCATATGTTGATTGATATTTTGGAAAAGTTGATTGAAATTACATTATGTGGTCTTACCTTCTCCGGTCTGTTCTGGAGGTTCTGAAATATTAGATCATAAGTTTTAGTGGGAGTCAAAAATAACATGCATATTTAAAATAAATAAAAAACGGACGCGGTTTTATTTGTCAGTCATATATCTAAGAGGTTGTTATTCATAGTTTATTAATGTTAAATTATGTGATTATACCTTGTCCGGTTGTGCCATTAGACTCTGAAATATTACAATCATATTTTCAACAGTGATTCGAAATTTACATGTAATGAATTTGAAATTAACACGTGTCGAATGAGTCATTTATCTGTGATGAAATTATTAAAAGTATATTAGTGTCATATTATGCGAACATACATCTTCTGAATGTGTTATTAGCCTTTTCAATGATAGATTGTTAGTTGTAAGTGGCAATTAAAATATTTTCATTATCAACAACGAATTTCAATAGACGAAAATGGAGTTATACTGTCGCATATGTTGTTTGATATTTTGGAAAAGTTGATTGAAATTAAATTATGTGGTCTTACCTTCTCCGGTTTCTTGTGGAGGTTCTGAAATATTAGAACATAAGTTTTAGTGGGAGTCAAAACTAATGTGTATATTTAATATAAAGAAAAACGGACGCGGTTTTATTAGTCAGTCATATATCGAAGAGGATGTTATAAATAGTTTATTAATGTTAAATTATGTGATTATACCTTGTCCGATTGTGCCATTAGACTCTGAAATATTACAATCATATTTTCAACAGTGATTCGAAATTTACATGTAATGAATTTGAAATTAACACGTGTCGAATGAGTCATTTATCTGAGATGAAATTATTAAAAGTATATTAGTGTCATATTATGCGAACATACATCTTCTGAATATGTTATTAGCCCCTTCAATGATAGATTGTTAGTTGTAAGTGTCAATTAAAATATTTTCATTATCAACAACGAATTTCAATAGACGAAAATGGAGTTATACTGTCGCATATGTTGATTGATATTTTGGAAAAATTGATTGAAATTAAATTATATGAACATACATCTTCTGAATGTGTTATTAGCCTTTTCAATGATAGATTGTTAGTTGTAAGTGGCAATTAAAATATTTTCATTATCAACAACGAATTTCAATAGACGAAAATGGAGTTATATTGTCGCATATGTTGTTTGATATTTTGGAAAAGTTGATTGAAATTAAATTATGTGGTCATACCTTCTCCGGTTTCTTGTGGAGGTTCTGAAATATTAGAACATAAGTTTTAGTGGGAGTCAAAAATAATGTGTATATTTAAAATAAAGAAAAACGGACGCGGTTTTATTAGTCAGTCATATATCGAAGAGGATGTTAGAAATAGTTTATTAATGTTAAATTATGTGATTATACCTTGTCCGGTTGTGCCATTAGACTCTGAAATATTACAATCATATTTTCAACAGTGATTCGAAATTTACATGTAATGAATTTGAAATTAACACGTGTCGAATGAGTCATTTATCTGAGATGAAATTATTAAAAGTATATTAGTGTCATATTATGCGAACATACATCTTCTGAATGTGTTATTAGCGCGTTGAATGTTCTATTGTTTTTTGTAATTGTGAATTAAAATATTTTCATTATCAACAACGAATTTCAATAGACGAAAATGGAGTTATACTGTCGCATATGTTGATTGATATTTTGGAAAAGTTGATCGAAATTAAATTATGTGGTCTTACCTTCTCCGGTTTCTTGTGGAGGTTCTGAAATATTAGATCATAAGTTTTAGTGGGAGTCAAAAATAACATGTATATTTAATATAAAGAAAAACGGACGCGGTTTTATTAGTCAGTCATATATCGAAGAGGATGTTATAAATAGTTTATTAATGTT
This sequence comes from Achroia grisella, assembly GCF_030625045.1. NCBI lineage: Eukaryota > Metazoa > Arthropoda > Insecta > Lepidoptera > Pyralidae > Achroia > Achroia grisella. Next base: position 5,722,943 of record NW_026712979.1, on the reverse strand, counting down.
AAATTATGTGATTATACCTTGTCCGGTTGTGCCATTAGACTCTGAAATATTACAATCATATTTTCAACAGTGATTCGAAATTTACATGTAATGAATTTGAAATTAACACGTGTCGAATGAGTCATTTATCTGAGATGAAATTATTAAAAGTATATTAGTGTCATATTATGCGAACATACATCTTCTGAATGTGTTATTAGCCCCTTCAATGATAGATTGTTAGTTGTAAGTGTCAATTAAAATATTTTCATTATCAACAACGAATTTCAATAGACGAAAATGGAGTTATACTGTCGCATATGTTGATTGATATTTTGGAAAAATTGATTGAAATTAAATTATGAAATTAAATTATGATAGATTGTCTTACAATTAAAATATTTTCATTATCAACAACGAATTTCCGGTTATATTGTCTATGTTGTTTGATATTTTGGAAAAGTTCTGAAATATTAGAGGTTCTGAAATATTGGAACATAAGTTTTAGTGGGAGTCAAAAATAATGTGTATATTTAAAATAAAGAAAAACGGACGCGGTTTTATTAGTCAGTCATATATCGAAGAGGATGTTATAAATAGTTTATTAATGTTAAATTATGTGATTATACCTTGTCCGGTTGTGCCATTAGACTCTGAAATATTACAATCATATTTTCAACAGTGATTCGAAATTTACATGTAATGAATTTGAAATTAACACGTGTCGAATGAGTCATTTATCTGAGATGAAATTATTAAAAGTATATTAGTGTCATATTATGCGAACATACATCTTCTGAATGTGTTATTAGCCCCTTCAATGATAGATTGTTAGTTGTAAGTGTCAATTAAAATATTTTCATTATCAACAACGAATTTCAATAGACGAAAATGGAGTTATACTGTCGCATATGTTGATTGATATTTTGGAAAAATTGATTGAAATTAAATTATGTGGTCTTACCTTCTCCGGTCTGTTCTGGAGGTTCTGAAATATTAGATCATAAGTTTTAGTGGGAGTCAAAAATAACATGCATATTTAAAATGAAGAAAACCGGACGCGGTTTTATTAGTCAGTCATATATCGAATAGGATGTTATAAATAGTTTATTAATGTTAAATTATGTGATTATACCTTGTCCGGTTGTGCCATTAGACTCTGAAATATTACAATCATATTTTCAACAGTGATTCGAAATTTACATGTAATGAATTTGAAATTAACACGTGTCGAATGAGTCATTTATCTGAGATGAAATTATTAAAAGTATATTAGTGTCATATTATGCGAACATACATCTTCTGAATGTGTTATTAGCGCCTTCAATGATAGATTGTTAGTTGTAAGTGTCAATTAAAATATTTTCATTATCAACAACGAATTTCAATAGACGAAAATGGAGTTATACTGTCGCATATGTTGATTGATATTTTGGAAAAATTGATTGAAATTAAATTATGTGAACATACATCTTCTGAATGTGTTATTAGCCTTTTCAATGATAGATTGTTAGTTGTAAGTGGCAATTAAAATATTTTCATTATCAACAACGAATTTCAATAGACGAAAATGGAGTTATATTGTCGCATATGTTGTTTGATATTTTGGAAAAGTTGATTGAAATTAAATTATGTGAACATACATCTTCTGAATGTGTTATTAGCCTTTTCAATGATAGATTGTTAGTTGTAGGTGTCAATTAAAATATTTTCATTATCAACAACGAATTTCAATAGACGAAAATGGAGTTATACTGTCGCATATGTTGATTGATATTTTGGAAAAATTGATTGAAATTAAATTATGTGGTCTTACCTTCTCCGGTCTGTTCTGGAGGTTCTGAAATATTAGATCATAAGTTTTAGTGGGAGTCAAAAATAACATGCATATTTAAAATGAAGAAAACCGGACGCGGTTTTATTAGTCAGTCATATATCGAATAGGATGTTATAAATAGTTTATTAATGTTAAATTATGTGATTATACCTTGTCCGGTTGTGCCATTAGACTCTGAAATATTACAATCATATTTTCAACAGTGATTCGAAATTTACATGTAATGAATTTGAAATTAACACGTGTCGAATGAGTCATTTATCTGAGATGAAATTATTAAAAGTATATTAGTGTCATATTATGCGAACATACATCTTCTGAATGTGTTATTAGCCCCTTCAATGATAGATTGTTAGTTGTAAGTGTCAATTAAAATATTTTCATTATCAACAACGAATTTCAATAGACGAAAATGGAGTTATACTGTCGCATATGTTGATTGATATTTTGGAAAAGTTGATCGAAATTAAATTATGTGGTCTTACCTTCTCCGGTTTCTTGTGGAGGTTCTGAAATATTAGAACATAAGTTTTAGTGGGAGTCAAAAATAACTTGAATATTTAAAATAAAGAAAAACGGACGCGGTTTTATTAGTCAGTCATATATCGAAGAGGATGTTATAAATAGTTTATTAATGTTAAATTATGTGATTATACCTTGTCCGGTTGTGCCATTAGACTCTGAAATATTACAATCATATTTTCAACAGTGATTCGAAATTTACATGTAATGAATTTGAAATTAACACGTGTCGAATGAGTCATTTATCTGAGATGAAATTATTAAAAGTATATTAGTGTCATATTATGCGAACATACATCTTCTGAATGTGTTATTAGCCCCTTCAATGATAGATTGTTAGTTGTAAGTGTCAATGATAGATTGTTAGTTGTAAGTGTCAATTAAAATATTTTCATTATCAACAACGAATTTCAATAGACGAAAATGGAGTTATATTTCATACATGTAGGCTGATATTTTAGAAAAGTTGATTGAAATTAAATTATGTGGTCTTACCTTCTCCGGTTTCTTGTGGAGGTTCTGAAATATTAGAACATAAGTTTTAGTGGGAGTCAAAAATAATGTGTATATTTAAAATAAAGAAAAACGGACGCGGTTTTATTAGTCAGTCATATATCGAAGAGGATGTTATAAATAGTTTATTAATGTTAAATTATGTGATTATACCTTGTCCGGTTGTGCCATTAGACTCTGAAATATTACAATCATATTTTCAACAGTGATTCGAAATTTACATGTAATGAATTTGAAATTAACACGTGTCGAATGAGTCATTTATCTGAGATGAAATTATTAAAAGTATATTAGTGTCATATTATGCGAACATACATCTTCTGAATGTGTTATTAGCCCTTCTTCAATGATAGATTGTTAGTTGTAAGTGGCAATTAAAATATTTTCATTATCAACAACGAATTTCAATAGACGAAAATGGAGTTATACTGTCGCATATGTTGATTGATATTTTGGAAAAATTGATTGAAATTAAATTATGTGGTCTTACCTTCTCCGGTTTCTTGTGGAGGTTCTGAAATATTAGAACATAAGTTTTAGTGGGAGTCAAAAATAATGTGCATATTTAAAATAAAGAAAAACGGACGCGGTTTTATTAGTCAGTCATATATCGAAGAGGATGTTATAAATAGTTTATTAATGTTAAATTATGTGATTATACCTTGTCCGGTTGTGCCATTAGACTCTGAAATATTACAATCATATTTTCAACAGTGATTCGAAATTTACATGTAATGAATTTGAAATTAACACGTGTCGAATGAGTCATTTATCTGAGATGAAATTATTAAAAGTATATTAGTGTCATATTATGCGAACATACATCTTCTGAATGTGTTATTAGCCCCTTCAATGATAGATTGTTAGTTGTAAGTGGCAATTAAAATATTTTCATTATCAACAACGAATTTCAATAGACGAAAATGGAGTTATATTGTCGCATATGTTGATTGATATTTTGGAAAAGTTGATTGAAATTAAATTATGTGGTCATACCTTCTCCGGTTTCTTGTGGAGGTTCTGAAATATTAGAACATAAGTTTTAGTGGGAGTCAAAAATAATGTGTATATTTAAAATAAATAAAAACGGACGCGGTTTTATTATTCAGTCATATATCGAAGAGGATGTTATAATTTGTTTATTAATGTTAAATTATGTGATTATACCTTGTCCGGTTGTGCCATTAGACTCTGAAATATTACAATCATATTTTCAACAGTGATTCGAAATTTACATGTAATGAATTTGTAATTAACACGTGTCGAATGAGTCATTTATCTGAGATGAAATTATTAAAAGTATATTAATGTCATATTATGCGAACATACATCTTCTGAATGTGTTATTAGCCCCTTCAATGATAGATTGTTAGTTGTAAGTGTCAATTAAAATATTTTCATTATCAACAACGAATTTCAATAGACGAAAATGGAGTTATACTGTCGCATATGTTGATTGATATTTTGGAAAAATTGATTGAAATTAAATTATGTGAACATACATCTTCTGAATGTGTTATTAGCCTTTTCAATGATAGATTGTTAGTTGTAAGTGGCAATTAAAATATTTTCATTATCAACAACGAATTTCAATAGACGAAAATGGAGTTATATTGTCGCATATGTTGTTTGATATTTTGGAAAAGTTGATTGAAATTAAATTATGTGGTCATACCTTCTCCGGTTTCTTGTGGAGGTTCTGAAATATTAGAACATAAGTTTTAGTGGGAGTCAAAAATAATGTGTATATTTAAAATAAAGAAAAACGGACGCGGTTTTATTAGTCAGTCATATATCGAAGAGGACGTTAGAAATAGTTTATTAATGTTAAATTATGTGATTATACCTTGTCCGGTTGTGCCATTAGACTCTGAAATATTACAATCATATTTTCAACAGTGATTCGAAATTTACATGTAATGAATTTGAAATTAACACGTGTCGAATGAGTCATTTATCTGAGATGAAATTATTAAAAGTATATTAGTGTCATATTATGCGAACATACATCTCTGAATGTGTTATTAGCCCCTTCAATGATAGATTGTTAGTTGTAGGTGTCAGTTAAAATATTTTCATTATCAACAACGAATTTCAATAGACGAAAATGGAGTTATACTGTCGCATATGTTGATTGATATTTTGGAAAAGTTGATTGAAATTAAATTATGTGGTCTTACCTTCTCCGGTCTGTTCTGGAGGTTCTGAAATATTAGATCATAAGTTTTAGTGGGAGTCAAAAATAACATGCATATTTAAAATAAAGAAAACCGGACGCGGTTTTATTTGTCAGTCATATATCGAAGAGGATGTTATAAATAGTTTATTAATGTTAAATTATGTGACCATACCTTGTCCGGTTGTGCCATTAGACTCTGAAATATTACAATCATATTTTCAACAGTGATTCGAAATTTACATGTAATGAATTTGAAATTAACACGTGTCGAATGAGTCATTTATCTGAGATGAAATTATTAAAAGTATATTAGTGTCATATTATGCGAACATACATCTTCTGAATATGTTATTAGCCTTTTCAATGATAGATTGTTAGTTGTAAGTGGCAATTAAAATATTTTCATTATCAACAACGAATTTCAATAGACGAAAATGGAGTTATATTGTCGCATATGTTGTTTGATATTTTGGAAAAGTTGATTGAAATTAAATTATGTGGTCATACCTTCTCCGGTTTCTTGTGGAGGTTCTGAAATATTAGAACATAAGTTTTAGTGGGAGTCAAAAATAATGTGTATATTTAAAATAAAGAAAAACGGACGCGGTTTTATTATTCAGTCATATATCGAAGAGGATGTTATAATTTGTTTATTAATGTTAAATTATGTGATTATATCTTGTCCGGTTGTGCCATTAGACTCTGAAATATTACAATCATATTTTCAACAGTGATTCGAAATTTACATGTAATGAATTTGTAATTAACACGTGTCGAATGAGTCATTTATCTGAGATGAAATTATTAAAAGTATATTAATGTCATATTATGCGAACATACATCTTCTGAATGTGTTATTAGCCCCTTCAATGATAGATTGTTAGTTGTAAGTGTCAATTAAAATATTTTCATTATCAACAACGAATTTCAATAGACGAAAATGGAGTTATACTGTCGCATATGTTGATTGATATTTTGGAAAAATTGATTGAAATTAAATTATGTGAACATACATCTTCTGAATGTGTTATTAGCCTTTTCAATGATAGATTGTTAGTTGTAAGTGGCAATTAAAATATTTTCATTATCAACAACGAATTTCAATAGACGAAAATGGAGTTATATTGTCGCATATGTTGTTTGATATTTTGGAAAAGTTGATTGAAATTAAATTATGTGGTCATACCTTCTCCGGTTTCTTGTGGAGGTTCTGAAATATTAGAACATAAGTTTTAGTGGGAGTCAAAAATAATGTGTATATTTAAAATAAAGAAAAACGGACGCGGTGTTATTAGTCAGTCATATATCGAAGAGGACGTTAGAAATAGTTTATTAATGTTAAATTATGTGATTATACCTTGTCCGGTTGTGCCATTAGACTCTGAAATATTACAATCATATTTTCAACAGTGATTCGAAATTTACATGTAATGAATTTGAAATTAACACGTGTCGAATGAGTCATTTATCTGAGATGAAATTATTAAAAGTATATTAGTGTCATATTATGCGAACATACATCTCTGAATGTGTTATTAGCCCCTTCAATGATAGATTGTTAGTTGTAGGTGTCAGTTAAAATATTTTCATTATCAACAACGAATTTCAATAGACGAAAATGGAGTTATACTGTCGCATATGTTGATTGATATTTTGGAAAAATTGATTGAAATTAAATTATGTGAACATACATCTTCTGAATGTGTTATTAGCCTTTTCAATGATAGATTGTTAGTTGTAAGTGGCAATTAAAATATTTTCATTATCAACAACGAATTTCAATAGACGAAAATGGAGTTATATTGTCGCATCATACATCTTCTGAATGTGTTATTAGCCTTTTCAATGATAGATTGTTAGTTGTAGGTGTCAATTAAAATATTTTCATTATCAACAACGAATTTCAATAGACGAAAATGGAGTTATACTGTCGCATATGTTGATTGATATTTTGGAAAAATTGATTGAAATTAAATTATGTGGTCTTACCTTCTCCGGTCTGTTCTGGAGGTTCTGAAATATTAGATCATAAGTTTTAGTGGGAGTCAAAAATAACATGCATATTTAAAATAAAGAAAACCGGACGCGGTTTTATTTGTCAGTCATATATCGAAGAGGATGTTAGAAATAGTTTATTAATGTTAAATTATGTGACTATACCTTGTCCGGTTGTGCCATTAGACTCTGAAATATTACAATCATATTTTCAACAGTGATTCGAAATTTACATGTAATGAATTTGAAATTAACACGTGTCGAATGAGTCATTTATCTGAGATGAAATTATTAAAAGTATATTAGTGTCATATTATGCGAACATACATCTTCTGAATATGTTATTAGCCTTTTCAATGATAGATTGTTAGTTGTAAGTGTCAATTAAAATATTTTCATTATCAACAACGAATTTCAATAGACGAAAATGGAGTTATACTGTCGCATATGTTGATTGATATTTTGGAAAAGTTGATTGAAATTAAATTATGTGGTCTTACCTTCTCCGGTTTCTTGTGGTGGTTCTGAAATATTAGAACATAAGTTTTTGTGGGAGTCAAAAATAATGTGTATATTTAATATAAAGAAAAACGGACGCGGTTTTATTAGTCAGTCATATATCGAAGAGGATGTTATAAATAGTTTATTAATGTTAAATTATGTGATTATACCTTGTCCGGTTGTGCCATTAGACTCTGAAATATTACAATCATATTTTCAACAGTGATTCGAAATTTACATGTAATGAATTTGAAATTAACACGTGTCGAATGAGTCATTTATCTGAGATGAAATTATTAAAAGTATATTAGTGTCATATTATGCGAACATACATCTTCTGAATGTGTTATTAGCCCCTTCAATGATAGATTGTTAGTTGTAAGTGTCAATTAAAATATTTTCATTATCAACAACGAATTTCAATAGACGAAAATGGAGTTATAGTCGCATATGTTGATTGATATTTTGGAAAAATTGATTGAAATTAAATTATGTGAACATACATCTTCTGAATGTGTTATTAGCCTTTTCAATGATAGATTGTTAGTTGTAAGTGGCAATTAAAATATTTTCATTATCAACAACGAATTTCAATAGACGAAAATGGAGTTATATTGTCGCATATGTTGTTTGATATTTTGGAAAAGTTGATTGAAATTAAATTATGTGGTCATACCTTCTCCGGTTTCTTGTGGAGGTTCTGAAATATTAGAACATAAGTTTTAGTGGGAGTCAAAAATAATGTGTATATTTAAAATAAAGAAAAACGGACGCGGTTTTATTATTCAGTCATATATCGAATAGGATGTTATAAATAGTTTATTAATGTTAAATTATGTGATTATACCTTGTCCGGTTGTGCCATTAGACTCTGAAATATTACAATCATATTTTCAACAGTGATTCGAAATTTACATGTAATGAATTTGAAATTAACACGTGTCGAATGAGTCATTTATCTGAGATGAAATTATTAAAAGTATATTAGTGTCATATTATGCGAACATACATCTCTGAATGTGTTATTAGCCCCTTCAATGATAGATTGTTAGTTGTAGGTGTCAATTAAAATATTTTCATTATCAACAACGAATTTCAATAGTCGAAAATGGAGTTATACTGTCGCATATGTTGATTGATATTTTGGAAAAATTGATTGAAATTAAATTATGTGGTCTTACCTTCTCCGGTCTGTTCTGGAGGTTCTGAAATATTAGATCATAAGTTTTAGTGGGAGTCAAAAATAACATGCATATTTAAAATAAAGAAAAACGGACGCGGTTTTATTAGTCAGTCATATATCGAAGAGGATGTTATAAATAGTTTATTAATGTTAAATTATGTGACCATACCTTGTCCGGTTGTGCCATTAGACTCTGAAATATTACAATCATATTTTCAACAGTGATTCGAAATTTACATGTAATGAATTTGAAATTAACACGTGTCGAATGAGTCATTTATCTGAGATGAAATTATTAAAAGTATATTAGTGTCATATTATGCGAACATACATCTTCTGAATATGTTATTAGCCCCTTCAATGATAGATTGTTAGTTGTAAGTGTCAATTAAAATATTTTCATTATCAACAACGAATTTCAATAGACGAAAATGGAGTTATACTGTCGCATATGTTGATTGATATTTTGGAAAAATTGATTGAAATTAAATTATGTGAACATACATCTTCTGAATGTGTTATTAGCCTTTTCAATGATAGATTGTTAGTTGTAAGTGGCAATTAAAATATTTTCATTATCAACAACGAATTTCAATAGACGAAAATGGAGTTATATTGTCGCATATGTTGTTTGATATTTTGGAAAAGTTGATTGAAATTAAATTATGTGGTCATACCTTCTCCGGTTTCTTGTGGAGGTTCTGAAATATTAGAACATAAGTTTTAGTGGGAGTCAAAAATAATGTGTATATTTAAAATAAAGAAAAACGGACGCGGTTTTATTATTCAGTCATATATCGAAGAGGATGTTATAAATAGTTTATTAATGTTAAATTATGTGATTATATCTTGTCCGGTTGTGCCATTAGACTCTGAAATATTACAATCATATTTTCAACAGTGATTCGAAATTTACATGTAATGAATTTGTAATTAACACGTGTCGAATGAGTCATTTATCTGAGATGAAATTATTAAAAGTATATTAATGTCATATTATGCGAACATACATCTTCTGAATGTGTTATTAGCCCCTTCAATGATAGATTGTTAGTTGTAGGTGTCAGTTAAAATATTTTCATTATCAACAACGAATTTCAATAGACGAAAATGGAGTTATACTGTCGCATATGTTGTTTGATATTTTGGAAAAGTTGATTGAAATTAAATTATGTGGTCTTACCTTCTCCGGTCTGTTCTGGAGGTTCTGAAATATTAGATCATAAGTTTTAGTGGGAGTCAAAACTAATGTGTATATTTAATATAAAGAAAAACGGACGCGGTTTTATTAGTCAGTCATATATCGAAGAGGATGTTATAAATAGTTTATTAATGTTAAATTATGTGATTATACCTTGTCCGATTGTGCCATTAGACTCTGAAATATTACAATCATATTTTCAACAGTGATTCGAAATTTACATGTAATGAATTTGAAATTAACACGTGTCGAATGAGTCATTTATCTGAGATGAAATTATTAAAAGTATATTAGTGTCATATTATGCGAACATACATCTTCTGAATGTGTTATTAGCCCCTTCAATGATAGATTGTTAGTTGTAAGTGTCAATTAAAATATTTTCATTATCAACAACGAATTTCAATAGACGAAAATGGAGTTATACTGTCGCATATGTTGATTGATATTTTGGAAAAATTGATTGAAATTAAATTATGTGAACATACATCTTCTGAATGTGTTATTAGCCTTTTCAATGATAGATTGTTAGTTGTAAGTGGCAATTAAAATATTTTCATTATCAACAACGAATTTCAATAGACGAAAATGGAGTTATATTGTCGCATATGTTGTTTGATATTTTGGAAAAGTTGATTGAAATTAAATTATGTGGTCATACCTTCTCCGGTTTCTTGTGGAGGTTCTGAAATATTAGAACATAAGTTTTAGTGGGAGTCAAAAATAATGTGTATATTTAAAATAAAGAAAAACGGACGCGGTTTTATTAGTCAGTCATATATCGAAGAGGATGTTATAATTTGTTTATTAATGTTAAATTATGTGATTATATCTTGTCCGGTTGTGCCATTAGACTCTGAAATATTACAATCATATTTTCAACAGTGATTCGAAATTTACATGTAATGAATTTGTAATTAACACGTGTCGAATGAGTCATTTATCTGAGATGAAATTATTAAAAGTATATTAGTGTCATATTATGCGAACATACATCTCTGAATGTGTTATTAGCCCCTTCAATGATAGATTGTTAGTTGTAGGTGTCAATTAAAATATTTTCATTATCAACAACGAATTTCAATAGTCGAAAATGGAGTTATACTGTCGCATATGTTGATTGATATTTTGGAAAAATTGATTGAAATTAAATTAAGTGGTCTTACCTTCTCCGGTCTGTTCTGGAGGTTCTGAAATATTAGATCATAAGTTTTAGTGGGAGTCAAAAATAACATGCATATTTAAAATAAAGAAAAACGGACGCGGTTTTATTAGTCAGTCATATATCGAAGAGGATGTTATAAATAGTTTATTAATGTTAAATTATGTGACTATACCTTGTCCGGTTGTGCCATTAGACTCTGAAATATTACAATCATATTTTCAACAGTGATTCGAAATTTACATGTAATGAATTTGAAATTAACACGTGTCGAATGAGTCATTTATCTGAGATGAAATTATTAAAAGTATATTAGTGTCATATTATGCGAACATACATCTTCTGAATGTGTTATTAGCCTTTTCAATGATAGATTATTAGTTGTAAGTGGCATTTAAAATATTTTCATTATCAACAACGAATTTCAATAGACGAAAATGGAGTTATACTGTCGCATATGTTGATTGATATTTTGGAAAAGTTGATCGAAATTAAATTATGTGGTCTTACCTTCTCCGGTTTCTTGTGGAGGTTCTGAAATATTAGAACATAAGTTTTAGTGGGAGTCAAAAATAATGTGTATATTTAAAATAAAGAAAAACGGACGCGGTTTTATTAGTCAGTCATATATCGAAGAGGATGTTATAAATAGTTTATTAATGTTAAATTATGTGATTATACCTTGTCCGGTTGTGCCATTAGACTCTGAAATATTACAATCATATTTTCAACAGTGATTCGAAATTTACATGTAATGAATTTGTAATTAACACGTGTCGAATGAGTCATTTATCTGAGATGAAATTATTAAAAGAGTATTAATGTCACATTATGTGAACATACATCCTCCGAATGTGTTATTAGCCCCTGCAATGATAGATTGTTAGTTGTAGGTGTCAATTAAAATATTTTCATTATCAACAACGAATTTCAATAGACGAAAATGGAGTTATACTGTCGCATATGTTGATTGATATTTTGGAAAAGTTGATTGAAATTACATTATGTGGTCTTACCTTCTCCGGTCTGTTCTGGAGGTTCTGAAATATTAGATCATAAGTTTTAGTGGGAGTCAAAAATAACATGCATATTTAAAATAAATAAAAAACGGACGCGGTTTTATTTGTCAGTCATATATCTAAAAGTTGTAAATTTATGTGGCTATATCTTCTTCAGTGGTGTTATTACACTCTGAAATATTACAACTATAATTTTAATAGTGTCTTGAAATGTTTAGGGTTCTTAAATTAAATTTCAATGTTCTCTTATTTATTGTTCTATCTTTTATTTATCTAATGTGCCATTTATTGTTTGCTGATGTTATTAATAATGTTATGTTACTGTACCTCCTTTATTCTCCTTGGGACAGTACTATACTGGTCTAATTTAACACTCAATCAGATGAGACTAACAAGTCGTGTAAACGATGGAAAGCCATAATTGGAATTTAGAATATGTTTAGTGCTTGTAATGATTTGAAATTTACGTAAGTTTTATTAGTAATTAGTTAAAGGACATGCTCGTACCTCCTTCGGGCTTTTTAGGGGACTCTGCAATACAAAAACTTTGATTAGAATTGAGCATGATAATGTAATTTATATACTTGTGCAGTGCAGGTCGCTTGTCAAGACATGCCGCACTTACCGATGTCACGGCCTTGCCATCGTTAAGGTGCCAAGTCTACTTGAGCCGACTGGTATTGCAAGAGACGATGGCAAGAGACCGGACGGTATGAGTTTGATTCCATGGAAGATGGAACGGGTGCTGGTATGAGATAGAACCTGTTCAGACACGCTGGCCCTTTCCCATGGACATGGAAACAACAACAAAGCTGGTTCGGCTTGTGAAACTGGCAAATAGTCTAGTCTAGGCTCCCAATATGATTTTGTCCCATTCGGTGTTGAAATCTTTGGTCCTTGGGGTCCTAGCGCTATAAGGCTTATCTAGGAGACCGAGGAGCTGGCAGATACCTCGGACAAAGAATTACTATAGTATAGCTATTCAAAGGGGAACGCTGCCAGTATCTTCGGAACCTTGCCTTTAATAATTTAGTATTTTAGTTATTATATTATATTTTTTAACCTTATTAGCATTTTAGGTTAATAATGTTAGTTAGTTATCTTTTAAATTAATTAAGTGAGTATTTATATAATCAATATCAATAGTAATTTAACGTTTAGTAAGACTATAGACATGCAATATTAAAGACAAAGAATATTAATCTCTTCTCAATTTGATCACACATTTTAATAAATTAACAAAAGATTATGCGTATATGTGTCAATAACGTGGTGGTGGGTATAATGTTTCTTTAGAATTTATTAAACAATTTAAAAAGAAATATTGGAATTTGGCACTATAATCTATAAACAGTATTTTTTCAGTGCCAGTAAATTTATAATTTAATTGTTGTTTCATTAATAATCGAAAATATTCTCTTATTAATGTACACTAAGTGATACATTTATAAATTAAATAATATAATATTGCGGTTGGTTGAACATACCCGCAGTCGGCGCACTGACGCCTGTAAAATTGCAACATATTAAATGATCATAATTTAGAAATCTACAAGATAAGTAAGATTAATGAAATTGAAAGGTCTTAAGGTATCAAGTGGTAACACATGAGGGATACTAGTGCAAATTAGTAATACTTGTCGTATTGTTTATGTTTACAGGCGACTGTAAATATAAACAATTCAAGTGGGCCGTTTGTGGCGACGTCAATGCAATTTCAGTAATATTTCATAAGAAACAATTATGATTTTCACTTACCACTACTGGCAAATGCAGATGCGCTAGCTAAAAAATTAACAAACACGCATAAACATAAATAGTCACATTTTATATCAAAGCAAAACTAAGGTCTTAAAATAAAAGAAAAGAGATACGTAACAAGAAATGTTGTGTACATTAGACTAAACTAAACTGTTTTCAATACCTCACGCACCTTACTTGATCTGACTCTGAGTAACTTTTTTTATTTCCACGAATGATAATCGACATGGTATTCATTGACCAATTTGACTACATAAAAAAAGTCAGAGTTTAGTGTTGCATTTATAAACAGAAAAGGTTCTGTAAAAAAACGAGGGTTCTGTGAAAATTGCGAGGACATTATACTTTTTTTTATTATTATCTCATGTTTACGAATAAATTACATTGAAAGAGACCTAAGCAAGGTCTAAAGGTCTAAGCCTAAATAGTACTAAGGTATACTAAAAACGATTTTAAAAGATTATTTAAAATATGTACCAGTTGTATATCTTGACTTTTCATCTAAATTGAAATAGCTAGGCAAAATGAAACATTGTTACAGTGAAAAAATGTAAAATGGACAATATCCATGAACAAAATAGGTTTTGTCATTGTAATTTTAACTTTGAATCTTTAATGTCGTCTCGGCTCCATTTTGGAAGAACACTTTCTTCGAATTTATAGGATTCAACTAATCGATTCTACTTTTTTAGACACTTACCTTGAGCTATCCCTGTGGAAAGGATATGTTTATTTATTACTATGTGTTAAGATTATAGCAAATTTTGTCAGGCCTTACTACTTCATTAAGATAACAAAACAGGTGATATGTATAATATTATACAAGCTGAGATTGTTTATAGTACGAAATAAATTAAATATGTAGATACATTAAGATTGTTAAAGACTGCCAAAAATAATTCTGTTTTATGAATTAGTTTTTGTTGATTAATGATTATAATTACACTCTAATGAATTTAAAGATTGATCGAAAAGTATGATATTTTCCCGTATGTCATTAAACCGCAGCTGCTCGCCCGCAGTTGTCAAAAACACTCTGTTGGTATCAGTATATATTAAAAAAATAAAATAAAATGCGTTTCACCTGGATATTAGTTCTAAGGTACAGGCTCTATGTTAGTTTAACACACGTAAAAAAGGTAACGAAAATTAAATGTATGTCATTTATATACTAGTCGTCCTAATAATAAGAAGTCAATTTTGATATGTGTTTTTTATGTATCGAAATAAATAAATAGATAAATGACTCACCATTGCCGCCTCCGGAAAATGCTGTGTATTAAAAAAAAAAAACAATAAAATTTTATACTTTTTATTATTACAAACAATAAACTTTGCTAATAAGAAAGTATACTTTTTATGTATAATTGGAATGGCATATATTATAATATTAATAACATTAATAATAATTAATTAACATTATAGCTATGTTTTATCCATTCTTGAACTTTTACTTTTTGATGTGCTTAAGGACAATTTTTTTAGTGAACTTGAAGAGATGTATTTTATAATAAAACGGTGACCTACCGCGATTTCGATACTTATATGTATTATATAAACTACTTGAAAGAAATTCTCGAAAATATAGTGAAAACCACATCAATTTCCGTTGCGTAGTTTTGAAGTAAACAGCGAATTTCTACTATTAATAAAATATTATTATAATTTAGAAAAAAGATCCACTTTAGATTAGCCTCAGTTTCTACATGATACTTTTATGGAAAATGACAAATAAACATCGCCTATAGTTTTAAGAATAATCCATGGTTATTTGTGTTACCCAAATGGCATTCCATTTCTGAGGACTAACAAATCCTAATTAACAAAGCTCACAGTAAGTTATCATTTTTTTTGTATTTAACTATTTTTCGCTGATATAAGAATATATCAGCGAAGTATTGCTTACTTATTTTTTTTTAATTAGGAGCTATAGAGTTATATATCAGTTATAGAGTTATATATCAAATGTTCAACAACATTATTATTTTCTTTAAATAAAGAAAATAATAATTATGTTATTAAAGCCTGTTATAAGAAGTTAAGTGTTTTTAAATAGATATACCTATTGGGTCTATTTCGAAATGTCAGGTGGATATTATTTTATCTGTGATACCATAGAATGTGTATTCGTATTGTTATAAACAGGACAAGCGCCTATAAGTTTTAGGACCAGGCAATAATATGATGGTAATTTAGCGTTTATATATGTATATATATGTACATATATAGGGTCATATCTATAGTATATGATATTTATTGGCTCACCTTGAGCTGATGACAGTGCTGTAAAAAGTTAGAGGTAGAGGATTTTATTAGATTATTAGTATTTTTACATAAAAATAGTTACTGCACGTACGCAGTAGTAGGTCGAAATCTAGTCAAAATAGATAAAAACACTCATTTTTAATATCGAAAAAAAAGTCTAAGTTAGCGATAGCAGTTAGCTATCGCTAACTTAGACTTTTTTTTTGTAAATACATACATAATATTTATATTATACCTTATACCCAGACCGATACAAACAATCATACTCATGAATACAATTTTTTTAACTATGAGAGGAATCGAACCCTCAACCTTCAGAAGTAAAGCGGTGAGTTAAACCTCTAAACCCCAAGGTCATTTGAATGACAGCCCATCTGATGGCAAATGGTGACAGTTGCCTATATTCAGATTCGGGTAGTAGTAGTATATACAGTAACTGGTATAGTTTTCTGCTAATAACTGCTTATAGTGCTGAACAATATGTATAGAGAGTTGCACAAAAATATTTACTTATATGGAATTCACGAAAGTGATATCCTAGTTAATTATAAACTATTTATTCTAATATTTCTGGCTTCTACAACATATGTATTTTAAATACGTTATATTTGTCTTAGTAGTAAGTAGGCTTTTTATAAACAAAATATACTTGTATCAAAAAAGCGCCTGTAAAATAATTATGGCAAAATGAATTTCCAGAATATTGCAGGCGTCTAATTACTATATACTTAAAAGTAATGTAAGTATGTAATATTTTTAGTTTTCTAATTTATTAGACACTTACCTTGAGCTATGCCTGCGGAAAGCATGTATATTATTTATTTATTATTATGTATTATGTATTAAGATTATAGCAAACTTACGACTTCCTGGCTTAATAACGAAACTTATTTATTATACAGGACATACTATAGGATGAAATTGATTATCATACGAAAAAAATCAAAATAAAAGTATGTAACATTAATGTTATTTAAAACTGATATATATAAAAAAACTGAATTCACTTAAATAAAATGACCTCAAATAAATTTAAAAATTGACTAAAACTATGATTCCTGTCCGTTTTCATTAAACCGCAGTCGGCTTCATTGCGATAGCAAAAACATCTATAGGTACCTGTAGGTTTACATACTTACAGGTACATATAGATGTTTTTGCTGGGGTGTATTTATTTCCATTTATTTATTATCCGTATAATTTAATTATTAATATTTTAATTTAAGACTAATTTGTTTTTCTCCTACTTGTTCCATTGTTCTCTATTCGCAGCCACGCTCATCCAGTTTTCCCCGACCACTTCTTTAATGTCATCAGACCATCTTTTTCTTTGTCGACCTACTCGGACCAGCCACTGTGTTAAGCCACCCTCCAACAAAATTGGGTGTATATAAGTTTATAATTAAAGAAAAATCCATATCCATCACGTAGAAAAGAGTTCTGAGGTCAGAACCTACGTAGGTTTTGTGTTAATTTGACAGACTTAAAATAAAAACTAATGATTACTAAATTTATTAGATTTTGTCGTTGTAGACACAGAATTAGATAATAATTGTTAGAACCTCCCCAATCTAAAAGAGATATGTTCAATTCGACGACATTTTTTACATTTATAGTATTTCTAATTAAGCTTGGGTATTTACATTCGTGCCGACGTTGTGGTGATTTCAACAGTTAATGTATAGACAAAAATACTGTCGTAGAGGGAAGGGATCTGTTAGCAATGTGGACTAATAACTCCATAGAAGGTTAACGTGGTTCTCTTGGAAACTATCGTGATAAATTTCTGGTGAATTTGCTACATATCTGACCTGCTCTTATGCTTATAGATAATTATCCTTCACTGGTGCCCCATTAGTGTAAATTGTTAATGCAGGTGAGTGTACTATTTCATTATCAACCGTTTAAAAAATACTGTTAATAATAAAAATAAAATAAAAAAATACTATGTATTATGTATTTACTGACCTGCAAGTCCGAAAAAATCTGTAAAAATAATTTAAATAAATATTTTCCTGTGCTCCAAACATTATTGTAAACAAATAAATTATGACAACAATATACGTGATATTGCTGTCATAATTTATTCATCTATTGTTCACATTTGATATTCGAGCCGTGCTCATAACAATCTTTCGAATTATATCATTACAAAATGGCAATTGATGTTTTATTCTGCGATTGTTTAATATTTAAATGGATCACGATAGTTACGACGGGTTAAGCCGAGGTTCAAACCTCCAGCGGTGACCTGAGATTATAGTCGTATCAATCAGATAAAAGTTATTGTGTCGCTCTATAAGTCCTTCCGCGGAATTCGAGTGCTTTACACTCGCCTCTATTTTCATCTCATGAAGCTATAAGGTATCAGTTACGGCCAACAGCATATGTATTATGGTTTAAAAATTAATGTATTCATAGATTGGTAATAAAAATAATAATTAATAAGAAAACAATTCTTCACTGCAGGAATATAATAATAACATAAGCAACAAGAACTGTTTTTATTAGCAATTTACACATAACGGAATATCAGCATTTGAGTAATAAGATTATGAATTGTATGCCCTGTAGAAGGGAATGCAGAACAACCATATATTATCTACTTAGATAGTAGTGTAAATAATTAATTTAATTACCAGGGTAGCCTTGTGACAGTACAGCAATAGGGAAAGAAAAAAGAAGTATAAGCAATGTCACTGACGCCATTTCGACAAACTAGATTTCTTCTTCAGATAAGACTGAATTATTTCTATAAAGTGCGATCTATTTGAAGGTAGTAATGTAATAAATAGTCATTAAATAATAAAAATATTAAACATTAAATTTTACGATTTGCCTTGATCACGACTTGTATTAGGGTAAGTGCATACATATGTCCATTCTAGTATTCGAAATGCGCAAGTCTGTGTGTTTGTAACAGCAACAGCCCAGCAAAGTATGAACGGATCTTAATTATATTTAGATTAAAGATTTGGCTTTTAATATTCTACTGGAATGGCAAACGGTCATGACGGCTTGAGGCGGTTGACGGCCTGCCTGATGGTAAGTAGTAACTGTTATCTGAATAAATAAAGTAATTTGCTTGGAGGCTGCATTTGGTGAAACAACTAGGTGAAACATGTGAGGTAGCAACGCAAACGACTTCAATAAAGAAATATATTGCTATAGCTATAGATATCAGTAAAGTCAAAATTTATTCACTGATATTTTTATGTAAAGTCGGCTGAAAGTACATGAAATATATAAAAAAATGACCTTACTTACTTAATTTCTTTTGTAAATGGAACTGTAAGTTCGTCATAGAAAGTGTACTTAGTTTAAGTTGAATGTTAATTGCTCTTATAAATCTTATTGCATTTTATATCTATTCATTATTTAATATTATTAGTTCACGAATTATAGACGTGACATTTTAATAAAAAACAGTAATAAGCAATATAGATAAATAGACATACGTGTAGATGATAGAAAATAATTAATATTATTTATTGTTTATGACTACAAAATTATCGCATACTTGGAGTACGTTATTAAACTATTATATTATTGAATAACTAAAACAACATATGCTTTAAAATATAATGGACTATTGATATATTTTGCTGATCTTACAGGAGTATAGTTTTTAGAGTTTAACAGTTATAAAAAGAACGGGATGACAAGCCAGTTTGAACTCAACTTTTGAATATCACCTATATACATGAACAGGACTGTTGCCGATGGCAACCTTTTTGATAGTTTTTATGTTTTTTATATATATTTGAATTTTATATTTTGACGTTCTGTTTTTATATATACTATTTGTTTTCTTATGCCATATGGTCTTTATATTTTTGCTGGCGAGCTGATTACAGCTATTTTACCTCACCTAAGAACGTGTCTCATTTTTAACCAGTCCTTATACAGTCCTTCCTTCCGTAACATTGTGGTCCTATCTTTCGCCGTCTTTAGTATTATAATATATTAAAAAATTCTAAATTTTTCTCCGACATGAAGACACGTTCCCAAACGAAGGGTGAGAGTAGTCAGCCAAGAGCGGAATCCTCCGCGGATATAGTTGGTGAGGAATCCAGCGCGCCGCTCGAAACAACGGGCGCAGCACGCTCTTTTATTTCAGGTTCCACAACTTCATCTTCCACTGTCAGAGCCCGTTCCGTAGCCGCTCGAATCGAGCATGCAAAAAAGCTCTTGGATTTGGAACGAGCCGCAGCTGCGAGAGAAGCGGAGCGCCAACAAAAAGAAGCGGAGAGAGAACGACAATTACAACACAGAGAACGTGAGGTACTCGAATTGGAGCTATCCGCTCAACTAGCTGAGATTGAAGCTGAAGATGAACGTAACAGTCGACGTAGCGTTCGTTCCTCTATTAAATATGTCCAGGGTTGGCTCAACAAATGTGTGGATGTTGCAACGGAGCCTAGGGAGGTGGTCATTCCCAGTCGTACTGCCCCTGTTGGTATTCAAGCCACCGGTAGTTCGGCTCTTGTGGATTTCCTACCTTCTACAACGTATCCCCGCAGTCGTACCCCTGTTTCGGAGGTCGCTTATTCGCGCCTCGGTACGTCTGCCCTTGTGGATCGCGTCTCTGTTTCTAATAAATTCACTAACAGACATTTGACTTTTTCAGAGCCCCAATCTACATATCTTCAATCTTCAGGTCCTATTAATGCGGTGCTGGCTGAATCATCGGCACAGTGTAGTTGCCAGTGTCCTCAGGGAACAGTGACTACAAATCAGTACCCAGAAAGTAATATTTGTTGTAAAAATAATACGCTCACAGGTAATTCAGATATTCGTTTATTAGCAAAGGCAATAACAACTTTAACAAATAATAACTGTCCTTCTCAACATATAGATGATCGCCTACCTCCCTATGATGGTAAGCATTTAGATTCGTTTATTTTTAATTGGTCACTTTTAGCTGATTTTTTGACTAGAGAGGTAAATATCCAGTTGCAAATTAGCATCATCATTAATCATCCTGGCAGTTCTTTCGATAATTATTCTAAAATAAATTCTAAAATGAAAAATTCATCATTACATACATTTTTTTTGAGTGACAATGTTGATAATACGCATGACAAGACATTAACATGTCTTTATTGTCAGCAGTGTCATGTAATATATATGTGTAAAAAATTTATTTCTCTCACACCTCAAAAGAGGTTTGAGTGGTGTAAAAATGAAAAAGTTTGTAACCGATGCCTTAAGAAAGATTTACATAGATATAAGTTTTGTACTAGAGGTGATTGGTATAATAATTCGGGGTGTAAATATATGCATCATAAACTTTTACATTTTTTGTCGGGTGTGTCGGGGTCCTCCGTCAGTAATAATTATTTTACTATAGAGGATATATCTAAGCAAGACCAACCTCGAGCACAGATTTCCCTGATTTCCGTAGTTTTTCCTTCGATAATGACAGCCGAAAAGTATGAAAAAGAAACGGTTGCTCATTCATTTATTGGTCAGACTGTCAATGAACTTAAGGCTTTACGGCCATTGTTGTGTGGTTTTTCACATTCGTCAAATAATGTACCAGGGACGGATTCAGAAGTTAATGTAAATTATTATTTAACAACTTCTGACACTTTAGAAATAGACAAATTAAATAAAAATAATTGTAAGTTAGACCCGACAGGAATAGGTACTAAAATGTCTACCTCTTCCGCAGACACGCGAGCGATTTCTATTTTATTAAATTTGGCACAACTGATGGGCAACCGTAGCCAAACTACGAGGTCGGCAGCTTCAAGAAGCCTCACAAGTTTGCCTTCTTCAACAACTGAAGAGATACAGCGGACTGGTTGTCGGAACCATACGCCAGAGCCAGGTATCTTCATGCATCGAAGAGCTAGTAGCAATAAGCTACTGTGGTCTGCCAACACCTCGAAGTATTAAAATAGATGTTGCAATATTGAGTCGTTTCGAGAAGAGGGACACTACTACAAAATTATCTGGGATAACTTGCACAGCCTTTCTGAGTACTATGACAGTTCCTGAGACATTGAGTAAGCTGTACGGTTAGAGTATTTTAGATACCGCAGCCAATTACAACATTCGTTTACGCTTTATCTCTTCTGCAGCACCGTTTATGGGTGGCACTTGAAAACGCCTTGTCAGAAATGTGAAGTGCGCCCTGAAGTCATCATTGCATTTACACTACGAGTTTTTTGATGGGATGCTGACAAATATTATTGTAGATGCAGAAGTCTTAGCCAATTCACGTCTATGTCCGTGATCTTCCCTTGTGCACACTGGTTTAAAGAACATTAAAATGGATACTAAAATCAAGGACTGATAGAAATGTCTCTTATGCGTCGGAGTTACTGGTCCTAATTTTAGAGAGCAACCTTCCTCGAGGTAGCTGACTTAAAGGCAGAGTTTCGGCGGTCCACACTGGCAACGATGGCGGTCCACCCTGGCAAGTCTCATCGATGTCAAACCACTGACGGAACACTGCGTTGAGCTCCCAAGAAGCTGGTGCGGTTGCCCATCAGCTAAATTGGGGAGGATGTTGCCGATGGCAACCTTTTTGATAGTTTTTATGTTTTTTATATATATTTGAATTTTATATTTTGACGTTCTGTTTTTATATATACTATTTGTTTTCTTATGCCATATGGTCTTTATATTTTTGCTGGCGAGCTGATTACAGCTATTTTACCTCACCTAAGAACGTGTCTCATTTTTAACCAGTCCTTATACAGTCCTTCCTTCCGTAACAAGGACTATGTTAAATTGTCACATTTGTGGCACAATATCCTGTAATTTCATCGCACCTTTAATATGCAGCCTATAACCAAAATACAAATCGGTGGTCTAGTGGTTTAGCACACCGCTTTACTTCCGATGGTTGCGGGGTTGATACCTCGCACGGTACAAATATTTGTATTCATGAGTATGATTGTTTTCTTTTTTTATACTATGATGGTGGCAATCAAGCATACGGCCCATCTGATGGTAAACGGTTACCGTAGCCTATGAGAACGCCTAAAACACCCGGGGTATCATGTGCGCGTTGCCGACCCTTAAGAAACCTTAATATACCCTTCTTGAAAAACCCCATGCTGTAGTCTCGTGGGAAAACCTCGGCAGGAAGTTCATTCCACAATCTAAGTGTGCGCGGGAGGAAACACCTCTGAAACCGCACTGTTCGGGACCATTTAGGTTCCAGCGTGTGGAGATGAATTCCCTGTCGATGGCGAGCGGTGCGGTGGTAAAAGGTGGCTGTCGGTCGGTGGCTTGTTTGTATAGGTCTGGGTGTTTTCTATGTATATTATGTATTTATTTACAAAAAAAGTTGTCCAGTTACTTATAACATAAGCTCTACTTAATTTGGGATAAGATGGCGCTGTGTGAATTGTGAAATAGGTGAGAGGTAGTTGAGGTAGACGCAAACGACTTTTTCTACCTCTAGTAAACCATTTCTGAAATTAGAGTGCTCAAATGGAAAGACAAATACACAATATCCAACAACAATTACTTTGCGTCCTATTACGTTAATTAAGTATATCTTAAGACAGCGATTAAGTATAATTAACGCAAGCGCGATCACCATTGTGTCATCATAAAAAATATAAGTGCACATTTTTATTGAAACTTATGCACATAAATTGAAACAAAGTGTGTTGTTTATGACCGATCTTTCTCGAAAATACTACAATGAAATATCAAGGGGATACTACACCGCACAATATTCAGTACAATAGACATATTCACGTATTTTGCAATATCGAAGTAGACATCTTGATTTTATGGCTTCTAATATAGTCGGCTGAATCTAATATTGAGTTGTTCGATCCAAGCGAGAGTTTTCATTCTGACGTCGTAGGCACATCGTAATTTTGTGTCAATATTCAATCGAAAATCAGGTAGTCGATTCTATTGTTTTTTTTTTTATTCGTATGTTGTGCGATATCTTCAAACATGTTCACAATAGTTATTATCGTTATAACATTTTAAAATCTGACTAGACGAACACAGGTAGTGTGACAATTTGAGTTTTGAAGAACTATAAACATTCGTTGGTAGTCCATCGAAACCCAAATTAATTTTCAAATTGGTAACGCATGAGCTGTATTAGGGATATCACATGATAACGTGATGTCCATGGTACTGTTCATGTCTATATACAATGGTTAGTATTTATTAATGTAGATCATCAGCTAGTTTGCCATTTCTATATATAAAACAAACTAACAGACAATAGAGACAGATATTTTTGTATTTGTAATATTAATACAGTACGTATATCGTTTTCAGTAAATAAGTATTTTATGCCTACATACTATCTACCAATGCCTTAAATTCCATAAAGGTGGCGTGAGATAAATGAACACATTCAGTGTGTAACGTTCCCCCCCTTACCTAATAAAATAACCGAAACTACCCTCTCTAAATATCAGAGGATCATCTAAATATAATAGATCATATAACGATGGAACACTTAATCTTTAATTATTTGGCCATATAAATAAATTATTGTGATCGTCTAGTATCGGTGGACCCGTTGTGTATGTAGTAACTATAGATTCTTTTATTGGTATATGAAGGAGTAATATTTGCATAATTAAGTACAATTTAAATAATACAAATTATTATACAGAGTATACGGTATAAATAATAATTGTAATATAAGGTAAATAGTTGATTATTTTAATTAAGTAGCAATGTGGATTATAATAAATATATTCGTTAATAGAGATCGTAAGACCAATGAGAGTTGATAATAAAATAAAGGTAGATTCCTAAAATACTATTTGTAATACTATTTCTACACCTATTATTCACTACCTTACCTAACGACTAGATTATACGATTACATAGAATATGCTAGATCGGAAAGATTAAATACCTGTAATATTAATAATTCCAATATAATGGAATTTTAATTCGCATAATTTCAATGTCATAAATCTATAATATAATCTGACAGTGCAGCTATTTATGAAGGTTAGGTTAAGCAAGGTTCATCACAATTTCAAAAGTTATATCATTACTCCTGATTATGATGACGACAAAGGTCCTGATGCCGGTCACAAATGGTTCAGGGAGGGCACCCCAAATAGCGCCCGAGACTTGTGACACGGGTGTAGGTTTAAAGGTACCTTTTAGAATGCATTAACACTCACCTTCACTACTTCTGGTAACCTCCCATTCCCAACTAATAAACCCCCCAATCCCTACAATATTCACAATTACATATATTTTCACTTATCTGTTTAATATCCATATCTTCACCTAATAGTTAACGTAATTTATTACAACCCTAATTATTAATTTATATTACTCATGTAGAATATATTCAATAGAAAGGTTAAATGCATTTAACATTACTAATTTCAATGTGATGTAGTTTAATAGTCACATTCGTATAAATTCAATATGATAATTCTGTATTAATTTGATAGTTCCACTATTTATAGAATGCAAAATACATCTCTATATCTATAAGGAAGTTATACTGAACCGAATTGCTACTGCTTCAGCTGGTTCATATAAACAATATTCAATAGTTAATTCGTCTATTAGTTACTTATTTAATTTGTGCAGTGTGTAATAAGTTGTAATATAATAAATGTAATGCGTCCTAAACTTTACCCACACAATGCTGCATATCCAGAGTAGCAACATATCTCTATATTGATACACCAGCCATACAACATGCATACGGTAAAACTTAGGGTGTGTGTCCTAGATAACCACTCAGTTATCAACTAAACAGAAGTCCCTATTGGTTGTAGAAATCTCCACAGGGATCGTGGTCTAAAACCTTCATTGCGAGCTTTGACCCATCTCTCCTCAAATGATGGAACATGTGACTTCATCATAAATTCATAGATCTGAGCCTCTCTCTCCTCCTGATGAAAACTTCCACAACTATTACAGAAATTATATTTCCTTACTAAAGCCTCCATAGAGATTTACGGATCATAATATATCATCAAAAACTATTGGAAAATGTCACTTCAATAGTTCAATCATCGATACAAGTATTTTCCTCCTTCTAGTGAAGCCTTCAGTAACCAGAACCCCCCAAGCGACATCTTTTGTGGAATGTATATAATCTTCGAATGAATTAATTCGTCTATTAATTATCTATTTAATTTGTGCAGTGTATAATAAGTTGTAATATAATAAATGTAATGCGTCCTAAACTTTACGCACACAATGCTGCATATCCAGAGTAGCAACATATCGCTATATTGATACACTAGCCATACAACATGCATACGGTAAAACTTAGGGTGTGTGTCCTAGATAACCACAGTGTTATCAACTAAGTTAAGTCCCTACTGGTTGTAGAAATCTCCACAGGGATCGTGGTCTAAAACCTTCATTGCGAGCTTTGACTCATCTCTCCTCAAATGATGGAACATGTGACTTCATCATAGATTCATCGATCTGAGCCTCTCTCTCCTCCTGATAAAAACTTCCACAACCTATTTATTATAACTTCACTTACTTGCTAAAGTCTCCATAGAGATTTACGGTTCACATTTGATCATCATAAATTATTGGAAAATGTTACTTCAATAGTTTATTCATCGATACAAACATTTGCCTCCTTCTAATAAAGCCTTCAGCAAAAATATATATAAAAGACTCAAAGATCTTCCTCTCACTACATCTTCCGTGTAATGTAATATAGACATGTACTAAATATTAACCATGCAATATCTACATATTCGAAATAGTAAACGTAATTTACTATCCCAAACAAGGAACACCACACAGCAAGACATTTAGTGTGAGTAATGAAATATTTGAAATAAGTAATAAATAGTTGAAATAAGTGAATGAAATATTTATTTTTGAAAAGTAACTGAACTATTATTAACCATCATTATAAGTACAATAGGGTTTTACTATAACTTCCTTAATTTACTTTTAGTTTAGTCGTAGTAAATTTATTATTAATATAATTCTCATATAAAATATTAGAGTTAACTGTTAAAGAACACAATTAAATTAATTAGCATCTAACGAGGAAATATACACATTTAATATTAAACTCCTAACCTTTCAACCTAACTAAAGAAAATAAATCAATATAACTCAGATTTATGTACAAATTGAGACTATTATCGTAATATAAGAAAGACACAAATAAACCATGCTCGTTAAATTTTATATTATAAGTAATTAAACTAAATCAATGTATTCGTCAACATATTAATTCCACGCAAATCATAAAATAAATAAACACATGTACATTTCCTAATTAACTTGGCAGTTTATCTAACATATCCCAATAATACAGTCAAATGATAACAGACATACAGTATATTATGAGCACAATAAATAAAGTGAAAGAATTAAAATGACTTACCAATATGTTGACAAGAACGGATATTAAAGTATTAAAATCACTTACTAAAATCTCCTTATTTACGAATAGTAAAAGAGTTAAATATACACTTGTTACTCCTACGGAAGCTCGCCGACGACTAAGTCAAATTTTGATTTCTTCGTCCTTCCTCACAATTCTACCGACTTTGGTTTTGCCAAATATATATATCTAAACATAACTCAACGTGAGAACTTCGTTCTTATGCAGTTCACACTAATTATACAGGATGATTTTTAAATTTAATTTGTAACACTTTTATTTATCCTAAATTTTATTTTGTTTTTCAAATATTTTTCCTATATAAATTATAAATAACCATTTACCGCGTTTGCATATTATAATTACTTAATTTATTAATTTAATGCCGATATAACATCATAATAAATTGCAAACATATATATAATATGTAATCTATATTAAAATCTGTAATAAAAATTAAAATTTTTGTTTATAATTTACTTAATAAATAATTAATAACTAATTATAATTAGATAAACGTTAGTATTCATATATAAACGCTCATTCTGTTGATACTATTATTTTACATACTGTGTTTTTATAAGATTCTAATCAATTCCTTTCTATTATCAAAACCTGAACTAATGTTTTAATACAATTAATTCCTTAGAAGTCGTTTTCTATTTATCTATTTAAATCATGATCTCTTACAATGTAGTAAATTGGAACATCCTATATATTTGTCGGCTTTCTTTTGTTAAACACAAAGGATGCCATTCTATTGTCCTATTTGCTAGTAAATATGTTTACAGAAAAATATTTAACAGTTCTTAATGGTTTTTGTTTTTAACACACGTGTAATATCTGTCGATAGTGTGTTTGTCGGCCTTCTTTTTGACGAACACAAAAGGATGCCGCCCTATTGTCTTTTCTGCTAGTAACCATGTTTACATATATGCATTTAACAGTTTTTAATGGCTTTATTTTGACACACATGTAATACCTATAGATAGTTATAGCGAACTATCCTTTTTCTGGTGTTGAAAGCTAAATACACAATATTGATTTTATTTAATATTTTGTACTATTTTACATATAACTTATTTTATGTATTTTATTTATCAACTAAGACGATGCTTCTACTACAATTATTTTGTCAATTAAATAACGGAAAATATGCTAATTTATTCTATGTTTAGTTATCAAATACAATTTTTGAAGTGAATATTTTTAATATGTACATTTTTATTGTTATTTCCTTTTATCGCCCATTTTATGCAAAATATGACGTTAAACTAAAATGAGTACTAGGCGAACCGTCACAGTCGACCCCATAATTATCATGGAGTTTATCAGAATGATAATTACATTAGAATTACCTACTAATAACTATTTCTTTCTTTTGTTTTGTTTGCTTTATTTCCATTATATAACTTATAAGTCTTAATCTTTAAATAATTATAATTATTATTTTCTTTTATCATAATTCTATAAAATATATGGTGTTAACTAAAATGAATACCAGGCGAACCGTCACAGTCGACCCCCTAATTATCATGGAGTTTATCAGAATGATAATTACATTAGAATTACCTACTAATAACTATTTCTTTCGTATATTTGTTTGTTTTATTTTCATTATATAACTTATAGGTCTTAATTTATAAATGATTATTATTTTTATTCTTTTAACACCATTCTATACAATATATGGCGTTAAACTAAAATGAGTACTAGGCGAACCGTCACAGTCGACCCCCTAATTATCATGGAGTTTATCAGAATGATAATTACATTAGATTTACCTATCATAACTATTCCTCTCTTTTGTTTTCTTTATTTTCATTATATAACTTATAGGTCCTAATCTTTTAATAATTATTATTATTATTATCTTTTATCACCATTTTATATAATATATTAAACTAAAATGAATACCAGGCGATCCGTCACAGTCAACCCCCTAATTATCATGGAGTTTACCAGAATGATAATTACATTAAATTTTCCTATATAACATATTTTATTTTCATTATATAACTTATAGTTTTTAAACTTTTGACAATTTATTTTATATTTATAAGACTGTTTCCTTTTATTAAGAATGATCGAACATAACTACATTTTTTTTTTCTTATGTGGTTATGCTTTGTAATATTGTTCCCAAAGCTATGCAATACAATATCTAACTTACGTATTGCCGGAGATTTCAGTATGGTTGACATTTAATAAAACATATGCGTCTTTTAATACTAATGCCGCTAATATGATAATAACTGCAACCTGCATTGTATCCTAACCTATTTGGTAATAAATATTAATATCCACCCCTACAGTTTGTTTTTTTTTCGACCTCAATGTTATTATTAATACTTAAAATTCAAAATTTTTTTTTTTTTTTTCGGAGAATATGCCACTCCTATCGATGCATCAATACAAAATATCTAAATTATGATACATTTCTTTCGATAATGCCAAATTTGACTATATTGATAATTTCGATGGCCTTTTCTATTAATGGATTATTGAGTATACTATTGCAGAGGCAGATGCCATTTCTAATAGAAGGTAGGAATTCGAAAATAATTATTCATTTCTAATAAATCTTTCTATCAAACCCCTATAATTTCAAATTATAATCGACCCCCAAACTGCTAGCAACTTGGAAACAATAATTAATAATTAGTTTTATGCATAATATAATTATATCAGTATTTCTATCGACCCCAACCTCTTAGTAATTTCGAAAACCCAATAACACAATAACTAGCTTGATACATATTATTTATATAATTAATTTTGTTGTAAATATTTCTATCGACCCCCCATCCTTTAGTAATTTCAAAACCAATAACACAGGAACTAGCGTGGTACATATTATTTATATAATTAATTTTGTTGTAAATATTTCTATCGACCTTCCATCCTTTAGTAATTTCAAAACCCAATAACACAATAACTAGCTTGATACATATTATTTATATAATTAATTTTGTTGTAAATATTTCTATCGACCCCCCATCCTTTAGTAATTTCAAAAACCAATAACACAATAACTAGCTTGATACATATTATTTATATAATTAATTTTGTTGTAAATATTTCTATCGACCCCCCATCCTTTAGTAATTTCAAAAACCAATAACACAATAACTAGCTTGATACATATTATTTATATAATTAATTTTGTTGTAAATATTTCTATCGACTCCCAACAATTTTAAATTATAAGCGACCCCCAATTGATTAATAATTCGAAAACAGTAATTAATAATTAGTTTTATGCATAACATAGTTATATAAATATCTCTATCGACCGCCAACCCCTCAGTAATTTGAAAAAACAATAGCATAATAACTTTACGTTTGATACATATTATTTATATAATTAACATGTTCTAATTTATAAGCGACCCTACAATTAATGACATGGTAACTAATTTGATACATATACTTTACATAATTATTTACTTGTTGCACTTATTCTATCGATTCGCAACAAGTTCTAATTTATAAGTGACACCCAACATTTTAGCAATTTTGAAAGCAATAAAAATTGTTGTTGATAGTTAACACATTTACTTTATTTAATTATTTATTCGTTAAATTTATTCTATCTCCTCAACAGTTTTAATTTCTAAGCGACCCCCCATTCTTTAGTAATTTCGAAAAACCAATAACACAATAACTAACTTAACACATTTACTTATCTTTTAACCAATGAACCAATTATCTAACTTCGATCGCAAAATTTCGCAATTATTTATTGTTGTGAAAATGACGTCATCTGTAAAAGCAATTATATTCATTAGATTCGTACTAGTGGATTAGTTACCTAATATTCCGCAAGTCACCTAATATTCCACTAGTCACCTAATATTCCATAAGTCCCCTAATATTCCACTAGTTACCTAATATTCCACAAGTCACCTAATATTCCACTAGTCTCCTAATATTCCACAAATCACCTAATATTCCTCTAGTCACCTAATATTCCAGTAGTCACCTAATATTTCACTAGTTACCTAATATTCCACTAGTCACCTAATATTTCTCTAACCACCTAATATTCCACAAATCACTTAATATTCCACTAGTTCCCTAATATTTCATAAGTCCCCTAATATTCCACAAGTCACCTAATATTCCACAAGTCACCTAATATTCCACTAGTCACTTAATATTCCACTAGTCATCTAATATTCCACTAATCCCCTAATATTCCATAAGTTACGTAATATATTCGTAAATTTATTTTCATAATAGTATAACATATTAAATTACATATATTTGCTACTCTCAT
The DNA here is from genome assembly GCF_030625045.1 of Achroia grisella. Classification (NCBI taxonomy): domain Eukaryota; kingdom Metazoa; phylum Arthropoda; class Insecta; order Lepidoptera; family Pyralidae; genus Achroia; species Achroia grisella. Next base: position 5,691,206 of record NW_026712979.1, on the reverse strand, counting down.
CATATTTTAAAACCAATTCACTCAGTCACAGACTCCAATTGTGATCAAGTGTTCGAAGTGATCTATTTTAATAAAATTTTATTTATACCCCAATTCTGGCATCCTGGTAATCCTGGTCACGGCACCAATTGTAACGTTCCCCCGCTTACCTATCAAATTTTACTACGATACCCTCTCTAAATATCAGAGAAGATCTAAATATAATAGATCAAATAACAATGGAACACTTAATCTTTAATCATTTGGCCATATAAATAAATTATTGTGATCGTCTAGTATCGGTGGACCCGTTGTGTATGTGTAGTAACTATAGATTCTTTTATTGGTATATGAAGGAGTAATATTTGCATAATTAAGTACAATTTAAATAATACAAATTATTATACAGAGTATAAGGTATAAATAATAATTGTAATATAAGGTAAATAGTTGATTATTTTAATTAAGTAGCAATGTGGATTATAATAAATATATTCGTTAATAAAGATCGTAAGACCAATGAGAGTTGATAATAAAATAAAGGTCTAGATTCCTAAAATACTATTTGTAATACTATTTCTACACCTATTATTCACTACCTTACCTACCTACTAGATTATACGATTACATAGAATATGCTAGATCGGAAAGATTAAATACCTGTAATATTAATAATTCCAATATAATGGAATTTTAATTCGCATAATTTCAATGTCATAAATCTATAATATAATCTGACAGTGCAGCTATTTATGAAGGTTAGGTTAAGCAAGGTTCATCACAATTTCAAAAGTTATATCATTACTCCTGATTATGATGACGACAAAGGTCCTGATGCCGGTCACAAATGGTTCAGGGAGGGCACCCCAAATAGCGCCCGAGACTTGTGACACGGGTGTAGGTTTAAAGGTACCTTTTAGAATGCATTAACACTCACCTTCACTACTTCTGGTAACCTCCCATTCCCAACTAATAAACCCCCCAATCCCTACAATATTCACAATTACATATATTTTCACTTATCTGTTTAATATCCATATCTTCACCTAATAGTTAACGTAATTTATTACAACCCTAATTATTAATTTATATTACTCATGTAGAATATATTCATTAGAAAGGTTAAATGCATTTAACATTACTAATTTCAATGTGATGTAGTTTAATAGTCACATTCGTATAAATTCAATATGATAATTCTGTATTAATTTGATAGTTCCACTATTTATAGAATGCAAAATACATCTCTATATCTATAAGGAAGTTATACTGAACCGAATTGCTACTGCTTCAGCTGGTTCATATAAACAATATTCAATAGTTAATTCGTCTATTAATCACTTATTTAATTTGTGCAGTGTGTAATAAGTTGTAATATAATAAATGTAATGCGTCCTAAACTTTACCCACACAATGCTGCATATCCAGAGTAGCAACATATCTCTATATTGATACACCAGCCATACAACATGCATACGGTAAAACTTAGGGTGTGTGTCCTAGATAACCACTCAGTTATCAACTAAACAGAAGTCCCTATTGGTTGTAGAAATCTCCACAGGGATCGTGGTCTAAAACCTTCATTGCGAGCTTTGACCCATCTCTCCTCAAATGATGGAACATGTGACTTCATCATAAATTCATAGATCTGAGCCTCTCTCTCCTCCTGATGAAAACTTCCACAACTATTACAGAAATTATATTTCCTTACTAAAGCCTCCATAGAGATTTACGGATCATAATATATCATCAAAAACTATTGGAAAATGTCACTTCAATAGTTCAATCATCGATACAAGTATTTTCCTCCTTCTAGTGAAGCCTTCAGTAACCAGAACCCCCCAAGCGACATCTTTTGTGGAATGTATATAATCTTCGAATGAATTAATTCGTCTATTAATTATCTATTTAATTTGTGCAGTGTATAATAAGTTGTAATATAATAAATGTAATGCGTCCTAAACTTTACGCACACAATGCTGCATATCCAGAGTAGCAACATATCGCTATATTGATACACTAGCCATACAACATGCATACGGTAAAACTTAGGGTGTGTGTCCTAGATAACCACAGTGTTATCAACTAAGTTAAGTCCCTACTGGTTGTAGAAATCTCCACAGGGATCGTGGTCTAAAACCTTCATTGCGAGCTTTGACTCATCTCTCCTCAAATGATGGAACATGTGACTTCATCATAGATTCATCGATCTGAGCCTCTCTCTCCTCCTGATAAAAACTTCCACAACCTATTTATTATAACTTCACTTACTTGCTAAAGTCTCCATAGAGATTTACGGTTCACATTTGATCATCATAAATTATTGGAAAATGTTACTTCAATAGTTTATTCATCGATACAAACATTTGCCTCCTTCTAATAAAGCCTTCAGCAAAAATATATATAAAAGACTCAAAGATCTTCCTCTCACTACATCTTCCGTGTAATGTAATATAGACATGTACTAAATATTAACCATGCAATATCTACATATTCGAAATAGTAAACGTAATTTACTATCCCAAACAAGGAACACCACACAGCAAGACATTTAGTGTGAGTAATGAAATATTTGAAATAAGTAATAAATAGTTGAAATAAGTGAATGAAATATTTATTTTTGAAAAGTAACTGAACTATTATTAGCCATCATTATAAGTACAATAGGGTTTTACTATAACTTCCTTAATTTACTTTTAGTTTAGTCGTAGTAAATTTATTATTAATATAATTCTCATATAAAATATTAGAGTTATCAACAACTGTTAAAGGACACAATTAAATTCATTAACATCTAACGAGTAAATATACACATTTAATATTAAACTCCTAACCTTTCAACCTAACTAAAGAAAATAAATCAATATAACTCAGATTTATGTACAAATTGAGACTATTATCGTAATATAAGAAAGACACAAATAAACCATGCTCGTTAAATTTTATATTATAAGTAATTAAACTAAATCAATGTATTCGTCAACATATTAATTCCACGCAAATCATAAAATAAATAAACACATGTACATTTCCTAATTAACTTGGCAGTTTATCTAACATATCCCAATAATACAGTCAAATGATAACAGACATACAGTATATTATGAGCACAATAAATAAAGTGAAAGAATTAAAATGACTTACCAATATGTTGACAAGAACGGATATTAAAGTATTAAAATCACTTACTAAAATCTCCTTATTTACGAATAGTAAAAGAGTTAAATATACACTTGTTACTCCTACGGAAGCTCGCCGACGACTAACCTTTCTTTTGATTCTTCATCCTTCCTCACAATTCTACCAATTTTGGTTTTGCCAAATATATATATATCTAAACATAACTCAACGTGAGAACTTCGTTCTTAGGCAGTTCACACTAATTATACAGGATGATTTTTAAATTTAATTTGTAACACTTTTATTTATCCTAAATTTTATTTTGTTTTTCAAATATTTTTCCTATATAAATTATAAATAACCATTTACCGCGTTTGCATATTATAATTACTTAATTTATTAATTTAATGCTGATATAACATCATAATAAATTGCAAACACATATATAATATGTAATCAATATTAAAATCTGTAATAAAAATTAAAATTTTTATTTATAATTTACTTAATAAATAATTCATAACTAATTATAATTAGATAAACGTTAGTATTCATAAATAAACACTCATTCTGTTGATAATATTATTTTACATACTGTGTTTTTATAAGATTCTAATAAATTCCTTTCTATTATCAAAACCTGAACTAATGTTTTAATACAATTAATTCCTTAGAAGTCGTTTTCTATTTATCTATTTAAATCATGATCTCTTACAATGTAGTAAATTGGAACATCCTATATATTTGTCGGCTTTCTTTTGTTAAACACAAAGGATGCCATTCTATTGTCCTATTTGCTAGTAAATATGTTTACAGAAAAATATTTAACAGTTCTTAATGGTTTTGTTTTTAACACACGTGTAATATCTGTCGATAGTGTGTTTGTCGGCCTTCTTTTTGACGAACACAAAAGGATGCCGCCCTATTGTCTTTTCTGGTAGTAACCATGTTTACATATATGCATTTAACAATTTTTAATGGCTTTATTTTGACACACATGTAATACCTATAGATAGTTATAGCGAACTATCCTTTTTCTGGTGTTGAAAGCTAAATACACAATATTGATTTTATTTAATATTTTGTACTATTTTACATATAACTTATTTTATGTATTTTATTTATCAACTAAGACGATGCTTCTACTACAATTATTTTGTCAATTAAATAACGGAATATATGCTAATTTATTCTATGTTTAGTTATCAAATACAATTTTTGAAGTGAATATTTTTAATATGTACATTTTTATTGTTATTTCCTTTTATCGCCCATTTTATGCAAAATATGACGTTAAACTAAAATGAGTACTAGGCGAACCGTCACAGTCGACCCCCTAATTATCATGGAGTTTATCAGAATGATAATTACATTAGAATTACCTACTAATAACTATTTCTTTCTTTTGTTTTGTTTGCTTTATTTCCATTATATAACTTATAAGTCTTAATCTTTAAATAATTATAATTATTATTTTCTTTTATCATAATTCTATAAAATATATGGTGTTAACTAAAATGAATACCAGGCGAACCGTCACAGTCGACCCCCTAATTATCATGGAGTTTATCAGAATGATAATTACATTAGAATTACCTACTAATAACTATTTCTTTCTTTTGTTTTGTTTGTTTTATTTCCATTATATAACTTATAGGTCTTAATCTATAAATGATTATTATTTTTATTCTTTTAACACCATTCTATACAATATATGGCGTTAAACTAAAATGAATACTAGGCGAACCGTCACAAGTGTTCATATCACAATTATAATAAAAATTTCGAGCAAATAAGCATTGTAATATAGTTTACCTACTAAAACTTGCATAAAAGGATATGCGTCGAAAGGAGTGTTGCAGCTTTTTACCACGTATTCTATTCTCGCAGTACGTAGATATTAATATTCGAAGGAAATTCCCGACCACTGAGATAGGAGTAAGTGCGCTGAATATTAAAATTATTCACCATTGTCATTATTACTACTTGTGGTTCTTTAAATTTTTATTGCTTTCGCAATATCTAGGTATGGAAAGGAGTGATTCATGTACATATTCTCACAACGTCAATACCCTCAAACTTTAATACACTGATAGGGTAGAAAAATTACTCTATAAAGTAGATCACCATGATATCTTGAAACCATAGTGATTAATTCTTGATGAATTTCCAACAGTGGATTAACTGAACTGACTTCATCTACAACTATAGATTAGGGTTCTATTACTATACTAAAGTCGCACAGAAATAGTTTTTCTATATATCTTATAGGCAGCGATTAGTTACATTTATATAATAGTAGCTAACCCTGCAAACATTGTTTTGTCATTTAAATTAATATCGCTATTAAAAAATAGGGGTTGGTGATAGAAGAGTGAAAATATACTCTCTCTCTTAATACTTAGGAGTATAAAAAATATAGTTAGTAGTTATAAACCTATTCTCAGACCTACTGAATATATACAATTTCATCAAAATCAGACAAGCCGTTTCGGAGGAGCATAAACACGAAACCTGTGATACGAGAATTCTATATATTAGATAAATTTAACACAGAAAAACTATCAATTTAGTACTTAGCATATTCTGTGATATTGAAATAATAAGAGGAAATCATCATAGCAAACAGAGAAGACCCTCAAAGAAATACTTATAATGTACCTATAATTCAGTAGATACTACGGACATAAGTAGGTCAAGATGTGCTCAAAGGTAGCGATTACTTATAATTTCCCTGGTATTATATTCAAGTTTGAATCACAGAAGGGCACTCTGTGATGCTTTTGGAGTCCTTTGATGCATAGCTAATATGGGAATTAATTCTATGGGTAAATGTCATCCACTTGATTCTACTACCGAGTATGGCTTTCTACGGCTTTATTCCCTTTGCTCATTTTATATGGGTATAAATATTAATATAATTGTACTGATTGTTCATATGAGATTAGAATGGGGTTTTGAGTATGTTAGGAATTATCTAATAGGAGATTTATTATACATTATTTATGTATTTGGAATTAAATTATATATCAACATGATACGAATAAAGACAGACGTAGACCTACATTAGTATATGATGACGATATATTTAATTCTTAAATCAAATCTAATAAAAGTAATTTATTCATGTTGGATATTTTAATCGCTTAGGAACCTTAAATAATCATCATACTACAAACCATGTTTGCAACTAGTGTTTGAAATTAAAACCTTTAACAACTTTTATTACCTTTCCTTAATACGTTACCCTTAAAGAATATCCCGATCAGTAGTATCACAAAGTAGGTACAGTCAAATATACGTAAAAGCTACGGATGTGCTTAGTAATGCTTACTCGTATTCCTATCACATCTTCAAACTACCATGAAATATTACCTCATTACGACTGAAACGAGTGTACACTGTGTTTATTTAAATTGCAAATACAGAAAGGCATCTATCTTTAAATTGTATTCATTTGCTGAATACGTTTTGAATCTATATAAATGTCGACTCGATAGTCCTTAACATGAACCAATTTTAAAAGTCCCCTCAATAATCTACTTCATAAGACCGTTTCGGAGGAAGACAAAGGCCATTTTTGCATCTCAGAGAGTTCTGAATAATTTGGATGTATGGCACACGTGGGTCACATGAAGCCCTTTATGTGTATACTTATTCAAGAGCAATGGGATATGCTTTGTTATTTATATCTATAGAGTGGATAATACTTTTTAGTAATTTAAGAAAATTGTTTTCTTCATTTTTTTTAAATAAATTGGTAACAAGTTTAGTGTTGTGTAACATTTGCTCCATCATTTTCAAAAGGAATTATCTAATTGAAGTTAGAATACATTACGTGCTAAAACTAAAACATAAAACATACAGGTGAACTCTGACTTTAATTCTTTTTAAGAGATATAATAGTAGGTTGTCATGATTAGCACGTCCACTCATTGCTGGATGTTGTTATAAGATAATAAAATATCTGACAGTGAGGGTTTTTATTTTTCCAATTTGTTATATTACATAAAAAACAACATTACTTTGTTGCGTATAGCCACATTTGGCCACGTATAGATCAAGTCCAATTGTGAAGCATTTTTCTGATCAAATTAAATAAAAAGGAGAATAAATATCTTTTTGTGTCTGTTAATACATTTTTGTCTAAGTTGACAGAAACAAATAAAATAAATTTCTGTCTATTATTGTTTACGTTAGGTATCTTACGAGGAAATTAAATTGAATGAGCATTGCCTGAACGCCTATACAGACTTCTGTTATAGGTATATTATTCTTAAGATTATTTTTCGTACTTAATATTTTTTGAAGAAAGAAAATATAAATGAAAGGAAAATAGTATAGTCGTTCTCGTAAATAGTAATCTCAGAATCGTAGTTACCTATCGTAAAAAATATGTTCTATACATTATTTTAATCTTGACGATGTTTATATTTTTTTAGTATTATAAGCTCTATAGAGTTCTACTTTATTCTTCCAAATGAAAACGTCACAAAGAATAATAAGACAGTTATGAGTCGGATACGCCTCACCTCTGAACTGAGCACAAAAGATCGTCTCGCTTTATACGAAGCGAAAGTCCCACACGTCAAATTTCACATCCTGAATGGTTCACCCTCAATACGGAATCTTTATAAATAGTTGTGAGAAGATCGTGTTTAATTTGATGGAAATCCGCCTCTTGGATGAATGCATACCGGGAAGCCAACGCACCTATTGCGAGAACTTAGTGATTTGATTAATTTAATTTAATTGAGAATGTGTTGTGTTCTATATAGGTATAGTTATATTTATTTATCAATATATACTTTATGAAGTATATTATACAGATCTTTTAAACTATATCTTTTTAGTAATATAGAGACTTTCTAAGAAGACATTAATAATCTAAAAAAAATCCGCATATTAGCAATTTGGCGCTCTAACTTCGTACTTATTTTTCGTGGGTGGAAATCTCGTACAAACTTGTACGAGAATGAATATATCCTCGAATTCAAGCCCAAAAATATCGTATTTAATTCTTGTACGGTTATCATCCCTTATTGGTGGTAGTTAAATACAAGTTGGGTCTGTATTATGTACGAAATAGCTTTACCTGCTACCAACCAATATTTATTATACTAATTATATAATTATATATATATATATATATATATATATAATTTATACACGCTTCCGTGTTATTTTTAAAAACAAATTTTAGGCATTCCACAGAAATTTCTTGGCTAGCGGTTGCAATCTCACGTAATGATTTTTAATAAAAAATTTTTCTATGTTACTCTTATTAATATTTTCTTTTTTTTTCGTTTGTTCTTACCACTCAGTTAAAATTATATCAAATTATACTCTGAACTATTTATATTATTTTTATTATACACATCCCACAGACAATGACCAATAATATTGCTCTTTTTATTTTATATTTATTTTAATTATTATTTTCACGTACCCTCAAATGGGTTAAAGCTGAAAATCAATGTTTTGTTCCTTGAATAATGTTCCACGCTGAGCTTCGACCTTTTTGTATTGCTACAGATCACACATAATAACACAATTTTATAAATCTTATGTTGTATTATGTATTGTCTATTCTTATGAATATGTTGTGCGTGATTAGTAACAAACAAATAAACGATATATCTATCTATCTATCTACCTATTATTTCTTTTATATAATTTTAATGGCTAATCACCTGACGTCTACGTGATGGTACCAGTTACGTAGTAACAGTTATATATACCTATACTCACCTTATTTCACATACATAACGTATATATTTATTATACTTATTATTTTTTATCATATACTAGCTGACCCGGCAAATGTTGTTAAGCCACATAAATTAATATTCTTATTAAAAAATAGGGTTGATCTTAGAAGAGTGAAAAGTTTGAGTATATGTATTTTTTAATGCCGAATCTTAAATAATGAAATTAAAAAAATATGTACAATTTTTTAGTAGGGTCACTCGTAAATTAAGAATAGTATAGAAGGTATAAAAACAGATAACAACTTATTGTCAGACCTAGACCAGGTATGTATATAAAATTTTATCAAAATCGGTTTATCCATATCGGAGAAGTATGGCAACTAATACTGTGACAATTTTATATACGAGTATATAGAAATACTCATATATTGTTTTACGATTTGAAATTCAATTAAAATGATTATATTTTAAATGATGAACCAAGGTACTTATTACTTAAATGTAGTTATAGTATAAATGAAATGTGAATACAAACGTTACTGTTTCTAGTAACAAGAGTTTAAAGCCTCTTACTAATAAGTACCAGCAGAGCTACACAGTTAATTAAAACAAAGACTCTAGAAGTGAGGACTTTTGAAAGCATCGCCGATTGCCGAGTACTTTTATAAAATAAAAAGTTCTAGTAAGCTGCGTCGTAACTAGTGGATATTGTCTTTGAAATTAAATTAAATTTTTATATTACAGAAAAGGAAACCTTTGTAAACCTAGTTCAGACGAGAGATGATATGAAAGAAGTTGGGCATTTATTTTAATGATCTATAATATATAAAAATGATAATATAAAATACATAACGTATTTTATATTATCATTATTGCTCCAGTGAAGGAAACACTGATAACTAACTGATGATAGTGTTGATTAAATATATGTGTAAATAATATTGTTTATATGATTAAATGTACACAGCGTTTGGGCAAATCAACCACAATGGTGAGTCGTGTATTATTATTTCTTTAAATTTAATGCACAATAATACATATGCTAACTGTTGCTGTAGTTGTAGTGATGTATTAGTTAACCATAAAGCAGTGAAAAGTACTTTACGGTGATGAAAAAAGGACGACTTATTCCGTATGCAATAGAGTTTTAAATTATGTTAGAATTATTATTAAATCAACCACTAACTCAACCCTGCCCAGTTTGAAGGTACATTTAATCTTTCTACGTTTATACGCGAATCTACCAAAAATCTATAGTATCTAGAATATTCCGGGCTCCACCATGATGACAACGATCTAGACGGCATCTACGATGCAACGTCATTACTTATTTTAATAGCCAATAAAGTTCATCCAATTTATTGCAACTATTACGTGTGGAGAATCAAGTGAGACAACCCACCTCATGAATAATGGGCCAGACCTTTAAACTTTAATAAAGTCCTCCATATACTCCGTATGAGTTACGCGCGCAATTTTAGAATTTTCCTTAGTTTGCAGAGGAAATACACGACATCATATTTAATAGATATTCAATGTACATTGATAACTACTATACATATTTTAATTAACTCTTTTTTATTTAAGCATATATATAATATCTTTTAATAAATTAAACAGAAACAGTTCAATGTATTTATTTACTTTCATTTATATATAATATACTAATCATGCAAGTATGCAAGGTAGGCACATGTTAAATATTTGAAATTTTCACTTGGAATAAAATAGCGATTGTAAGAAGCCAATTTTTTATCATGGAATATAAGCAAGTATTGTGGCTGATTTATTTTGAAGGTTTGACCTCATGGCTTGCCTGCCTAACTTAGAACAAAACATTTTTATTTCTAGAATATATATAAGATTATTACATGCCTAGATTCTAGGTATGGTCCGGTACCGCAATTAAAATAATCAGCCAACTTCTATTCGACGTAGTATTAATGCTCTGTGGACTATACCCACAGAGGATTTCTAATGTTTTAGAAAATATAATACAGGCTGTATTATATTTTCTAAAACATTAGAAATGAGATTAGAAAATGTTAAGGTGATAATGTAATATACCAATTTTGAAAATCGCATCAGTATTTCTTTAATTTAAGCGACGGACTGTTTATGTTAGAATATTACTTTTCATTTAGATTATTTAATATGTAATATCTATAACAGTAATCACAAAAAAACCTTAATCGCAATAGGTTTGCATTCACTTTATTACGCGTCGGTATCTAAGATTACCTACTGGATATTGATGGCGACCATCAATCCTCCGCTACAAACGACGATCGTCGGGCAAAAACTGTCTGTCTAGGCAATAACAATAAACAAGCTAACAAAATAACCATTATATGAAATCAGTTGTTATAACGTTGGCTTGAGTTATAACGGTGGTTAAGCGACATATTGCCAACATTACAGTAACAGATCGCGGTAGACGGTAGGTTAATGAACCCTGGACAACGTTATCAATGTAATCTGAACTCGCATTCATATTATACATCGCATGAAGTAAATCAAAACATAGTCAAAATCAAAATTTTCTATATATATAAAGTCGGTTGAAAATTAGACCGTAATCGAAGTGGACCGCCCTATTTATATTTTTATATATAATCTTTCTTCTTTAGATGCATTTGTCCTTTTAGAACATATAGACACTATTATGTCCTATTACAAGGGACTACATATATATATATTCTATACCTAATCTAACGTATTATAATTGTCATAATTTAGTGTATTATCACTTTTTATGATTAATAAAATAATAATAAATGTATTTGAATAAAAAGGGTTATACACAACAGTATATTATGAAAATTCATAATTTATTTTTAACACAAAGGTATATTTTTATAATAGAAATGAGAAAATAGATTTTTGCATCAACATTAATTTTGTATACTGAATATCTCGATTACAATAAATAAATATTACACTTAGAATTGAAAACTATAAATCTTCACACCTAGCCGTATGAAACTATCTCGACCCTAAAAGAAACTCTCTTAATAAAGCAAAAATGCTCGGTATGCTGTCAAAAAAGCTATATAATAATTAATTGTTCGCCATATCCCCTCGAGACGTGGTCACCGGCAGAATTTATCGTGGAATTATTATTGAAAAGCTCTCGTGCAGCGGTGCACTGATATCAAATAATAGAGCGACTTTAGTTTTTAATAAACATAAATAGATAAAATATGTTTTATTCGGGTGTTTTTAGATTGACTGTCAACAGTCAGTTTATTCTTATAAGAATAATTACTCTTGTTGTAAGCATAAACTGAAAATGGTTTCTATGTAAGTTAGCACTCAATTTTGACAGTCAGTTATAAGGAACAAAAATATTTGAAGTATTTGAAAAAAAAAACAATTTAATTGTAAACTATATGTTATTGAAATATTGTTACTTTTATAAGGATACTGAAAATACTCAGTATAATGTTGGTTTACATAAATAATAATGAATAAAATACTAATTTTTGCATAGATTGGGTCAATCCATTTTTAATAATATAAAATATATTAAATTGTATTCAATATATTTTGATTCAAGCACTGGGCAAAATAATAAGTAATAAATATACAAATTATGTCAAGATGTATGTACATCTTGACATTGATGCTATGTTAGCATCATACGTTGTATGGTAGTATACAATAGACATATTTCAGCTTCAGCACCGACAGAGAATATATTCTATATCAATTAATATCGACCAATCCTGACTTTATATATAGTAATTTCAATTAATTTATGCAAAAACTTAACTTATTATATGTACGTATCTGAATACACGGACAAAATTCGTTCAGTAGTTTTTGAGATCATCGCGAACATGCAGACCGACGCGGATGAGGACTTTGTTTTATAATATGTATTATATTATCCCCTCCAATTATATCATCAATTGATAGACAAATTGTTCGTGAAGCTAACTTCGTACAAGCGGTTTTAGTGCTTATTTTCTGATGTCAACTTGACGAAGCATTTTATATATATATATTTTTAATAAATAGTGCAATGAATGTTTCAAGTTGGTTAACTTTGGAGTGGATAATGTTTTAGTGTATCTATCAAATTTAATGTATATATTAAAGTTTATTGGTAAAGTATTGTTATTAAGTTTCAATCTCAATATATATGTAATATCTTTACTATCAATCAATACGTAAAAGATTTTATTGGCTCTTAAAGTCTGTTCAATAAAAGTAAGAGTTGGTATAATATGAGCATCGAGGGATTTGAACAAATAATATAAATATATCTTTATTTTGTTAGTATAAATAATTTATTTAAGTACTTAAAGAAATTAATTATTTGAGGTTAATGGCATTGTGTTATACCGATTGTTGGGGCCAAACCCAGCATTCATTTTTTCCTATTTACTTGAAGTATCAAAATTAAGAAATAAAAAATGTATCGTCTACTCCTTTAAAAAATAAATGCTGTATATTAATATTATAACCACATTCCTACAATAAGCTAGAGACATAATCAAGCACAGTTTCTCAGATATTAATATGTCTGTCTATGTAAATTGTGATTATTTTAAATATGTGCTTATAAAAACAATAGTATAACAAAATGTATCACATATCTATTTTGTAGGTAGGTATTCTGATTATTACCGAAAGTAGTATTATTACTAAAACAGTATGCTATGTGAAATATTTGAATAAATAATATTCAATATGCAGACCCCTCATCATTAAGCATCCTCGATATACCTGTTACAACGTTACACCCTAATCAAAGCCGGACAGAACAATAAACGTGTGGTCACCGAGAGACGAAATTCAATAAATTCGGACAATTTCGGACAGAAGGGGCGGCCCCGTCAGCCCTTCGAGTGGAAACTTTGAATCGCCGTCAGCGTCCATTCTGCCAATGAGGTACATCCTTTGTCCGCGAAATTGCCTTATTTCGTGGTTATAATACAGTAAGGGATGTCAACTATCAGTTTGAGACTTGTAATTGAGTCTTTGTACTCTTTGATGTCTGCATACTATTGATGTCTGATAATATTTTTGCTATTTTACGTACAGATTCAAAAACAGCTTCGTACCGATCAGATAAAATGTCAATTTATTTTTCGTATTGTTTGGTAACATAGATAGGTTGGTAATATCAGCTCAGTAAATGTGGGTTGTATCATGTAAATTCAGAGCCATTGGAATATTTATTGGCGAATCGAATTTATAATTAGATTGGTATCTTGTCTTGCGGTGGGGTCTCCGGGGAAATCGTATCCGACTTGTTTGACGTCATGACTCCGCATGAATTAAGCATGACGCGACACAATATTTGGACTTGATTTGTTTTCCAATTATATGAAAATCATTATTATATGGAAGTGTTTATATGTAACGATAGTAATATTTATAGAATATACATAGAAAATATTATTTTTTTTCTCTAAAGATGTCTTTTATACATTATATATTAACTTCAAATTTGATAATTGTCTTTTTTGATACATTTATTATTACTTATATATGTATGTTTTAATTATCGCTATATTTTGCATTATGACATAGGTCTACCTATGTCATAGAGACATAATATATATAATAATTATATATATTAATAATATATTTGAAAAGTCTTTTGCTTTGCTCTGCCTATTAGCCCAAAGCCGACAAGCTTTGTAAGCTGTGTTTCAGTTGATGGGTGAGATAAGGACAAGAGGCATAATATCTTAGACTGTTCTAAGACACCGGGCCAGTTGATACGTTAAGGTTTATATTTTTATACTAACATACTATACTAACATAGGTTATGTCATAAAGTTATTGTTAACAAAATGGACTATGATTTCTGATAACATATTATTAATAGTTGTTACAAATATAAAGATTAAACATCTTTAAACTTTATTTATGCATGTAATCTTACAGATATAAGATAGTGATTATAAACTTCATACATACTATATAAGTATAGGCAAATTTTATATATGTATATATAAAAACTGAATTTGAGCCGCGCTCGACTGTGTATAAAAGAGCAAGGTACCCTGTTAATTAATATAACTATTCAAAATTTGGTAATTTAATTGGGTCGTGTTGAAAGGGTACCGTGCAGTAATTGGGGATCATCATATTGACTCGTCCGGAGGCGATTGTGTTGTAACTGACCAGTAGATACTATACACACGGCTTCAAAGAATATTTAAATGTAAAACAAATTTTTTTTCTATACTACTTTCTACAATGTCGATAAAATATACATTTTGTCCTTATCCGAGCCAAATATTATGTTTATGTGAAAGAAGAACAAAGAAACACATTTTTGCGTTAATAAATTTTAACTTGTTAGTAAGTATACCGTGGAAAGTCGGAAAAAGTCGGAAAGTGGCAGGAGCTCAAATGACAAGATCGTGGCTCTTAAATTATGAATGAACTATATTAAATGTATAGAGAATAAGTGTTTTAATTCTTTTACGATTATATTCAATATTTAATTCAAAATTACAAACGGTAGTGAGAAAACAAAGTTTTTTTGTTTATAGCAATAATTTTAATGTTATAAAGTGTAGCAGTAAGTCTAGACATTTCTAAAAAAAAATGTATTCCTCATTGATATTTTTTTAAATAAAAACTAAATTAATCTATACGTATGTCACACATTCTGTTGTCCAGTAATTTGTAAAACGTACATCACTGGACAAGGTGGGGTTCGAACTTCGTATCGTTACATTTGGGATTTACTCCCGATATAATCCGAGATAAGAGCCTGTACGCTGCCGGCTGTCAAATCTATTGTTAATGAATACGGAGGTCGCCAGTAGTGCGTCCACTGAAATTATTACGTGTGAACGATTTTGGGTTATATTCTATGAACACAGTATATTTATGTATATAGTATATTATAAGAATAGGAACTGTAAATAAGTTGTTTTAATTTATATTTTAAGTATTTGTTATTTTAAGGTTTATTAAGATTAGTCAAAATTATTTGTTCATGTACACTAATACATGAACAAATAATTTCTTCTATATCTCTGTATTCCTTAAAGTATGTTTATTAAAATAACTTAAACTGAACTATAATTTGTTAATATAAAATAAATAGAACTATTAAAAATCATAGAAGCGATAAAACATGAATTTAAGACACGAACAAAAACCAATAAAGCTCTTACAAATTCCAATACTTCCATTCAATTTATAGTGGAAAACAAATCGAATAGGACAAATCGTTGTTGGGTGAAAAATGAAACGGTTTCGCGGTCCCGAGCTAATCTTTATTCAGACACGGTCAATCCAACACTGAGTATCGCCTATTTATCACAAGCCGCCTCGTTTGTTAGGATATTCGTAAATATTTCAAGCGTTATTGCCGCCATCAACATAATGTTATGGGGCAAAATTTTGCAAAACGGAAATAAAAGATATAAAGCTGAGACGTGGCGCTGAATCGTTCCTTGTATTAATGTTGCGGAGAACAATGTTATTTACAATCGACGCGTTGAGGTAATATCTTATATTCCTCCCGTATAAATATTCTAAAGAAGTGGCTGACTATAAAGTATGAAGTGTTCACTGTTAACTTGGATCTATTTTCTAATAACATTAAATCAGCGAGACACCAACTAAGTAAGTCTTACTTTGAATCATAAAAGTTTAAAAATGATTAGTTTGTTAAAAAATTTTGAAGATAAAATAATATATTTATATATAAATAAACCTTTATATATAAACCCCCTTTCTTTTATACTGTCATTACCTAGTATAAAAAAGCTATTATTGCTATCGCTATTGCTGTCTGTCCGTCCCTATGTATGCTTAAATTATTAAAACTACGCAACGGATTTTGAAGCGATTTTTTTAATAGGTAGAGTGATTCAAGAGGAAAGTTTATATATATATATATATATATATATATAAATATCCCCTTGGGCACTTTGTGGCTCAGACGTGCCGTATAGGTAGTTTTTTGTTGATCCTTTTTCACTTGTTGATCCGGAGGCCTTTTGTTGATCTAATGCCAGCTGACCATATATAAATGTTGATCCGTTTTGAGCCACAACTGTCACGACGAGTAATAATAATAATTAAGCGATTTATACACGATTTTATACAAATCCACCTTTTTGGCATACGAGCAGTTCTTGATCCAATTCAAACGGGCCAATCAGGGTGCAGCATTTGCCAAGGGCTTCCTCATTGGCACGTTTGGGCTACTACATTATGGCTACAGTAACTTAATAATGTCTAGCTAGTATTTCAAGAATAATAGTCTATCCAATCTAAATATTTATAGAAATCAGTCTGGAGTAACGTGACTCCAGATCAAACCTCAATACTTATTATTTTTTGGACGGGAATCTTTTCTTTTGTAACAAAGTTACTGAGCGAATAAAGAGAAGACGCAACGGCGGATCCAGGGGGGAGCGTCATGGAGGTCATGGGAGTCATGGGGGCGTCATGACTCTCCCCCCCCCTTAGCCCAGGACTTAGGTAGACCACTAATTGAACTAAAAAATAATGAAACAGCAAATTTTTTTGCACGATCGAAGTGTTGGTGCAGTAGTATTAATTATAATTAAACATTGTTACTTAAAACATAACAGTTAAAGTACTATAACACTAAAAGCTAAATAGGTATTTTCAAAATACTTTTTCAAAATAAATTACCCTTTGAGTTTTTGTCCAAACCTCAGATATTTTATTTATTTTAGGTATATCAATCATTACATAGTATAGTATAAAACAAAGTCGCTGTCGCATCTAACAAGTACATAAATAAAGAAACAAGACTTTTTGGCTCTGAATATATTTCAAAAATCAATTACTTGTGTTAATCAATTTATATACTCGTTCTTATTTCATAGTACTTGTTTTGATCCGAATATATACAGATACCGTAACGGTCTATTAATTATGAATTTATTATACCTAACCTAGATATTTTATTTTGACGAAACTCCGTGTAGTAGTAGTATCCGATAAGGGTATGCGAACCCTAAGTATTATTTCAAAATGACCAGTAATTTCGAAGAAATAAGCCTTTGAATTTCAAATCAACTTACCAAACGGACGCTCAAGGTTCGATTCCCGCCACCGATTTTTTTTTTGTTATTTTTTTTTTTGTCTTTATTCTAATTTTAAATTAACTATTTTAATAATTAAATGAATTTAATCGAACAAAACGTTGTTAAGTATTCAATTAATTTTAATTTACATTACCTATTGTACTTTCTAAATTGTAAAGCAGCTAACAATTATAGTAAGATCTTATAAATTAGTTATTTACACACACACACACGTAAAACATTTTACACATTTTCACAACAAGTAAAACATTTTAAATGTATTTTCTTTATTATTACAAATATTTTTTATGCATAATATAATAGTTAATATCTAATAAATACATAATGATCTGATAATCAAATTATAAGTACAGTCTCAAATTGAAAGTAAGAAAAACAGAAAATATAGAGAGAACTATAGGGATATAACAGAAAGATGTGAAAAATGGAGAAGGACAGTAAAAAAGTTACAAATTCAAATAATGTTGCCGCAATTTCTGTTTAAATGAATTTATTACATTATTATATATATTAGGCATACGACTAGCCTTATGACTGTTACTTTTTTTTTAATCTATACATCTATACATGTAAATAAAATTGGAGTGTCTGTTTGTAATATTGAAATAACCGTTTTTTACTACATGCATATGAATATATATAAGGTACATATACCAAAATAACAATTTTTATAATTTTAGTCTGTCTGTCTGTCGGTCTGTTTGTTCCGGCTAATCTCTGAAATGGCTGGACCGATTTTGACGGTACTTCTTTTTGGCAGGTAGCTGATTTATAAGGAGTAACTTAGGTTACTTTTATTTTAGAAAAATAAAGTTTAATTCCACGCGGACGAAGTCGCGGGAACAGCTTGTTTTTAATAAAAACATCTTTTTTGTGGTACTTGAGAATGTTGAAGCCTGTTGTTTGTAATATTGAAATAACCGTTTTTTACTACTTGCATATGAATATAAATACGGTACATACACCAAAATAACATATTTTACAATTTTTGTCCCTCTGTCTGTTTGTTCCGGCTAATCTCTGAAATGGCTGGACCGATTTTGACGGGACTTTTTTTGGCAGGTAGCTGATGTAATAAGGCTACTACCTAGTAACTTAGGCTACTTTTATTTTAGAAACGTGTTTTTTTATTGATGACTAGCTGTACACGGGATTTCGTCCGTGTGGAATTTAACTTTATTTTTCTAAAATATAAGAAGTTAAATTCCATGCGGTACAGCTAGTTGTCGGTAGTCTAGCGATTTAGCTAGCACACTGCTTTGATTCCTGCTTGGTGGTCGAGGGTTCGATTCCTCGCACGCTGCAAACATTTGTATTCATGAGTATGATTGTTTGTAACGGTCTGGGTGTTTTCTATGTATAGATAATATATATGTATTTACGAAAAAAAATCTTTGTATTTATATCAGTTGTCTAGTACCCATAACATAATCTTCAGCTAGCTTAACTTGGGTCTAGATGAAGCTGTGTGAATTGTCCTGAGATTACTATTATTACTATAATAAATCTTTTCAAATCAGCCGATGTTTATTTTTGCCATAATACGTGCTGTTACCATGTGATAATATTACGTATGTACTTATTAAACTATTAACTTATTATTAAATTATTAACTATTTATACTGTTTTAAATGTGATGCGTTCATTATTTATATTTCCTTTGAATTAAAGACAAATGTATATATATATATATACATTTATATAAACTTGCACACTTAGTTGATCCAGCCACGATCCGTAGATATTGCTGATTCCACTGTCTCTCTCTTTCTATCACTATCTTTGTATTCTAATATGCGATGTTGCCGTTCCGGCATGGTCTCGGCCGGAACGGCAACATCGCATATGTTGCGCGTTGTTGCCAAATGTATTCGTCGATAGTAGTAGATACCTATACGCGATATATATTTTTTCAACAATTTCCTGCAATAGTGAATCCGTATCGGCAATTTTTTTAAATGCACAAAGATTTTTTGGCTCTGAATATATTTAAAAATCATTTACTTGTGTGTTGATGAATTTATATACTAGTACATGAAGTACCTAATACTTGTTTTGATTTGAATAGGTAGCGATATTATGAATTTATTATACGTAATCTAAAGATTTTGACGAAATAAAAGTAATTAGTTATCTGTTAACCTTGACTTCATGCTGGCACCAGTATTATCAGATGATGAACATACTCTTCGAAAACTTACATACAGCAGAAATATCGTGTTTGGACTCATTAGATAGGTCTCGATGAATAGAGTTTAAAAAACTTAAAATAAATGGTAAATTAGAAATAATGTATAAATACCCCTTACGTAAAATTCAACCACTTTAAACTTAATAATAATAATAATTAGGAAAAGAGAAAAGCTATACATGTACTGAAAGTAATTGATGTCTTCCACACAATATTTTCACTATTAAACAACTCTGTTTGTTCAGTAAAAGTGTAAATACACTGGTAACCTTTAATCATATTTTATATGCAAACATTACATATACAAACCCTAAAGTTTTATTTCAGAATAGCCAGTAGTTTTGAAGAAATAAGTCTTTGAAATTGTACGTGTAACTTATATATATACTAGTTTTTTCACCATAACAAACAACACCAATATGGCCTAGTTAGTAGTTTACCTGTGTACCAATTAATAATAATAGTAATCTCAGGACAATTCACACAGCTTCATCTAGACCCAAGTTAAGCTAGCTGAAGATTATGTTATGGGTACTAGACAACTGATATAAATACAAAGATTTTTTTCGTAAACACATATATATTATCTATACATAGAAAACACCCAGACCGTTACAAACAATCCTACTCACGAATACAAATGTTTGCAGCGTGCGAGGAATCGAACCCTCGACCACCAAGCAGGAATCAAAGCAGTGTGCTAGCTAAATCGCTAGACTACCGACAACTAGCTGTACCGCGTGGAATTTAACTTCTTATATTTTAGAAAAATAAAGTTAAATTCCACACGGACGAAATCCCGTGTACAGCTAGTCATCAATAAAAAAACACGTAGGTATCTCTAATATATTATACAGTAGCTGTTCCCGCGACTTCGTCCACGTGGTTTTTAACTTTATTTTTCTATAATAAAAGTAGCCTAAGTTACTAGGTAGTAGCCTTATTACATCAGCTACCTGCCAAAAAAAGTCCCGTCAAAATCGGTCCAGCCATTTCAGAGATTAGCCGGAACAAACAGACAGACGGACAAAAATTGTAAAATATGTTATTTTGGTGTATTATGTACCGTATTTATATTCATATGCAAGTAGTAAAAAACGGTTATTTCAATATTACAAACAACAGGCTTCAACATTCTCAAGTACCACAAAAAAGATGTTTTTATTAAAAACAAGCTGTTCCCGCGACTTCGTCCGCGTGGAATTAAACTTTATTTTTCTAAAATAAAAGTAACCTAAGTTACTCCTTATAAATCAGCTACCTGCCAAAAAGAAGTACCGTCAAAATCGGTCCAGCCATTTCAGAGATTAGCCGGAACAAACAGACCGACAGACAGACAGACTAAAATTATAAAAATTGTTATTTTGGTATATGTACCTTATATATATTCATATGCATGTAGTAAAAAACGGTTATTTCAATATTACAAACAGACACTCCAATTTTATTTGTATGTATAGATGTATAGATTATTATTTATTTATTTATTTATTCATCCAAAATAATACAAATTGTGTAGGATAACGTAATAGTAACATTACAGTAAAATTTTGTCAACAACATAATAGCAACTTAAATATTAAATCTCGGTATATCTATAGACTAGCTGGCCCCAGCGACTTCGTCCGCGTGAAATTTTATTTTATTTTTCTAAAATAACAGTAGCGTAAGTTACTCCTTATTACATCAGCTACTTGCCAAAAAAAGTCCCGTCAAAATCGGTCCAGCTATTTCAGAGATTAGCCGGAACAAACAGACAGACAGACAGACAAAACTTGTAAAATATGTTATTTTGGTGTATGTACCGGATTTATATTCATATGCAAGTAGTAAAAACGGTTATTTCAATATTACAAACAGACACTCCAATTTTATTTACATGTATAGATGTATAGATTAAAAAAAAAGTAACAGTCATAAGGCTAGTCGTATGCCTAATATATATAATAATGTAATAAATTCATTTAAACAGAAATTGCGGGAATATTATTTAAATTTGTAACTTTTTTACTGTCCTCCTTTTTTAACATCTTTTTGTTATATCCCTATAGTTCTCTCTATATTTTCTGTTTTTCTTACTTTCAATTTGAGACTGTACTTATAATTTGATTATCGGGTCATTATGTATTTATTTATACATTTATGGGTTATATATTTATGTATGTATATTGTTATTTTTTTATAGAAATGTATATTTTGCTTTGTATTTATATATCTTTTTTTGACATTTCTTATTTATATTAGTGCACCGCCAATAATCTTTCGCTGCACCACTCATGGTTGCCTGGTAAATAACGCGGCAAGATATTAAGTCCGCCACATGTACAAATTTTTTTGTGCATTAAAGTTAAATAAATAAAAAAAATACAATACTGTTTAATGAAAATGCGTATTGTCTAGTGCTTTGAGATGTATCAAAATAAGGTCAACAAAAAAGTCCGTGATGGTATATGTCTATCTCTCAAGGATAACCAACAATAACCATTTTTTATCTTTTACATTTTACGGGAATTTTTTTATCGTATGTTTCCCTTAAAATCATGTAAACTATGCTATTATGTCATAATCTAAAGAAATAATAATATTTTATAGTGAAATATCCACTATAAAATAGTAATGTAAGTAGCAATGTAATTCGTTACGCGCGAATCAGCTGTTATAAGGTCAAAGGTCGGTGCACCCCGCGTATTTGATAAATAGTGCTTCTCTGGATGTCTTTAAGAGAAAATGGCAGTATGTACGTATATATGTACAAGTCCTTAAGTGTTAAGTTTTTCAAATGTACAATAAAGAATAAATATTTTTAAGTACAGTACTTACGTACATTAATATAATACCTACTTTTTACTTGTATCTATTGTCATCAAAATTAAATTATAAGTTCTTAACTTGACCACGACTATGTGACCCTCTCTTGGCGCCAAAACGAGTGAAAAAATGAACAGCATACGACGACGACACATACCTATAGAGTGGAGCAACTGCTTATTCAGTTTTATTCAACTATTTAGTCCCTCCACCGTTACAATGAATGGAGGCGGATATTACAATGTATGTAGCATTGCGAATATAAAATATCTAGATTAGGTATAATAAATTCATAATTGATAGACCGTTACGGTATCAGAGCCAAAAAGTCTTCTTTCTTTATTTATGTACTGTTAGATGCGACATCGACTTTGTTTTATACTACACTATGTAATGATTGATATACCTATGTAAAATAAATAAAATATCTGAGGTTTGGACAAAAATTCAAAAGGTACTTTATTTTGAAAAAGTATTTTGAAAATACCTATTTTGCATTTAGTATTTGAAATACAAAACTATTTTTGTTTTTAGAGTGACATTTCTATGAATTCACTGTCGATAGCGAGCGGTGCGATGGAAAAAGATAACCGTTTATAAAAATATAATAAATAGCGCTGGACAATTAATACAGACTGATACTGAACTGATATAAATAGATATTTTTATCTTGTAAATACATATATAATATACATATAAAACACCCAGACCGATGAAATCAATCGATGACCGATGAGTACATATGTTTGCACCGTGCGAGAAATCGAACCCGCGACCATCGGATGTAAAGCGGTGTGACCACCGAGGCAGTCGAAATACATAAATAATCTTATGAATTTAATTTATTCTAATTTGTTTGTGTGCGCGGGGTGCGGTGTACGGTGCTCCCCCTGCCTCCACCGTTGCTGGAGCTTGCATGTATGGAGCATTGCGAATATAAAATATCTAGATTAGTAAATTAATAAATTCATAATTGATAGACCGTTACGGTATCTATATATATTCGGATTAAAATAAGTATCGCAGTAAGGACCAGTATATAAAGTGATCAACACAATTAATTGATTTTTGAAATATATATACGGAGCCAAAAAGTCTTTGTGTATTCAAAAAATATCTAATTTGTTTGTGTGCGCGGGGTGCGGTGTACGGTGCTCCCCCCTGCTTCGGTGGAGTTACTATGTATGGAGCATTGCGAATATAAAATATCTACATTAGTAAATTAATAAATTCATAATTGATAGACCGTTACGGTATCTATATATATTCGGATGAAAATAAGTATCGCAGTAAGGACGAGTATATAAAGTGATCAACATAATTAATTGATTTTTGAAATATATTCAGAGCCAAAAAGTCTTTGTGTATACCAAAAATTTAGCCGTTCGGAGCCAGTCATGCACGAATTATTAGTAAAAAATGTGTCGAGTATATCGTACTATCGACGAATATATATGGCCACATCGCAAAATAGAATGCGACGTTGCCATAGCGCCTGAGATATACGCGATAGGTGTCAAGTTATTCAGTGCAAAAGGTGGAATCAGCAAGTGTTTAGGTTGTGGCGTGATCAACAAAGTGCCCAAAGAGGTGTTTATATATATATATATATATATATATATATATATATATATATATATATATATATATATCCCCTTGGGCACTTTGTGGCTCAGACGTGCCGTATAGGTAGTTTTTTGTTGATCCTTTTTCACTTGTTGATCCGGAGGCCTTTTGTTGATCTAATGCCAGATGACCATATATAAATGTTGATCCGTTTTGAGCCACAACTGTCACGACGAGTAATAATAATAATTAAGCGATTTATACACGATTTTATACAAATCCACCTTTTTGGCATACGAGCAGTTCTTGATCCAATTCAAACGGGCCAATCAGGGTGCAGCATTTGCCAAGGGCTTCCTCATTGGCACGTTTGGGCTACTACATTATGGCTACAGTAACTTAATAATGTCTAGCTAGTATTTCAAGAATAATAGTCTACCTAATCTAAATATTTATAGAAATCAGTCTGGAGTAACGTGACTCCAGATCAAACCTCAATACTTGTTATTTTTTGGATGGGAATCTTTTCTTTTGTAACAACGTTACTGAGCGAATAAAGAGAAGACGCAACGGCGGATCCAGGGGGGAGCGTCATGGAGGTCATGGGAGTCATGGGGGCGTCATGACTCTCCCCCCCCCCCCCTTAGCCCAGAACTTAGGTAGACCACTAATTGAACTAAAAAATAATGAAACAGCAATTTTTTTTGCACGATCGGAGTGTTGGTGCAGTAGTATTAATTATAATTAAACATTGTTACTTAAAACATAACAGTTAAAGTACTATAACACTAAAAGCAAAATAGGTATTTTCAAAATACTTTTTCAAAATAAATTACCCTTTGAGTTTTTGTTCAAACCTCAGATATTATATTTATTTTAGGTATATCAATCAATACATAGTATAGCATAGTACAGTCTGTCTGTTTGTTCCGGCTAATCTCTGAAATAGCTGGACCGATTTTGACGGGACTTTTTTTGGCAAGTAGCTGATATAATAAGGAGTAACTTACGCTACTGTTATTTTAGAAAAATAAAATAAAATTTCACGCGGACGAAGTCGCTGGGGCCAGCTAGTCTATAGATATACCGAGATTTAATGTTTAAGTTGCTATTATGTTATTGACAAAATTTTACTGTAATGTTACTATTACGTTATCCTACACAATTTGTATTATTTTGGATGAATAAATAAATAAATAAATAAATAATAATCTATACATCTATACATTTAATAAAAATTGGAGTGTCTGTTTGTAATATTGAAAAAACCGTTTTTTACTACATGCATATGAATATATATAAGGTACATATACCAAAATAACTATTTTTATAATTTTAGTCTGTCTGTCTGTCTGTTTGTTTGTTCCGGCTAATCTCTGAAATGGCTGGACCGATTTTGACGGTACTTTTTTTTGGCAGGTAGCTGATTTATAAGGAGTAACTTAGGTTACTTTTATTTTAGAAAAATAAAGTTAAATTCCACGCGGACGAAGTCGCGGGAACACCTTGTTTTTAATAAAAACATCTTTTTTGTGGTACTTGAGAATGTTGAAGCCTGTTGTTTGTAATATTGAAATAACCGTTTTTTACTACTTGCATATGAATATAAATACGGTACATACACCAAAATAACATATTTTACAATTTTTGTCTGTCTGTCTGTTTGTTCCGGCTAATCTCTGAAATGGCTGGACCGATTTTGACGGGACTTTTTTTGGCAGGTAGCTGATGTAATAAGGAGTAACTTAGGCTACTTTTATTTTAGAAAAATAAAGTTAAAAACCACGTGGACGAAGTCGCGGGAACAGCTAGTGTATAATATATTAGAGATACCTACGTGTTTTTTTATTGATGACTAGCTGTACACGGGATTTCGTCCGTGTTGAATTTAACTTTATTTTTCTAAAATATAAGAAGTTAAATTCCACGCGGACGAAGTCGCGTGTACAGCTAGTTGTCGGTAGTCTAGCGATTTAGCTAGCACACTGCTTTGATTCCTGCTTGGTGGTCGAGGGTTCGATTCCTCGCACGCTGCAAACATTTGTATTCATGAGTATGATTGTTTGTAACGGTCTGGGTGTTTTCTATGTATAGATAATATATATGTATTTACGAAAAAAATCTTTGTATTTATATCAGTACCCATAACATAATCTTCAGCTAGCTTAACTTTGGTCTAGATGAAGCTGTGTGAATTGTCCTGAGATTACTATTATTACTATAATAAATCTTTTCAAATCAGCCGATGTTTATTTTTGCCATAATACGTGCTGTTACCATGTGATAATATTACGTACGTACTTATTAAACTATTAACTTATTATTAAATTATTAACTATTTATACTGTTTTAAATGTGATGCGTTCATTATTTATATTTCCTTTGAATTAAAGACAAATGTATATATATATATATATAGTTATATACACTTGCACACTTAGTTGATCCAGCCACGATCCGTAGATATTGCTGATCCACTGTCTCTCTCTTTCTATCACTATCTTTGTATTCTAATATGCGACGTTGCCGTTCCGGCCGAGACCATGCGTTGTTGCCAAATGTATTCGTCGATAGTAGTAGATACTTATACTCGATATATATTTTTTCAACAATTTCCTGCAATAGTGAATCCGTATCGGCATTTTTTTTAAATGCACAAAGATTTTTTGGCTTTGAATATATTTAAAAATCATTTACTTGTGTGTTGATGAATTTATATACTAGTACATGAAGTACCTAATACTTGTTTTGATTTGAATAGGTAGCGATATTATGAATTTATTATACGTAATCTAAAGATTTTGACGAAATAAAAGTAATTAGTTATCTGTTAACCTTGACTTCATGCTGGCACCAGTATTATCAGATGATGAACATACTCTTCGAAAACTTACAGCAGAAATATCGTGTTTGGACTCATTAGATAGGTCTCGATGAATAGAGTTTAAAAAACTTAAAATAAATGGTACATTAGAAATAATGTATAAAAACCCCTTACGTAAAATTCAACCACTTTAAACTTAATAATAATAATAATTAGGAAAAGAGAAAAGCTATACATGCACTGAAAGTAATTGATGCATTCCACACAATATTTTCAGTATTAAACAACTCTGTTTGTTCAGTAAAAGTGTAAATACACTGGTAACCTTTAATCATATTTTATATGCAAACATTACATATACAAACACTAAAGTTTTATTTCAGAATAACCAGTAGTTTTCAAGAAATAAGTCTTTGAAATTGTACGTGTAACTTATATATATACCTACTAGTTTTTTCACCATAACAAACAACACCAATATGGCCTAGTTAGTAGTTTACCTGTGTACCAATTAATAATAATAGTAATCTCAGGACAATTCATACAGCTTCATCTAGACCCAAGTTAAGCTAGCTGAAGATTATGTTATGGGTACTGATATAAATACAAAGATTTTTTTCGTAAATACATATATATTATCTATACATAGAAAACACCCAGACCGTTACAAACAATTTAATAATAAGTTAATAGTTTAATAAGTACGTACGTAATATTATCACATGGTAACAGCACGTATTATGGCAAAAATAAACATCGGCTGATTTGAAAAGATTTATTATAGTAATAATAGTAATCTCAGGACAATTCACACAGCTTCATCTAGACCAAAGTTAAGCTAGCTGAAGATTATGTTATGGGTACTGATATAAATACAAAGATTTTTTTTCGTAAATACATATATATTATCTATACATAGAAAACACCCAGACCGTTACAAACAATCATACTCATGAATACAAATGTTTGCAGCGTGCGAGGAATCGAACCCTCGACCACCAAGCAGGAATCAAAGCAGTGTGCTAGCTAAATCGCTAGACTACCGACAACTAGCTGTACACGCGACTTCGTCCGCGTGGAATTTAACTTCTTATATTTTAGAAAAATAAAGTTAAATTCAACACGGACGAAATCCCGTGTACAGCTAGTCATCAATAAAAAAACACGTAGGTATCTCTAATATATTATACACTAGCTGTTCCCGCGACTTCGTCCACGTGGTTTTTAACTTTATTTTTCTAAAATAAAAGTAGCCTAAGTTACTCCTTATTACATCAGCTACCTGCCAAAAAAAAGTCCCGTCAAAATCGGTCCAGCCATTTCAGAGATTAGCCGGAACAAACAGACAGACAGACAAAAATTGTAAAATATGTTATTTTGGTGTATGTACCGTATTTATATTCATATGCAAGTAGTAAAAAACGGTTATTTCAATATTACAAACAACAGGCTTCAACATTCTCAAGTACCACAAAAAAGATGTTTTTTTATCAAATAAACAGTTTTTATTAAAAACAAGCTGTCCCCGCGACTTCGTCCGCGTGGAATTAACTTTATTTTTCTAAAATAAAAGTAGCCTAAGTTACTCCTTATAAATCAGCTACCTGCCAAAAAAAATACCGTCAAAATCGGTCCAGCCATTTCAGAGATTAGCCGGAAAAACAGACCGACAGACAGACAGATAAAAATTATAAAAATTGTTATTTTGGTATATGTACCTTATATATATTCATATGCATGTAGTAAAAAACGGTTTTTTCTATATTACAAACAGACACTCCAATTTTTATTAAATGTATAGATGTATAGATTATTATTTATTTATTTATTTATTCATCCAAAATAATACAAATTGTGTAGGATAACGTAATAGTAACATTACAGTAAAATTTTGTCAACAACATAATAGCAACTTAAATATTAAATCTCGGTATATCTATAGACTAGCTGGCCCCAGCGACTTCGTCCGCGTGAAATTTTATTTTATTTTTCTAAAATAACAGTAGCGTAAGTTACTCCTTATTACATCAGCTACTTGCCAAAAAAAGTCCCGTCAAAATCGGTCCAGCTATTTCAGAGATTAGCCGGAACAAACAGACAGACAGACAGACAAAACTTGTAAAATATGTTATTTTGGTGTATGTACCGTATTTAATTCATATGCAAGTAGTAAAAAACGGTTATTTCAATATTACAAAAAGACACTCCAATTTTATTTACATGTATAGATGTATAGATTAAAAAAAGTAACAGTCATAAGGCTAGTCGTATGCCTAATATATATAATAATGTAATAAATTCATTTAAACAGAAATTGCGGGAACATTATTTAAATTTGTAACTTTTTTACTGTCCTTCTCCTTTTTTCACATCTTTCTGTTATGTCCCTATAGTTCTCTCTATATTTTCTGATTTTCTTACTTTCAATTTGAGACTGTACTTATAATTTGATTATCGGATCATTATGTATTTACTTATATATAATATTTATACATTTATGGGTTATATTTAGATATATATTTATGTATGTATATTGTTATTTTTTTATAGAAATGTATATTTTGCTTATCTTTATTATCTTTATAAATCTTTTTTTGACATTTCTTATTTACACCGCCAATAATCTTTCGCTGCACCACTCATGGTTGCCTGGTAAATAACGCGGCACGATATTAAGTCCGCCACATGTACAAATTTTTTTGTGCATTATAGTTAAATAAATAAAAAAAATACAATACTGTTTAATGAAAATGCGTGTTGTCTAGTGCTTTGAGATGTATCAAAATAAGGTCAACAAAAAAGTCCGTGATGGTATATGTCTATCTCTTAAGGATAACCAACAATAACCATTTTTTATCTTTTACATTTTACGGGATTTTTTTATCGTATGTTTCCCTTAAAATCATGTAAACTATGTTATTATGTCATAATCTAAAGAAATAATAATATTTTATAGTGACATATCCACTATAAAATACCAAAAAGTAGCAATGTAATTCGTTACGCGCGAATCATATGGTGTTATAAGGTCAAAGGTCGGTGCACCCCGCGTATTTGATAAATAGTGCTTCTCTGGATGTCTTTAAGAGAAAATGGCAGTATGTACGTGTATATGTACAAGTCCTTAAGTGTTAAGTTTTTCAAATGTACATACAGTAAAGAATAAATATTTTTAAGTACAGTACTTACGTACGTTAATATAATACCTACTTTTTACTTGTATCTATTGTCATCAAAATTAAATTATAAGTTCTTAACTTGACCACGACTATGTGACCCTCTCTTGGCGCCAAAACGAGTGAAAAAATGAACAGCATACGACGACGACGCAGTACCTATAGAGTGGAGCAACTGCTTATTCAGTTTTATTCAACTATTTAGTCCCTCCACCGTTACAATGAATGGAGGCGGATATTACAATGTACGTAGCATTGCGAATATAAAATATCTAGATTAGGTATAATAAATTCATAATTCATAGGCCGTTACGGTATCAGAGCCAAAGTCTTCTTTCTTTGTTTATGTACTGTTAGATGCGACAGCGACTTTGTTTTTATATCACTATGTAATTATTGATATACCTAAAATAAATAAAATATCTGAGGTTTGGACAAAAATTCAAAAGGTACTTAATTTTTAAAAAGTATTTTGAAAATACCTATTTTGCATTTAGTATTTGAAATACAAAACACAAAACTATTTTTGTTTTTAGAGTGACATTTCTATGAATTCACTGTCGATAGCGAGCGGTGCGATGGAAAAAGATAACCGTTTATAAAAATATAATAAATAACCCTGGACAATTAACACAGACTGATACTGAACTGATATAAATAGATATTTTTATTTTGTAAATACATATATAATATACATATAAAACACCCAGACCGATGAAAACAATCGATGACCGATGAGTACAAATGTTTGCATCGTGCGAGAAATCGAACCCGCGACCATCGGATGTAAAGCGGTGTGACCACCGAGGCAGTCGAAATATATAAATAATCTTATGAATTTAATTTATTCTAATTTGTTTATGTGCGCGGGGTGCGGTGTACGGTGCTCCCCCTGCCTCCACCGTTGCTGGAGCTTGCATGTATGGAGCATTGCGAATATAAAATATCTAGATTAGTAAATTCATAATTGATAGACCGTTACGGTATCTATATATATTCGGATTAAAATAAGTATCGCAGTAAGGACCAGTATATAAAGTGATCAACACAATTAACTGATTTTTGAAATATATATACAGAGCCAAAAAGTCTTTGTGTATTCAAAAAATATCTAATTTGTTTGTGTGCGCGGGGTGCGGTGTACGGTGCAGGGGGGACCCTGCCTCCACCGTTGCTGGAGCTTGCATGTATGGAGCATTGCGAATATAAAATATCTACATTAGTAAATTAATAAAGTCATAATTGATAGACCGTTACGGTATCTATATATATTCGGATTAAAATAAGTATCGCAGTAAGGACGAGTATATAAAGTGATCAACATAATTAATTGATTTTTGGAATATATTCAGAGCCAAAAAGTCTTTGTGTATACCAAAAATTTAGCCGTTCGGAGCCATTCAGTCACGAATTATTAGTAAAAAAAGTGTCGAGTATATCGTACTATCGACGAATATATATGGCCGCATCGCAAAATAGAATGCGACGTTGCCATACCGCCTGAGATATACGCGATAGAGGTCAAGTTATTCAGTGCAAAAGGTGGAATCAGCAAGTGTTTAGGTTGTGGCGTGATCAACAAAGTGCCCAAAGAGGTGTTTATATATATATATCATACATATACACACGTACGAAGCTGAGGCGAGTAGCTAGTAATATATACCAAATTTTTAAATAAACGAAAACAACATAACAATCCATAAGTCAGTGATAAATTAAAAATAAAACTTTAAACGAATATTTTTCCTGTCAACTGAATGGAAGATAAACTAACGTCTCACAACGTCACCTATGCTGCTCTTCATATACTTAACATGAAGAGCACCTTAGATATCGTATCAGTATATCACGCCTAATGCGTTGCCATTCCGGAGGACTTGGATGTCATGAACCTTTACCCTGTAATTTCATTGCCTTATCACTGCTCACCCTTCTATCCAAACATATAATTACTGAAATTTATGATATAAAGATACGGAGACTTTGTGTAATATTTACCTTAATAAATATGTATATACTTTAACGTAACGATCTTATTTTAAAAACAACGAACAGTAGATTCTCTACAATCAATAGGTACTAACTAAACTAACTGCAATCGTAGCAACTCAAATATTGGCTAAATATACCGTTCGACAGCTGAAAGGGGCAAACACCATAACAAAGATGTCAAAAATAATGAGTTTGGTTCTGGACGCAAATGTGCATGACTTAAATATATTGGTTATGAATTTGTGTTTGTACTTTTATTATTAGTGATGTTACTTTTTGAAGCTTTAGTTGCTTTAAAATTCATTTCAAGAATAGCATTGAATTAATTGTTAAGATTTACGGCACTAGTTTCAAGCTTTAATTTAGGTACTTATAGTTTTTATAAGAAAAATGCTGAAATAACAATGACTCTATTTTTTTCATGAAATTGTATATTAATTTATATAAATAATATAATATAAAAAAATAGAGGTATACATGTGATGCTAAAATTAAATGAAACTTGCATATTATTATAACAAATTAAAGAAGTCAGGAGTTTTATTTATTAAAATATATATTAATGTTACCAAACGTTACCATAGAATGTATATCTAAAATTATGTATTTCTATATATATTGTATATATATCTAAAGCATCAAACGTATAAATATTTCAAACAATATATAA
Source organism: Achroia grisella (assembly GCF_030625045.1). Taxonomy (NCBI): domain Eukaryota; kingdom Metazoa; phylum Arthropoda; class Insecta; order Lepidoptera; family Pyralidae; genus Achroia; species Achroia grisella. The sequence goes on along the minus strand of NW_026712979.1, from coordinate 5,658,104 downwards.
AGATTCTAAAAAAGTATATGCATAAAATTTAAACTGTAAGTATTACGATTTACACTAAAAGAACAATATAGCAGACAAGCGTTCCTGACAGAAAACAAACACGAAATCTTGTTTAAATTGCTCCAGCGAAGTGAAAAAGATACGCGGGGCACAGCGAAAAATGCATCTGAATTTAGAACAAATTGCAGTAGGTGCAAATGGAGCGTGGTGCATTATTGCTATGTCGCTAGCTGAGGACAAATGACTCGAAATTGTTCTGATACAGCACCTGCGCCGGCGACATTTACTATCTATGTAGAGCGATTACAGCTCTGTACACGAATGAAATATCTGTGCATGCTTATATGCGTCACTTTCGAAACATATAATAGATGTTTCGAAAGTGACGCTCTTAAAAAAGCAACAGTTTTATTTACAATAATCAACTTTAAGCATATATGCTTAAATTATACGATTGTGTCAGTGTAAACTAAATATCAGATATGCCTGAAATCTAGTTCACGTCATAATCATCAGCCTACTACGGCCGACTGACTTAACATAGTCTAGTTTACATTCACGAAAAACTCCGTAATGTTTACTTCTACAGCTTATTCAGTAAGTGTCCCATAACTTTTGATGCGTATGGAATAGTATGCTAGTATATGAAATATATATAAATAATATACACGTAGTATAGAAAAAATGTAATAAAAAAAAACATAAATACGTATACGTTTATTATTTAAGTTTTTATTTTTTAAATAGTAGCATAACAAGATTGAAATACGAATTTTGTTTATCGTCAATTAAGGTTTATTATTAGAGTAAGTAAGGTAATCGTCAAGTAAGGTTTATTATTATATTAAAAAAACAAACTGTCCGTATAATTAATTAGCGGTAGAATAAAGTGAGGAATTTTACAAAGTACAGAGTCTCCCTCTGGGTTAGGAAGTAATATTTAAAAGCGACATTAATTTAACTAAACCAAAAATAAGTAACCCTATAATGTGTTTAAAAAAGTACAGACTCATTACATTAAATGGTAATGCGAATAACCATAAACATGGAGTGGCGCAAGCCTAAACCGCATAAAGTCCTTAGCGCACCCGGGGCCGGAATTCGCTCGGGTCTATCCGGGTCTCTAAATTAGACAATATTGACTGAGTTATTTGATGCGCGGCCGAGTCCACGTGCATTTTTGGTTATTATTATTGGGGCTTATATAAGCCCGCTGTAATCCAATGAACTCTCATTACCGTGCGTTCCGAGCTAAGTTTATTTGCTCGCCCGGCTCTACCGCTAGCCTCTTGATATCCCTAATAGCACGCCGTCTGATATACAATAAACGTTATATTTGGGGTTGTGTAACGTAATTATTAAAAATTGCTTCCAATAAAGCTGAAAGCGTTGCTTTTTCCTTTTTTATTAAGTTGCCACACGAGATTTATATATATAATCCATTTTAAAAGGTATTTCTTAATTGCTTTCGTTCAGAGCGAAAGCAAATAAAAGTCTTTGTTCGTTGTATATCCTTGTTTTCTGGGATACTTCCATATTGTTTATGTGTGTTTTTAAACCATTAATTACTTTAAGCCGTTGTTCGTTTAATATTCTGTTTAAATTTTACAATACGAAAAGGAAAAAAAAACTTTATTATAAAACCTTAGATATTATAAAAATCTTAATAATATATTTATTAAGATGTTTATAATATCTAAGGTTTTACAACAACAACATCAAAGTAGTAGCCTTTGAATTTTAACTGTAAATTTTTTTTTATTTCTGCCTCTGTTATTTTCTTTGTTTTAGTCAATATACATTTTCTAAATGAATATACAACTTTTTAAATGTAAATTTACAACTCATAGTTAGCCCATATATGTATATAATCGAGTGTTAATTTTTGCACAGTATAAAACAGTACTAAAGACTGAAATAAAAATGAACTTTGGCCGTTAAACAGCGAGAGGATTGGTGCAATGCCGGCCCCATCAGCCCCAGACCAGGATGTTTATGAGTTCTATAGGGAAATACCATTGGCGAATGTACCACTAAATGGAAAACTTTTCTCACACATGTAGGTGGAATATTAGGTTTTCATATTTTTCTCCAGTACAGTACCGATGAGTTTTTTATGTTTATGTGATCGTAAAGTTGTTGGTCGTTTAGTTTACGCGACAATGTTACCCAATGTGTTTACGCTCTGAATATGAAATTTTCAATGTAACGAGCGTTGCTGGGTATTTATTGCTGAGACATGATGCGGTGCTGATAAAATACTTTAATGTTATTCGACGCTTTTGCTTCATCGCACGTATTGCGGCCACTTGCAATTTATCTTTCATTCACACGAGATATGCGCATAAATATTAAATAATTGTTGCCACTTACTAAACATAAAATATAAGTTTTATGATTATTAACAACCCATTTAAAATACCGTTTTTATATTCACCATGTTAAAATTGGCAATGAGTATTTTGTGGTTTAATTTTATCTATTTGATTTTATTATATGAAGTATTTTGTATACTTATTTAGGAATTCTGCTAATTTTTATAATGTTAAACTATAACCATTTTAAATAGGTGATTATGACATGGTGCTATTGTCTGTGCTAACTATAGATGAACGCTGGAAAGGTACTGAATTATAGGCTGTGGATAAAGTTACTCAGGCTAGTAAATCTTCATCTTGATCCATCAACGATTTCAATGGAAATTAAACACAATGATTTCAAGGGCGGGCTCCGCCGAGGTTGTCTTGATTTTGTTTCTACAATAATATCAATCTTATCTCTTCGTTATTTAATTTAAGAAAATAAATAGTTGTCACAAAAGTTAACATGCATTATGGTCTCTAAATGGTTTTGGCCTGCCACAGTTACGGTAGTAGGCCAGACCGACATACGGCCGTTTTTGCACTCAAATAGACATAATCCCACAGAGCAGACGCAATACCCCAAGGCATTAGTCCATTGACACAACGGCCCGCCGCATCCCAAACATGAATTTAATCAATACATCAAACAAAACTTAGCCACTCCAGCAATAATAATTAAAAGCGAATGATTATGTTGAATATTTGCGGAGGACCAGAGGGTCGTCGCCACGTTGCGCCTGAGGCCGTCCTATACAATAAGTAAGACATAGTTTCGCGCATAATCCTGAGCCCTCATGTAATCCTAGTACGCAAGATGATGATTGCGTCCCATTTTAGTTTACAAAAGGTAATCCTTTAAGGCGAAACTATTGGGGAATTTCGACCGTTTGATAGAAACTCTGTTTACGATGTAAATTTTGACTGTAATATCATAAACCTCTTTGATTAGGTACGGTTTGAAGTTTGAAGTATGTTATGTTTGACTAACTATGAGAGATATGTCCGAGGAGGTAAATAATAGCAATATTATTTAAATAATAATATTTGTACTAACATATTATTGGTTATTTTCTGTACTACGCATATATTACATATTCGATATAGTAAAAATTTACATCTATACATATCATTACACAGATACATATATGTATATCGCCAGTACTCGTGAATATTATTTTCGCCCTCAATTTTCGATTGGGATCAATCTCTAACAAACATAATTCGTTATAGTTGTCACTACAAGAAATAACTCATCTTACAATTCCACCCACTTCCACTTACGAAATACTATAGAAAGACTTCTTCTGCATATATATTGTTATGATCTTCATTTTTAATTGTTTTACACTATTCTACGAGTATGTCTGTAACTTATTGATATTGTAATATACTTTCTATATATACATATAACGATCCGAGTATAAATACTGCCCCTACTAATAATGTGTAATATTTTATTTCATGAAGATTGAGTACCGAATACGATGGCGTAATCGCGGCAAAAATAGCAGTACATACTGTACAAATATTTTAAATAGATATTCTTGTATTCAAAAATAAAGTTGGCAATGCTTTGAAGGCATTTTAGCATTTTCAGCATAGCAATTGTGTTTCTCTCCGCTGGAAACCCTCATCAAAAAGCGTTATATTATCAAAATATGGTATTGTCTAAAGGAGTGGAGTATCTGGTTTTGTAGGCCCTTGTGTGTTTTTGATGGTATAGCAAGTACAGTCGGCTATAAATATGGTTGGAATAATAAATACGAATTTATTTAGGTACATTAAGAAACTGTTACACTATTTTGTTACGAAACATATTTTAAGAGTAAAACTTTGATCACCAATTACGCTCAATCAATTGTAAGAAAGTGCAGTTCTTAAATTATTGGGAGATTTATTTATGTCTTTTTAATATATTTCACTTATTTAAATATTTTACTTTTTGTTTCAAGTTACTTTAATACAAAAAAATCATCTGCTATGTCAGAAGTACTGTTATATAGATACAGCGACTTTGCTTTGTTATTTCATATAAAATAATAAGCGTACAATAATAGTCTTAGAAATACCTTGGTGGTTTAACACACCACCTTACTTCCGGTGATTGTGGGTACTATTCCTCACATAGCAAAAACATTTTGTATTTATGAATATCATTGTTTGTATTCATTGTAAACACTTATGTTCTAGTAAAACACCCGGGTATTACAAAAAAAATTAATTGTCTAGTACCCATAATACAAGCTTATAGGTTGGGACTAGATGGCGCTGTGCCAATTGTCCAAGCTTATTATTAATATAATTAAATGTTACTTATACAATCAAATAGTAATTGATTAATATCGGTAACAGTTTTCAATTTAATTGTACATCCTCTTGACGGATAAAAGAGCATTTCATTGCAGTACATTCACATAGAAAGGGTAGCTCACAAAAGCGTTTTTATAATACTTTGGGCAGGCATATGGCGTTGTATAATGAACCCTCTTTTCTTAATAAACATTCGTAATTTTGTGCTAGTAATTATTCTGATGAGTTTCGTTTGTTTGCACATTTGTTGGTGTTTTGTCAGACTGAAAACGAGGATGCTATGAAGGTCTGCCGGCGACAGTAAAAATTCTATGAGTATTAAACACTATAATTTATGAGGATAGATAGATGGATGTTTGTTAGTCTATTATGTAAAAACTATTAGTATCAAATATAATTTGAAACCGATAGATCATGTCTTAGATTATAACATAGGATACTTTTAGCATCGTAGGATAAAACTAGTATTTACGGTAAAAATGTTTAGAGAAGTCTTTTTTTTATAATTATAGAACGATGTTAGGGTGACCCTACTGACCTCTTTCGTCATATTACCTAGAAATTACATTTATTACATGAAAATAGTTCTCTATGGGGTATTTTAAAAAACTGAGTTAAAGGTAATGAGCCACATGAGTGCAGTGATACTCGACATTGAGACATGAACATTATTTATTAAATCTATAAATGTTTACATTACAAAAAATATTACAAAATAAGTTAACCTATAAAATGTCTCATAAAATTTAATATCTCGCGTATTTTAACACCTATCTAATACGACGCGTAACACACCTTCTAATCAATTGTAAATTTTAATTAATTTCATTTGCTTGATCTTTCATACGGTTCATACAAAAGCTTTGCTATGAACGGTAGGGTACCTTACAAAATTTTCTGTGTGGTTTGATTTACATTATTATATGTATCAATTGTATGTGAAACACAATTAAATTATGAAATAATAATTAGAATTAGGAATTTAGGTCTATTATATTTTGTTTATCAGTGTTACATACATAGGCTATTTTTAATACCTTAAAGAAATATACTAAACAGAGAAAAACTAGTTAGGATATATATAGGTATGTTAAATTATGTCATATGTATATACCAAATTTGAATAAATTTCCTAAATCATTCAAACGTGAATTAGGAATAAATATTCATGTGACTTTATAAACTTATGGCAAATGAACATCTAATATTTATCACAAACAAAATATTAGTGTTCATTATTTACACTGCTGCAATTTTACTTGCACGTTTATATTCTATTGGGTCATATTAGTTAAACTTTAATAATAGTATGTGTTTCTAACAAGTTTTAATTTATAGCTGTATAATCTGTACATTAATGTTCTTAAATGTATTTATTTATGGTAAATGTTTTGTATGAGTATTTACGGCGGATTTAGTACCTTGCGGTAATATCTATCAGTCAGTAGAGTGATGCATAGAAAAGCTGTTGGAAATACAAACTTAATTAATTAGATGAATATATAAGAATTTTCATTTGTATCTTACATACGTATAGGCTTAACTACATAATATAGTATACATTACAGATTATTTAAACAATGCAATGCAATATGAGCAAACCTGTTGTGTGCGGTTATTTATTTTTGTTTTTTTTTTGTTGTGAGTGTCACAGCCATACAAAATGGAACATAGCTCAGTATGGAGAATCACTCAAGGAGTAAAATACTGGTTTTCAGCAATGTCCTCGAAGGTGAATGTACTTTTTAAAAAGATAATAAAAAAAAATGAAATAAATAAATAAATAATTAGAAACCTTAAGTAGGAGTTATAGATTAGAGTACCAGAATTTTATAAATAACGAGATACTATAAATTATTTTGAGATATATGAATACAATAATTTGGAATGAGAGTGTAAGAAAAAAAAATATTAATATGAAAAGTGAAACATGTGTATATATTTTAAGGAAATAAAAATAACTAGAATATTATTGCGTTTATATGAATTAACATGTTATACAAGATATGTCTACATAAAGAAAAAGTAAAAAGTACTATATATACATACCCAATAAATTTGTGTATTATAACATATTCAAACAATTAACTGAAAATATTTGTTCAATATATTTTCATATGAATGAATATCGAATTATAAGCAAATTCAAAGGATCATCTACTTGTTATTTAATATGTGTGAAATCTTAAATATATAATTAATATAATGAAACAGTATATTTCCCTCGAGGACTAGCGACAAGAACTCTGATATCGCGAGAGCTAGACTGAGAGAGAGGTTGTAAACACTGCGGATAAAGGTATTTCTGTAATGTAATGTATTTTTTAGGTATTAGTTTTATATATTATATATAATATTAGTAAAATAGGAAGCTGTTTAGTATATGATTTAAAAAAACACCCTTCTGATTTACCTGTTAGGTACTTGTGTTTATAGAAATCGCTTGATTTTTTTAAATTATGTAGGTGGCAAATATATATATATATATGTACTGTATACGGCCTATCTGATGGTAAACAATTACCGTAGTCTTTGGACGCCTAGTGGTTACTTACATGTTGGAGACCCTAAACGTGATGATTTTATTTCCTATTTTTCAATAATAAAGAGAAGTTTTTTTTTATTTTACACAATTAAATACTGAGTGAATATATGTAGCAACATATACACGCTAGACAATATGAGTACTGAGCATGCTCATCACTATGAATTTCTAGCCTTACAGAAATACAATTACGGAAATGCTACTCGAGCTCTTGGACTATAAACCAACACGATCTGTTAAATTTTAATTAATGTGTTTTGTGTTAGATTTCAGTGTATTTTACGTTAAAGTGTTAATATTTAAAACTAATGTAAATATAAGTGTGAAAATATTATACAAATAATTCTAGAGTCGACAAGCAGATGAAGACTGAAATGAGTGGACATCTTCTCTAGATTAGAGAGAAATTTTATTTAAAGTTGTTTGTCGATTCAAATTAAAACAGTTACTTTTTCTGATTTAATAGTGATATTTAGCAATATAAGTACAAAATTCGTCATTCAATATGTAAATATTTTGATTTTGATATGATGTATAGCGTTGCTTCTATCAGTAAGATTTCCATGAGTTTTGTAAGTATTAAAATAGAAAAGATAAAGTTTGCAAATAAACAAATAAGACTAAATTAGCATTCAAAAAAGTAGATACCTATACTTATTTTACTTAAAGATACAACACAAAAATATGCATTATTTATTTTACGTTGTGAATATCAAATATATACTATCAAACACAAGAAATAGTATTCGATAAACAGGAAAAAACTCGTTTAGTCGGAGGAAACTACGAGACTCGGCGGGTGGATGAAAAGAATGTATGTACCTACATTAAAATATAATTTTTGAATTATGCACCGTACAATAACAATACGATTTTGCCAGTATTCGAAGACAACTACGATTCGTACTCGATATTTTAAATTATTATGTAATCGATTTTTCAGTACAAATGAATGTCCCTTAGGAGTAACTGCAATTTCAGTATCAGTATATGCAAGGAAAATACTTATCTACCTATATAATAACAATAAAGCAGCCTCCGCAAACTCTTGTTTACTTCGTTGCACTTAAGTACTATAACAGAGTAATACTGTTATTTAATTTAGATGAGATGAGCTATTTTCCAATAGTGCATTATTATATAACAGAAGTTTAGTTTACAAACGTACTTTTATGATAATAATATCTTTGGATAATTCACACAGCAACATCTAGTCTCAAGATAAGTACAGTTTGTGTTATGGGTATTGGACAACTGACATAAATATGTGGATATTTTTTTGTAAATAAAATACATATTATACATAGAAAACACCACGACAATGATACTCATGAATATAAACGTTTGTACGTGCCAGGAATCGAAACCGCGACCATCGAATAGTAAAGGGGTATGTTAGACCACCGAGGCTGTCATAGTGATAGTTATGAAATAACTAGTTACTATATATATATATTTTTTAGATGCAATTATTAAATCTTTTTTTATGTTCAGCATAAAGAAAGTGATGTGATAAAATAACTTTCATTTTCGTTTTGTAAAAAAATGAACTAATTTCCAATAAAATAAATACTATTGCCCACTCTAGTAGCAAATAAATATTGCCTATGTCTTATATCTACCTAATATATGTATATACTATATGTTTGTCTATAATTCCGCGTCATCCGCACCTCATCAAAATATCGCGTTACAGAATCACAAATTCATTTCGGGACGCCAATTATCCGTGCACGTTCATTTTCCGACTCATTCCCTGGTGTAATGATCACGTGATTTTGACAGTTGTTCCGTACCGCGTTTGATAAAGGCGGGGATTCATTGTGTGTTCCAAGTTTTAAATGATAATTTCATTTATATATTTATTATTTATTTAATTAAATATTAAAATTCATGCTAATATTACAGTACATTTAGTGTCTCTATCGGTCTGTTTGTTACCTTTTCACGACTAAAAAGATGAATGGAAATTAATGATTGACTTGAAAATCGATTGCATCGAGCTCCTAAATCAAATGAAGTCTATAGAATAGAATAATCACTGAAATAATTAGTACATAGCAGTAATTTAGATAGATAAATAAATGCTGTTCATTTTTCTGTAAACAAAATTAATGGTGATAATTTATTTATATATATTTATAATTTCGTTTACTACAACAAATTGACTGCATTTGCAATCTTTATAACATGATCTTATATTATGTATGGGTTTAAAGCTATGCGAAAAACTGTTTAATTTGACAAAGTGACTGTTTTTCTGTAAAATACAAATTTAAACACAATACAATTTTTTTTATAAACTATCTTCAGATAGAAATCTTCACTCCAAAAATACTATTCACCAGTGTATACACGGCTCAAAAGGTATTAAAATATTCGAATAGGTCGCTTACTCTGGCTAGAATTGCCCACTTCATAATGCGAGCCGTACAAATGCAAATGTCAGCTCTTAGCATGCATAGCGTGAAGTCGTCCGCCTAATTAGGGGGGCACCTTGATACCGAATGCAGATATCATTTTACGGGATAGCTGCGAGAATTTACATTTCACTGCCCTGTTTATGTGAGAACACGGCTCTTAATTTCCATGATGATAGAGTTGCTATACTGACTCTACTGACGCTGACGTGCAATTTGATGGAACAGGATGTTAATGTTCTATCATCGATTGTCATTTCTATTTTTGGACAAATTATTAGCAGTGGTTTATAATCTGATGTATTTAAATGAATAATAGTCAAAATGTTTATCAAAGTAGCAAAGAGTAACATGGAGCATTCCAAAATTAGATGGAGCTATGTACAACAAGCAACTTCAATAGTGAAGTACGTTTCATATAGAACTAACTTATGTAACTGTGACCGACGATTGCTAGATTTAATAAAAAAATTAAAGTTATTATTTTAGTATATAGACTTTTTTTTTGCAATTTCTGTCTATTATATAAGATAAGATGTTAAATGAGTTTTCAGATTGTTTACGATATGTATTAATCGTATTACAAAGATTGCGTAACTTTGTTTCTAAGAAGTCTGTTATTTCCTTGGTATTTCCAAAAATACTTACACATTTTTACCATCATGTATATAACGGTAAATACAATTTAAAGTTTCTTAATATTATTTGTGTCTGTAATTTTACTTATTCTTATATAAATGTTTATGATTTCCCTAATATTAAAATTAAGTTTAAATATTTTGATGAATGAATTTAGCCTAATGTTTTTGTAATGTACATATACTTCCTAACTTTGTAGCTGTTATAATAATATTTGAAAATCATATTCGTAAATGAGAGTAAAATTATTCAAATGCAACTAGATTTACTAAGGACTAATAGACAAAATATTACAATAAAGTATATTAAATGTATCTACAATTAATAAGAAATAGTTATATTATTATATCAATGAAATATCCAAGCGTTTTCTTAGTGGGTTTGCCCTATAGAAGTAGATAAAAAAATTACAGACCTGCTTTAACATACTTGTTTATTTATTTGCAGGTTATTGGAGTAAATTCATACCAAAAAAATGGATTCCAAATTAGAAAGACATCTTTTTAGAAGATTTAGAGATAAAAAGTTGATATTTATGTATTTTAAATAATACAAAAGCAGATATTCCATAGGACCACAACTATGTAGTTATATATGCATTTAGTACTTAATATAAAGTATAAAATATAGTACGTAATCTTAATTTAATTTGTAATACAATATTTTATAATACTTAAAACCAACTGCTTCAACTTTTAAATTTACAGTCTAATATTTTCATTCATTCGTTTTTTACTAAAAGAAAAATTCTAATAAAGTTAATAGAATATATGAAAAATATCAGTACACAATATTATATTATAATACCAGTTTAGAATTTATTGAAGTGGCAGTTAGGGGACGCAGTTAAATTAGTTCTTCAAGCTTCTGGAATCGACGGAGCAAGTTTTACCCCTACTACTCCCCCCCACGCCCCCAATACCCACAGTATTCACTTGCAAAATGGGCATACATTAAAAGTTCAGCGACAAAATATCAACATGTTACCAGACATTTTAAATATAGAACTTTAATAACTTTTCAAATGCAAACTTAATATTGGGAAAGGTAAGACGATTTTTTTATTCATGTAATTGGAAAGGTTTGTTGATATCTCACCTGATATTAAGTGCTAATAGTTAGCTATATATATATATATATACATCATTCTGATAACATACCGCTATCGATACTCCGGTATTTTAAAGACTTACCCTTCAATCGAAACACAACTTACAAAAAAGACTGCATCGTAGATTGAAATAGACAAGACTGAGGTATCAGGACTTTTTAAAAACTCTAACTTATAACAACCTCTAAGAGACAATCCACGTAAATTAAAACAATCTCATTACCTGTCTTCGAATTTTAAATATTCGAATAAAACCATTGTTATATATTATAACAATGGTTTTATTCGAACATACATATAGGTAATCGTAAATTCGATTCGCCATGCCATACCCAGCCATATGTATTGGCAATTTAGAGAATTTATTAGTTTTAACGATATTGCAAGAGCACTTAACTGTAACGTATGTGTATTTGAACTATTTGTTCCCAAGTAATTGACTTTACAGACTCCTCTCTTGTATTATAAGAGGTAATAGCTAATCTACATTCTCAAATACAGTAGGTTTAATAGCAATACGCAATGTAAGCCGGCCAGTAATGTTGGAGCCCTGTTATTGCCACATTGTTTTGTCAAATGCAAGGAAGATAAATAAAGTAGTCTTTCCAGAGGGTCCTTGGTGAATTGGCCTTGTTGGTAACATAGAGTACTCGTCAGTCAGTATAAGTAATTAAGTTACGAAGCAGAAATGAAGGGTCTCGTGCTATCTAGGACAGGTAATTAGTTTATATACCAATTGCGTCTCCTATTGTCTGTTAAAATTAACAAGTATGGGCAATACTGTTTGCATTTTATACATATATTTTGGCTTATTTATATCGGGTATACTGTATATTGCGTCTTATATTTATTCGTGTAATAATAGTGGAGTTTCATCGCAACACTATACGAATATATGTATATAATATATGGGATAATATAATCGCCACAAAATGATTTAATTATATTTTTATATGAATAAATTTAATAATTTTAATAATATTTGTAAACAGTCACTGTCAGGTAACCTAAAATAGAGTAAACATAAAGGCAAGTTCTTTCTATTTGCTCTATTTCACATTAATACACTTATAAGTGAAAATATGTCACTGTTTGATAGTCTGTTACCCTTAGTTCGTATGAAATTTGACATGAAGATAAGCAATAAAATATGATGTAAAGATGTGATGTAACTACTCAATAATATACAGAATGTTATAAAATATTATCTTATATGTGCTTATAATAAGTAGATTTTTTAAATGTGTCTATAATTTTTGTAAAGGTAATCAAGAATTCCACTCAAATGAAAATAATAAATTATGAATTAAAAAAAAATTAAAGAGCCCATATTTATTAAGGGGTAGGTGTATGCCAATTAATTTCAAAACAATTTAAGAGTAGGTATAAATTCAAAATGGCCAGCCCATACTGCACGTGGTGTCAGACCCTTTTGCCAATTATTATAATTAACTATAAGAGGAAGTGACCTCTTGGGCTTTAGAGGGGTCCAACTTTGTAATACCTTGCCCATTTGTGGAGATTGATGGCAACAAGACAACAGAATTAAGTCGATATTGCCTTGTTAAGAAGTTACGCTTCGGTTGTTGGATTATGTAAGTTTCATTATAATGCAACAACCGAATAAGTATATACTACATATATATAAAAGCAGCGTCAGTTCAGACATGACGGCTAATAAGGACTGGTGGAAGAAAATGACCTAGTGATCAGCTCCAAATATAATGAGATGAAGGCAAGGACATGATGATAGAACTAGTACAATTACAATGATGATTAGATAGATATATGTATACATAATTTGTAATTGGAATGGTAAATAAGCTGACGGTCCCACTAGGTAAGTGGTAACAGTCATCTGTATATACTATATGATTAGTACCACAGACATCACGTCATCTGACGTCTGTGCTATGCGACGCGACTCATGCGTTGCTTTTTCGGAGGACTAAAATGTCATGCTTCCGTACCCTGATATGTTTCTGCCTTATTGTACTTCAACCGTAACATATCATGAAAATATATTGAAATAAATAAATAAAATATATATGTTAGAAATATTTAAATTAGCAGTTATTCACTAAATTAATATGAAAGTTATTTATTACTTTTTCACGGCTGAAGGGTTCTTAATGAAATTTGACGTAACTATAGGCTGTGCCATGAGGACGAAAATAGGCTAACTTTTATCAAAAAAATAATATATAATCAGTACTACGAGAAGATTGGTAAAACAAAAGATATATCAAAAGCATAGTTCTAGCGTATTAATTTACAAAATACCATAAAGAATAAAAAGTATTAAAAAGATAGCCTTTTCAACACCCATTTTACATCCGAAACAAAATTTCTTCCCTATCCTTAATAATTGCCAAATATCAAGTATTCATCACTGTTAACAATTAATTATACAAGCGTTGAACATATTAATGGCGCAGTTAACCAAATATATGTGAACCGCATAACCTGATTACATTGTTCGTGTATTATGTAACAAACCCAGTTAATAGAAATGTTATTATGTTTCTATTAAATTGAGTAGTTAATTTTATACTAAGTTTAATTAAAAAAATTACAGATAGGTGAAGTACACAGTTATATTTGAAATTTAAGAAATTGCAATTATTATTGCCGAAAATGTAAATTAGTATGTGTAACAAAATTAATTTCAAGTTTACATTGTACAATATTAATAACAAAAGATCAATGACTTGGATAAAGAGAGTTATTTATTAATCCTATCATAATGAGATTTTTCATAAAAATGCATATTAAATATTCAAGCTTCTCAACTATTTATTCGAATTTTATATTCTGATACTTCTGAAATACAAGCATTTGAGAGGTTGGATTTTCTTTGTATTGGATAAAAGAAATCATTTTGTCGACATCGTCTTAGTCAAGACAAATAAAAGCCATCCACGAATACATTACCGAATTGTATGAAAATAAATTTTTAATAACAAAGTCTAGACGAAAGTTTACCAGCGATTTCTGTTTCGATGAAACCAAGTTTACCACTTAAATGGTCGATATGATCGCTTCGTTTTATTGGTTGTTGGGAGTCTGTAGCTCAGCGGACCCATTCCTCTTGTTTAGACTCAATCACATTCCGACATAATAAAACAGGGGGTAAAAACTATAATGAACAAACTTCATCTTGCAAATATTTGCTTGTCTGAAAACAGAAAGGCGAAATAATGACTTGGTACTCGTAGCTATGCAGAACTTTTCAAAGTTGAGGTTCACTGAAACAACTAATTTCTATGTTAATATTTTATTTATTTACATTTTATTTGAGTGAATGATGTGTAAAAATAGTAGAGAATAAAACTGTTGCTCAGTGTTTGTTTAGTCAAGTCAGAATGTAGAAATATTTATTCAGTACAAACATTATATTCATATTATAATACAAATAGATACTGATAAATGAAAATGTATTTATATAAACATATTTATGATCTTTTTATAATGTCTGGAGTCAGCTACAATTTATATATTCTATTTCAATTGCGTCTATAAATATTTAGGTTTTCTGAAGATTGGACTGTATATTTGATACAGTATACTAGTATACTAATATAAACGAAAAAAAATTAGGTAATTAGTATTTTTACATTTTTTTTAATATTTGCCGAACACTTGCGACAGTAATTTCTGATAACACGAACAAACTATCACGACTGTTATCTTAGATGGGGTAGTCAGAAGCATTATCAATTATCAATGTCATGGTGAACGTAGCATTTAATTACTCTATAATATACCTGATAGATTTGAAACCAAACATGGCAGGTGGCAAGCCTATCAATTGGAATTAATTTTGGTTTGCTATAGGTATTTCATTTACTGGTGAGTCAACCAGATATATAAATGAAATAACAATTTCTTTTATGTCATCCAGATTTGAACCTCTTAAGCGAAGTTGGAACCATGACATTCAATAATAATTAACTGTTAATTGTCTCATCTTTGATGATCTAATCTAATCCGAATATCCATTGATTGATAAATAAGATTAGGCTTTTTTAGCATGTGGAAAATTTTCAATAACAATCTACACATTGCTCTAAAATAAGGGCAATATCGGAGTAGCGGTGGTGACCGCCCTGGGTCCCTTCTGAAATCCTCGCTTTTGTAGTGAAATCAGTGCATATTGCTCATCGTACGCCCAAACCAGTCCGGTTCAAATATAACATAGTTATTACCAAACTCGTGTATTTGCTACCATCAGATGTCATACAAACGCTGGTCAATGTGCTCCTATATATAAACTTGTACAATTATATAATTTATGTATTTTAATACATTCATAATATTAATATTAAATTGGCATGCCCTAATAATAAATAAAACAAAACTTTAGAAGCTTGCAATATAATTAGGTACTGTTTCAACGTAAAAAATATGTTATTACAGTAATTTTTGATAATTGATTAATTGATGTTGCTAACAATTTTATAAATACTTTTTTCTTTTCTATACTATCTAAAGTGTATAATTTTGTTATTGTTTACATAAATGAATAAACAAAATAAACATGTAACTTCCATAAATAATTAATGTAAAATAATATCTATACGATCTGAAAGCGATGTACTGTAAATACCTGTTAACTGGGATTTGCGGTTTTGCCGAGTAAATTAACATATCCACAAGTATGATAAGGCGTATCTAAATTCATTGAATTTCGTCCAGTCAACCAAAGTCTAAACAACCAAAGGTCTTTTGAAATTTACACGTTTATCAAACGAAATTAATAATAAATGTTATTCAAATGAGAGCCAAATACTTCAAAGTATGTAAATTAAATTAAAAATTGTATATAAATTATTTTAATAATAATATCTCTCTTATGATGTTGATAAACTCCAATAACTAAATTACGATTAAAGTTTGTTAATAGAGAGTCCAATCCAACGTAAAGTTTACTGTAATTAAGCTCAGTCTCTTAATTAAATTTATTACAAACTTTCCTATTATATTCAATATTAATAAGTACCATGAACGAAAAAATGGATTACCTAATTTTACTTCAAGAACATCTTTTGTCTCATTCTTTTGTTGATTTTCTGTCAATGTGAAAATCTTCCGTTTGCTATTACTAGTATTTCCTATATAGTTCCTATATATAACGTATGGACAGAAGAAAACAGAACTTATGTGGGAAATTAAGTAAAAGGTTGTTACTTAATTTCCCACATAAGTTCTGTTTTTGTCTGTTCATCCGTTTCATTAATTACTAACTCATTTTTCAAGTTCTTGCAGATCCGATCGAATTGAAATATAACACTGAATTTTTCTTAATTTTATTGTTCCTTAATTGCAATACTGTTCCATATGCACATTACATAAAAATGTACCAAATTAATGTTAACGACCTCTGATCTCCATGCCCTCCAGATCGTCTTCAAGATGGCTGCCAGCAATTATCATAATGAAATAGGCATATTAAGCTGAGACCGAGAAGGGTTCCCAGATTATGTTCACTTTACAAGTCCTTTATCTTGCTTCTGACGTAATAAGTATTAATGGAGACACAGGTACTGATTTACTGTGTTCTTAAAGAAATACCGCTGATTTTGTAAAAAAAATGTAGATGTGATATTATAAGAAAAACACCATTCACCATTTCGTATTATATTCCATTGTTGAGTGCCTGGTTCATGTTAAAAGTACTAATTTATAATTTTTACTATCTTTTCTTTATCATATTAATATTATAAACGCTAAAGTTGTGAGTATGGATGGATGTTTGTTACTTTTTCACGCGAAAACTACTGAACACGTTTTGATGAAACTTTACACTAATATAGCTTAGACATTAGAATAACATACAGGCTATAAATTACACGCGGATGAAACCGCGTGCACAGCTAGTATGTAATAAAGTCGTGACGTAGCGAAAACTATCTGTTTGTATGTTAAGGTTTTACTTTAGAATCTGCTGAAGGAATTAGGATGAAATTTTCCTGAATATATTGTTAATGTGGTGTGATCAAAGATCTATATAGCGATCATATAGCTCAAACATCTCTTACTAAAAGGGTAATTAGATTAGTCTTTAAATTTTAAATACACCGTCTACTATTGTAATTACGTTTTTGTAATTGTTTGTGTGTGTTAATTGTAATTTTTCTATTGTAATTATAAAATTATAGATAGCAATCTATAAGTCTATAAGTGAAATCTATAAGTACTTAATTTATTTCTGTCGTTTCATTATCGTCAACAGACATTAAGGTATATGTATGAGTAATTTAATATTCATTGTTTTCTTTAGTTTGAAATTATGCGGTGGTAAAGTATGTCATTTATTTACACACTAAATATCAATTTAAATATACAAATACTCTAAAATTGTTTTCTAACAATCATACCAACCACCAACCAATATATTGAATCTGTACAAAGTAGGTACTTTAATCTTCTACAAAACTTGTAGCACGTTGCATTATTTCATTCACGTGTCTATTCTGCTTTGTTTTCCTATCGAGTTGTCTCCGAATCAAAGGAAATTCGATTTATCGGGTTCGTACGTCACTCGCTACAAATAAACAAAGCGAATACAAATTTTGTTGCTAAAAAAACTTGTATAGTGGTGCATACTTGTAAGTCTTGTAACATATGCAGTGCAGGTATGGGTCCGCCCTAACGAAGAGTGAGCGCCGCCCGAATACTTGATGTCAACTCGCATTTTTAGTTTCAGTTTATTTTTCGGACTCTTCTCCTGAACGTTATTCTCTTTGGTTTATTTAACCTGGTGTATCGACGTGAGGTTATTTGCATGATCATTGATTCATATGTAGCTTTATTTATGTTATTTCAGTATTTACTATTGAATTACATATATAGTATACGTGTGAGATAATATTATTATAAAATGTATTTAAAGAATGAACGTGTTGAGAATGAATGATAATATTGCTCAATTGCATAAATGTTTGTGTGTATGGATGGACGATTTCTTGTTCACGCAGGTGAGACTGCGGGCACAGCTAGTATATTATAATAAGAGTATGTACTCGTATAACCCATTTATAATAAGTAATGTTGATTTTCTCTGAAATTTATTGAAGTACGTGTACTCCAATATTGAATGTATAATTAATTCCACAAGTACTTAGAAAATTGATAAGTCTAATAATAAATTTAAATGCCATTAAAGATTATCGTTTAAAGCAGCAAAACAGTCTCTTTGTTCGTTTAAAAAATACGCTTTGTGTCATCAAATAAAGTCGGCGAGAGCCGTTCTCTGACGACCCCCAGATTTGCATGTAATTATCATTTTTGATTCGCTCTTCTTTTGTGTAAATACTCTAAAAGGTAACACCGTAAATTACATAATGCGGCGAAAGATATGCTGAATTATTTATGCGGTAATACGTACCGTCTCCTTACGTCTTCTGACTGAATTCGCCTGAATGGATATTACTTTAGGTTTTTGTCGCTTAAATAAATTATAACATTTGACTAAGAAACAGGTTTTAATGAATTTCAAGCGGGAGCTGACGACGTAATACGATTTCCCGTTTCATTTTGTTGCTTTAACGACATGAAAGTGTATTCGTTTAGGGTTTGTCGTGTCTATGTTTGTATTGCGATCAATACGTACAGAGGCGGTATGGAGTTCCCGCCTATATGGTTTATTGCTATATTTCAATTCGTTATTACATGTATAAATGCGATATACTATGTTCTTTGTATACATAGGTTTGTTACGTGTATATATGGCCTCCTCACCGATTACGATTTTATAATAGTTGTTGTTGTCAAAACACTGATTGACATTATTGTAAATATATTATAAAAAGGGACAATAGAATTATTCTGCTGCAAACATACACATTATTTATTAGTAAACATATTATCTCAACAAAAAAGAACCCCACCACAAGGTTCTTGATATATACGTATAAAAATAGTAAAATAATTCTCAATTATAAAATTATAAAATTTTTGATTAAGAATTAATATAATTATTATGATTATATTATTAGTATTATTTACTCTTAAGTTCTTGTATTATTACTGTATGAAAATATATTTTTAGATTGCCAATTTAAATAAATTTTGTTTTGTATATCAGTACCTACTATACTGTGTGTTATTTTTTTTTTATATTATTCGTAGGTAGTCTACCCGTACCCGTACCTACGTTAAAGTAAAAATAGTTTTTCATATAGGATTTTATTTCTATTATTTTTTTTTGCTTTATTTTTTATGAGTATAACATTATCCTATGCTATTTAATCTATATCTGTATATACTATTTTAACCATTGTGTTACCTACTTTACATACATGTATACTAACTTACTTTACGTACATGAAGGTGCAGGGAAAAATGGGCACCGATCAGGAAGAAACATATTTTTTCGACTCTGAATAACGTTGATTTTGACATTTCACTCAACAATCATTGTTGACATGATATTGTGTTTGACGTGGAAATTATTTCATCGGAACCGAAGGGCTGAGTCGAATTGAAATTGACTTCGAATGAAACGTATACTGTGTATGAAGGCTGTCAGCACATAAAATTGTGAAATTAGAAATTTTATATTTTATGGATGCTGTTTCACATTTGGACAACTCTGATTTCAGAAATATATTACATTAAATAGTAAATGTTCTTAATATTATTTTTTATGAAATCCCATTAAGGATAATGCATAAAAAATAAAAAACCCAAGTGGTTAATACTTCTGAAGGTATATTAATTATTTCTATTTCTATTTCTTGAGGAATTTTACAAATTAGTAATTGAAACGCATACTATTACAGTTGAATACTATTAAAGTTAAAAATTATTAAAATCCAAACATACTTAATACGTAAAATATATACCAATACGATAATATATGATACAGTTAGTCAGCATTCAATATTCTATAGCGACACGCGATGAAGTAAAACTTATTTTACGATTTCCGCTTTGAAACACTATCGTTCGATGGAATTTGTTCGCTCGTATAAATCTATTATTTATTGCACAAGTTCCTTGTTCAGGATGAAAATAATACACCACGATATTATCACCTCAGGAGGGTAAAATAGTAACATTTTTTAGAGTTTCGAGTTATTTCTACATTGATCTATATAGTTTATTTATTCGGAATCTATAAATAAAGAATATCTAATGTAAAAGCTCAATGAAATTAAAAATATTTATTACACGTTACAAATGTATTTTATTATAATTATCAGGTTTAAATTGTAATTTAAGATCACACTTTAGGTTTTAATTTCACTTTCTGTGTAATTAGTAGTCTGTTGATGGAATATACTTTAATCAACAATTTGATCCGAAAACATTAATAGGATCTTCTTTTTTTTTAGCTTTTCACTTTGTATTAAAAATGATCAGCACAGACGAATAAATCAAATTTTAATTTCACCATAATGACAACGGGTTAGTACTAGTTTGTATCTTTATTTATGTTAGTAGTTATTTATACCATTTTATTTGATGCTCATCATAAACACCGGCCATAGACAAAAATACTTCTTTAAGAAAATATGTAATACATTTACACTCACTGATAATTATTAATTTAATCTCTAAGTTAATCATAACGTCAAAAAATTCTTATTAGAACGTCACTGTAGGCTGTAGGCTGTAAAGCGTGAAATAATATCTTTACCGTGAGCAAACAAAATAGGTTTTCTAAAAACCAAATTTTCCACGCGATAGCTTTTCTGCCCGTTGACAAGTACGTGCCAATTTTAACAAAGGGCCAATCCGTGTGAAATGACATAGGCCGACGGCATATAAACCATCGAACATTATCGCAAAATACCCTTAACTCGACTCGTTCATATAATATTCATGACATGCTGCAATCTTTCAAAAATTGACACCTTTTTCTAGGGGTTACGTAACCCTCGCTACCCCGGAACGAAGTATTTTGGGTTTGAGTCGGTGAATAAATTACGCTGGACAATACAACGTTTTACAATACTTTGTGCTAATTTATATCTCGTGCAATGTGGACAGTCGATAATTAAATGGTCTCAATTATAATTTGAAGACATTGTTATTATGAGTTCATAAATAACAATAAACCCATAAGTACATTGAAATATACATATTCAATAATTAATAGGTAGAACAAATACAAAAAATTTCAAATTCAATAAAATTAAAGGTCACCATCTTGAATGGCTATCTACTGACAAATATTACTTAGCAATTTAATATATTCGTTTACGGGTAACAAACAATTAAACAAACGTACTTATACATTTATAATATTGCTATGGATAACAATATTAATTTGAATCTCCTACATAAAATTATTTCAGCCAAGTAATATCTAGATAAACTAAATTCGTAAATACTTAAAATAGACATTTAATAGAAAGCCTATCATTAAAGGGTATTGAAATTGATTCTCAAAATAAAACATGAAATTTCTCAAGCAATCTATTTACTTGGCAACCTAAGATGGCCCTAGAGTAAATCAAATCAGACAATCAAGTGGAAAAATCCATGTCCACAGTACAAACAATCAACTCGAATTACTGTGACGGCCCTCACTGAACCCCATTTGAGATCCACTCCGCGATGTCTCTTGGGAATGCTATTTGTTTTAAAGCTTTATTACTAAGTAATGTGTGCATAGGTCAACCCTCTAAAAATTCTATATTGACCAATATCTTAAAAGCATCCGTAATAGAGCACGGTCCTTTTTAATTTATATTCAGTTCTAATCGATATATTTTTAATACGGTTATTCATTCCTAGGATTGTTTTTTTCAGTTACAGCCGATTGTATTGTCTGATCGTATTTTAAATACTTATGTGGTAATTACTTATAACTATTACAATAAGTCAATAAATAATTTTTTGATCATAAATAAACCATTAAATTAGACATAGTTATTTATATAAATACTTCCACAACGATTTATAATAATAGCTAGTTCAATTTGATATCTTACATTTATTGCATAGAATAAAAGAAATAATTTTATTAAATATGTACTCAATTTATTGTATCTAAAAGAATATTATTTTAATTCAAGTTTTTTCCGTAATAACCATTATGGATGTGTAATTATTAAATTTAGAAATAAATTTGTATTCATTATATGTACAGGTTAGAAAGACCTGTATTAAGTTAGAACGTTTGCTAATGGCCATCAATAGTCTGTAGAAATAATAAACGCCAATAATAAAATTAATTTTAAATTTCGTGCATTCTATATTTCATTATTCATTCAATATTATATTTTAATTCTCTTTATGGAATAATGTTAGTATTCAGTAATCGATAGTTATTTAAAATTTTTTTTTAGATACTCTAACATAATATTCCTAATAAGTTATTATTATCCTTATAGTATGACTAGCTTCTGCTTCCCGCAGCTTCGCTCGCGTTCATTGATCCTCTTAGGGGTGGAATTTATCAAAATCCTTTCTTATGCCTACGTCATAGTAGCTTTATGCATGCAAAGTCTCAGCCCGATCGGTGTAAAATTGACAAAGTGTCATACACACTTTCATCCCCTATTTTATCCCCTTGGGGGTAGAATTAATCGAAATCCTTTCTTAGCGGATGCCTACGTCATAACATCTACCTGCATGCCAAATTTCAGCCCGATCCGTCCAGTGGTTTGGGCTGTGCGTTGATAGATCACTATGTCAGTCACCTTTGCGTTATATATATTTGATTAATTTATATGTTATTTATGCACCAACAATTATTTATTTATTTAGGTGTTACAATTTTATGGTACATTATGCTATTCTTTTTTTTAGCTATTTACATTCGGTTATGTACATGTTGGAGTTTATTTTCATCATAATAAAAATAATCGAACTGTTGTTCTAATTGTACGTGTATTTAGTAATCCCTGCTTCACTTTATAATATATAGACAGATTTATTAGACTATTTCTGTAACAGATATAAAAATAGGAGCAAATTTTGTTAACCCGTAAAAAGAATCACATTACTGTCAAGATAAAACTAATGGCACTTTTCTATTAAGGATTATGGAAAGTTATTTGTTCCCCTGCATCCTGGCGCGTTGGCAGTCTATCGCCGACAAGCGTTTCGAATCTCCGTCATTGTCCACTTGTCATTATGGTTTTGTCTTATTTCCCCCTTCTTACACTTTGGATTTAACTTATGTGACACACGAATATATCGAGCAGAGAACAGGAAATATTATTTTATCCGTACTAATATTATAAATGCGAACATACGTCTGTTTTACCCATTTGTGTCTATGTATATTGGTTTGTTATCTTCTCTCAACTAAACGGCTGAACAGATCTTAATAAAATTCGACATGAAAATAAATTGTAACACGAGGACAAACACAGATTATCTTTTATATAAATAGGAAATTGTTAGTTTACTAGATAATAGGAGACATTAAATAATACAAAATAACAGCCAGTAAGTACTTCAGACACCTGGTTATAATTATAATATCTACCTTTTTTTAGTACCTACCTTAGTGTAGAGCGGTCTTCGTAATCAGTTCTTAATGTTACAATTTCAGTACATATATCTCTTATTAGAGAAGTACTAATTCCATAAAATCAGTAATCTATTATCGACTTTATGGAATTAGTACTTCTCAACACAACAAATCCATTATGATATTATCATAATTGATTTGTTATTTGTTACCTCTGAGTAATTAACAAACAATAATACAAAAACTATAAACAAGAAAAGAGTTATTATGTAAACTATTTAAAAAAATATATTTTACGTAAACAATTATTTTTGCAATATAAAAATAATTCGCCTCTTGTTTAAACGGTGGTAGTTTTTACTCACGCGTTATTCATGGTATGTGATTTATGGGTGTTGTAAATTAACTAGCTGTGATCTGTGAAACATGACATGATGTATGCAAATTTAATTTCGTATTTGGTTTTTCGTGATGATAGAAATCACGCTCTCTGGCATTCTTAACACAAAATTTTCTCTTCCGGTGCGTTCTGGAATTTTCTGTAGCAGACTTTGTGAGAATGATTCTGTTTTGTATCACCTAGCTCTCGAGTACTACTACTTTTATGCAGTTTGCTTGGATTCTTCATTTTAATCTGTAAGATAAGTATCATGAGTATGTGATATTTACTATCACATACTAACCTTACAGATTAAAATATATGTACTTAATTTCTGATTAGAAATGAGTACCATGAATCTGGGTCAGAAGTCAACATCACTCGATTGTTGCTTCTGGTATCTTAAGCAATCGTGGGTTATGGATGATGGCCATTCATCATCATACGTACAGTAAGCCGACACGTAATGCAGTATAATACATAGAAGATTATGATTCGTTGTCAAAAAATAGTTGTATGAATTAAGTAACAGTGTGTCACAGAGACTTAACGACAAGTCGCTGTGACGACAAATGGTTGCAGATTGACGTCACATTTATTCCTGTGACAAGCGCTGCCATTGTGCAGATATATTTGTTTCCGACAGCACTACTAAATACCATTATAATGGTTATAGATCTGACAGGATATTTGATTCGTCATTAAGGTACGTTTGTAAGGAAAAAAACATAAAAATTATAACATTTTTATTACTGATGTTAACGATTTTAATGGCTTCCGTAAAGTAGGGCTGTTTCTATTTTCCATAAATAAAAATCCAGGTTCGATTCCAAGTTTAGAATATATATATAATCAATAGTATTGAATATTATTCGAGTCATCGTCTTCGACAAATTCTCATGGAAGGGTAGGTATTCCGAAGGCGATCGGAATTATCTCGCGTTCGAAAGTGCTGACGCATTAGTACGATAAGAACGAACACGGAAAAATAATTTATAGATATGACCCAATGTAGAGAAATACATTTACAAATAATGTAATAACCTCCTTCGAATTATAAATAAATGAGGTAATTTGTGATTACTTAAAAGCCGCCGCTTCGTATACTTTAGTTCACCAATTTCGTATACTTTATAGTATTTCTGCTTTAAAAGTACATTTAATGAATGTAGTTTATACAATTTTATAAAATGAACTTAACTGTTGAAACTACCGTATAAATTTAAAAGCCAGCTATTCGCTTTCATCTACGCTATTCACGTATGGAGTATATAATAAAACAATATAGTTTAGATAATATAATAATCATTTATACGGTAAATTAATTAAATTTATAATCCTCTTAAGTCTCTTCTCGTACAATCTACATCTGGTGTCACCTACGTGGTCTCGTACACGCTGTAATGACGCTAGGACCGCGTTAACTCGATTACCTGATACGAGTCTCGCATTGTAATCGCACACTATTTTATCTACGTTATTAGACGATGTTCTGCGTTTACGTTGCCAAAAGGCTATCGCAAATATATTAAGATGTGTGTGGTTATGCGATTAGACTCAGTGATTACTTTAGCTCAGCATCACTAATCACTAAAGTGCTAGTGTAGGGAATGTTTTTTTATCGTTTCTTCGTTACATAATCATCAACAGGACTGATGTTATTTCTTGTTTTAGTGACTACATTTTTTAGATTGATTCTATATTTATTTACTAATTATAATTAAATAATCGATAGGAATAATATTATTTTACACATTATTTAGCTTTATGGGGTTTGGTTTATAAGGGTTTTGGTAACAAAATCCCTTCGGATACAAAAAGAACTTCGGTCGACCGTTAACTCGGTTAAGAAAATATGTTATGAAGATTAAGATGAGTGTCTCACACAAATAAGTGCGATATATTTCTACACCTACGTCTAGGAAGGATGAGTGTATGAATTGGACCCCTATGCATTCAATACCCTGTAATCGTGGTGGTTGAAAATAAGGGAACTAAGTATCTATGAGTACAGACGGTTTGCTAAGATATTAAAATAGTATACGTCGATTAGTGAGCTCAGATAGCGACAGTTAAACTACATTGACGGCGCCCTTAATGGCGTCTGCCGTATATTTCACCCTTATTATCTATTTACAACCCGCATTTTATTATTGGGGTTAAGACGGTTGGAACAGGGCATAAAAGCTGTAGTACAGAGGGTGGGCGGGGCTAAGGGCGAGAGATCGGACGGTCGTTAAGGGATGTTTTTACGACCATCAAACGATACTTTGTGAGATGGCATCCGGCAGTTTCGAGCGATGTCGTAATAGTACCCGTTTCGCTTTTGTGATAACTGGAGATTAATTTGTCAGGTGGTGAAATCAGAAATATTTCGTCTCCAGAAGTGGGAATAGTCGATACTTTTATAGTATACATTTATTTAGTAAAATTTCAATGCACAAATATACAAAGGTGCATGGCTGACTTAATACCTAGAAGCAAATACAGATAATAAGATTTTATTTAATAAAAGGCCATTCATAATATTTGGCTTTTTATTATATTGGATATTAGATAACATAGATAAACAAGTGATAAATACTTACCGTTTCCATAATTATTTAGTATACCTACCACAACAAAACAGCTAAATTGCAGACGCCAAGAGAAATCAAGTAGCTCAAACATTTAAAAATTATTACATTGCAAATACATTTCATACATTCTGTACAATTGTACCAAATATATAATTTAGACAGCTAAATAACATAAGTAAGTAGAAATAACTCATTTAACTCTCCAAGCGAGCAAAGAGTTCATTAAAGGCTAAACATAGCTCGCAACTTGAGCACGTACGAAAGAGATTTGTGAACAGCTGCCGGTTACAAAACAGCTACAGTCGACATTTTGTATATTATTTTATTCACCCTGTATACAATTTATTTTGTAAATTATTTTCTTCTCAGTGTATAAGTACATAAGTTATTTTGATAAAATCTACTAGCCATAAGATTGTAACACAATAGATTATTGAAATATTTTTGTTTGTGTTTACTAGATTTGCATCGTAATTAATTGTGCATGATATTACGACAGTATGATGATAAATAATTCATATACTGTAAATGTTTGTTAACATATGTTTTTATTGATTAACTAACAAATTCGTCGGGGACACATTTTCCCCATTTTAGCAACATTTTTCATGCAACTCTACATCTATGGGCCATAGCGTAATGTTATGTGACCTATGACATTTCTCGATAAATAGACTACATAACACTAAAATTATTTTCGAAATGTATTTAGTAGATATCTGGTTTATTAGTATAGATTGTAAGTAATAATGTAAAGTAAAGAAATTAATTATGTATTCTTTTTTATTTTATGCATCTAGAGACCATTTCAACAATATTAATTACAATATATAAATTGTTCTGAAAAATGGATATAAATTTAAATTAGTATCTATTAAAACTAAATTGAAGTAAAGACAATATTATTTCCATACCACAAGTTTAAACTTAGTCCTATTTTACAATCGAATATTAAAAATGTAATATAAGTACTTTTCAAACTCTCATAGCTTCACCATGTCTATTAGTAGTACCTCAGTTTCTTTATTGTTCGAAATATTGATTCGAAATAAACACTTAATTTAAAAAAGTATATTATGGACTAAAACGGTGGCAGGTGTAGGATTGTTAGTAGGGGCAGAAACATTTGCAGTTAATTCCTGAGAAAACCCCGATGAAATAATTACTTTGTACTAAATAAACGAATACTTGATTTCTAATTGATTTTCCGCTAACAATACTATTAGTATACCAAAGTTTACTATTTACATACTTATTCACAAAAAATAATTGAGAAATGAAAGTAAACCGAACAATAGTATACCTAAAGTACAGATTACTAGCGATATCGTTAATTGAAATCGCCAGTAATATCGGTAGCAGCCAATCCTATGTAATTTGAACTTTTCTACTTTATCTAGAGGATTTAAAATATTCTCGTAGAATACGCTCTACATTTATTTCTTTGTTATATTCATGTATCAAGCTGAAGTACCTGGACACTCTAACTACTTAAACATATTAAAAAAAAATAAAAATATACAATTTCACAGACTATTCACAAAATATAGACATTAATAATAATGTCTCGTAGAAAACATATTATAGCATCTTGATTATTCAGAAGGCGTTTTTAATTAAACAAGTGGAGGCAAGTTTTAATGCGGTATAAAATTTTATAACCCTTTAATAAGACGTAAAAGTTCTATTAAGCTTCGGATATTACTACGAATATTAATGATTGTAGAGACCACAACGTATTTCGTACGAGTTAGAAAATGGAATGGTTGTGTGGCCGCCCGTTGAAATTAATGGTTGTATCATTTATTTTGATTATAATGTTGGACATAATAATGAATACGTGCTAATGTTAGAAATTAAACGTTTTGGAATTAATTGCGAGACACAACATATTATTATAATGTAATTATTATGGTCTTTCCAAGAGTAATTATAATTTTTATTGTTATCTCATCAACAAATAAACAATAAAGAAAATCCATAGTATTTCATGTTCTGTGATACTACGCATAATAATCTAATGAGATAAAACTTTGTACACTTATTGCTGCCATTTCAGCGAAGGCTTTAGGTAGAGTACTATTAACTGGGCGTTATGCATATTGCAATACAGTGGGGATAATCAAATGGTATAACATTTTATATTTTTATAAAGATATTATCTTTAAAAGTTCGTGCTTAATACAAATTATTAATATATCGGGTCTTAACACCAATGACGTTGTGGTAAATAAAGCTATACATCTTTTGACGTTTCGACTAGATTGCACAAGCCGTAGGCATGAACTGACTGGACTACAGAGATGTCAATGTCGGTAGGTACTATAAATTTTTCCGACTATCATTACTAGATTATCCCACGGTACACTTATTAACTAAAGCAACCGAACTTTGTTAAAACGCAGATGATAATTTTAAGCCATATTTCTGGTTGAAATTGGGATATTTTTGTATAGTAAAGTGTAAAGAAATGCGATTGTTATGATCTAACATTTGGACTACTATATATTTATTTAAAGAATACCTGCGTAATAACATTGATGTATTCCCAAAAGTACGAGGACAAAGGCCAGTATAAGTAGTAGACTATAAAAAGTGTTTTTTTATGTCTCCCTGTAAAACACTACAAAGTTCAGCCGTAAAATCACCGAAGCGGTTACAGATAAAACATTAGGCGACAAAGTCGTACTCGAAACTGTGAAAAGAGTGTCGTTAATGGTCGTTTGAAAGGCAAATAAACTATCCAGTTTTATTGCAATTTATTAACATAAAAATAACTAATTTAGTATCTGACATAAAATAGAACAATGGTATCAGCACTTTAGTAATGTAAATTTCACGAAAATTATTACTATACTAGTTTGAACCATCAGATTGGTCTGCGTGTTATGTGGGCTAGTATTTGTAGTACAGTGAGATAAAAGTGACATATTATCAAAAACTATATGCCATATATGCTTGAATAGTTATGACACGTAAACAATAACACGTAACAACTACTTCTAATTCATATGCACAGTAGGATATGAAGGTACATACATAAGTAAAGTACATAAGTTCTAATTTTTCAGTAGACTACGACTTTTAGAAAAATATAAGGCGACTTTAATTATTACAATATAAATTTGAGATGCAGGTATTTGGAGTGCAAAAGGTAGAGTAAACATTTATTTCAAAAATAAAAGACTTCTTAAAAATTCTGTAAAAATATATTATTTAAGCTATGCCCGCAGTTTTATAATTTATACAATGTATATTATTCTGATGTATTTATTTGTATAGTATCAGTAGTTTTTGTGAGAAACGGTAACAAGTTATTTAGAATACAATAGAAAATCATTTATTCAAATAAACTTAATTTAACTTGCACTTTTGAATAGAACAATTTTTTTTATCTACCGCTCGTTCGGAAAGCTGTCTTGCCACAAGAAGAACGAGCAAGAAACTTGATGATGATCTTTTAAATAAGTAAGTTTACATTTACAAGTCGAAACGTGTGAATACAAACTACCAACCAGCACTAATTTATTTAGGTCAAATATAAATATACAATAAGATTAAATCAGTCGTAGTGATAAGAGCAGACCAGTCTCTACAAGCAGCACTCGTTCACGAGTATGATGGATGAGCCAGTCATTTATAGTGCGAAATTACGTATAATAAGACATTTATGTAATTTCGCATTGTTTTTCTTTTTCAAGCCAATAAAATGATGTACAAGCTTTATTTCTGTAATATACGCCTCTTAGCCATTAGTGTCTACGAGGTACTAAGTGAAACTTGAATTATATGCGATTGTCTAGACAGCCCATTGTAAGAAAAACAAATTAATTCTCCCGCATAGCACGACCAGTCGAAAACTACTCTACGCAAAATTTATGAGCTCTTTTGAAATACAGCAACGTTAAATATTAGAAAAACCGAAATTATTAGTTAATTTCAGCGTACATACCGTTGGATATTTTATTATTTTTTGCAGTACAATTTTTCTGTACCTATTTTTGTTAGTAAACATGGTGTTGGATTACGAATCCGTATACAAAATAAATAAAAATAGAGAGTGGACTGTAATTTTGAAACGAAATTTTTTATTGGAAAGGGCAGAAGAAATATAATTTCACCTGGGAAGAAAGTCTTCCATACTCCGAATACTCCAAAGTAAATAAAGTAACATCAAAGTTACTCACCTTTGTTCAGGAACGTCCTCATGTGTCGCACAGTTTAGTGCCATGCACTCTAGATTATATATATTTTAATAAAAACAATTATATTATAATAATTAAATCAATAATTTTCTTGTTTTAAATCAAAATAAAATTACAGAACGTCTGCTTTCATCCAGTTCTTTTTTTCAATTTCTTTTTTATTCTATATTCAAAATTTAAGTGGCCACATGTTTTTATCTGTAGCCAGTATTACCAAGTGCCTTTTGCTCCAGTAAGCAAGACGGTGATACAACCTGCTTAGACTAAATAATACGGAACATAAGCTAATCGTCCTAGTTTTACCGAGGTAGACTTTGTAGAAACCTTTGTCTCAATTATTGTCTTAGTAATCTATATTTCGGTTACAGGAAGAAATATTGAAGGATATGGCGTCTTAACATCTTAATCTTCCGGAATGTTAATGCATGTGATAACTTGATGACGTGATGTTCATACTGCTGTTACTATATTTACCATTACATAAATATAAAAAAATTATTGAAAATATTTTATTATAATTGTGTTATTACTGACTCTTCATATTTGTGTTCACAACGTGGTAAATGGAATTTAAAATTAGTTCATTCATATGATTTATTGAAGCCGGGGAATTTCAATAGCAAGTTCTATACATGTAAGGCTTCTCATTTTATGAATATTTATGAAATGATATTTTAATTTACATGTGTAACTCATATTTATATTATAGAATATTTAAATTTATATAAATTTGATATATGTATTTAAATGGGTAAACTTTAGAATGGAATTAATTTTCAAAGCGTATATTGTATTTTAGCTTATCATGTTAACAAAAGAGAATAATGTTATCACGTCATTCTAATACTGTATTTTAACAAAGACTATGTATATTATTGGCGTACATGAATACATCTATTTACTTGTTATATTAGTATGTAAATGTAACATGTATATCATATGTATAATAGTTCAAACAGATTAGTAATGAGGTAAGAAATTTAATCTGTCTCATGTCTCTACACCTACCTATTTTATATTATTAATATTATAAATTCTAGGTGTCTGTCTGTCTGCTTATATTTTGTGTTTTTATGATTAAACGACTGAATGGATCATAATAAAATTTCGTTTGGTTTTAACTTGTAAATAGATTATATTATAAGGATGGTCGTAGTCCATCTATATATACATATAAAAGTCATAAATATATGATGACGTTTATTTGCACCGTGCTAGGAATCGAACCCGCGACCATTGGAAGTAAAGCGGTGTGCTAAAACGCTACACCAACGTAGCTATCAAATACATGTTATTATTGGAAGAATTAAAATTGTTCCTAATAGATTTTTCCGATCTGTGATTCTATATCACGGTAACTGCAAACAAATTTAATCCCGCAAAGTGCGTCAGTGATTGACGATACTTTACGAGCGGCGGTCCCACTCGACTGTATTTATTAAACGCCCCTAACAGCCCAAACATCTCACTCTTTTAGACCAGTCCCAAATAACATTTGGGCAAATATATCTAACACTCGAAAAGGGTGGGAATATAATATAATTGAAAGCTAAAAGCAGTTAGTTTGTGTCCTCTATCTGTAAATTACTTAAATTTACTGATCTAGGTTCAGCTGTCATGTAACAGTCGGCTGAAAAATGTATCAAGTATGTAAATGTAAGTAATTTATTTGCATTACAGACACATATTAATGCCACAATGATATCAACAGTCAGCGCTGTAATATGCCTTTTACTAGTAGGCTTGCAATTTTTTATTAATAAAACGATTAATCTAATAATCTCAGGACAATTCACACAGCGCCATCTAGACCTAAGTCAACCTAGCTAAAACTTGTTTTATGGATACTAGGCAACTGATATAAATAAATAGATTTTTTTTTTTTCATAAATACATACATATTATACATAGAAAACACCCAGACCGATACAAACAATTATACTCATGAATACAAATGTTTGTGCCGTGCGAGGAATCGAACCCGCGACCATCGGACGTAAAGCGGTGTGCTAGACCGCTAGACCACCGAGGTCGTAATTTAATGACATTATTATTTTAATTATTATATTAACAACAATATTTTAAGATTATTAATCAGGTTAGATCAGGTGTACGTTAAAAGGTACTTCTTCAGTATATAACAATATAAAATAACATTTTTATCTTCATTATGATTATTATAACTACCATCAATGCAATTATCATTCTCCTTATTCTGTCATTTTATTTTCATTAATAGCATTTATAATTAAAATAATCATGTAGAGAGTAGAGAGTAGATTATAATAAATCAAATCAATAACACCGTGAAAATACTTCGTCTCGTATACATAGTAAAAAAAACTATAACTAACTAACTAACTAAAAATTGCGTAATACTATATATTACGCAATTTTTACTCTACCTTAATATTTTGTTCAAATCAATTACCACAAAGTATTAACCAACATCTCTTTGAACTTTCTACCACAGGCGTATTTTAGTTGAAGCAACAAACTAATAAACGACTATAATATCAGCTACATCTGAGTATAATGTATGTCTTGAGAAAAAATGGTAATGACATTAAGATAGTTATTTATTGCATTTGTTCTTAGTCTTACACTGACTGGAAATTGATATTAAATATTACTTTATTGAGACATGTTAGGTACCATTTATAAGAACATATTGATGTTAATTTTTCCTTTTCTTGTGTCATGTTTCATATTTAATTTAGTGATGATACTGTGATGTTTTAAAATAGTTCTCCCAAAATCCTTCATTCCTTCAAATTTTTTGGTTTATTTATCAATGCAATGTGCACTACAATGAAATTAAATAATACGGAAAAGATCTTAGTATGTATTGTTATTTTCTCGTCTGCAATCACTAAAACTAATTCCCTTTCCTATCAGACATTATCACTGTTTTATTACTGAAATCCATTAGTAACTGCACTTGTACTGTACGAATCTAAACGAGTATCTATCTAGTTTATTGAACGGAAAACCCTTTCATGCCATCCGAGCTACTCTTAATGGCTATGTTTTGGTCCGTGAGGCCGTGGACGCGAGATTTTAATTATTTTCGTTCAATTTACGAGTGGCCATTAAAGGAGAGGTCCCTTGGGACCCATTAGAATTACGCGTCCAGTCTTGTTGATAACTTTACACCGTTGTATTTTATCCGGGCGAGAATTAGTGTTAATCAGAGGACCCGGGTAATGGTTTTCCTGATGCATGCGATATGTTGCTCGAATATTTAATGAGACCACAGTATCCAATTACTATCTGCGAAAATGTCCGATTAGTGGATTAAAATAGAATTAAGGTGGGTTGTCGTATTTTAAATCAATGAAAATATGTTATAGTTCAAAATAATACATAATTATTGATTACATTGATTGAGTATTAATTACATAATTATGAAGAGATTTATTTTGTTGGTAGTTTATCTATAAGCAGATACAGAAATAATTTCAAATTACAAATGAAGTAAAATTGCTTGTCACTTTATTAAACGTATGAAAAACATTTTTTTTTCAATTTATGTATCTATCTTTACTTTAGAAATATTGTTATAAAATAAAAGAACTTCTGTTATGAAAACACATATAAAAAAGTATATTTTTAAAAACAAATACGAGGGTTATCGGTTGCGTACAATCTCAGCAAATAACTCCAAATACACCATTACATCTGATACGTTTAAATCGCGACAAACGACCGACCCTCGCTAATCTTTTGCCAAAAAAAGAATCGAATGACGAGATAATCCTACCAATACGGCTTGGCAGGTAAATAGCTATTACTCGCTCCGTCGGACCAGAGATAAGATTTGACAAGGTTAGATTGATGGAGCTGTCGAGAACCTCCGGTGGTGTCTTCGATTCTGGGCTTTCACTGTATAAAGTCATGCATGACAACCGCGGGACGAGATGATGGATTGTCGTTTGATAGTATCGCGATTTAGCGATACTTTGAAAGTCAAATATGTTGTCAACGTTGATGTTAGATTCGTAACGCAAAAATGAGATATTTTATGAAGTACTAGTCATGCCAGCGTATTCATAAGGATATACAAATAAAAATCGCAAATAAACGTTTCATTTCTTTAACATTTGTAGATTGCCAATTTTTGATGGCTATAATACTATATTAAACGACAAGAAAAAATAAAACATCCATTGCATGCATATATATACAAAATACAAACCCATCTTTCTTTTTATTAAGAAATTTGTATTGTCTTGTAAAATATATTAAAAAAATATCTTCAATTGAGTAGAATTTTCTCGGCTTTCCGTTATATATTACTTCTTACTAAATTATAAACGCGAACTTTTGTGAACATGGATGGATAGATGTTCACAAATGGATGGATGTTTGTTACTCTTTGATGCAAAAAATACTGAACGGATTTTGATGAAACTTTACAGTAATATAGCAGCTTAACTTCAATATAACACGGTAACACATAGGCTATATATAAGATTAGTAAGTTGTGCGAAATACAATGATAAATGTTAAGTAAGTGTAATGCAGACGAAGTTGTGCGAGTCAGCTAGTTCCAAATAAAGTGACCATTGTTTCGTACTACTTAAATATCATTCTTAATATCCCTAGAATAATGTTCTTAACATTCCTTTATTTCATATTTTAGTTCCTTCCATTTATATACTTTTTCACCTTTAAAAATCTGTACACAAATTGAAATTTGATGAGGAAACAAGCAGGATGTTACACAAATTGTATTAAGCCACTGGAGTTGGCAGTGAAACGGAAATTAGTAGCCGCACAAGATTTAGTTATATTAAATGTGATTTCGTAATATATTTAATAAATTCAAGCTCAATTCCTATTCAAGAATTCTTTCATGCACAATAAGGACGTCGCGATGAGTCTTTGAAAAATTAAAATCCCCTTCCGCTCTTTGATAATACAGTAGACTTTTGACTGCGCAGTGACTGGAATTGTCCCTGTAGAAACACGGATATTATTCATTTAAATGGTACTTTAAACGACTCGCAATTACTCGAAGTTACTTATAAAACTTTGTTCACAATCGACAAATAATTATAATTATCACTGCGGGTCCCTTTGGTGATCTCACAAAAAGGCAAAAGTACAACTTTTCGTTGCCCTCCGTGCTTATTAAAATTTTCTCCTGGTTTGAATCATTGGAACATGACCAAATTTGTACTATAAGCTCCAGATATTAAGATCGATATTATGTGCTTATATTTTCTTCGATAACGATCAAAGGGAAGTTTGATTTTGTGGTGATAATTGCGGCGAATCCTTAATTATTTTGAGGGTAAACTTTTGCCCAAGTTAATTTGGGCATAAATGTTAGATTCCATTTAATGGACACTTTTTGGTTGACTCCCAATTTGTGGGGTTTTGTTGGGTTACTCATTAAATTTATGTCGCCTTTTAAGATAACACCCTAGAATACTTTAATCAAATTGATATCTTTGTATTTCTCAGTATTTTTTATCTGTAAAAATATCACATCACGTTCGTTCACTTTTTGTTCGTACAAGTACTTGTTTAAATTACAGCAGACAGTACCCGCTCCCCCAACAGTAAAACATATCTACAACGCAAAATATAGGAACGCTGAGCCCTTTAGCATTCCCCTCGCAAATCCCTTTCATACATCTACATCTAGGTTTAGATGGTACCTAGGCATTATGGTTTGGGGTATACGGAGGGGAAGGGGAAGTAATTACTAGGGGGAAACATCAAGTGTGTCACAGGGAGAGTGTGTTGTAAGGACAAAAATACGAGGGTAGAATGCAGTGGCGGTAAGTGTGTCGCTACGCGTCAGTTCACTGTGTCACTGATGATCTTTCCAAGATGTGTACACGCTTTCTGTGTGGGGTAATCAATATCTTCTTCTATTTATTTCAATACTTCACAATTAAATTTTAGTATTTATTTACAGATTTTAAGTCTTTTATGAAGAAGATAGTGCAGAAATTTATGTGTTAATTTAATGTATTATAATATAGAAGTAATTTGATCGCGTAATAACTTATGAATGCTTTATATCAATAGATTGATAGTATTTTATTAGATTGAATAATAATGTCATTGTAATTTTCATTGCATTATTGTAGGTTGTCTGTGAGAGATATTCTTATTTAATTTTCTCTTTGTAAATATTAATTTTCTAGACACCTTTTTATGAAATATTTTATTAATACCAAATATTTTATTACTAAGGGTGAATTTTTATACGCGCTAAGTGTTAATTTTAAAATGAATGTAAGTTATACTTTTATGATATATACCTACATAAATGATAAAGAAAATGAAATTTTCTAATATGCAAAACAGTAAACATTAAAAAAATTGAACGCAGTTTCATTAAAATTAAAAAAATTGAACGCACTTCATCGACACAAAACGATAAACAAAATGTGGATCAAATACATATATTTATGTGTGAAAGTATTCATCAGTCCGATTGTAGCAGGGGTCGACGAGGGTGGTGACGCAACCCTGTTGCCAGGGGGTGCCGGTGGTGCACTAGGAAATACTGAAATGTGAATTGGATATGACTTTTTGAATTTAGACATTACATGATTACTATACTAAAAGTAAATTACATAATAATAGTAATTAGTACATTTATAATTTTGCGGAATGTACAAGTAATTGTTTTTGGGTGAATTGAGGAAGTAGCATAACTAAAGCCTAGTATCTTAAGCATATTGAAGATTTTTAAAAGAAAATAGGTATATAAATTAATATACTTGTATAATACTTTTATTAGTATTATTTTAAAAATAATTGTGAACAAAAATAAATAGTATTATTATTTCTCAATAAATGCCTGTAATCGTCGACAAATATGAAAATAATTGTTAAAAGGTATATTTCAATTTCGGAATTCTATTATGAATACATTCCATCTATAGTTTATAAATGATTTAACATTCCATGACTGCAATTTTTGTAAATTTAGACAAAAAATTATTCTTTAGGTAAGTTTTTAATAAAAGTGCACCCTCAATTATAACATATTTCTAGCTTCAGGACCGTCGCTCAAAACCCAGCTCTATAGGCGTACTATAGATATGATTATCTCTAGATTAGACTGACTAGGGGATCTGAGTACAATACTGGCGTTGCTAGGTTACGAGGGGACCTATCCCCAAGGTCAAAGATTTTATACCTATATGTATAGAATATCGAATTATTTGCGGGGAGGTCTGTGAGTACATTGTAATCGATTCGTGTTGCCACGTTTATGGCGAATATGAATGTGACATTGATGTGGGACTAATGGGGTCCTGCTTTATTTAATCAAAGTCATGTCATTTTTCTTTTTCAATCAACAAGAAAGGGCAATCAGGTAAATAAATGCCATTTCATTAATCAGTTAAAGGGCAAATTAATTATTACTCTATTTCTGGAAATTAAAATATTACATTATTAATAATACAGAATGATAAAAAAATATATCTGTACATTGAGTTACGATAATAGTTGAGAAGTAACCACAGTTACAACAAAAACAATATTATTTTATTTCTGACTGGCTACTCCTCCCTGGCTATGCACGGGCGTACATGTATTATATATATATATATATATATATATATATATATATATATATATATATATATAAACATTCCTCTAGAATCACACTATTAAAAAAACCGCTTCAAAATCCGTTGCGTAGTTTTAAAGATTTCAGCATACATAGGGACAGACAGCGACAGCGACTTTGTTTTATACTATGTAATGATGATGTACTTATATAATGCACTGCAATACCATTTGTTATCCAATAGAAGAGATTTAAGAGAAAAGAATTGAATTTAATAATTAAAGCCGAATTGCGAAACTGAAAAGAGATTTTAACTACTGAACCGGCGACGGCGTTGTAAGCGTTTATTCATTCAAATCAATGAACCATAATGACAGAGATAACAATGGCCACTCCTCTGTTACTAATTACATAGATACTTAATTTACTTCTAATAGATCATAAACTGCATATCCAAGTATACCGAATGCCCCACATACTTATTAATATATTTTATCATATATAAGCTACATTAAACAAATATTATTTTACACAGTAAAATACACTATCTCTGCTTTTGTCCAGTTTGAATTAGTAAAATATGCTATTGAATGCAATAAACTTTAGTTTTTATGGGCCAATCATAAATATCTTTGTAAGTGAATAAAATTCAATTATTATGTTTTAGTGATTAATTGTTATCGATGCATATAAATAAAATTGAAGTGTCTGATTGTAAAATTGATATAACTGTTTTTTACTACATGTATATGAATATAAAATATATATGGTACATACACCAAAATAACATTTTTTATAATTTTTGTCTGTCTGTTTTTGACGGGACATTTTTTGGCAAGTAGCTGATGTAATAAGAAGTAACTTAAACTATTTTAGAAAAGTAAAGTTAAATTCCACGCGTACGAAGTCGTGAGTACATTAAGTTAAATATAATAATTGTCAATATTCATATACGCTTAACTAAACCAAATCACATCTTTCGTTAGCTTATCTTCTATATTATCTTCATCTCAATTCGTAGTTTATTAATATAAAAAATTTGGTTTTACTTTCAACTAACATCAATAGAATTCTTAATCCAAAGTGGCGTCGTAATTTTTACACTCAATTCAGCGTGTTCAGAATTTTCCGCCTGTTCTCGATGTGGAATGGCGGTGCTGATTTCATTACGACTTTTTTTTATCTCCCTTCGCAATCCAATAAATCCCAATGCGTCGGTGGCGGGTTAATTAATAATTTAAAGACACGAAGCAATTGCGGCAGTGCACACCGAGATATATCAGCTAATGGGTTCCAGCAATGTGACGATTCAATTTCAAATGAGATTAGAAATCGTTTTCACCGATGTTTTTTTTTATTTTCTTTACACATTTAGTGATCATGTGAAGTCTAATATACGGTTTGTAAAATTTTCAGATATTGGTTTCTTCTAACTTCTTTGTCATTACAGTGTCATATTACCTTTTTTACAAAGAGATTTCTATTATATCATAGTAATTCTAATTAAGTATTAGTAATTAAGTTCAATATATAATTTCTCAGAGAAACTGATTAATTATGTATGCTACTTATTAATTTAGTGGATTAATTATTCTGGCTTACAATTATTATCTACTTAATTATTATCAATAATTAAGTAGATAATAATGACAGCAACATAATATCATCAACTATAAATTTTAGTAACAAGAATGTTTGGATTAATTAAATAAATAAAAATAACAACTTTAGAAAAAACGTAGCAATTAAAATCTTTGTTAATGTCGCATCTGCAATCGTAATTTAGCTTTTTTTTCCTGTGTGACGGTACAGTGGGTAATTGTGAGAGTTATTTACGAGTTCAATAAAGTGAACCTTAAAATTGTTAATGAAAAGGTATTAAAACAAGCGGACCCCTCATAAATTACTCGGTGACACTGCAGTGTAAAGAAAAATGCCGCTTGAATTTGGACAAATTACAGCGTACGTAGTGAACGTTTGTAAATGTTATACAACGCAGGCAATGCCATAGATATAGCTATACATATACTAGACTCTAATACCCGTGTTGCCAGTTCTTCATAGAGTTTTGCATTATGTTTGCTCTCAATTACCTCACATATTGGATTACATTATTAAAAATATCGTATTGTTATAAATGTATTAAAGGCGAAATAATTGAGAGAAATAAAACAAACTATATTAGAATTGTTTGACGACGTGTGGTGGAAGAAAACTATACGCAAAATTGTAAAAGTTCCAAAGGGAATAAAGAAAGAGAAAGAAAGCGAAAACGTATGTATTTTAAAAACAAAAATCTTTGGAGAAATCAATGGCAAAATATTTTATGATGTTAATACTGATAAATAATTAGATATTAATAGTAGCGATAGAGAGATCTATAGTTCAGCAGCAATGTAGATTTGTATATCTTATGAAAAATAATCCGAATAGTTACAATGAACGCAACAAAAATCTGTCAGTGAATGCTTTTTATCCTTTAGGTGAAAATAAATACGACAAATTTCAAATAAAAAGAAACGTAATAACTTATTACAACGTAAATATATGGGTATGCGTAGTAACATAAAAATAATACGTAGAACATATATACGTAATAACAGAATTAGAAAGACTACAGATCGTGGTAATATTTTTATAATAGAATAATACATAAAAACTCTAATCCCATATACGAGTCACGTGTTATTATTAATAGATATTGACAGTGTTAATAATTGCCGATAACCATTTGTGCGAGCAAGCTGCGGAAATGCCCGAAGGTGTGGCGTTCTATGAATACTGATAGGTTTCATATAGATTTTTATTCTTAGCTTGACTCTCTGTAATTTGATCAAAGGTAGAGATTGGAAACTGCGAAGCCACGCAACTAGATTGCAATGTTAGCTAGACGCCCCAGTCCACCGTTCCTGTTATCCACAGAACTGAAAACTTGGACTCTACGAAATTTATAGAGATAACTGTGAACGGAATAAAAGTTTTGAAGTATGTTCTGTAAATTTTTCTTTAACTTATGTGTCGAGGCAGCCATAGAATACATTTATTAATCTTTGTATACTGAATTGCGTCTAAACATGAAACCTTTAATAACCTACTAAAAAGAGGTAATTTATCATTCTCCATTTTTTAGATCAGAATTAAGCACTAATTTTGAATTATCTATGTAATTGTCATTTCACACACCGATTTTTTTTTATTTATTAACATTGGTTTTATTTTTTAACGCTAGTAAGATATACTAAACATTCGAATACATAACTATTATTGTCTATAAACTATACTTCCTAAATTCTAATTTACGGAGAAACTTTCTTTTAATATGCTATAAAATTTTAACCAGCGATAAAATTCGCACTCGAAACCAAAACACGTTTTGTAGATAAAAATCTGGAGAGCAATGAAAAATCTCGATCGAGTTTCGATTTATACCGCATCCGAGTCTTTAAACTATAAGGACGTTAATCGAAATCTTATTTCATGGAACTAATGTCCCGTGAATAGTGCAAAGCCTGTCTGTACATCACAAAAGATATTTGAGTCTGACCCCCGCCACAGTATAATAACCTGCAGTACAGTATATCTATTAAATATAGTTTAAGAACAGAAAATAATTTGTTCTTACATAATCTTTTAATAAAATACCAAAAACCGCATTGTTTATAAGAAATAAAATAATTATGAAACAGTCAACATAGCATGTAATAATTTAACACATTTAAGAATAGAAGATGAGATGATTTTTTAGTTACAATGTACTGGTATGTAATGACAATTAAGTAAATATAATTAAATACAATAGAGACATAGTACCTAATAAAAAGAACATCGACATTTTCTTGTCTTTTGCCTAAAATTTATGATTTCAAGTAAATGTAATAATGAAGAAAAATATACTAAAAGGAATAATGAAATTAATAGTTATTTTGTATAAGCTTTATAGAATTAACACTCTACATTTATCTAATCTGTATTTTATATAATCAGAAGCGTATATATTCACCCTAACCCATATTAAATTTAAGATATAAATATAAATACACCCAAGCCGATATAAACAATGATACTCATGACTACAAATGTCTGCACCGTGTGAGGAATCGAACCCGCAACCATCGGAAAAAAACAGTGTGCTAAACCACCGAGGCATCAAATATTGATCTAAATTGAATGTTTAGTATTATACTTATATTTACGATCTGGATATTTAGTATACACTGTCCATTCCTCAGTCCAATCCAGCAATTGAATATTCCTCTCACGTACTGCAGCGTTCCTTTTTTACAGGGCACAAGTGAATGTGCCCGGACTGAAATTGTAGTCTTTACGGCGGCAGCTAAATTTTGATTTACCCATTCTTCACCGCGACATTACCAAAACTGCACTTACGTTGAGGGAAAGTGAACATAACAAGGTCGCATTTGTAACTTACGTTTTTCTAACTTCAGCTTCACAGTTAGGAATTTATGACAAATAAACTTACTATGTAAGAAATAAACCAGATGGATGTATTATATAGATTTATTATAGTATATTTATGGTATTTTATGAATGTTATTAAACCTTATAGACGGTTTACTAAAATAATTGCCGGCGTGAATGAATAAGACTTAAATTTTAGAGCAGACAGAATAAATTTTAAAATCTTGGTAATATTGTTTTAACGTTCCTAAACAAAATTGAAACATGAGAGAAAATTTGATTCTACTAAAACTGAATACGCAAAATATTCTGAATACCTACAAACTACAGATAAGATAATGTTACCCGAAAGTGTTTGTTATAATTGCTTTAATTTACAAACTATTTTTACCATAAAGATGTACATATATTTCTTTCATACTCTAATTTTACACTTTTAATATTTTTTATGAATGACGATATAATGTTTTCGTCTGCTTTAATACTATTGCCGTTCATCACTATCACATGATAGCATGATTCTGTTAGCCTTTGTGATGTCGCCGATATAATTAAACCTGATTATTCTGAATGACTATATAAAGGTAAGTCCACTTCCACTACTCTACACGGTATCCAGTTCCCAATATAAAATTGATGACTCTGAGTATGGTAAGTTTTTAACGGATATGGACTGGAGTAATGTGCAAACTGTATATGGTGCCATGGCATCAGTGGAATATATGATCAGCATGTTAGTTAGCATAGTAACAGTAGAGCAGTTACAATAAAAGAGTATTTATTGTTTCTCAATATACAGGACTTATCATTATCAAGTTATATCACATGCTCCTATGTTTTTCAGGGAAAGTGTAGAGTTTTACGACATTCACGTATATTGATACTAGTTTTAAAATTCGATTTTAAAATCGGCCCTCTACGGTACACAAACAAATCGTAAACTGCGATCATAAACGAACACCTTACTTGATACAAAGGAAATTGCTTATTTTACGTTGCACTCGCCGTTATTTCGCCTTCACTTATTATCCGTTTGAGAATAAACACTTTTACGATCAAGAACGTGGGTATTATGTTAATATTTTAAACTTGCATCAAGTTATAATACTTATTAACATTTCTATACTTACTTATGCATTTATTTAGCTAAAGCTAAGTTTTATAGTTAATGGTAAAAAGAGGTGCTACCGAACATTAACGTTAGGGGAACATTATATTTATACTTAATGCATTTAAGTTTCGTTTTTATTTTAATTTAATCTTATAGTCCAGGGCAATTCACATAATGCTATCTAATCCTAAACAGAGCAATGCGTATGTGAAATAACAGGAGGTATATAATATATGCTCTACGAACAGCCAAGTATAACTATGACTAACGATTATTACTAAAACCTCTATTAAAATTAATGGTAACAAAAACAGTTTTAGAACTTTTAATATTAAAATAAACGTAAAAGTAGGTTTCTTGTTACAAGAAATCATAAAGCAAAGAGCGTAGTTACTAAATATTTTTAGTAGAATTACCATAACACTTTGTACCAATAATAGATTTGTTGTGATATATAAAATCATTAGTACTTACCAATAAAAATATTGTTACAAAGTACTAAGTATTGAATACATATATTTTTGCTAATAGCTACATGTAAGTTCGTAAATTTAAGCAAATATTGATAGTTTTCAGAGATAACCATAAGTTTGCGCTCTAAAACATGTACAGTTGAAAACTGTA
Source organism: Achroia grisella (assembly GCF_030625045.1). Classification (NCBI taxonomy): domain Eukaryota; kingdom Metazoa; phylum Arthropoda; class Insecta; order Lepidoptera; family Pyralidae; genus Achroia; species Achroia grisella. The sequence goes on along the minus strand of NW_026712979.1, from coordinate 5,613,417 downwards.
TCATATGTCAGTACTATGTACGTAAGTATACCACCTGAAGTATCGTGGGAAGTAACCACTTGGAGTCTTGTTACTGTAACATTAGCAACTTTGTTGATATACGAAACCTTGTTAGCAAAACTTTGTTTCTTCGTTTGATCAAATATTTTGTTACATATTATATGAGACAATTTTATATTCTATAGTAATTTCTGAAGTAAATATATTGAATCTATATGAATAAAATAAGTTTAATATTGTGCTTATATTAAATTCGATCTACATATTAAGGAATACTTGTAACATTCCACGGTGCCAGTCTAGTGATGTAAGAGTTTTGTGATCAGCTTTATACTACAGTAATATATCCTCAGGAAAGGGTTGAGAGATCAGGGTAGTGAGGTAGAGAGTAGTGGTAACTATTTGTAATATTACCGTATTCATTTTACCACTCGTATGAATGTTGACAATTTAAAGCAATAAAAAATATAAACGTTTGTTATATTTTATAAAAATTAATTTTGCCATGAATTTGTTTCTACATGGTGAATAAAGTTTACATATGTATATCAACATTCTTTTCCTTCCATAGGATGTTATAAGAGCTATCAGACTACGGATATTCGAAATGAAACCCTATAGCTAGTCTATAATATCATGCTCATATATAGAGATCTATATGCTTTAAGGGAAAACTTCATTAACATTTTAATATGGTTGTGGAAAAGTAACCAACAGTTTTCGAATAACTAACAGTATCGAAATATGTATTTTATGATATATTTGTAATTTATAATTATATTCGATTTGAAATAAATACAAACCTTTTTAAACGATAGGTTAATTAAATAGTACGAATAATATATTTTGTATACACGAAAACGTATCAGTAAAATATTGAACCGTCTTATTTATTCCCAAAAAACAATACAAGCTTTGTTTTAATATTTTTTAACAAGACAATATTTACCTTGTAATATGAATTACTCACCCATTGTTTCGCAAAGCGGACACGGCTCGGTGCAACTTATAAATCATTTATTCTTTCCTCCGGCGTCGCTCAGATTAAGAAAACAATGGATGACAATCTATCAACAGGAGTCCATTTAGGTAGACAAAAGGCGAGGCGGAGACGATACCGGTGAAGTAGAGCGTTTTATATTATATTTATCTTTAATTACTACACTGAGTGGAACGGGAAAAAAGAATTAGGGTTGCATTGTAAGGGAAAAACAATATTGGAGTTTATGGATTGAGCAAATAAATTGCTATAGTTTTACAAATGACGAAAATCTAACAGGAAGATGAACCATAATTTTACCTTAAACTTAATCTAGTTAACTATACTAAAAATAAAAGGTGTATTTTGACTTTATAGAAATAATAAATATAAAAATAGTAAAAAAAAATCATATAAGTACGTTGGTGCTAAAAATATGCTTTCAAGAGGCATACAAATAAAATGTTTGAGTTTTATGCGAAAACTTATGATTTATAAATTTATTTGTTTTATAAATTTTAGTTAGAGATATCCCGCGGCACTATACATGTAAATTCGAGTAAAAAATATTCTATATATTAATCTAAGATATGATCTACCTGTGTACGAAATTTTATTAGAATCCATTTATTACTTTTTGCTTGAAAGAGTAACAAAGATTCCTACCGGGTCATAAACTATGGCGTCATTAATATTGGTAGGATATAGCCATACCCTAGCTATATATTTTCGAACAAAGTTATTTATTATAACTTTCATATTTTGCTTTTTTCTATATTATATAATCGAGAGCAATTTTTGATCGTACTGTATTCAGAAAGCCTAAACCAGAGCGATCCGCGGCATAATGATGTGATCCGCCGCTGAGGGAAAGAAATACGAAAAATAAATAACGATTTTCTTTTGTTGGCTTATTATTCTCCTGAGTATTCATTACTCTTACTTCTATATACGTTCTTAAGTACCTGCTAGCTATCCAAATAAGAATGCAGCAAATAAATGTATATCGCAAATGTTACTTACCGGTAAAATAAAGTTCAATATTTGAATGTCTGTAACGAACGGTAGGTAGATAAAATCGAAAATATGAGATTTACTATCAGTGGATTCAAAAATCAATTTCGTTAGGAACATGTTTTTACAAGTAAACAAAGTGTTTGAAAAATGTATGATGTTCTCTGATACTGACTTTTTTGTTAGATGGGTAATGATATAATGATTTCGCTCTAATACATTGAGAGCAAACAGTGACGAATGAATTCGTTTATAACAGTCGCAGCGAATAATATATTTAATTGGTAAATATTTGACAAAGATTGGACTAATAGAAAGCCATTTCTCAACCCACAATAAACGGGCAATAACACTCTTGATGAAAACTGAAAGGGGTATAAAATTTTACGAGCATCCAAAGTCGCTAGTGTGAAATTTAATTAGGAACGTGTCAGTGCAATTGCTATGCGGTATTTCAATAACGTCCTGCCCCCACCGATTTATTACTCCTAAGATGTTTAGATAGCGTCGTTAAACCACGAATGCAAATTAAAGACATAATAAAGATGTTCGTAAATACCACAAGTTGTGAATTAAAGTTTTAAATTATGAATTTTTAGTTTAATTTCAATACTTATTGGTGGCTATTAATAATTTCATACTTTGGTACATAAATACGAAATAGAAATAGAAAAATGTAATGTAAATTTTTCTAAAGAAATAAAAAACAAATAGAAATAATTATAAAAAAATAAAATTAACTACCAATAAGAGAAATGGATTTTATTATAACTGTTTTATTTGAAAAGTAATTACAACATTGAGAAAATACAAGAGTGTTTTCCATTAAATTACGTGGAAACATACTTGGAACAAGTTAATAATTTGCGAACTTATGGCATAATAGTCATAATAGGGATCTCCTATTTTTAAAAAGCTTTTATAAATTCATATTTCTTTTTTTTCAACGCTATAAAAACATAACATATTTTCAAACATGCTCATATTTTTAACTTATTTTCCAGTTTTACTGGAATAAGTATGTTTCCAGATAGATCATCGAGATACTTATATAATGAGGGACGCTTGTTAAAAATTGTCCTGTTGGAGGTTCAATTTCTCAATCTACTGTTTATTATTTCTTTATAGTCGACTTTGGGAAATATTCTCAAATACAAAATGGTTTCATTTATATCCTCTAAAAACAATCAAATTATAACGATAGCTATAATAAATTTACGTTAAAATAGCCATAAAATTTTCAATCGGAAGAGTGGACCGACGTCTAAACGTTCAATTTCTATATTTATTAATATCACAGTCTAGGAATGACAATGTATGTACTTTATTTATAGCTGAAACTGTAAAATGAATTGGCAGTTTGTTTTCTTTGTAGAAAGAAGTTTTGTTATACCTACTTGAGAGGGTTCATTGCGAAGTCTTGCTACATTCACATTATTTGTCAGTTTTCAAAAACAATTAAAAACAATTTTCTTTACCTAGTCGTAAAGTATTTTTAAAAAGATTTCATAACGAAATAAAAACTTTAAAAGTCTGAGATGCAGCAAAAAGTCTTGGTTTTTAAGTTTCCATTTTAATTTTTAGTATACAGGTACGAGCATACAAATATGAAATATCAATGAAAAACTTTTTATATTTCAGAAAACAACAGTTACACAAACTATTATGTCATAGAAGTCACACAATTTATGGTAAAAATATATTTCGAAATCTTTTACATGTTTTGTTTTTTTTTTGTTTATCGATCTACCACTGAGAATCTTGCATTTACAGCTTCAGCACACGAAAATGGGGATGAGTACAGGAGGACTCGAATCCTGATGGACTTTGCAAGCAGTAATACTAGGCTGTGGGCATCTGCATAATCTTCGTTTTATATAATAAATAGCAAGACAAAGAAATAATAATAGACTATTTATTAGATGATTAATTAAGCTCGTTTAGGAATTAAAATACTTTAGAAGTAATACTTTAAAATTTATCAGTTAAATCAGTCGGACTTAAAGCTCTTTGCAACAAATATACATAGATAAGAGAAAATTACATAGCACAACTATAATTATAAGGTCCAAGCAATGAAACCACTACGCGTCTCAAGTTTTGTTCTCGCCTAATTAGCACAAGACGTTTGAAATAATGGGAATCCAGAGAGAAATTCACTTTCGTATCGACTAACAGAATCTTAAGTGCAAAATTTAATTAAACCAATAATTTTAGCTCGTTTCAATTCATAGGTGCAATAATTGTCTTGATATCGACAGTGCATAACATAGACGGTATTGATAAATATGTATGGTTGGGGGAGGCAGAGAATTGTAAGTAAAGACAGATAGACCTCGATCAGAAAATCGTCGTGGTTTATTCATGGTGAATTCGCCTTGATGCTGACCTGACTTCATGCTCATCCTTTGCTTTTTGGGGAATTATATCATTATCTACCACTAAAGGAAAGAAGTATAATATTTATTTAATTTTGCTGTTAACAAATTGATTATTGTTATTCTACAATTGTGTAATATACACATGTGTATTTGCAGCAACCTGCAGACTAAATATATTGCTTTATTAATAATATACTGCATTGTTAGATTTGTCAGAGTGTAAAATAAAATAGTGATAACATTAAATTCTTAAAACCCTAAGTATTATATTACTTAGTTACAATAAAACAACTTTATACTTAACAGAAAATTATAAATTATCTTCTTAAGTCTAGAACGAAACTCTTTTTTTACATTTCGCCGCATATGTTTATTCTTTATTTTTTAATTAGGTGCTTCAAATATGCGGCGAAGTGTGAATAAAGTCGTATGTTTTTAATAAGGTCTTTCAATAGATATAAAGAATATCAATAACTTCTGATCCAATGTATATAACTATATCTAATTTCAGCAGAAAAGATTACAGCTCCCGTTCTATAAGCGACACAATGGAGCACCGCCGCGAGCGTTTATCGCACGAGCGACGTTCGCTTCCGTCGCACGCACGACACAGTCGCAATCTCAGTTCGGGAGCTGTCACGCACAATATTACATCTAAAGGAAACTACTTTAACAGATTCCCTATTTTTCGAGATTATTGCTCCCGATACGCGTGACAATTTTTCACGCTGTATGATGTCAAATACGATATGCGATTTCAATTTCGTCACATATGATTATTATTTATTATTATCTTATTTAAACGTAAATATTTTATAACATATATTTTAAAAAATGTTTTACAACCAGGAAATAATGCATCATACTGAATTGATTTATATCAAGGCCTTTATACAAAGAATTAATTAAATAATATAAAATATTTTTATAAAGCAATTAATTGGTAGACAAATACAGTAAAACTCTAAAGTATATTAATACTGCGAGTACGAATATTAAGCATTAATGCCGTTAGTCACGAGACACGCCAGGTTACTTGTACAAAAACTTGTAGACAAGAAGAGGCAACAGCTTTTCCTATTTACCTTTGCCGTCGTGTAATCTAAAATATAATTACCTAACTTCTAACATGTCTAGGCGGTACAGCCAAGTTTCCTGCAAAGCGAGCTCGAATTCCTCCCTTCATAACAACATAATACGATACGTTGCCATGTGGTTTCATTAAAGCCATAGGAAAATGTCTGGCTAGACTGCATCCGACCTTTGTGCACATAGCATCGCTTTTTACTATAATAACTATTTCATATTTGTACGGCTGCGTCTAAGATATTCGCACGCTAATGTTCTCTGCAGAATGTCTACGTGTGAAGACAATTGTAGCTTAATGTAAATTTTGGTAGAATTCTTATCGCTCGAAATGTTTATGAAGCCAAGCATCTTTGTGTTGGAATTTGGCAGTTTTATATAGCTCTACCATTTGAGGTTAGAAATTAAAATCAGTGTTAATATTCATCAAGATTTATTTATACTATATAAAGAATTTGTAAAAATATACTTTAGATTTTAATAATTCTTTCATCTATGGAATGTGACTATCGTAGATTGTATTACATGCGAGCTATGCTGTAGGATGTAACTTGATAATTATATTTATTATCATTCCTGCTAATTACAATGGTATGCTGCAAATCAAATACTTTCTATATATGTATATATATATATATATATATATATACATATATATATATATAGTAATAAAGGAGAGACCACAAGAGAACTCCTAAGAAGTTGTATTAACAAAACATATTCCTCTTTTAGCAATTACGTGAAGAACTGCATGTGATGTCACTATCAGCAAACAAAGATGTAGTAAATAACAATTACATAGATTTTAGAAAATTTTCACTGGAATAGACGAAAACGTATTTGATGAACGAAACCGTAGAAATTAGCTTGTAAATATAGATTTTAATGTTTCTATTAAAGGACAGAAAATTCAATCTTTGCATAGCAGCTACTAACAATCGAAGCCAATTTAAAGGCGTATTTTAACAAAGAGAGTAATTTCGATACAACGACGGTCTAGAGCCAGTCTGAAAATTAATATGTAAGGAGTGGTTCTTGTTTAATGTGAGCAGTATTAAAACGGGGTACTAATAGAGGGGGTGTGGGATTGTGGACCGCAGACTTTATGTCCTCAGACTGGTCTAGAATTATTAATTAACCGAATGGTGATTGCATTCTTGTCCTTGCGGCTTTCAGATATTGCACGTCATAAATTAATGTAAATATGCTTTGTGTATAATAACTTTGAGCGATTGTGGATTTTGATAAGAAAAATCTTTTCTTTTTTGTGGGGTTATATCACGGTTAAGATATGTATACCTTGGCAAATATGTGCGCCTAGTACTTTCTGTATTATTATATATTTATTTGTTATTTAAATTGTTTTTATTCAATACTCAGTAACGTAGTACGGTTTCTTCTTTTACATTTCGACGGTTTCATAAACTAAGGAATAAATGTATGGACAGTGCCTAATGATAATAGAATTTTAGTATGTACTTTGTAACCCGTAACATAACGCTGCTAGAATTCCTTCGTAGAGGTTTACGACTTGCCTCTAAGATGTTATAGTTGTTAGTAATAAATTCAGTGTTAATTCTGTACTTAAATGTAGACTTATAGTCATTAACTGTATATAAAGCTTGGAAAAGACTTTTAGTGTTATATTACCGAAACACCAAAGCACTAGGTATTAGATTTTATTTCAGCGGTTTGAGAATTTAACAAGAAATTTAAAATATAATTTGTATTTTAATGGAGAGTGGTTTGCTACTTGAATTTAGACCAAAGGTTGTAAGTTCGAATCTAGAAGACACAAAATATGTTTCTATTTTTATTTCTGATTGACTCTCCGATCCTAGAAATACCGTTAACAAAACATATTTGCCTGAGGCGGCGGTAGGGTTAAATAATTTATACAGCAGAATTTGGGCATGTTAGGAGTAGCCTTGAGCACGTTAACAAACATTCTGACTGTCCTATCTGGGGTTATAACCCTGAAAGTATAAACAAAAAATTATAAACGTATCCACTATATATAATATCATATGAAGATATATGATATTATTTTAATGGTTTTGAAATAAAAAGAACAAAGAATGTCAGAATAAAATTTGTATAGAAACTACAGCATCTAATAAAATTGTTCTTAAGTCTAGCTGTACCTAAGATTTAGACGGCCATTACTTCCAATATTCCGAGAGACGTTGGTAAGGTCCGCAAATTAGCGTAGTCTATTCTAATCATTTATATCAATATCATTTGTCAGGCGCCGGACCGTTTATATTAAAACCGCAGTCAGGTTTAAGTCTTCTAATTAACTTCGGACCACGTAGCACGAAGGTACTGAAGCTAGCAGCTGTTGCTAACTAGTCTACTGCTTAGTCATGACGCCCTGGTACCACAATGGTTTTATACACGTTGTGCTAAGAATTAATTAGTAACACCTAGACGTATCGTATGTGTAAAATAAAGGTATTATCATATATTGCTTTATCAGATGTTATTTTTATTATACAGAGTAATGAATATTACTTAATGTAACTTCGAGGTGCAATAATTTTGAACAATTATTAAACCAGTTTTCTGGGGTTTCCTTCTGGATAATTTAACTGTTTACAGTTGTATTGTTAACACATTAATTAAATAAAATCCTTTCTAAGGTAATGTTAGTCCAACGTCATTAAAGTGATAATTCATTAGTATAAAATTGTTGTACTCAATTTCAAGTACAGACAAGTTAGGATAATAAATCCATTTCAAAGAATGATTACATAAGAGACAGTTAAATATTTAAATATGCATTACTATTGACAAAACTACCGTTTTAAATAAATTGTTTCAATAGTGTTCGAAAAACGGTATTACAACCGTTTAATTTCCATTTTTACTCTCAAATGCAAATTGTCATTCGATCCGCAGTCTTTGTTATTTTCCAGCAATTAAAAAGAATAAACGAGTTCAAATTTCGAATACTTTTTTTGTTAATTGTCGTTTTAATGGAATTTATTGCGCGTGGCGATAAATTCAATTAGTAGTTTTTGATATTCAAAACTCTCAAATTTTATTTAATTATAAACTAGCTACCTGCTTTGTTTTCGTATGCACATAATCAAGTTAGTTATATGTAATAATAATAGCCTTATATAATTAATTATTTTTTAGATGGGTTAGTAATTTTTTTAAGTTAAGCCATTTACTTATGGCTTAACTTAAAAAATTACTAACGTCTACTTTAAAATCGTTACATTCATTGATAGAAATAAATAGTAATTTAACATTTTCAAGTTAAAAAGACAGAAATATATTAAATTATCTTAGAACTCCTTCTAGCATGTGTATTATAATATAAGTCTTGTTCATATAACTACATAAACTATCCTACTTGTGATTCGTGCCGCGCGTCGGTCAACTGGGCCCTCCTGCCCTGGACCCTTCTGCCACCCAAATTATACGTTGGAACCAAATTGTCTCCGTTGGCCTATGTGCTTCGGTTCGAGATGTCTGCTCCATGTACAGTCAGAGAAAAAACTGATAAATATGTACTAAATATATAAAGACCTAAAATTGTATCACAGGGGACGGCAGCAGCAACGATACACTAAGACTATTAATTTCTTCTTTCACTTAAATGTACTTTACACTTCGAGCATTTAAACAGAACTGGGCTGTCCACCCAATATGGTGGTACTATTTTTAAAGTTAGTAGGTAGGTAGGACTGTTATGGTCAAATCAGAACTAGTATCGTGTATTAAAAACTAAACATGATTATATCAAACTTTTAGAACATATATTTTTTACGAACATAAATTAGATTTTAGCTTTACTATTTATATAATTACTTCCAGTTTAAAAATATAAATCATATTAATCAATAAAAATATGTTGTAGTGGTTATATCACTCAAACTAGATGTCGTTGTAATCACTGAAATCTGCTTTAGCAGTGTTCGCTGGCGAATGGTTGCCCTTGACGGTAACAGGTATTTGCATGTAGAGATGAAACGAAATAAAATTCCCATAGACAATGTATGTGACAGGTTTTGGGATTGTAAAGACTGGTCTATTCTATGGTTTACGGTTGCTAATTCAATTGTGTTTTTCTTAAACGCCAGATATGCCACTAGTATGTAGTAACATATGCTGGTAATAATTATAGTGGTCACTACATTACATTCAACCTAATATTATTAAACACATTAATGTAATACCTAATTCAATTAAACCTATAAATCTATAATACTAGAATCATGTCCAAACTTAAATTTCAGCAAAATATCTAATCAGTTCAACTTGGTTCAATTAACGTTTTGAAATGGTAGGCAAATAGATACTAAACAAACCTTCGTTAAAAAAAAAACAGCTAAGTTGCTGGATGGACGATAAAGGTTTTCGTTGTATTCCCGTGAGTTTACATTGTTAAATATTTATGAAATGTATAAACTAATTTTATATTTACAAAAAAATATAGACAAAACAATATGAACATTATATCGCAGTAAATAAAACGTGTAATGTGATTCAACTAAAGTCCCAGACGGCGCAGCATACCAGACATTATATGAATGTTTCCGTCATGAATAAAATAGGTACGGAGGAACTAAAATATTATAATTGAAATATTGCTCACAATATTAACAATGAGCTTGTATTTGATATCAAATTAATAATTCTAGTCTAGAAGGTACATTCAGAGAATGACATGCTCGCCAGACGTACTCGAGGCACCGAGGCGCGGCTTAGCTTCTCTCCTGACGGTACCCCACTTCAAAAGTTAATAATTCGAAACCCGTTGCAGTACTTGTCTGATTCGCCATTCATATTTATTTCGTTTCACCTATTCGCTTCGGGACGCTTCACAAATTTGAATTTAAATTCTTAATTTTAACAAGACACGCGGCATAACTTAGCGTCTGAGCAGATTGTTTGACGGCGCGGAAACAAATCTTCATTGTGCCTATTAGAATTATGAATGCATTAAAGTATTATTTCAGAATACTTAATATGTATATTATCACTCTAGACTCATATTGTTCTTCACCAAAATTATTAATATTGTTATTTATATGAAAAAATTAAGTAATATTTTAATAGGAAAGTAATTTTACACAATTTAGAGGTTTCATTTGACTTTCCTCTATCTTCTCTATTTATATAAATATTCCTTAATGAGTTTAACCATTACCTTCCCAACGGCTAAATAAAATTATTTGTTCCTGAGAAATATATTCTTAATTTGTATAACAGATCACAGAGTCGATAATTATTTACAAAAAGTTTACGGACTTGATTGATAAGGAACTTGAAATGAAAATTATAAATAAATATACTTTATTGCGCTGTCTAAAATAATAAATAACATTCAGTATTTATTATAAATCATACTTCAAATATCGTCCTACAATAAGAGTTGTGGTTTAATTTAAAATACATACATATACATAAATATTAGCGAGCCGGCTGTACTGCTTTATTATAGCTTTTTAAAATTAAAGTTAAGTAAATTTTTCTCTTCGATAATATAATTTTCCATAAGTGAAAGCATTTTAAGTTCATGCATTACAGAAAAGTAATGAAATTTTCCTGTTAATAATATTAGTCCAGATATGCGAAAATCACGATAATAAATGAATTGCTTTTATACTTCAAGCGTTTCATCACATCCAATACAAAAAGTAAGTATTAAAGTATAGTAATAATAGCGACGTTGAAATGTTATTCGCTTCTTCAATCAACCCTTAGACTTATTAGAGTTAGAGTGTCTGCGAACGACTGTCAAAACTTACTGCTGTTATTAACAAAGACGTCAGTTTCTAATTACTCGATCCAGTTACACCTGCGGTTGACGGGCTCACTTCTACCACAGCGCGACCAGTTTTGATAGAACCGCAACACTAACTACTCATTTAAAGTTGGTATAAGGGAATCTTTCCCATCCCGGGAGTTCAGTTTTGGATAGTCATGTCACCTTCGATTTCGCGAAATATGTTCAGATGACAGCTCTATTATAGTCACGTGATAATATATAAAGAATTATTATAAGACACGTAAAAATGGACAATGTTTTATTATATAAAAATATGCGAGAATACGGAAAAAATAATGAAACGTGTAGTTTTCACTTTGATATGTAATTGAGAACTCTGGTATTGTCAAAGTTTAAATTCTGTATGACAATTTATTTGCTGTATCAATGCCAGTTTTAATACTTTTTGTCCATTTGAATAGGCTAAGCTTACTTTTTAATTAAATACAATATCATTCATTATTCATTGATGATTTATGATTCATTATTAAAATAATACTATTCTGTAAATCTTTATAAACATATCACAGTTATAAAATCTGTACCATCCTTCTTTCTTCATACAATTGTCAGAGTTTAAAGTAAAATTGATCTTATACTAATTTATTTACATTTCAAGTTGGTTTTTCTGTAGAATAAAATTTGTTTAGGTTTTCGTAAAAGTTTGTTTAGGTGTTCAGATCCTCGATACTCAATCATACTTTTATATGATGAACAAACTTGAATGAAATTTGGTATACAGATGAACCAAATTGTAGAATAACAAATGAGATGCTATTTATGTATGTTAATTCAAACCGTAAATCGACGGATTATATAATAAAGTACTATCATTATTTGTTCTGTATTAATCTAGAGACTATTATTTTTAAAATATTACATTCATACTAAACGCAAAAATAAATATATTTCTCTAATAATAAATCCCAATATTGCATATTTACAGAAATATAAAACGAATATGTAAATCCAATTGAATATTCATATTTATTACGGCAGGGTAGTCGTGGATATCTATTGATGAAAATAATGAATTCAAACTAACCATAAGGTTTCCTGAAAGTATATTACGTAAATTTGTCTCATGCTTGATATAGAAAAAAACATTAAATTAAAAAATATACTGTTGCCAACAACAATGCTGTCTATTAGCAATAATTATAAATGTAACTCTTTCTTTCTAAAATTTTATTTTCAATACTACATTATGTGCTTTATTTATGTATGAACATATATATGTTCTAATAAGTATATCAATACCAAAACCAGTCACACCCATTGCGAAACAACATCAATAACTCCGTTCCTCTAGCTTTAACCCATACACAATCGTTTTAAAGTTCACTCTGTGTGCAGAAACATTCAAACTTTGCAGACGAATTCGATCCGAACAATACATTCGAAATGCATTGGATTATTTGCATACGAATATACTCTTTATTGCAATGGTATACACCACGTTATTATAAAACAATTATTGTAAAAACTAATCTATAAATACAAAATGTGTATAAATTTATATTTCTGATAATTCAGTCACTCGGTGATGGTAACACCGACAAGAAGCTGAATTAATCCAATAAACAGAAGGTATATTAACCCCATGTAATGTTATATTTGAAAATATGTACTCAGCCAAAATATTCGCACGTTAAGTTTTGTGTTCATCACAACGTCAAAAGTTGTCTATTTCTTTTAATAACATATATTTGATATTTCATTTTAGAAACATAAATTTAGACATACATATAAAACAACTCAATACATAAGAAAACTATGAACACGAAAGTTTCCATTGTGTGAAGTTAAAGCCTGCAAACATCGGAAAATATCGCGTGTCAACAACAAGTCTATTCAGGTCATCAAATATAAGATAAAAAAATATCGTTCAAAATCCCAATCTCTAACAACAATCCAAATGAGAAAAGCTTCTTACGGTTATAATTTCTTTGCTATGAACGCCAGATTTAACAAAGAAGAGCACTGAACCATTTCAACCCCTCCAAATCCCGGTCACACTTCACTGCCCTGTATTGAGAATTTTATTGTTGTTAATTAAGAATTGGTAGGCACTGATAACGAGATTATCTCATGGTCTTTAATTAGAATTGGTGTTTAAAATCATTCGACTGTGAAAGTAGGTAGTCGTGATTAAATAGGGCTGAAATTTTATGTAGAATTTACTTATTTAATACATTAAATATAGAGGTTTATTTTGACTTCGCCCGAATTTAATATACTTTTGACGTCTATTAATAATTTTTTTTGTTGTCTAATTGTAATTAAAGAAATGTTGTTGCTAAGTTGTCAAACAAAATAGTTCAAGTATTCATATTATAAATAATAATTATCTCTAATACGAAGTCATGCCCACTGTTTGGTAAATTGCAGATATTTTATTGTTTAAACTGGTCTTGTATTGATTGCAATTTCAACATACCTACGACTATACACGATAAACATATGGAGTGTCAATAAATATGCATTAAATCGATCTTCATTTTATTAAGATCTAAAAGTTCATACTGCAATGCCAATTATTGCTGAAATGCATATCCAAGTCTAGTTAATTAGTACCAGGACAACAGAGGTCGAGAGAAACTATGAAGAGCTGTATTGATTCACTTTCACTATCGTTGGAGGCCAGCTGCGCGCGGTTGCAGTAGGCTACTGGAGCAGTTGGAGCCATAGTCCACCCCGTGCCTCTTGCAGTTCACGTCGTATGAACTGCAAATCTGAAACGTAAATAGCAAGTTAAAGATGTGATAATATACAATATTATATTTGTAGCTATACTTATACAAAAATACCAAAAAGTGATTCATTAATTATAATTATTAGATCTATAAAAATTTTCACTGTGAATGAATACTATTATACCTGTAATGGTCTACAAGAATAAACGGATAAAGGTACTTCTATATTTTATATATATAGTGCTTACAATGATTTGAATTTTGTTATAAATATATAGATATACAATACACACACCTATATTGTAGTTCTATATATTTTTAATTTAATTTACTTTTAAAACCTCAAAGGCCGTCTTACATTTCCTACCCTCTACCCACCAAGTAAGCGTTCAGAATTGTTCATTTCCAGATTATTACATATATTCATTTTTATCTATTATATATATATATATAAAATTTTGTAAAAAGTTTTTGTCATGGGTATCTCCATCTGCCTATTTAAGCTGCCAAACAGCGTGCTTTGTAAGCTATGTTTTGGTTGAAGGCTGTGAAATTATAGGATGTGTGGCTTGACATCTTAGTACACTGGAATTGCAACGCATGAGTGGTATTGCCAGCGTTTCACAGCAATATGGTGTCATGTACCACATATGTGTAGACAAAGGTTACAAATTATCTTATCAGCCAATTTGATATTAAAATTATATAAAAAAATTAGAAGTAGTTATTTTCAAACTTTCGTATTTAATTAATATAGTTATATAATCTTAACACCTATATTTTTATGGTAAATAAAGGTTACCTCTCTCGACTTTGCGGCAAGTTGCACTAACCACAGACACGAACTAACTGACGAAGTGAATATACCCCAGCAATTTTTACAACTACCGTCACTAGATTGTTTAACGAAACTTCGCGACACAAAATACACAGAATCGTGTGTCATTCTCTGCACCAGTAGTTTAATTAGTTGCTATATTATTTTATTTATTTGAATTTGATTTTATAATGGTGATTTGGCATCCATTTGTACCAGTAATATCGGCCTCTCTGTTTTTTTCATCACGGCTTCCAAATCTCCATACTAAGAAATATGGAATTCTCGTATATTTTGCAACAGCGCCATTAGAAAATAGAGTTTTAAAATTAAAACTAACGAAACCTAAAGGCAATATTTATCCGAAGATAAATCACGCGATTTGAATATACTTGACCGCTTAAATATTAGGAAACGAAAACATCAAATTAAATTTGGGTTTCATAAAACCTATACATATAAAATATCTGATTATATTAACTACTATCAAAAAAAGTTATAAAATTCATTATTATTCCAGATTTTGTTTTTATGTGCCACTTCAAATCATCTTAGAAAGTCATAAATATACGAACAAATCATATTTCATATCTAAATCTTAAATCAAACATATATTTATGACCGGTTATGACCTTTTGAAACCTGTGACCCGTGCAAAATATATTATCAATACATATCTGATGTTAATCTCGAATTCAGTGATTCATCAAATTTTAAGGATCCTATCAAAGCTTTAAGAATTTGAATTGTAAAATAATATTAACTAGAATTGGAATATATGATTTGGAACTAATTTCATTATGTGTCTCCATTGAATGAGAAAGCAATATTTCGAACCTATAGAATTATATTTTAAGTCTGTATTCGACACATTAAATTAAAGTCACTTCTGACAAAATATTATTTTTCTTTAACATAATTTATCTCAAAGATGTTAAGGCAAATTAAATTTTATGATTTACTGTCAAAGTTTACGAAATTTAATCTGAGCTGAGGTCTTTGTATTTTTAAATATAATGTAGGTAATATATATAATCATTGTATGCTCAATACCTTTATTTTAGCTACTGTTCCCAATTACCATACAATTAGGCTAGGTACCTCTCTCATCGCAATAAAATATATCTGTTTGTTTCTTTTTCACAACTAAATGATTGATCAGACTTTAATGAAATTTCTCATTGTTTGTGTTGCTGTCTTAGTCTATTTTAATGTATTTAAAATTAATAGTAAATAATAGACTTTGTTTACGAAAAGAAGTTTTTTATTTCCCTTTAATTACCATAAATTTATGTATTTTATACAAAAGAGTGTTTGATATGCTAATAGACGATGAACAGAGTCTGTCTTTTATTAAGGTATACTAGGTATAACAAATAAATATACTATTTTAAAAATGTACAAAAATACAGAATTAGAAGTATAACTTCCAGTTTCACTTGTGTTTTATATTTAAAAATGTATTCACCAACCTTTTATATAGCAAAAGCGATTTCCAGATTTAATTTTGACCGACACGATACAGATCCGTAGTTTCGCTTATCGGATCGTTTCGCTCGCCATCACACAATCTCCTAGACATTTCTTTGAGACGTAAATACGATTTGCTATACAAAATCCAATGGAAAGTGCGGAGGGATTAGAGTCACCTTTCCTGCATACAGCTATATAAGTATGTAAAGTAACGGTTTGAAAGTCTGTTTTTAGTGTAAAAAGCTTGTCTTTTCTTAGGAGTCTTGTTATCTGCGTTACAATATTTGAAAGTCCTGTCTAAGTATGTACACATATACCCATAAAACGAAGTTTATTATTGTCTGTATTTATATTAAAAGACATATCTGTAATTTTTAAGTTGCTAAACTATGCAACATAATTAACTTCTATTGAGTTTGAAAGTGTATATATTAGTGCATTTTTGACGGCTTTGGTGGTCTGACTGTATAGAATACCACTTTAATTTCGATGATCGCGGGTTCGATTCCACGCATGATATAAATATTTGTATTTGTGACTATGATTGTTTGTCCAATACGAAATCTGGGTGTTATTTATGTATTTAACAAAATGTATTTAAGTTTTTCTTTAAGTTGTTCAGTATCTATAACTAATATCTGCTTAGCTTAGGATCAAATGGCGTTATATAAATTATTCAGGATTATTATTATTGAATTTTTCATTTGTACTTAATTAATAAATTTTGGTGCGGTAAAATTTTATCACCTTTGCATTTACATTTTTTTTTAATTCTCAGCATGTTTTAACCGACTATGGGAACATACCAGTTCAAGAAAAGGTGAAGATAAATTTTTACCATATAACTAGATCAGAATGGTAATACTGTGTTTCCTTCTCTCACGTACCTACACATACACAGAAATGGATGCTAAATACTCTATCACAGCCGTGATGGATACTCCTCATGCATTGCATTCTCGCTAACTAAGATGTTAATAGCAAAAAATATTATCGACTCATATGTAGTTTGTATTGAATTTACTATTATATACATTTTATAAACTGGATATTTACCATGAAATTACAATTCGTAATTTATATCTATTATTATAGGCTTCGGATAATTCAGCGTTATTATATTCGCTATAATCTGTCACGGGTCAACATGTTTTGAAGTTAATAATTATTCTGATGAAACATATTATTTTAGAATACAGAAAGGTTCAACTAGTGGTGAACATGATGGTCAGAATCTCAGTTGTGACGTTAATAGCACCTATGCTTAAACACTTCTAAGCTGCTAAAACCACTTAATATTACCAGTATCTAAAAACAACATATTTGGTTGTATAAGTAATTTAATGCGCCAAAAGCTCCCCAAGAGAGTAATGTGCTCCATCTCTGTCGTCTGGCATACGTTCGCATGAACACCTCTAATAAATCGTAGTTAATACAATTTCTATAATATGAATTTCACTATGATCATAACACAAGAGCAGACTAGACATATACCAGGTTTACTTTGATAATAATTGATTGCTGACTTGCGGTTGACTAATGAACATGACATTTCAGAGGTCATTAAATTCTCATACAAGTATTGTTTGGTACAAATTGTAAATTCCAACTTATCAATTGTATTTGTATCATAATTTAATTAATTCCAATATGCTGGAAAGAATTTTATTATCTAACTGAAATGATAAAGTGATGGCAAATGACAACCGTTGCCTGTATACTTGAAGAGAGTCATGAATATCAAGTCATCATGTGACGCCCCTAGAACAACATGCATCTTCTTCGGTTGACTAATTTTGTCTCCGTGTTTTGGATGCAGTTTAGCTAACATAAGTGGTTATAGCTATCGCGAGTAAACATGAATATCACCACAGATATACTAAAATGCATTGTGATGCCTGTGATAAATATGTACTCATTATCATTTCTAAAAACTACGTTATTAGTCTTGCCGGATAATATGTAGTGGAACTACAATTGATTAAAATATATTCAAACACTATTACAGAGTTAATTCTTATAGCATTATAGAGGTTATCATATAAAATAATTAAAAAGAGGCTGATTTTTAAAATGGTTTCGCTGATACGAGTATTAAAGCCAAGTTCTTTTTTCTTCAAAGCGATCTTTTTAAAAGCTGTGCTTCTCTTGTCTATGATTTATTAAAATAAAAAAGTAATAAGCTCTCATCTACCTTTTGAAATATTCTTGACAAATATAATGACTAAGCTTTATTCACAACTTTTGCATGTCTGATGTACGTGTTAGGTCTCATAAAGTTGGTATAAATAGAAGTTGAGTGTAAATGCACGAGTTCCCATCGTAAATCATCCGAGATTATCTTTGGATGCGTCTTCTCTGCATGTTTGGTCTGTATATGAATAATTTATATTGTGGTACCTTATCGCGAATTTATGTATATTTGTTACAATAACAGCGTAAATGTCTGGATGTATTCTAATACATTTTACCATTATTTTTAATAGCAGAGAAATATTCACAAAAATATTTAACAGGGATCTATCAAAACTTTTGTGTTTTATTTCCACTTAATTGACAATGTAGGCCAATATAATATCTCTAATATTTTTTTAACAAACAACACCATCTATTTTTTATCAAGTACCATTTGGCATATAAGTACCACCTACTATAGTAGGTACAAAAACAGTATATTTTATAAGGTCCAAATGATACCTAAAAGCGGTCAGCATCACTATCTCATCACCATAGGCAGACTTTGCACTCTCTATTTGGGCTCACCAAATAGAGCGAACCAGTCATTTCAGATACATAAAAAAATCTACACAATGTTCATGCACATACCAATCTATATAGTGGAACTCTCTCGCAGCATCAGAGATTCCTCTTATAACACTTGGTAATATTTGAACATATGTTTAACAGTTTAGACTGCATTATCACTTAACATCAGGTAAGATGTGTTACGCTTTAATTTAAAAAAAAATAGAAATATATATAAGTGTAAAATATAGAAATTACAAAAATTATAAATTCAAAACCTTATTGATTTTACTTTTTCATTTCGCTTCTATGATTTTTATTGACTAATATCTTTAGCGCACATATAACTACTATTTTATACAATCACTAACCGTTGTGGAGAACTAACGATATTTCATTTAAGTAGGTACTTTTTTAATAATTTATATCGTTTTTATAATAAAACGATGAACGAGTACAAAATAAGATTTATTTGCGAACGCGTGCGAGGATCGTTTGCTCAAATAGCGATTTTAGGATGTAAACCCAAATTTATGAACACCGCCGTTCTGATAAAAATTGTATTGCCCTCGGGTTTATTTATCGTATTACAACCGCTACTTTTGTTTATTTTTTCATTTCGACGGTCTTATCACGTTGTTATTTGTTATCAGTATGGCATTTATGAGTTTGTTGCTTATGATATAATGTCAGCCTAATAGGTATGGATGATGGTATTCTATTGGATTTAGATGGTATTAACAAGATAGTATTATAAATAAAATAATATTTACAGTTCACAATCACTTATATCCGCTTTTAAATAATCAATACACGTACTTTTATTTTAACAATTCAACCAGATAAGTAGTTTTTAAATATGATAAAGAACTGTATTATGCTTAAGATATAGTATAAGTTGATGACAATACTATTGTTCTGTTTTAAATAGTACTATTTGGGAATATTATTTCTTTTTGAACTGTCTTGTTAAGAACACTCTATTTTACAATAAAGAGAGACGTGATGGAATATATGTATAAGTACAGATTTAAACTGTCTAGCCTACTATTAAAAAAATGTTTATGAAATAATTTTAATTTTAATCCTCAAATTAATCCCAAATCCAGGGCCAGGCCGTTAACCTCGCCAGCAAATACCTCATACAACAAAATTAATTAGAAGCACTATTAGTTATCTCCTCCCTCCATGCGAGTTTTAGGAGCATTTTCAGGTTTTCAAGGGATTTTCATTGCGGCCTCTCACAGACTGCGGTGAGGTACGAGTACGATTGGAATTTTTCGAGTGGAAACGACAGGGTTTACTCAAAACCCCGGATATTCGTTGTACTGGATGAGACAAATAATACCAGTATATTTTTTATGACACTAGAATCTCAGACATGAACAACGTCCATGATACCACTCATACGCTTCTATTCTGGAAGATTAAGATTATATGTCTCTTAGGCTGTAATTTTAATTTTACAGGCGTGATAAGTACCACATTTAAATATAGTACATTATTATGTCTGCGTAAATTTCAATTGACAGATTTTTTCCATCGGTCACTTTGTATCTCAATCACGGTAGATAAATTTATATTCTGTAATTTTACTACGTTACTCGGCAGCCAATTTGCTTTGTTTTTGCAAATTCTACCCTAAAAAAGATTTAATTTACAAATATTCTCAATTTGAAAATGATAATCATAACGTTTGACTACCTAACTATCTATTACCATAAATAACTATTTCATCGCAGGTAACCTGTATACCAAAAGAGGAAATTTTCTTTGGGTTCAAAATATTCCACTACTGACTGGAGGCACGCTTCTATTTTATATATTTGGGACCCTTCTAGTTTCTATATTTATATTTTATTTCCAGCACTTTTGGGGTTGAACAATAAATAAACTGCGGCGACAAGCGGCTGCTGTCTGCAGGACTGGCAATTGAAATTTTATCCCGGCTTTATTCCTATCGGCACCAATAAAATAGTATAAAATAAACAGAATAACCCCCAAAGCGAGTGCATGGTTAAATCATAACATTCTAATTTTATGAACATGACCGCACACGAAAATATTTTATTTCACTTTAAAATAAAATTTCAGCCAAATTTTATATTGACTTTTTTCTAATACTACACACAGGCGGATATAAAATATTCTTAACACCAAATACTTGCTTCATAACTTTTCAGTGATATGTAAATAAATAGATACATGTAATTAGTGTTTGTGATAATAGGAGCAGAGCGTAATAATAACTACTGTTTCCAAGTAATAATCCTTAGCAAATTTAAAAGTAATACTGTATTATCAATTATCTTTGATTACTTTAATAATTCATATTCTTTACAATTTTTAGCTGGTCCCGTGACATCGTCTGCGATTTTAAGGATAGCATATGACCCTCCTCGTGGTGAAGAGATAACAAACAGACAGACAGTCGCACATTCAGAAAAATAGTAGCTAGAATATTGATGTATAGTTACGTGAGTTTATTCTATAGTATACCACAGCCATGGTTTATGTTCTATTATGAAAATGTAAATTACAAGATATGTGAACACATGTAACCGCCATAAAGCAGGGGGCTTAATTTAAAAATGTCTGTCGGCTGCGATCATGCCTATATCCATTATCAATGGCTAGGGTGTCTGTGAGTTTAGTTTTTGTTGATCCCCTCCCTGTATTGAATTTTATATATCTTGTTGAGATGCAGGTAAAAAAGAAAATAAACTTGTTTTACGTGATAATTCGAAGAGAAGTTTTACAATCTTAGGTACTTTTTGAACAAATTGTTACCTTGCTGTTGTAAAATGTGTAATTTAGTCTGGCAAATCACATATATTGGTTGTAAAAGTTACAGTTATTTTATGTTAAAACGTGGGTATGTTAGAGCCAAACTTATTATGATTACCAAAAGTATATATTTTTTTAGAAAGTTTTCAGTAATCTTGAATATTGCCAATTTAGAAAGCAGAAATTTGCCACATATGTGTTTAGATACATGTATAGGGTTTGTTCGTAATCGTAGATAATTTTAATTTATGAGTTGGTAAAACTGTCACTTGGAAAAAGAAAAGAAAAAAATAGTTCGTAGGCGTTGTCGTTTTGTCAGTCGTAAAATAAGCGCATTTTTCGTTTACGTAGTAATTTTAAAATTTGTGGTTTGTTATAAATACTTTGTCAAAAATCAAGGGAGTTATCTGCTGGATACCTGTTGTTGGTTTTGGCGGGGATCAGGTAACTCGGTGCAAAAGCTAAGTTTGGACAAGCCCGAAGTTCTGGGAAGCCTGCCTAAAGCCGAACCGGTAGTCGTCCAATCTAAATGTTAGTGCTTTCCACAAAATCTATCTCTTGCTCACAAAATTTACTACCCCCACTATACAACTGTATATCTACGGATACCAATTGTTTATCAAAACATATAGATTAATTATGTAATGTAAGAATATGCTAAGAAAAGTTATAAAAATCTTTATGGATTCGGGATTTGCTGATTTCTAATTTGTAACAATGGTACAAATTAGAAATCAGGCTAACACATTGTTTGTACCAATATACATATCTCTACCATAATTACCCTGTGTAATATACATATATATGTATTAAAACACATTTAAAAATGGTTTTTTCAATAAATGAATACAAATTATTAATCATTCTGGGCATAATAAAGGTGACTCAAACTTGCCGCAAAATGGAGTCATCCTACACTATAGTATAATAACAGTCTACAAAATAACCCATCTGAAATTACATTCGTACATATTCAATTTTATTTTATTCAACCAAAGTATAAAAACACAGTGTCCTGCTTCAGTAAACAAGTGGGGTCACTGTGAATAACTCAATACCGCCAATGAAGGGTCGGCACTCAGCTCGAATACAAACGGTCGTATTCACGTAATACTTCATTGAAAGCGCTTGCGGATGTTATGATGCTATCACTTTATGCCTTTGAAACATGTTTTTTAATGAAACGGTATTCCTTTTAATTCTATATTCATCATAATATTCAGATACACTACACGAGTACCTACTCGATGTTATTTAATCATACCCGATTGAAGAAATGTGAAATATAAAAAATCAATAACACTATTTACTTGTTAAGTTGGGCCAAACAGGACATGTATCCAGAGCCGTAAAATATATTAATAAAAAAAACGTGTTTGACGGCATTGGTGGTCTAGCGATTTAGCACACCGCTTTTCTCCGACGGTCATGGGTTGGATTCCTCGCACGGTGCAGACATTTGTATTCATGAGTACGTTGGTATATTATTATGTATTAACAAAAAAAAGTGTTAATTTCAGTTGTCTAGTACCCATAAGACAAGCTCTGCTAACCGTGGGACAAGATGGCGCTGTGTTAATTGTGTGTTGTAAAGGGTTATTTGTTAATTTATATTTCTTATATTTCCCTATGTAACTAGATCTCTACTGAAGCACAGAAACTGCCCGTTAATAAGCGGCTCAAAAAATTCACAAGCTACAAAAGAAAATCTCGTCATATGTTTACCATCTTCTTATATCTTCTTCTCCAGTAATTTCATTAATATAATTATGTCATGTAAGCAACAGGAAAACTTAACAAATGTAGGCACAAATAAGTAGTCCTTCGCTAACAGCCGCACTGAGAGACAATATGTTGGAGTAAAGATATTTTTTTTCTAACTTTAACTTTATCCGTATGATTATCATTGACCCCATTAAAAAGAGCTTATACCCCCTCCTCCATTCTGAAATGTATATTTATGCCAAATTCATGATAATTGGTTAAAGCTTGAAAACTTAACTAATAAAAGTTTTGTCGATTTTCTCTGTTTTTTTTAAATAAAGTATCATTTACGTCACTTGATTTTATAACGAGGTTATAAAATCTATTCTCACCTGAAACATTAATAATATCTGTCCAGCCAGCCAGATAGAAAGACACGCTTTAGGTACGCTTATTAGTACGATTTAGTTAATATAAAATAATACAGTACTTACTACAAAATTTTAAAGAACACTGTTTCTAAATAGGTAAAAATCCTCTTGATATCTTATTAAACTTTTAAAAAGAACTACGTTGAATATAAAAGATACAAGTTTTGAATTGCCACTGATTACGGACTTCTATTTTAATAAAATTTCAAAGACATCAAACATTCGCAACTTTTAAATGAAGATTCGTTACTTAATAATAATTCTTATTAAAAATAATATTAATAATATGTCTACAGAGTAATGAATAGTTTATTTAGAATTTTAA
Organism: Achroia grisella; assembly: GCF_030625045.1. NCBI lineage: Eukaryota > Metazoa > Arthropoda > Insecta > Lepidoptera > Pyralidae > Achroia > Achroia grisella. The sequence goes on along the minus strand of NW_026712979.1, from coordinate 5,589,194 downwards.
GAAAAATAAGTAAAAAAGATGTCTTTGAAATATGATGATTAATATGTTAAATTAGTTTCATCTTGTGTTGCCAAGTAGAAAAAAAAAAGATTGTCAGCACATATTTTGTTTATGGTTTATTATCCATGATAGTTCGTATATTTATGTTACGGATATTTCTTTGTTTTATCATTTGAATAACATAAAACAATATAATAAATAAAGATATAGATTATTTTAAATGTACCTTAAATAATACATAAGATAACGGCTAATGATAAGTGGTATCGTCGAATAACACCACGGACGACACTAGAGGTATATACACTAGACGACACTATGCTTTGGAAAAAATCTCGTCATCTTTCGAGCAGTTTGCTTTGTAACTGGTGTTTTGGTTATAAGTCGTAAGGTTAAGCTATGATTAGATTAGTATCACGGGCGTCACATGATAACGTGATGTCTGCAGTGTTGTACGTGTATATTAGTGAAGGTTACAACCTACTTACTATTAGGTGTACCATCAGATTGTTTGCTATTTCTATTACCTAAAATAAGATTATATACATAATACCTACGAGTACGTACGACTATATAACATACTGAGCGTCTTAAATAAAGATAAATATGAAACTTTCTCTATGCAAAGTGTCAAGTGATAAATTATTCATGCATCATTCGTAGGTGGCGCGCAGTCACCATCCTAGATAATCTGCCGTGATTTATGTATCAAGCTTCCGCTGTTATCTGCCTTCTCTGTACATATCCAAGTCGTTGGGCACTTAGAAGCCTAGATATATATCGCGATTGTCAGTAATAGCAATTCGGAGACAGGCGGGATTAGGTGGCTAGTATAATAAAATAACTATATGTATAAAATATGTATAAAAAAATACTTGTGTATAGTAAACACTATTACTTACTCCTCTACCTATAAACAAACGAGGTAAGGTCACGGTTTTTACTGTGATTTTTTCTAGAAGGTTCATTTATACAATCCATATTAAATAAAATAATGTTTATTGAATTTTAATGAAGAAATTATGAATTACCTTAAATGAAGTTCGATAAATATATGCAAACAAAGTAACAAAAGGAGCTGCGGTGACTCTTAGTAACTGCAAGTGTATAGACAACAATCAATGATAATTACTTAATTCAGCCCAAAATAAATGTAATTTAAAAATTAATATAAAAATATATGCAGGTAACATAAACTAAAATGTAGGTACACATAGTTCATAAATACGTACTCTTGAAATGAAAAATAGATTTAAGCAAATCTCGAAGTTCAAAGAATATAGTCTCTAAATCTTCTCAGTAAATACATCAATATAGTAATTCTGCAAAACATTTCAAATATATAATAGTTTTACTGCGAATGCTTTATATATTTCATAAAATCTATAATGAGATCCCTAGAAAAACAATTCCACGCATTATGCAGATTGGATATATCAGGACTATCAAAATGTAATATCGATAAATATTACAAACAAATATATTGGCGGGAATTTCGTTTATCGGTTGCTCTTGAAGTGTGAAAAATGATTCAGAAATTTCATTATACCATTAGTCAAATTGTTTGTATATGATTTATGAATACAGTCTAAATTGAGTACTGATTGGAATTTCAATTTTCTATCCATAACTGTGCTATGATGAATGCGTTCAGTTTGAAATGTAGTGGATTACAGTTTTATGTTACCAGTGTCTAGACCTTTAATTTGGACAATATTGATATTTGTTTCAGATATTATGGATTTATGAAATAATTTTTAGAACTTATATCTTTACAGATATATATAAAAAGAGTACATTATAGTAGATTATTCCATTTTTTAATAAAAATATAAGACGATTTTAAGATTTAGAGTCACAATATTTTACAGTTTAAACAACCACACTAACAAATATAATTGGATTTAACTATAAGTAATTGGTAATAATTAGTAATAATGCTATATTTATTCTTTCCTACTATTTTTAAAATATATGAAAAATGTTTTTTTTGTCATAATATAACTTATATACATCGGTAAATAAATAAATATAATTAAGGTACTTTTTAGGATTTCAAAGAAAGAGATGGCTTCTTGTACATATTTTCTTGTGTTTATAACATAAGTATCATTACTCCTGTTTATCTTTAGAACAAAGCAGCAGTGAAGCAAGCAGAGAAGAAAAACTGGAACTATACCAAGCCTCATGGTCAATTGATAATAGTACGTAACCTCCTCCTTAATAAATGAGATTTTTAATTAATCAATATGGTATGTGTATTAATGCAGTATATATGGAGAATATAGTCAGATTTGTTAGCACATCATGGCAAATTCACTAGGAATTAACGAAATAATTTCCAGTAGGAATCGCGTCGAGATTAAGTTGACATAGTACCTATATTCTAGCAATAAGGCTGAATATTCCTCATTATTATTTATCCCTTCTATCCGTAGTGAGAAGTTAAGGTGATATTATGAGCCTAATGATGTTGTAGTAGAAAGTAATATTAAACCCTTTATCAATGATGTGTTATTGTAGATGGGAAATTGAGTAAATCGGATAAATTTCCATACTGTATACTGTATACCCCATTCGCGCAGTATATTATGGTAGCTATTGTGTAGATGATGTATGCTTTCCTTGCATTCCATTCTTGACGTGAAGCGAGGGGAATAAACTATTTGACGCAGGATTCAGGTGACATAGTGATTGATGTTGCTTATTTCGTTTAAATCTATAAAAAATGTTAACAATATACATTTTGAAGTTAATAGAATGCAACTTGGAGATAGATAGATAGTGCAACTAGATAGATATATGCAAAAAAATTGATTAGACACGTTTGTAGGTATATTGTATATCTATTGATGAAAGCACGAATTCAGCTGATTTATTCGAATACAAAATTCTGATATTTAGTAAAATCGATTTGTGAATCGATTCATTGACACGTAACATGAAAAAGCCCCAATAAAATTATCACGTATGTTTGCAAAACTACCATAGACCTTTTTTCGCGTTATGAATTAAGAATGAAAGCAAACCCTATTAAGAGCAACCGACTAATCAAAGAGTACAAATGAGCTGTGTCGAATTTCACTGAATTAGATCAGATCATTTCAACTCTTTGATATACCAAATAAAATAATAATGGAGATCTTTGATATACCATATGAAAAAATATATAAATTTACTAATGTAAACTTTTCACGAAATTGTCTGTAGGTCGTAGTGGTGGTCTACCTGTATCGGTTATTTTCTTTTATATTACACATAATTAGCCTCACTGGCAGTCCCTGCCCAATTTTACTAGTATTTTATCACTATAACAAGTTTATATTTATTACTTGTATTATAATTATAACTCGGTTTTGTTTTATTTTCTTTTTTAAATTTAAAACAGTTACAGCAAACCCATGTATTATATATGCTATCAGTCTTATTACTATCTAGTTAAATAACAAAATATATGTGTCGAATATACAAATATAGTATAAATAAGTAAGTGAAATTGAAATCATACTAGCTACGAGTCGTTAATACGAGTAGTGTCTACGTAACCGCTACGAACTGTATACTACGAAGACAACCTCCATGAAAAAACTCGTTTATAACATTATTATATGACTAACTGTTATTTTACGAGTATCTAATGGGCTGATAACGGTATTTTATTATTCCCTAATGGCTTATACCTGTCTTATAACGTTACAGACACGATGTGTTATGACCATGCACCGTTCCGACAATTTCGCATAATGGCTCTATCTTTATTGTCTAAGGAATGAATAGAGGACCATAAAAATGCTATAAATTTGCTGCTTTGAAGAGCGCCCTGAGTGAATGATATTATAATAGCTTCGGCCACAATTTGAATGGAATTGCTATCAATAATTTATGGATATTCTAACCCGCTACATAATTATACATGTTATACCATACTCTAATTACTATATGAAATTGATTATGGAATATTACGTTTCAATTTATAAAATGTATTGAAGTATTATATTAGGCAATATTGGAACCAAATATTGAGTGCTTTTTTTACTTTAATAATAAATGTATTGTTTTAATTAGAAGTCAATTAGTATTGTGCATAATGTCGTTGTAATTCTTTTCAAAGTATCAATATTTTAAACAATAAAGAGTTACTACGAAATTGGTTTACATATCTATTTTACTTATTTGCGCAGTAGCATGACCTACTAACCTTATATTATCAAGACCCTCTTATTGTAGGCACAACTGGGGGATCAATGAATAATAGGACTTTTATTAATAAATACATAATATTATTGGAATTGCCTTAGAGTTCATGGTTTAGCCAAAAATGAACTAATAAATGATTATAAATTGAATAAGCTTTAAAATATTACAATAATAAATACTGTATCTATATTTTTAACAGTTATATTATGCCTAATTAAAAAAATAGAATTTTATGCTTTATTTGCATTTATAAAATACAATATTTATATTTTATTAATCTTGGAATGTATAATCTTGTAATTATAAACAGTTGCAACTGATATTTATACACAATGCAATAAAACAGCCTTATTATTGAAAACTATGTGTATACAAATGTACGTTATCTTTATTATTATATTTAAAAAAAATTACTGTTTATTTTATAATTCAATACCATAATTTTTGGGAATTAAGTTTTTTAAAAAGGCTCTGGTAATCTTTTAAAAATTTTATTCCAATTTTTCATATATATATGCAGACGAATTTATATTTACGACTTTTACAACCTGTTAATAATAAAATCGACTTTCAATGATCTGAAATGACTCAAATATTAGACACCGCACTTCAAAGACGCTGTAACTGTGTTATATAAAAATCTGTTTATCGTACATTAAATTCTAGGTAGGTACTCCAGCCTTAAAAGAGTTTATTCGCAATTTAAATATTCAGATTAACTTTCGAATTCTATTAAGCTTAAATAGAATAGAAGTCATTAGAACTTTCACTTTAGGCTGCTGAAACTTATTTTCATAAATAATATCGTAAGCATTCGAAACGTTTGAACGTAAATTACATATAAAGACATTACGCAGTCAAAGCGATTCGATTAAATTTGTTAGTAATCAAAAAATTTACTACTTATTTAATAATAATAATATTAAATATTAGTTGATACGTTGAATAAGTTTATTAGTAATGTTCATTGACTATTGGCTAAATTGCAGTAGCCTAACTCTCGTGATTCCCCTTAAAACCATCACGGTTAGTTCCTAGTGAATTAGCTATGATATTAACTGACTCATTTTTATACACTTTACTCATGACCTGTCAGCTTATATGTATTATTAATGTAGCCATAATCATCATTCCAATACTATCTGAGAAAAAAACACCAAAAAGTTCATAGTAAAATTTGCGTATTTGTAACTCTTTTAGTCTCTACAATATTGACCTTGAGTACAATAAAATGATAACATTAATGAATGGGATAAAACATTGTAATTCTCTAATAAAATTAACACAATAATGAAACCAACGATCTAATACGTAATGAAACAAAAACATAAGTTTATTTAGTTTGTCACTTAAGATTTGGATTTACAATTGTTCAGAGCGTTTGTTATTTAAATTAGTGCTTGGAATAAATTAAGAAGTATGATAAAACCACAAAGAACTAAGTCTCAGTTGTACAATATCTTAAAAGATATAGTTATCTGGGGATCAGTAAAACATAAAACTGTATTAACTTTAACATATTTTGTGACACGTAGGTATCAATTTATGATGCTATTATAAAAGCTAAGAATTGCTTTGTCGTCTCAAATTTTATATAGTTAACAATACCCAATGATTGTGATAAATAATGGCATTATAAGTTATCTGCATTATTATAATTCATTATTTATGAATCTAAGATCGATAACAGATATAGGTAATTTATGAGAGAAAATAAAATTTAAACTACCAACTGGTGATACTGAAATCTTATAAAATATATATACTTACCACTTCGAAAATGTATAAGAATATCGTGTAGCACACATTCGACAAAACGTTATCATCACCTATCAAATAGCTTTGGTTCCACTTGTGTACACTGTTTTTTATTCTCAGGTGTAAAGAAGTTAGATAAGAAGAACAATATAAATAAGCGAAATCTGTAACCCTAATCAATACATGAATGATTAAATGGTAAAATTAAAATACTTATATTTATGGTTTATACTTGTATGTCATATATATTACCGTTTCTAAGGCTCAGGAAAACTAAGTTTTCCGTAATTCTCTCAAATATTTCATACGTTTCAGCAAAAGCTACACTGTACGTAGCACATTGGGAAACTTTTTAAACCGCCATAAAACAAACAAGTATCGTTCCGCCCCACGGTCACGGGCGGGGCGTGCCGCCGCGCATAAATACGTAACAATCACTGTAAATACTCAGATATACACAGCTCTTGTGTATGGAAACAGGAAATTTTCAGAACATTCTGTAAAATAATGATTAATATACTGAAATGTTTATTCGTAGTAAATATATAATATTTTACTTCTTCTGATCATATTTATCGTCAGTTAAAGGCCTTTTTTAAGAAAATTGTGATGGTACTTAATGAAAATACGTCATTGATGTTTTATATTAAATTACACCTCGATATTTTAATTCGTTCCTGCTTATGACTATATGATTTTGTTATAATATTTAGCAATCTTTTAAGAATTTGAGCGTCGTGGCATAGTATTTTATACTATCTATTACTACTCTGATTTATGATCACGAGTACATAATCTGACCGACATAAAAAGAAACTTTGTTTGTAATTTTAAATTACTGACTAACTTTCCAATAAAAAAAAACCGATGTAAAACCAAAAATTATTCCGAAAGACGGAGATAGATTCGCTATCTACCTGATTTGGGATAGCAGTCTTGACAGTATGTTATATCACAGATAACATAATATATTCTGTATTTGAAACATTTTTAAAAAATATTTAATCGTTGAAAATCTTGTTGAATTATTAAAGAAGTTAATGTTTTCACGATTTTTTTTATAAGCAGGGATAAAACGTAGAATCTACGTTTTGGTATTCAGATTTTTTATCAAATGCTAAACACAACGAATATATCACTTAATAAACTAATTTTTCGTTGAGACTTTAAGGTGAATATGACATAATAGGCTCTACTGCCGTCATTTGGTTTAGTTTGTTATCACTATTTTTCAATGGAGAAGTGTTAGGCAAAAACTTTAATTGACACAACGTAGTCTATTTCTATAGTTAAAGAATATTTGCATGCACGTAGGTACATTATAGGCAATTAATTCTGATACTAACAGAACAGCAGAAAAAAGGACAAGAATCTCAACAGTTTTTATTTTAAATAAACTATATGTTAGGGAAAACAATTTGAGTCACGTAATTTTCAATTAAATCGCCATAAATACTTCAGGAAGCAAACATTCCTCGTATATGAAACCAGCTAGACGTACTTTAGATAAGAAATAATGATAGCGAAATGTAAATGCTGGAAATTTTCCGCATTGCGCGCCGTCGTATCGGGTTATTTTGCATATACCCTCATGCAGACGCTATTGATTTTGTCTGTGTTAGGGGGACACGCTGATAATCATATTATGTAGTATTATAAATATATTCGGGGATTTTATGCCTACAGCGGTGTACACGTACTAATTTAACCTTGAAACTCAGACCCTCCTGTATTGCAAATATAAATGAAGGGTTGTAATGAGAGAGGGAGATTGCTTGTTGTTTATAATAAAATTATATAATAACTATAGTTTACGGAATACTTAATAGTAGTAATGCGATGCCAGAAAGTATTTTGATAACAAACAGTTATCTATAAACTCAAATAATGGAAAAATATCGCATATCATATCGGGGTTTCATTTAAATCCATGACTATATTAAAACATGCAATTCAAATAAAAAGGAAAACAATAGTTTCATTCCACATATCATTACGACACTAATTTCTTCCTCTTTCTTCTTAGCTGAATTTGGCAAGGCCAAATGTGGCAGTAGAATAATAAAATTGACTATTGAGAAGGATTTGCTTTATGCAGATTACTTTTCCAACAAAATAATCTACATATTAACCTTACTCTATTCAACTATGCATACAAGTACCTACTCATGCTGCATACAATAGACATATAGGAATATTAGTATGAAATTATAATTTGAAAGCCATGTATGTATGAAATAATAATTACGTATACCTCATTGAAACACACACCATCTATAACAGGTTGGTCTCTGCATATAAACCATGCATGTACCTGTCACATTATTGAATTAGCGACTCGCGGCTTCAGGGAGAAAATTAAACGCAAAGCACCTACAAATCAACACGTTTGTACCGTCTACTCGTTAAATATTAATAAACTTTCTTAAACACGTGTTCTTGACTTGTATGTAATGATTAACATCATGTACCCTTCCATGGTTCTAATTAGAAACTGTGATTGCTATGTTTACTTTTGGGGGCGTAATAATATGCTCATAACGTTGTCGCAACTCAGTTAAAGATGACTATGTGTATGATTTATAGATAGTCGGAGGTTAGAGCATATTTTACTATTTTGAAATAGCTATAATATTACAAACTCTTGTATATGACAATATTTTCCATTCTTATGTTTATACTCCTTTTAGACTAGGTACTTTAATTGAAAAGGAAGGAAAAAGACTGTTACTGGTACATGTTATTCATATACTAGATTTAATATCAAATATAAATCACTCTTCTTTGTTTGCAAGACGACTTAATAAATATTTAATTTCAGTTTGAATGGAGCTCATACCAATAAAATTTTCTGAAATCATGGTATCTAAATTAACCACCACTACCACGATATTCTATATATTTAATTATACTATTTTAATTGTGTAGTATACATTAAAAAAATATGAGTCCAAATTGTAGAAAAATACAGCCTGTTCAGACAACTTAGTTTCGGTAATTTTTTGTCTTGTTACTTTTAAATTATAATATTTATTTTAAAAGAGTAACAAGCTAACTCATTTTTCTGGGCTGAAATAGCATTCCAAATGAGTTATACAATAAAAAAAAGATTATTTGAAAGTACTAAACATGCTGTATCTATCCAATATAATCTACATGACAAATTGTAAAAAAAGTATTATATATGAACTATAAAGTATAGTCGATAAACTAATGTAACCAAAATAGAGTAACAAACTACTAAATCAACCACCATTAAAAATAACTAGTAACGTGATCGTTACCTTAAACTATAATTAAGGCAAGTTAATCTAAAACGTTCTTAGACCTCATATTAAATGCATTCGCTCTCAGGCGGAGTTGAGAAACTTGCTCTTAGCGATTCCTTGGATACCAGTTTGAGTTTTAAAAGCTACTACGAGAAATATCTTATATGCCACTTATTAATTAAACTCGTTACACTACTTGAGTGGTAGACACGAGTGTTTTTATTATTAATACCGATGCAAATATATATATTATTAACATTTATTTAAAATATGTATGTATTCAGGATCCAAACGAATTTAATTTTATGAATATATTATTTCAAACCAAGTTTTAGACTTAATTAGTTCTATAACAAATATTTCGATTGCTTATAATGGTTATTGTTCTTTTCTGAACTGATCTAATTATTAGAAATAAGCTATAAAAACAGACATTTAAATTAAAATTTCAAATTATTGGCTTGACGATCGTTAACAGTCTGCATCTACAAAAAATATCGTATGGCTAAATATTCTTTCGAAATCATTATGGATTATATAGCACATTCAATTGTTATTTTCATTCAGTGACAATTTCTGTGCAATGTCCGCTACAAATTACAGTCTTTTTTTACTTTTGTCTGGCCTTAGTCCCATTTATTTGGGGTCGGTCCGTCTGGTCAATCTTCGCTAGTACGGTCTGTCCTGGGTCGTCTTCCGCTAGAAATTACAGTGATGCATAAAAAACATTTCATTGCTCTGCTCCGCAATTCTCAATACGCGGCATCTTATATTCAATTACTGATATATTATAAATATGATACCTTTATATTATTCAATAAACTATAATAATATTAATGAATGAAATTTCAATTTATTGAAAATGCACACACAGAAAGCTGTCCTTTGATCTACGAAGTCCTGATAAAGTCTATAAATTACTATTTCGCGTAATCTTAGTGTAATTAAGGCGCGTTTAGACTAGCGTGATGTGAAAACGCCAAAATTAAATTAACGTAAATCACATCACAGAGGATTTACGATGCTGACTATGTGCGTCTAACGTAAAATCGAATCAGTGTTTCGCGTTAGTGGTTTCACTCCGTTTGTAACGAAGCGAGACGCCTCCTGAGATATAGTTTCGTATATGTAGTCATCTGTTATAGTGTCTACGCCCTTAAATTAATAATTATTGATTGCTATTATTGAAGTGACTATTTCTGTCATTTCAAGGTTTAATTATATATAAAAAACTAGCAATACGCTCTGGCTTGGCCCTGGTGCAATCATTGTATGTATTTAATTTTTTTTTTATAATAGTTAGAATCTGAAAAAAAAATTAATCTTATATCAAAAATGTCTTAGTGATAGTAATGTATGTTTTTATTAATGAGAGAGTAGCAGAAATATTGAGAACCGATACGATAAAAACCTTCAAGAAAAGTTATTTTCATCCAAAAGATCGACTAGTCACTAGTCACAGTGCATCCTTATGATGTTATTTATTTTATTTATTTATTTATTCTTTAATGCTCACTAAAATGTCCAGACTTGTACAAAGGCGGCTTAATGCCATATGGCATTCTCCACCAGCTAACCTTTAGGTATACAGAACGCGTTGTGGGGCTGCTCTAATCACTATGATGTCAAAAACAAACACAAAGTTACTAATAAATATTATATAATACACACTGAAATGCAAATAAATATATACAAATAAAAATATATATAGTATACCTGATATTATATAATGTCATACATTAATGTTAAATATAGATAAATATAATACTAATTTTACAATGCAATACAGTTATAACTCATTTTTTATTAATGAGAAGAAAATTAAATAATTTATTTTTTCAAAAATGGGCTTGTTGTTGATGTGTGTAGGTTTTCGTGGGAGGCAATAATCATTTACTAACTACACGAACAGCTGCCCTTAATACGAGGTTAAATGCGGATAACAGAGTCCAATATACTACATACATCACATCAACAACACCGTCAACAGGCTATAATAGTTTGCTACCTAAGCCATACAAAAAAATAAAAGTTTTCTTTCTATTGACTCCTGATAAAAAATATTAGCAATTAAAAGTTCATAAGCAAGTAATATAAAATGATTCTATAAATATCAGCTATTAAAAGGTATTCATTCGTGAAACAGTATTAGTGCAAAGAAATATCGACTCTTAAATATAAGAGAGATTGAAAGTTATTAAACAAAATAATTGATTTTGCAAGCTAACAAGATCGTCTGAATTTAGTTATGAACAGTCTACTGAGTTTACAGCAGTTGTGGACGATGCAAATGATATCGTAATATAAAATTTATAATTGAATAGTCTAACGAGAATCTAATTTTAATAACGTTTTTATTTTTAAATTATATTGTGAGCTGTTGATTAGTTTATGAATGCAAACACACAATACAATTACGTTTTACAAATTGTTAAAGTAAATTTCAATAAATAATATCAAATTTATATTTCAATAAATTACGACTGTTTTGTTGTAAATTTGTATATATACATATATATGGACAACTGCTACATATGTAGGTATATACAGAATATAGTATCCACGGCCGCTACTATCAATTCTTTCATCTATAGCAGCAATAAATAAATTATATAATAGTTTTATGTAATATACTAAATATATATGTCTATTTTTATTAGAAACTTAAACCTCCAACGAACTTCTTCTACTGGAATATTCTTTTACTTTCTTTCAAAGGACGTAAAAAGTTGTTATGGAGGTCAAGGAAAATTAATCCAAAGAAAAAACAGGTTTACTAAAACCAATGCTTATGAATAAGTGAGTAGGAGTAGTTATACGTAAATTATAGTTATTACTAAATGGTCACATAATTATATTTTCTGTAAAAATAAGTATTTATTTTAAATAATTTATTTGGAAGCTAGTGTTCTTAATTAAACCTTTTTAAAAATCTTTAAAACAATATTGCACTATACTATATTTATACCTCGGAACCATTACACACCCATTCCAAGAAATTTCTCATTTAACGCTCAATCTGTTTCGATTACAAACAAACATAAAACTTTCTAACCACAAATAAATTGAAAATTAACGTTCAACGAGCCAGTAAAGACCTAACAAGGTTGTCATATTACCGTAAGATTTTTCGAATTGGTAAAGTTAAACGCTTGAATAAACTGTAAATGTCTTAATTTCCTGACGGTGCCGCTCGCGGATTATCCAACTGAATCGTTCTCACTCACTGATATAAATCTTTTAACACTCATTCTGGGATTTCGTAGATCTTCTACGAGCCCTCGCTAACTCCTACAAGTGCAATTAGCTTCACTTTCGAGAGTTTCTGTAATCTGAAATAAACCTATGAACGGGACGCCTTGTAATTTAAATAAACAAATGGCTGCCACTGTCTGATATTCTGTTGAAAATTATTAGCAGGAAGTATTTTTATTTATGCTGGTGTTTATTACAGATTATTTTATGTGTCTATGTGACTACTGTGATATATTTGTTTCTATCTTGTCAGCATTAGGTATTGGTAAATACTTATTTTTTTATGACTACAACATTTACCTACTTGTATACATTGTGTACACCTATTTGTATTTTTTTTTATGTTAAGTATTATTTTGAATATGTTAACTTCTTTTGTTAACTAAATATAATCTAACATAAACAGCTATTTAGAGAGTAATTTCAGTTTCGATAAGAAATATACTTCAATTAGGATTTATTATAATAAGTTCAGAATTTCCGAGCATTTCCAGCAACTGTAGTTAATTTGATGTAATCTTTCAATCGGAGATTTTTTTTGAGAAAACATATGTAATCTTCGTCTTTCAAGATATTCTAAATATATATATTATTTAGTAATAAAATCTTATTGTAATTATTTTGTAATTATTTAAACTATTTAACTGTTCTAAACTTTTATCAGGGAGAAAATATACATTATTCATAATTTAATGGTTTCTGACGTACAGTCGATAAAGTTCACAATCTAAATAAAATTATATATACATATATACATCTTGAAGCTTATTTATTCGTTCATAACTTAGATCAAATTATTATTCGTTCCAAGTAAGAAGAAAATATTGAAGTCCATTATTCAAAATTAATAATCCGCTAAATTTATATGAATTCCAACTTTCTAATCTTCGGTTACTGAGGTAATGCTGAATCGTCTATATACAGGTGGTATCTAAATAAATAACACCATTTTTTACAATATTTATATGCATATTTTGTTTAACGCAATGAATATTTTTTTATTAGACAAATTATCCATTAATTCCAATAAACAAAATAATGTGAATGCAAGAAATACCATGTTTTGCATTTTCTTCGCCGCTGTAATTTTGTTTAGTGAAATACATACATTTTAACTCAACAACGTTAAGTCAATAAATTTTTAAAGTTTACATAAAAACGTGTATCAGTATTTTTAAAATAAATTGCAGTCACATTCTTGTGTAAGTTACAAAAAAAGCAACAACCTGTATTCCAATTTATCTGGGGTTCAACAAATTGCGTAGTCACCGCGACTTACCCCTTAACATTGTACCAATAAATCAAGCAACACGCTACACTAAATTATAGTTATACCACATTTTAAACTAAACAGGAATTTAATAATGAAGACACGCATCGATTGTTTAACGGCGCCTTAATTGAATTAAGTGCGACGTATTTTGATATATTAAAGGGTTGAGCGATTTAATCTGTGATTTACAAGATTTAGATTTCGTGGTATTGTTTCATAGTATTTTATAGTACATGAATTATTTTTAACTAGCTTCTCGCACAGAATAAGTTGAAATACGATGAAATAAAGCCTACATTTTAAATTACATCATAGGTACATTGATAAAAACTGTATTGAAGTGTATGCCGTCATTTTTGTACGTATACAATATTTATGTGTAAATAATATACCATCAAAATAAATAGGCACTTAGAAAGCTAGAAAAAATCTTTTTAATTCAATATATGAATTCCTCCAATTATACTCACACAAATTCAACCACGTGAGTTTTAAAACCATTTATTTTTTTATTTACAAATAAAATCACTCTCTCATAACGCCATACCAACTGGGACGCTTGCTTTTTAAAAAGGATTAATTCGGCGGGCAGACAACGCACTTTTAGTAAAAAACTTTTCAGACATGTCATGTTCCGTGCTGTTCCGTGTGTAATTAAACTTTCACAAACGTTATACAATATCGAGACTGTCTGTCTGTATATGCAGATTATGGATACAGAACCATTGAATTTCAGTGAATGCAAATTGGCAGAAAAGTTTATAACAAGCGGCTGCTATGAATAAGGAACAGACAATACACAATCAATTTGTTTTATTTGTTCGCGCAATAAATTGCATATCGTAGTTCAAAAAGTGCTTCGTTCATACAATAAACAGTATATATGTAGTATGAAAACTCGTGATCAGGTATTGTCTGTAGGAATTGAACTGCTTTAGGCGCTATTCCTGATGTACTGTATACCATAATTGTAATAATATAACTAATATTTTTATTTTTATGATGCGTTTTCAAAACTTTAGTTGAATAATAATACAAAATGACTATACATTTTGTATGTTTAGCCAACTAAAGTTTTAAACTCTTAAGTTTCATAACGTTTATTCAAAAGAGCCAAGCTTCTTTTCAATTCCTTTGGGCTAAATCTGTCTTCTGAATGTTACGTTTGCTATGAAAAAAATAACTGTTAAAAATGCTTAAGATTAAGTTTATTTTAATAAAGAATTTTTAAACTATTACGTAGTTTGTGGGTTCATTTCTTACAAGATACAAAAAATATATGCATGAGTATTATTATTTGTATTGGTATAGTTATTTTTTATAAATATATTATATAGGTGTCTACAAATACGATGTTTTTAAGTAATTTCTATCAATTCTTTTGTACGTGTAATTCAAGATATGATAATTAGAGCTGTGTTAATTTGTACTGTGTAATTATCATTGCAAATTACTATAACAAGACAGAATATCCACGCTATATTACAAATGAAATTTACACAAATAAATTCATATAAATACAATGTCTTTAAAAAAATTCTATTAATTAATTTGTACGCGTAATTCAAAAAATGATAATTGGAGCTGTGTCAATTTGTACCATGTAATTATTATTACAAATAAAAAAAGTCAGAATAGTTAAGCAATATTACAAATGAATTTACACAAAAACATTCACAGAAAATGTATCAAATTAAGTTTATCTAAAAATCATATCACGCTCTAATTGGCGCCGAGAGAGTGGAGAGTCGTTTTGTCCCCTAACAAAATATTGACTCAAAACTCCCTTTGCATCTTCCCTGTTGTTCAAAGTAGATTAATGTTTGTACTGAGTTATTTGCGCTTTCTTCATAAAAAATGGTCCAAACAGTCCCACAGACAAATAAGGGCATCGTTTTAATAACTTACACCGTATTATCAAAGCTTATCTCGCTTCTTAATGCAAATCTAAATCTGACTTTCTCGTACTCTTTAAGTTCATTTTTTTTTGAGAGGGTATTTTGTATTTCATAATAAGTATTATGCTTTACTATGTTCATGTCATACTTATTATTGCCAATATAAATATAGTTTAAAAATAAAAGATATATGAAGTGTAAGATGCAAGTAGTATTTACTGTTAGTAGTTTTATTAGTCTAATTATTAATATGCTGTTATAAATTTGATGCAGTCATTATTAAGTAATTAATAATAGTAATTTTATTATTATATTTAAAAAAATCATTGTCGTATCTACATGATAATAGCTATGATAATAGTAATACATCAATATTATGTGTGTTACCTACACTATTTTTATTCATAAAAAATAACCTTTATTTTAGTCTAAAATGTACATACGGGTATCTTACCTAAGTAATATATGAATATCGCTCATATTAAAGATCACAACACATGCCTAGTCATCGAAATTGAACCTAGCCGTGAGTTGAGATGAATATAGGTATTGTATACAATAATGAATCGAATTTCGGTCGAAGCATATAAATTTACTACATTCTAAGAAAATAATACAATGTCTGGCTATAAACTGATTTATCTCAACTGAAGAGACTTGCAATGCAATGCAATTTGAAAATATTCTAGAATGTCTTCTGTCTAAAAAGGTTTGTTTGAGACGTGTATTTATAATAATAGATCCTTACCTATGAAATGTTATTTTAAAATACGACTATTGTGAAAATCAATATATTGACTAGACTTCTCAGTACTATCTATATATATATAACCAGATAATAGATATAAAGTACTGCATATATAAGTTATTAAACGTTTTCAGTTGTATTAGCAGTAGCAGAAGTACTAGCGATGAGACCACAAGAAGACAACATTTTGTGAATCAGCTGTTACCTACAAAGTTATATGGACTGTTGGATGATAACTGATGGATGGATATGAAAACTTTATGATATAAGGACAAAATTAAAACAAATAAAGGATTTTATAGAAGTGTTATTATACATTTAATGACTTATAAAATAAGTGTAATGGGCATATTGAAATTATAATCAGCAAATTAAAAATTTCCTTATTTAACATGTATTTATTTTAGATATTACAATTAATTAATTATAAATTATAGTATATAATTAAATTTAATAGTGTAATAAAATGTAAAAGTTATGAATAAATGAAATGAATTAATCAAATTAGTAAGCTTTCATCACAACATCGCTGTTCAACAAGATTCATAACAAAATTTGTTTTTCATTTAATTTCAGAAGGTCTATTTATTAGGTTGTTCTGATTTAATCCGTACATATATACAAACAACGCACGTAACAATGTCGAAGTTACAGGAAATCGGGAAATTTGAAAAGCTTCAAGTAGAGCGAGCAAATAACTCGCCTTTTGTGATATACGACGATGTAATCTCCGCGTCTGGGGATTTTAATTACTTATTGGAAACTTGTGGCCGCCGGCTGTAGGATTGTCTCAGCTTTATTGCGAGATTTCGAGAATTGACAGTGTGGGAGCTATCATTGTTAACATTTTCGACAACACATCACTGAATTGAAAAAAAATCATTATTATTTTTGTACTTTTTAACCTCGTAGACCTGTATGAGATAGAAAGATTCGAGTGAATAAGGTGATATCTTCTTATTGTTTAGCCATGGACAATAAATGTTTCAAAAGATAATGTAGATTTAAAAAATATTTACTTCAGTAACAAAGCCTAATCTTTATATAATTTAAACTATGGTCAATGCCTCTAAATACATATATTAGAAGAGTTCTCTTTTGTATCATTGTATAAGTTTGAGATTAGACAACAAAAGACAGCTTAGATAACAAACAAAGTGTTTATCATCGAAATTTATACATACATTAAAAATACACAGATTCATATTATAAATACGAAACTTTGTTTGTCTGTTTATTTGTTACCTTTTCAAGACAAATTAGTTAAACGGATTATAATGAAATTTTGCTTGAAGGTAGTAGCACTGTATAATGAAAACGGACAAATGATATATTTTATCTCCAATACTAATAAGAATGGTGTTTAAGTTTACGCAGGAAAAGTCGCAGGATCAGCGAGTTACAAATATCATAAAGATTAATTAATTTTTAGTATAAATAATTGATACATATTATATACGACTAAAATATTACAAATACTAGTTAAGTCCTCGACTTCGTTTTTCTGTGATCGACGTACAGAAAAACTGACATAAACTCTAGTAATTAGAGTTTATGTCAGTTTGTTTCGAGTTCTGTTACACCTATTATTTATAGATTTTCTTATGTATCTTTATACAGATAGTAATTAATTTACGTTTTTATTACATTTTTATTTAAAGTTTTAGTTTACATTTTTATTACATGTATGTATATGTCGATATTAAGCATTAATGTGTTCGTTGTAGGTACGTGTAGGTATTTTGAAGAGTCGGGAACTAATGGTAAGGGTTGTTATGTCAACATAATGCAGGATGTGATTCCGTCGGTCGCACGTCAACTTCTATGTATCTTAGTTCCAGACGGAATATATTGCGGTCCCGACATCAAAGTAAGTGTAAACTTTGCTATGAGAATCTAAGTCAAATAATCACTCGTGTTGCATTTAATTGTTTGATTTGTAGAACTTCATTTCGGGCGCTATGTTTAAAATTGTTTACTGTGACTGTGTTTAAATACAGTCATACATAATACATGAGTTTTGCAAAAAGATATTCTATTTATATTAGAATACTGTTCTTTGTGGATTAAGTATTAACACTTGAAAACATTTTGATTTTTATGTCGGCGGATAATTCTGAGTAGGTAATTTAAATGGTAGAAATATATAATCCAGAGGTATCCACGCAGCAGTCTTTTTATAAAGTAGACGTCGGTATTCTATTAGGTACCTATTATCTATAGATACTGACTAGAATCTCATTTTAGAATTATATACATAAATATTTATAGGAATGTATGTAAGTATTTTTGTTAGTTATTTTAGTACCCGCTATATACACGTCCATAGGCTAAGGTAATCATTTACCTTCAGATGGGCCGTATTATTATTTACCACCACCATAATATAAAAAAAAGAACAAAAGTAGTCAAACATAAATTGCCAACGAAATTAATTTTGGGCTCATTTAATACAGTAGATTTATATTTTTGATAATTTTCCGGTGCTGGAAATGTTGATAAAACAAAAATTTAATTCGCGGGGCAATGCGGTAGTACTGCATTGGATTCGAATATAGCTAGACTAGTGGATATAAAAAGTTTCGCACGAGTTCGCTACAAAAGACGTCTATAATTGACAATGCTTCTGAATATCACAGTTGGAATAAAGGTGTGTCTAATAAATTAAAAATTGTCTTTATATAATATTATTGTGAAAATGTTCAAATTATCTTTTTTTATACAGATCAGCGAAACTGTACAGAAAGTTAAACAATTTAATATGAAAAGCAGCACTCATATGAAATTTACAATCTAGTTATAAAATTTCATCATTAGCGTAACTTGGAAAATATCAATTTAAATTGTAATGATTAATTGCCGAGCGTACCAGAGCATATCGTAATTTAAATACACATTGTAAGACTGCATCGTGGGCTTGTAAATTAATATATATTATGTACATTATGTATTTAGTGCCAATGACTTCTTTCAATAGACGATCTCAAATATTAGCTCTGGGTTCTTTGATCTGATCCAGCCGGCGCTCATTTTGCCGACGTGTGCCTCTTAATTAAGATCAAACAAGACGTGATGCGACGATGAAACTCAATATTGGATACAGTAATCACAGGTATTTGAAACAATTTTAAGTGATGTACTAAATTGCTTCGTAAAATGATTAATTATTTTTGAGACATATGTCTTATATAAATCACAAATTTAGAAGTACTAATATGTGAAACGGGTAAATAACTTATAAAAATACTTACATACATCCGGGTAAATATGTACATAGTTCTATAATTAGATTCTAGTCAGTATATATATATAGATAATAATGCCCAATGCTATTATGAAGTATATTTTATAAAAAGACAGTTACGTGAATACCTTTGGCTCAAATATTTCAGCCGTCAATCTGCTATACTATTATACAATTTATATTTCAGAAAATAAGGCAATGATCACATAATAAAATAACACAATAAAGCATTTACAAATACAATTTTACAAATACAAAATTACTTCAATACATCTAGTATTAAAGATAAAACAAAATATTGAATTAGTATATTTTTGAAAGTATTATTAATAATCCTTTCAAAAATTTGTGTTAAAATCCCCGACAACCAAAATCAATGACTAATTATTGTTATAGTCTAAATACTAAATAGTATTATATGCTTATGTTATCTGTGGTCTTAACTACAAATTCGATTGATTGGGGCTCTTCAATTGACTCCCGGCTTAGCCAGTCAGCTGCACAACCGTCTGATTGGCAATTAGACTGTACCCTTGCCAGGTGTCTCTAGCCCGATTTTCTTAAGCTTGGATTTCTTTGAACTTATTCTATAGTATTTGTTTTTTTTTTCTAATATTTGACTAATTATTATATTTGTATAATGTATGCCTAATTTTATAACAACTGAGGAAGACGTTAACTTAAATAATGAATATTTGTTTTTGTTTTGCCAAAAAACATCATGATTCTACATACTACGTGGAATAATTTACTAAAGTTACATGAAATTGTCTGAATAGTTTAGGATTACTTTTCATTTTAATATATAAAGAAGATTACTACTGGAATCTATAGTACTCCTATCTAAAGACATTACACATCTCAAGTACCTACTGTCATCAAATGTTAACATATACATATCCTTATTTTGGTAATCGAGTAAAAATTAGAAAGATTTAATTAGAATTATTATTTATTTGTGACTAAGGAAACTAGTAATTTTGTTTGACATCTATTATAATACAAAAAAATATCCAATCAGTTATTAAAGACGAGGCTTAAAGCATTGCAGTATCAGCATTCACTAAAAGATCTTTGCTAGAATAGAAAAGGAGCTAACATTATTTTTTCCATGTTTTTTTACCCTTTTTACAGGTACATAAGTAACGGCACAAAGACTGTATTTATTCTACTGGGACTTAAAACGCGAGTGGGATGGAATTTCAGAAGATTAAAAATACTATTAACTTGCTCTCAAATTATATATTTGTTGAGGATATATTTTCTACTCTCTTTATTTTTTATTTGTCTACTGTTAACATAATAATACCTTATTTCTATTGTTAACAGTTATCTCAAATAGGGTAGTCAGAGGCAACTGTCGATGTCACGGTAAACGCAAGATTTGAACGCCCTGATTTAGTTAGGTACATTTGGATCCGCCGTGACCACTATCACATTGATTCGATTGCAATCCTACCACTGTCTCTAGGATTAATTTTTGGTAATTTCCTTCACAATCTTCCTTCGTAAAATGTGATATGAGAGAAATATGAATTTACACACATTATTTTTGTGGTTTCTCTGAGAATTGAACTCATGACCTTATGGATGTAAACCAGGGTATCAAACTACTAGGCTACGACACTTATACTACTAATACTATAATATTATAATATTAATCTACATAGTACAAAGTGAGCTTATATTTTTATTAAGTATATAAATTAGAGAATTTCTTTTCATTATTTTGACACCTTTCGTAATAATACTTTAGTCAATGAATACAAATTAACGTAATATCTTAATTCTGTATCTCTAATATAATGGCTTTTTAAAAATTTATTATATAAAAAAACTATTATTTTTTTATTTTTTTTGCAATTGGATAATTAAGTCAGATCGACCTACTACTTAGATGACTAGCCTACTTTTTAGATGATGATATAATATGTAATATTTGTTATTTAAATCTCAAAAATAATATGGCAGGTGTAGGATATACCTATTCATACTAATATATTATTATTATTATTATACACAGAAGTAAATTGAGAAGAACTGGCAAGAAACTCAACGGATTTTTTTTAAAACGATTTTAATTATTATTCATTATACGTAAATAAGAATATATAATAAATCAAATTATTTTACTAAAAGTTTCAGTCTACATCATTTTATAAAAGTATACGAAGAAATAATATTATACTCCGACATGCATAGTATAATATTGTTAAAAAAATATTTTACGTACAAATTCTTGTTTGTTCATTAGAGAGTCTAGTCTACGTCTAGTGAAAAAAGGTCAAGTTAATTGATTGTGACAACACAACAAACGTGATTTTTATTTAATTTTGCATATTTTACAACATTGTTGATCATAAAATATACTATATACATATAGTACACTATGTAGTCTACGATTCATGTCGAAAAAAATATACAAATATAAATTAGTAGTCAAGAAATTTTTAAAAGAAATACAAACCTATTTTATTAAATTAACCATACCAACTTGTACATTCAAATAAATATATAGGTATACTATGCAATATAGCAGATTGAAATGTATTTTATTTAAGATAAAATTATGAAGTAAATATACATTTATCACAATCCATATAAACTAGCTATTTAACTTTTAAAATATACGACATTTGACTTAATTACAAAGCTTTTTAAGTTTTCATTATTAAAGATTATTACAATATAGGTGCTTTATTTTCAATTATATCCGAATATGAGGTATTTCAATCAAATATCAGGCTAACATTATCTACAACAAAGCAATATAACAATATTTCAGCCGCCCCAATCTCACCCCGTACTCACGTCAACACTAAGTCGTTACTCCATAAGATTTTCGGCAATTATCTTAATCGGATTAGGTGAGCTCGTCGGTGACGTCACTAGGCAACTAACCACTAAACTAAATCCACCGAACGTAATTGCCCTGATTCCAACATATAATAAATCTCTATCTACAAAACAAGCATTAGATACATCTATTGAATGTATACCGAAAGGTTTTGTATACACATCTATGAAGGCATTACAAAATTGTCATGTAAGATGTGACTATATGAAGAAAGATGTTTGATTAAACTTATGGTACCACACTATGGTGTCACGTCATCATGTGATGTCTCCGCATTGTTATTTATGTGCATATGTAGGTACGTTTACCGCTTATCATCAGGTAGACTATCAGCTTGATTGCTTTTCCAATTTCATAAAATACAAATTTTGTTTAAAATAAAACAATAAAAGAAAATTATTAAACAATGGCCTATAGTGGTGGTACAGATATTGCATATCTGTACCACCACTATATACTATTCTATATTTCCCATTTTTTTATTAATCACTTAAAAACAATTACGAACTTTATAAAAGATATATGCTTTGAATAAAGTATAATAAAACGAGACATTATCAGTTCTATTAATTTTATTGGAAAACTGTGAAATTATTTTCAACCAAGTAAAAATGCCTAGTATAAAAAGATTCTAGTCACGATAAGTTTTTCTCTCAAAGTAACATACAATATAACGAATACTCACAAGATCTACCGAGATGTTACTATCTATTTCAGTGATATTAGAGGATAAAAAGCTAAAGTAGAATGAAAGAAAATATTTCCAAAAAGTTGTCACAAAGTCCCGATAATACGTATCGAATGTCACAAAAGTAATCTTCTTCACTAACATTATGGTTGCCACCTTACATTCACTTTTTATTTTATTGGATCAAGTAGATATTCAATAGCCTGGCAGTATTATATCTGAAATGTACATTTATATATTAGTACATATATGTAAGCCAGTCTACGATATTATTCTTAAAAATGTGGTTTTTGATGAAATGAAATAATTTATTTGTGTAATATTGGTACATTAGACAAGATGTTACATGAAATGTTATTGATCAGCAATAATTACCATAATAGGTCTGCAAATTTTATGAAAGTATTTGTTTTATAGTCATATTCTTGGACACTGTAAAAATTACCAAATGACAACCAATTTTTCAGTATGCGTTAAAGTATGTGTATGCATGAGATGTCAGTTCTCTAATATCCTTTACAAGATTATTGTACAATTAAAAACTTTAAAACCTATTTGTAGTACAAATGTTTTTAATAACTGCAGTATAAATAACTACTGTTTTCAATACGTGCTTGGTATACAGATACGTAGTTAAGGGACCTATAAACCCATCTATTTAATACCATATTTGACTGGACTACCACAAATCATTAGCGATTTTCTTTTATTTATCAAATTTAATTTTAAATATTAAATAATTTTTAAATAAATAAATAATCCTTCTATATACATACGTAATTTGACGTATGTATATAGCAGGATTATTTAATGCTCATTAGAAAAGCTAATCGACTACTTATTAAATACTGTCCTTTTACCACAACTTCTTATCAATTTCAAAAATTTCTTTATTAGTTTGATTTAAATTATGTATAAAGTGGAATATTTCGAAATAAATTTTAAGACGCGATAGCCATTACAAAAATAACTGTTGTATTTAAAATATTTTATAATGAATTTGTGTATACATATATATACATTTTCAAATTACATCAGAAATTTAGATTTAAAGTGTGTAAGATCTGACAAATGCAACAGATACCGGACTATTGACAAAACGACAAAACCAGAGTCGACTTAACCCTCGTGAACATTAGGCACGCTTCATTGGCTTCTCAAGTGCTGATGGGTCTGATTGGCCGGCTTATCCTTAACAATACCCTTTGAACTTGTAGAATAAGATTGTATCAACTATGTTCTCCAAAGAAAAACACGCCTTATTAGAATTGAGAGTGGGTGTATATTTCTCTGATGGTAACAAATCTTCCACTAAGATTATTTAGAAAAGAATCATTGCATCTGTTTAGTCGGATTTTATGTTTCATTGATTGGCATTGTTAAGAGTCATTGAGAACCCTCTTCGATGTATTTGAAACTGGGTTTGGGAATAATGACAATTATTTGATAAGAGCCTATTTTTTATCTGTAACAAGGGAACAGTTTTATCTGTTGTTTAGTCATTCACTATAGTAAACCTTGTTTTTTTATTATATAGTTATATACTGCGAGCAGATTGACATAGGCCATACTATGTTAATACATACAAAACTTATAAAGTAATGAGTCAAGCCGTGCCACTAGCTGATAGAACAAATATTAGAAAACACAGACCAATACAAATAGACATGCTCGTAAATCTATGTTTGTCTAGCGCGGTGATCGAACCTGAGACCATCGGAAAGTGGGACAGTAAATGCAAATATGTGCAATGATGAATAAAGTTGTGAAATAACATGTGATGATTAGTACGGTGAGTTTATAAAAATATTACCATTAATATATTGAAATATAATGTATAACAAACTACACTAATTATTAAACAACAAAATCATTTCGTACACTTTAGAAGGGGCGATATGACGAAGAACGTACATTTCGACCCTCCGGTATTATTGAGTATCCACATCTCACGATTATTGCGTATAACCAGCAATGCATACTAACTCAACTAAAACGATATTTATGTTGTAAGTAATTAAGTTCAAAATCGCAAGATGAGAATTGTCACACGTGAATGTTTGTTCGCGGCTGTACTAT
Organism: Achroia grisella; assembly: GCF_030625045.1. NCBI lineage: Eukaryota > Metazoa > Arthropoda > Insecta > Lepidoptera > Pyralidae > Achroia > Achroia grisella. The sequence continues at coordinate 5,563,928 of NW_026712979.1, read as the reverse complement.
GTCCAAAAGAAATGGCAAACACAATAGTAACATGACGCTTACACGTCGCTTGATCTAATAACATGTGTGGACAATCGCCCAGAAAATATTCCCCAGCCCTGCATTTAATGTGCTGGCAATATGTAATAAATGTAGTTGTGTTTATTGTTACTGTTTGATCATTATACCTCTACGGTATTTAATATGTATGTTTATGTTATTATGGATTCTAATAATAATGTCGGTAATGTAAGAAACTTGTATTTACGCTACGTTTATTGTATTTAGAATTTTTTTATAGTCTTGTAGTATATCTAATACATTATAATATTATATATCGTAAGAGAGATGAATGCTGAAAATTGGTAGTATAAATGTTAATAAATACTGAACTCGAGTCTATTGTATGGCTATCTTTATTATATTCAAGTGTACTCATGCACATATGTCAATACGAATATATATACATACATAAGGATATTTATAAAATTGTTTCATATTTATACACGATTATTATGAATAAAGTTTGAGAAAAATTACATTAAATTTATACTTTAATTATAAAATTTATCATCACAACTACGAATCAATATCATAATGCTGAGACATACTAATTTAGAATAATGTTTCGTTTAGATCTGGTAGAAATTGAATATGTATATAAATAAGTACTTATGGTTACATTGAATCATAGCTATGCAACATATTGTAATAGATAATCTACAATAGTAGCATAAATTGGCGAACATTAAAGTGAAGCTAGTCAGCCACTGACTCTATCTAATATTGCAAAATTGTTGTCATATGTAATAAACAAAATAATATATAAACATATATAAAGCTGTGTTCTCATAAAGGTAACGTAATTATATCAATAAGGCTGGTAGACGCCCCTAATGGATGGCCTCAGTTCCGGACGGTGTGGTATTTACCAAACGAAATTATTGTCCGCGTTCATTTTGCAATATAGGATTTGAAGCCCAAATTAAGTGAATTAGTAACTGGAGAGCATCACAGGTGGCGACCTCTGTCGACGAAATTGGCTTGGAATTGACCTTTCATGATGCAATAAGATTAGAATTTAGCTATGTTGTGTAATTTGAATACGGTGTAGTGGTAGCCATTTTGTAGATTTTAATTACCAAATCCCTTTTTATGTGCTTTATTGTACATGTTTTAGCAAGATTGATGAAAGAGTAGCTTAAACCTATTTAGTTCTTATTTTTATTTAAAATTACATTTATAATTTAAATCTCAAATAATTTCAAGGTCTTGACAGTGCAATCTGACAATCTGCTTACAAATTAACTATTATTATTCGTAGTAAGTAATATATTATACGATTTATATAAATACTAATAAACCTGAGAACCAAACTGAAAACTTATGCAATGTTGGATGCATGACTTTCGGTTTATGCACACTGCACGAGTCTTCGTCAATTTAACAAATTATTTCGATAAAATATAAATAAGTGAAGTTATTAATATTCGCTTTATAGGATATAAAGTGAATATAAATTATATAAATCCCCTAAACTTTAACAACAATCAATTTGCGATGAATCTCCTGCATCCAACAATAGAACAAATCAGCCAACAACTTATTACGTACAATTTTAGATTCTCTCGGTCAGTTGGCTAGTTGGCTTGTGACAATGGTGTCCCCAGCAGATCTCGTTTTAAACAAGGGTTTTTACCCCAATTATCATTGGGTCCGTAATTATTTCCGGTAACTCAAACTATCTGCCTCGTGGGGGGAGATGACGTATCCGATACGGTCATAGAATTATTTCAACAATGCTGATAGTTAATGAAAATTGTATGAGTTCGGATTACATATTATATTATAGATACGTATAAAACCGAGATTAGTTTAAAAAAGGGTCAGTTATTGAAAAGAAATACTTTAAATAATTTAAAATTGCATGATTATATTAATAAGTGTAATAATAAGTTAGTGGAAAGCCAAAAGTTATATGACATTGATACAGACTACCTAACTTCAAAAATCAATAGTTTAGAATCTTCACTTCATGATTTAAATACAAAGTATATTATCTCTCAGAAACAAATCCAGGAGCATATTTTAGCAATGGATGATCTGATTGATGTCAGTAAATACAATGCTGACCGTTTTGAGTCGTTGACTAAGCATTGTACATGTAATCACACAAATATATCAAATAATAATTCAGTTATAACTGTGCTGGAAAATGAAGTTCAGGGTGTTTGTGCCAGTGACTGTAACCCTAAGAGTAGCACAATGGTGTTCTCTGACAGAATAGGCTGTAACTTTGGATCTATTTTGAAGTATCATCTTAAGGGTGATTTATTAAACTACTGTATGCCAGAAGCATCATTTACACAATAATAAATAAAATTAAATCTATAAAAATGAACAATATGACCACAATTGTGTTATTTTTTGGTAATAGTATTCAATTAAATAGGCAGGATGTAATTAAAGGAATTGAATATTTATTACAATTAAATGTGTATAAGATTGTATTGTGCGCTTTTCCTTACACAAATAGACATCTTCATAAAAAAATTAACAGTAAGGTACATTACCTGAATAACTTATTACATATGTTGACATGTCGTCATAGTGACATTTTTACATTTTTTGATACTAATAGTTTTATTAGTGATTTTTATTTGACAAAAGATACAATGTATCTCTCTAAATCATCTAAAAATAAAATAGCCACTTTAGTGGCTTATAATATTGACTACATGAACAGTTTACATGGTAAACTTAAACATAAAAATACTGACATAACAAATAATTCTATTAATATTTGTGACATAAATACTATGACTGCAGATTTAAACTGCTCACAAAGACAAAGGGAAAGCAATCAGAATTAATAATTGTTCATCAGAACATACAAAGTTTTCCCGGCAGCGAGTTAATTATACAATTATTTTTAGAAAAGTATAATATTGATATTGTCTGTTTTACAGAACATTGGCTTAAAGAGAGCAATATGATGTTCAATTTAAATAATTATAACGTTGTCAGCTGCTTCAATAGAAAGTCAGTTAACAGAGGCGGGTCTATGATAATTGCAAGAAATAATATTAAAGTAAAGGAACGTGCTGACATTGTTAGACTTTCTATTGAGTGTTGTATAGAATTATCTTGTATAGAACTAGAAAATTATATCCTTATATGTGTGTACAGGCCTCCTAATAGTGATTACAATGTTTTTGAAGGGGTGATGGAGGATATTTTAAAAAAAATATTTAATACTATTAAAAAAATTATTGTATGTGGAGATTTTAACGTTGATATTCTTTGTAACACACCCACATGTACAAAAATTATTAGTTTATTTCAGTCATTTGATTTAAGTCATGTCTTTCATGAACCCACTCGTGTAACTGCCACGTCTGCTACTTGTCTTGACAATGTTTTTTGTAACTGTGAGTATACAGAAAAATTCATAATAAATAAACTTCCTTCAGATCACTGTGGTCAAGTTGTTAAGTTTAACAGTCAGATCAATAAAGTCAACAATAATAAAAAATCAAAAAGACAAATAAATGTTTACAATATTAACAAATACAAAAGCGCGATTAAAAATAAATTGGATTTGCTGTTACAATATAGTAATAATCCTGATTATCTTTACACCAAGCTAATTACTATTCTATCAGGAGAATATGAACAATTTTTCAAGAAAAAAGAAGTTTATGTTAAATCTAAATTCACGGAATGGGCAACAGTAGGTATACTTAAAAGTAGAAATATTTTGTTTGATTTATACGATCAAAAAAAATATCGATTTGATGACAAATTCACCACTTATGTGAAAAATTATTCGAAAATTTTTAAAAAAGTTTGTATTACGGCTAAATCTAATTATATTAATAAACAAATTAACCAGTCTTCTGACAAAATTAAAACCATCTGGGGCATTATAAATAAAGAAACCGGAAGATCTAAATTAGCCTATAATCAATTTGCATTAAATTATGATAATAAATTAATAACAGCAACAAAAGATGTAGTTAATGTTTTTGAAGATTTTTTTGCTAATATTCCGATTAATATTACATCTTCTTTGGACTCATCTCCATCTCGAGCAAAAATATTACTAGAGTCTAATATCGGTTGTTGTGCTTTAAGATTTAAATTTTCACATGTTAGCCCCGTTCATATCATAAAAATATTCAAACATCTAAATTTAAAAAATACAGAAGACCTTTGGGGCATGTCTGTAAAAGTAGTTAGTTCTTTCATAGATATTGTTGCTCCATATCTAGCTACTATTTTTAATAAATGTATTGATAATGGGACTTTTCCACAATTAATGAAGTTTAGCAAATTAATCCCACTATTTAAATCAGGAGATAAATTTGAGCCAGGGAACTATAGACCTATATCTATTTTGCCAGTTCTAAGTAAGGTGTTTGAAAAGATAATGTTAAATCAAATGTTACAACACTTCAGGGATAACCGACTGCTTCACAGTCAACAATATGGTTTCACCGCCGGCAAGTCTACCACTGACGCAGGTGTAGCGCTGATAACACATATTTTCCAATCATGGGAGAAGTCACAGGATGCACTCGAGTTTTTTGTGACCTATCAAAGGCATTTGATTGCGTGGATCATAAAACACTTTTGTACAAGCTCGAACATTATGGTATAAAAGATAATGATCTAAAATTAATGAGAACTTATTTAGAGGATAGGGTCCAAACTGTAGATATTGACGGTATAAAATCTAAGGGAGCTAATATTGGGATGGGCGTTCCACAAGGGTCAATCTTAGGCCCCTTTCTCTTTTTAATTTACATAAATGACCTTCCCTTTATGGTAGAGAAAATTGCAGATATAGTGCTGTTTGCGGATGATACTTCGTTAGTGTTTAAAATTGGACGTCAAACTAATCAATTAGACGATGTAAATTGTGCTATGTCTGCTATAATAAATTGGTTTACATGTAATAACCTATTATTAAATTCCAGCAAAACAAAGTGTATAAAATTTACACTTCCTAATGTAAGACCAATAAATACACAGTTATTGCTTAATGACGAAATAGTAAATTTTGTTAATGATACAGTTTTTTTAGGTATAACAGTGGACTCGAAATTACAATGGGGGCCCCATATTTCAAAATTGGCCAATAGACTCAGTTCAGCTGCATATGCAATTAGAAGAATTAGGCAATTAACAGACGTGGCGACGGCTAAACTTGTATACTTTAGTTATTTCCATAGCATTATGTCATATGGTATACTACTGTGGGGTAAAGCAGCCGATATAAATACTATATTTATTTTACAAAAGAGAGCCATACGTTCTATTTATGGTATGGGTTCAAGAGAGTCATTACGTCAGTGTTTTAAAGATTCAAATATCCTCACCGTTACTTCACAATACATTTATGAGAATATCATGTATACACGGAAGAATTTAGACAGTTTTAGAAAACTTAAAGACTGTACAAATAGAAACTTACGCAATAAAAATAAGCTAATTTTACCTAAATGCCGCCTGCACAAAGTCAGTAATTCATTCTATGGTAATTGCGTAAGATTTTATAATAAACTGCCAGAATCTGCACTAAATCTGACAGAGAGGCAATTCAAATCTTATATTAAACAATTTTTGTGTAAGAAAGCCTATTACAGGATAGACGAATTCATAGAAGACAACATATCAAGTAAATAATTAGTTTATTAGCATACAACGTTATAATTTGTTTATCTCATTGCTTTCTTGATTCAATTATTTTAGAAATATGAAAGCGTAGCGGGTTTTGTATTAATTGCCGCATGCATTCTTATGTGAAATGTGAATACTATAAACATCAGATGGCAATTGTGAGTAGCTATGACGTGGTCTGGTGTTTTGAGTAGTCATGCTCACTAAAATGTCCAGACTTGTGGCGGCGTGGTGGGCCGGGTCATTGGGCTCCCTAAAATATGGTCGAGCGCAGTGATGGCTGGCTCATCCGTCATACTCGTGAACGGGTGCTGCTTGTAGGGACTGGTCTGCTCTAATCACTATGACTGATTTCCTCTTATTAATTGTTTAACCAGTTGGTTATGTATTCAATATTTTTTTCTTTTTGAGTATTTAATTGAATTAGTGCTAATCGGTGGTTTGTATTCACACACTTAAACTTAAATTGTAAGTAAGAATAAATTATTTAAAAGAGCAACACACAAGTTTCTTGCTTGTTCTTCTTGTGATGAGACAGCATTCCGAATGAGCGGTAGATTAAAAAAAAAATGTTATGACTATTCAAAAGTGCTTCAATGTAAGTTTATTTGAATAAATGATTTTCTATTCTATTCTATTCTATTCAATAATCCGTATAAACATTATCGTAATATCTACTTCTTAATTTAATACTTACTTATTCAACATTAGTAATTGTAACAGCAGTTAGTTTAGTCTGAAGATTTACAGTCAATGATTACATATATATCTTTTTTAATTTAAACACGTAAAAATATAAGTTTCATTTCTAACACCGACTATGGTAGGCTGTTTCTACAGTTATACATTATAATAATATGAATTTTAATATTGACTAAATCAGGTAATAATACAGTATCAATATTAACTTGATGGATGAAAATCTTTATAAGGATAAAGAAGACTACAAATGACTTAAAACTCCTGTAGTTTGTCCTTCAATATCAGATTACTGATTGCCCGAGTGCAACTAATAAGTAAATCATTCAGGTCCAGTCATAATCAGAGTTTCAATTTTAGCTATTGTTTACTAACTAGTATATTTTTTTATAAATAATGATGATCATGACCTTTAAAATCGCGTACTACGTAGAGTCGCATATAAATTATTTTACTGGGACTTTCTAGTAAATACGTAATACTTAAAACCACACCAAACAGATAGTCCTTCATCACTTAGTAATAGAGTCTGCAGACGACTTTACGATAATAGACTAATACCGTAGTAGTTTTAATGGCCCGGTACTTTTCATTAAAGCCTTATTTCGCATTTTACCCCGACCGTATTGTTAGAAAGGACCGGCGACTCTGATTGGAAGCATTTGTGAGAGGCACGAGTTCGCTGTTCTTTGTACTATGCTTATTGCACTGATTAATGTTTACCAGGGTAGTTACGGCTAAAGGAAGAGCAGTTGGAATTAAAACAGCATGTAATCTTCCTGTAGTTTATAGAAAGGAGTAATATTTTATTCCTACTTTAAATAATTAACGTCAGTAACATATTTACTCGAGAATAACGAAAGTTACTGAAGAGAAAAATGTGATGTACTAATTTTAACCTAAAAGAATTGCAAACAATAGGTATACAAGAAGATGTGTATATCGTAAATATCATGTTGGTATAAGAAATACTATTTTCATATGTAACATTTTTTAAATAAATTGTATATTATTATGTAGCATAAAGATTATGCAGAATTATTTTTTTATGTATTGCAATGTATCATTATTATTTATCTTACTAATATTTTGTATCTATACATATATTCTAATATTTCTTTTATTAAAAAAATAAATATGATGTATGACCTAAGTATTTAATATATTAATAGTGTTCAAATTTTATGTCTATTCAGAATGCTGTTTATCACGAGAAAGTTATATATATAGTATTATATCATCATCTGCTTCTTCCTTATCCCATTTATTTGGGGTCGGCGTAATATGTTTTTCTCTTCCATTCGCTTCACTTTAATGTTCGCAGTCATTCCGTTATTTACTCCCTTTCTCACCATATCATCTTTCACACAGTCCATATTATAACCATCCACATTCATATGTATATATAGGCTTCATTCCTATGCATTACATGCCCATACCACGATAGACGATATATATATATATATATATATATATATATACAGTATAAGTCTCATTTAAGATACAAATTCAAAAATAAATTAGACAAAGATGCAAAGAACAAAGCTGAAGACGAGTTTCAGTACAAATAGTATTAAAAATAATAAATTTTCTAACTTACATTGTGGGTTGGTTTTCGCCGGATGAAAGAGGCAAGGACGGACAGCTTCCGGACAGGCGAGGGTCGAAGATTGTGACAACTGACAACTAAGCAAAAACAATTCCAAACTAGCCCCAGTAGGCGGAAATTAATACGTAAATCATTGTAGTGGAAAACGGTGTTAATATGTATCATACATTAATATAAATAATTTGTTTTCTTTCATATCAAAAATGCAAGTAATTATACTTGAGTATATAGAAATCATAGTGTCCCTATTTTAGTATTTAATTAAAATTTTGTATTATATATAATACTGATGATCTCATTTTTCATGACATTTCACTAGATGTATATGGTACCTATTCAGATTACCGCAAACAAAATTAGAGTTGGTAGGCATATTTTGCAAAGATTCACGGTCTCAGGATTAGACCACGTAAGTTATTCTACAATGCTTACAATTGCAACTAAGAATTTAAAAAAGCTATATTGTTGTACATAACTTCATTTTATGAAACGGCGAAAATTTTCAATTTTACGTATTAATACTACCGGAGAAGGTTGCAATATTTCTACAAAGCGCCCTCAAAGCCTTCGCTCTCATACGGCAAATGACGCCATTGAATAAAGCTTCAGATCTAAACGAATAATGGACGTCATACATCTCTCGCTACAACTTAATACAGTGGACGGATCAAAGGGCCCACATACGGAAACGCTGCGAGCTTAGAATAAACCAATTATGAGTGAAATATTGGGGATCTGTACGCCCGGGGAAGGACTTTGATCGAGAGGCTAACTGCTTATATTTCTTTCCGGATCGTAAGCGAGAAAAAGAGAAGCCACTAAAGTCCACCCGGTATAACCAAAACTCTTAATAAATTACAGAAATTGGTGGCCACGAGACTAATACCCCCGGAATGGGGAATAAGCCGGTCGTAACGTTAGTTAACTGCTCGTGCCGAGTAATCATTTTCGGACAGGATATTTGCTTCCGTCTGTGCCGCTGATATACGGCCACGAGCGCTCACTTAATGAAAGAGTCCATGCAGAGAAAATAATTAATGTTCCAAGATTAATAATCGTAGCGTTAAAAACTTAATGCGAAGTGGCCGTAGCATAAATACATTATAGCAGTACATCGGCGTCCAAAATTCCGCTCCGTTTTCAATTAAATTGAAAGCCGGGGACGATATGGATATTTTGTGAAATGGGAAAATAATCGAATTTCAACTGAATAATGAGAGGACCCTCGGTACAGGATGAATGGCAACCAGGAGAGTCAGCGACACAAAGGGTATTTAACTCGCACTTAGTACTTTTTGTCGGACACCCCCCGCCGCGCCGGACCGCCCCGCCGCTCCCCAGCGATTATATTGTCGTTATCGCCCCATAACGTATGCAGAATAAAACATGTATTATCTGTATTGCCAGTATCCATTTACCCAGTTTCGCCCGCTCCTAATCCTTTGATTTATAATACTGCGCTGAAATATAGCCGTTGGCCGCAATATATTTAAATTATTCGAGCAGTCAATTAACGAGATAGCTTTTGCCGCGATATAGGTCGAGTTTACTGACTCAGCAAATGTGTAGAATTATTTGAAATTGTAAGTACCTGTTCAAAGGCGTTTCCATTCGAGTTGACTAATTAAAATGTATGGATTAGATGAGAGAATGCTCACAAGAAAACTTGATCGTACATAAAATGTGTATCCTAACATTTATGGTTTCTCTTTGCATAGGCCCGTATACTTATTAGTCAAGTCAAATATACCTTTTTAAACTCAGACCCTCGGATATTCAACCGCAAACTTGCCTCTATTTGTACAGGCAAATTTTCAAACATTCTATTGATACAAATAATTTGGCTTTCTAAAGCTATATTTCACTGGATGTTTGCAAAAAGTCGACGTGGGGCGAAAGAAAGTTAGTTAACTAACTTTTTCGCATTTCGTTAAAAAGCAACGTGGATTAATTCGGGTGTCGACCGTAATACTTATTTACAATAATCCAACTTGCGGGAGAGCGCTTGAATTGTTAGAATAAATTTTGTTTCCAGACGTGCAAAGCCTAGAGCTGGATTACGTTGTTGGCAAGATTTATCGATACTTAATCAGGATACCTGTTAATCAAAGTGCGCTAAGGAAATTTAATAACACTATATGAAACAAAAGTAATACTAGAGTAAACAGTACATACCCATACATTAATTATCTTTCTAAAGCTATATTTATATCTACAATTTCTAGAAACGGAAATATAATTAGATAGTAATACAAATAAAGAAATTTAATTATAAAGTTGAAATACTTACTATAGAACACTTTTGAATAAAATTATTTGTATTTATTTTGGTGTTGTGGTCCTCAGATACCATCTACCGATTTAGATTATCATCTATCTAATTGAGCATATAAGATATGGCCTAAAGCATTAGTTATTTCGTTAGTTAATTAAAGAAAATATATTAATAATTGATAAACTATTATGACTTACATTGTAATTTGTATAGATCACGATGTATGACTACAAATATTATCTGTATCTGGAAAGTACTACATATATAGTAGATACAATACATTTATCTAGTAGAATAATAGTCTATGTTACATGTAGTATCTACTAGGAAATAAGCGTAAATATGTATGTACAGGTATTATAGGAAAATACGCCATCATGACTTGCTAAAATATAATTCTTGGTATTATCAACGTGTAAGAAGGAAGATATTTTCCATTGGTATTTTATTATTTTTTATCGCGTCGCACCTGTTTAGAGGAAATAAAAAATATAAGAAAACTTCTAAATATTTATTATTTTTATCGAGTATCTATATAGATTGAAGGACATCTCTATAGGTAAGCAGGTAAGTGGTAACGTATGCACATCGTAAAACCACGTTTTAAAAATTAGGAGCGCGTTCGTGGAGGTTACGGAACCCCTTCATAATCCCAAGTATTTTCTCCCTAATGATGAGTCCATTTATATTTCACGGATATTTATTTTCATCTGAACCTTGTACGATTAAACTTTTCTAATTAGATCCATGTTACGTTTGCACATGGTGCTTGCTAATTTTAATTCGCAACAATCTAGTGGGAAAAATTCAAAACATTCTACCAGCAAAAATAAATGAACACATTCCGTTGTTATTAAAGTTCAGTATATTACGAGTATGTTCATTGTGATGCAATAGAGTTCACGTTACTTATTGTAATACATAACTACTACTAACATACTAGTAAACAACATAATTTCTGTAAAGTACGGGAAAATATGTTTGTGGATTATAATATAATTTAGTTGACGTAATAATTATAACAATACGGACTACAGCATTATAATGCTGGTTTAATTTAACCACATTATATATTTTTTTTAGTGGATGAAATGGAATGATGCACCCGCCTGCGCGAACGGTTTACGTTTACAGTGGAGGATGATATGATGAACATGAAGTCAGATCAGTTAGCCCATCGTGATAAGTTCACCGGGAATTTATCACGATGGTTTCCAGGGGGAACCGCGTGGAGGTCAACCTGACATTGTACATTGTTAGCAATGGGATCATCAGTCCAGATTACTAACAATCCCACCACATTATATTCGCAACATCAAGTATCCCAAACGCACTGGCGCCGTCAATTGCATACGGCCGCTATAAAATTAGCATACTGCGACGGCAAATCTCATGATTAACATTTTTATTAAACAAGGATTAGCTGTAATCCTTTTTTATTTGACAATTAGAAAGGTTATCACAGCTATGAGCGAGCTCGTAAAGAGTTGAAATTGCTACCTATCGACTTAGTAATTAACCAAATTGCCGTTGAGATAAGCGGCCCTTTAATTTAAGTTTCTAAGCATTTTTCCTGATAAATTTACTAGGTGTTAATTAAGCGATTAAGGGTGAGTAGTTTACATGAATAGCTTAGTATTAAAAAAAATAGTATCACAATTTTCTTTAAATGCTTTATAAAGTCGACATGATAATTTGGGGTTTTTTATCCTTTACACTAAAAACAATCAACAAAAATATTTTATTACGTTCTTATAAAAGGTAATGGAACAAAATGGACTAAAATTGTATAGATAGAAAAATACGATCTTCGGAACTTAATTAATGTTAGGGAATGAAGATCAATGTATCTCGCCTCTCATCATGTCTTGGGAATTATGCGAAGAATATAAGCATATATATAAGGTATACCAAGTAAAGAATGCTGTTTATAACTTTAGTACTATGTTACTCTTAAAAATAGTTTAGGTATCAAATAACTTTGAAGTGACTACCCTTGGCGTCTTTCAAAGATTTCGTTTTAGATCCATTTGCATAGAAGTTACTTACGATTTTACGTCAGCTTTTTATTCCTTGAGAACTGTTAAAACTCACTTACTCAACGTGAATCGTAAAGGTCGCCAGTAACTTTGATGTTATCAATACAGTGTCGAACTAGTTTATATCAGGGGCAGATAAGTAAAACATAAAGACCTTATTTACCATAGAACTTGAGTTACCTAGCCTGAGAATAATTCTTATCCAAAATAATTAATAATATACCAGCATAATTTGTAAGATAATAGATTTACAGTATCGGTGTTTAAGATAGCAAACTTGCATGTGATGATATGATACCTCTATTAAGAACTACTAAATCGTTGCCATGACAACATACTACGGACAGTCCTGATAGTTTACATCATCTTCTGCTTCATCCTTATTCCATTCATCCAAATGAAGCCGATCCCAAGGTCGGCGTAACATTTTTCTTATCCATTCATCCCTGTTCGCAGTCATCACATTATTTACTCCCGTTCTTAGCATCATCTTTCACACAGTCTATCCATTTCTTTTTCGGCCTTCTTCTGCCCTTATACTCATTCAGCAGTAACACTTACCTTATAATATAATCTTATAGTTGATAACGTGATTGTCTACATATTCTTGAATTAAAGAATTCTAGCAGATCCATCACGACCATACTCTTTAGTATATTGATATGCTGTTTGTTACCTTGGGTTAATTATACAATAGAACTTCAGTCACTAAAACTGTAGTAACTGTAGTACAGTATTTTAATGACCAAATAATAAATAGAAATACATAGTCCATAATAGACGTAGTTCCTGCTGGTAGACTACCATGTGGTCTTGAGCAATGCACAAATTATCACTTTTTACGAAGCACATTTTTTGCAATACATTCAGGGTCATAAATTCAGTAAGAGGACTAAAAGGTTATCATCAGATTGCCGTCTTCAGTGCCGTGATCACACAGATATTATTGATCTATAAGGTATTTATAATATGGGCCTAGTCTAAATAAATGAATAAATAAAAATAAATAAATAAATTCTTATCATCTATACGATGATCACATCTACTAATTTAGAATAATTTCTTTAATATAACATAATGTATATATATTATATAAGTATTTTTAAATATAAATAAATATATACCCTTAATACGGGGCCCCAAACTATAGGTAATCCGGTACTGATGTCAGTCATTCGTCTGAATTAGCCATAAAGTATGAGTTTTCGTCTTGCGATCCTCATAAACCATCGGGACTAGTGTGTACTAACATTTAAATGGCAGCCAGACGACGTGACCAAAAACTTAAAGTCAGATCAAGCACTTAGCTTTATTAAATTTCGCACTAAAATATTATATTGGCAGTAATGTGGCCATTTCACAAATCTAAACATATATCGTCATTTGTAAAAGAAACCGCCATTTACAAGTTGTAAAAATTATAATTTATAAATCTTTATGTCATTGTAAAAAATGTAGCATTATGTTCATAAATTTATTCCTCAGTATTTCTAATATAGGTATCATCATAAAACCGTGAATAATTTTACAGCCTTTTAAAAAAAATATTTACTGCATCTTAAATGCTATAAATAACATATGCATGATATTTTTACCGAGTACAGTGTATAAAGTCATCTGGCTAGTATAATTCTGTCTCACCTGTTTGTAAGACGAATTACAGTTTAAGGGCGTAAGGCAGTATAATTACAAGATGCGATACACGACAACGTGATTTCCTAGTATTAAAAAATGGATGATTATGGAATAGTGCACCCGACGGCGTTAAAGGTTTATGCTGGCAGGGCACCAGTGGAGATGAGCATGAGGTCAGGTCAGTTGGCCTATTGTGACAAATTTACCAGTAATTTATCACGATGGTTCCCAGGCGTAACCGCGTGGAGGTCAGCCTGACTTGGTACATTGCTAGCAATGGACTAGGTTGACATTACTAATAATCACTTTCCACACGATTCCGTAGTATTGTTCATTTATATAAGCGACGGTTACCAGTGATAACATTTATCGTTTGGAGGCCATTAGCTTCGTTGCCATTCCAGTTCCAAAAATTAAGAATTTTCAGGTCTTCACCATACAATATATAGAGTACTCATTTAAGGTACGTTCATATTTTTCCTTGACACACATATACACATATGCAGAGTTACAATAAAACTGATATATAAATATATTATATTGCAAACAGACACGCCCAGTGTCACGGCTATTTTATATTTACAGATAGAGATTTATAATATATAATAATATAGACAGATATTTTATAATAAAAATAGCGTCGGTTGTGTCTAAAAATCATAATCATAAAATTAAATGAATTGTATAGAACATAAAATCTTACATAATAATATACAATTTGTTGACGTCCCGCGTTCTTACACAAATGTCGATAACCCTAGAGTGTATCTTGATTTATTATATCCCAAGCACCCACACCTGTATTTGTCATTCACGTAGAACTTCTTTACTATTCTTTCTATTCTATATTTAAATCGCGTGCGATTTATACAATATACATTATTTTCTTTTCTTGAATAGCATTCGATATTTGACAGAAACAATCATTTTCCTATCTAATATAATTTTAACAATCTTTGATTCCTGATAACTATAGAATAATAATTTTGTCCATTATTGGTTCTTATGGGGAGCGATATGTAATTAAAATATCAAGTAAACCAACGAGCTCGTTTTATTCTTTATATTGAAAGGCGCCGTTAGCAATTATGCTTTGTTGCTACTTCAGTTTAAACTTTTCTACATATTTTGTAATTTGTTTAATCGTTATTATTTACATTCCAAGCGTTTGATTCCAATTCGTAAAAATCACATTAATCTTCAAATATCTTAATAATTCACTTATTTGTAGTGTTAGTTCTGTGATGTGATTTAGTCCAACATATATCAATGGAATCTAACAATTCTGAATCTTTTGCAAATCTAAAATTTAAAACATGAATATAATTTCTGAGTATGTTATATAGTAGAAACCTAGCGTGTTTTTACTGGCTTTAACAAATCTTGACGTAAAGCCCCATTAAAGTCATCTTAGGACAATTAATTAGTATAATATGGCAGTTTCGAACACAAATCTGTATAAAGTTTCCCGAATGACTTACGTTTGTTCTTAACAGTTATCATCCTCCTAATTATCGCGGCAATAAAATTAAGAAACTTCGCCATTTAATGTCTCGATACTAAATTATATTTTTCATAGCGTAAAGCGGTTTAATGTAAGGGGCAATGATACTCGCCACGCCCACGCTTTTGCGAGACAATAAGTTTTTACGAGCTGAATAGAAGCGAAGATTGGAAAAAATTCAAAGCGCTTTTTGTCGAAATTCATAAAAAAATGTTTCGTATTGTGAGTGGCGGACAATGGGTACAGGAAATGAGAGTCTGGGCGGAGTGGGGCTCAATTTAACTCGTATGCGCCAGCCGACAGCTACATTCGCCTACGAATGCGGTTTTCCGTGCATATTCTATGCACCTATTCCTCCAATTAATTAAATTTGTAATGAAACAATCTTGCCGTATAATTAAAGCTATATTTGTAATACAATTAAACACAATCAATTTCAATCAAGTCACGGCTTATTACAAATACATTTATAATGGACCTGAATTAATAGATTTCATATCAAACTGTTCGCAAAATATCATTAAAAAAGCTCTACTATTATACAATATCTCTCTCTTGTATAGCAAAGCACCAGAAAATTAAAATAATATTGTTAAGCCTGTAAATAATACCGATTTTATAACATATCTACTAGCAAAATTTGATTTAGCACACTAACAGACATGCCAGTTTTACAAAAACATAACTGAGTATATACGCAAATCTAATATGAGCTGAACATAATATGCACTGCAGTATGGCCAGCCGAAGCTTTGAACGCTCCGCTGAAATTTAATGTTACGCTCATGTAGCGCCCTTTGAAGGCAACTCATATTAGCCGCCGCCTATTAGCATAAAACCCATAATGGCACCCACCTAAGCTTTTAATTAATTACTAGACAGACGCGGAAAACTTTTCCCTACGAAAATATATGAACGAATATTTACAAAACTTTTTCCATGTACCATTTGCATAGTACAAACAAAGAAATTTCGAGCCATTTCCAGTTGCAACAACATAATTAAGCAATTCCCGAATGACTTTCTACTTTTACTCTGCCACTACAGTTTAATGTAAACAAACGTTTATGTGCAACGCTCCCTACACTGGAAAACTCATAAATGTTAACGTAAAAAAAATAAAAAGCATCGACTATACAAACAATCTCCGGCCAAAACTAATTTATGCGGCGCATTCACCGAGCCGAGTAAGACGCTGAAGGAAATCTCTCTTTCATGTTTTGGCAGAGGTTTAATATAAAAATTACTTTTCGCATTATCATGTGTGCCTGGTACTCTAAGCGGAGGGATTGGAAGTCACATACAGGGGCGCGCTTTCCGCTCTTTGGATTATCTCACGCGTGACAGCTGCTCGCCTCTGCCGCCTTAGTATACTCGTAAGTACCGGGGCGGATGGGGCGATACAGGTATCTTTTATTGTTATTATTCCATCAAGCTGTATTTATATAATAAGGTAGATTATACGAGTCTAAATACTGTGATGATTTAAGAATACCGTACCTTTTTCATACCCGAGATATGGCAAAAGGTGATCATACAGATGGAGGCACAATTGCACCCATGAAAAAGGAAAACCCAAAATAATTAGTTAGCACTTATCATTAGGTGCACGATTATATTAAAAATATATATTTTATACGTTTTTCGTAGCATGTATATATATAAAATAGTCACAAATATGTAATTCATCAAAACTTCACATTGTTACGTTACGTTAATATATTATTACGGCGAATAAAATATCATTTACATTATGACTCGGCGAGCCTTGAAATTTATAGTCATAGTAGTAAGTACTAAGGTAAGTATATAATTATTACTCAAGTAATTAGTTAAAACAGTTATAAGCCATTAGTCAATAGAATTGTGGTTACAGAAGACAATGGAAGATCAAGTAATTTACTCCGTAAAATATTAATTGAAACATAATTTAATTTTACACAAATAATTTCAACTTATTGAAGTTACAAAGAGTATTTCTTTATATACTCATTATTATTTTAAGAATATATACTCATTATTAAAATAATATATCCCTGTATAATTTATACACGCATTCTAGTCACAAACTAAGTAGACCTACCAGATAGGATATCATTATTTTTTGTAAATACATAGGTACTTAATATACATAGAAAACACCCAAGGCAATACAGATAATCATACTCATGAACACCAATGTGTAACATGGAAGGAACCGAACCCGCGACCATTGGTAGTAAAGCAGTATAAACCGCTAGACCAACGAGGCCATCGAATACAGAACTAGTAATATTGTAGTCGTCCTTATAAAACAATCTATGTCCACGTCAACGGTCATGAAAGTTCTGTTCAACCATTTTCACTTAAAAACGTAAAAACACATTTTTTTATTTATATTATTAGTTTGCAATTATTTTACGAAAATCTTACCTACATAAAAAAAAAAGAAGTTATTAATCACAGTAAAAGAATATACCCCCACGCAGCAGTATCCTAGGTGATATACCAATCCAAATCACACTCAAATCTTTCTTTTATCGCTTCTCGCATATGTACACGTTTGATCCCCTCATATCCCTTTGATTATTGTATTATCGAAACGAGGGCAGGAAAAATTCCGTATACTGCACTTTTTGTGACGTCACATAATCTATTTATTGTCAGTGGGAGAGTAATGAATGATGTTTTGCATCGTCGGCGACACGAGTGTTCCTGTATGTGAGCTTGTTAAAAAATTTCCCGGATGTGAAATGGCTTTCAAGTCAGTAAGCAATCAAAAATGAATTTGTGTTATGGAATTTGTTGTTGGGATATTGAATTGAATACAGCTACGTTTTGTGAATTAAATTTTAATGTGGTTTTGATTAAAATACGATTTTAGTAGATATAAAATAAAATAAAAAAGCCTTTTTATTACTTGCTTTTATTCAAAGTGTTAGTAAATTACAATATTGTTTTATATCTGCTTGTTATTTTTTTTCTTTATACTTTTATTACTGCTATAATATAGGCTATTTAGTAGATATATAATGCTATTATTATAGTTCGACGGCCTTGGCGGTCTAGCGATTTAGCACACAGCTTTACTTTCAATGGTCGCAGGTTTGATTTCTCGTATGGTACAAACATTTGTATTCTCATGAATATATATGATTATATATATCCTACAAATTCGTACAACAACAATTAGTTTGTATATTATATATGTTGTTACAAAAAACAATATCCAAGTATTTATATTAGTTGTCTAATACCCATAACACAAGCTATGCTTACATTGGGATATCTATCCCAATTACATCTGTAAGCAAAGCTTGTGAAGCTAGAGCTAGCTGATGTGTGATTTGTTCAGTGGTAATATTATTATTATATTGTACCTGCATTAAAACAATTTTATATAAAAACTGGTTACGCCACGTTTGGTTACGTCTTTATAATTAACTTATAAATATTTTATGCGGCACATACGAAATTAATTTCCTTCTACTTACCTCCACAGGTACGTAAAATCTCCCCATTTTGCCACCGCTCTATGAACACTTCCGACACTACAGAGTTTGTCGTATATATTTTCTTATAAAACTGCCGGAATACGGATGTATTCTATTATAAACCAACTGCGTGTGCAGTTTTGTTTCCCGAATTAGTGTAAATACTGGACAATAAATCCATGTAACTGTCTGTGGTCACATCCCCCTACGACGTAGAAAGAGTACGTATGCAAATCATCGTAGTATCGTACCGTAGTAGCGTCAGGCTATTGTGCCTGAAGATAAAGACGAGACGTGCTCCTGAAGTTGACCTGAACGTAATACGACGCACAAGGTATTATGTGTGTTTTTTTTTATTCTTCCCTCGCTTCTTTTGAATAAATTGAATAATATATTGAGACGACCAAACACTTTAGTATTTTTGACGAGGAAAAATATTTACCTACTAATTATTATTTGAGTATTGAATAAAATAAATGACATACAACATAGGGTCATAATTCATTGTTGTACATTCACATAGAATTTATAAAATATATAATTTATTTTAATACCAGCGGAACATTTGAAGATAGACATAAAATTAAAGCTCTATCAACTGCAACTGCTAACCTTGTGTAAATTGAGATTTAAATGATAATAATTCATCACTTGATCCTCTTATGAAAAAAGATTCACTTCCAGTATTAGGATGAATCTTGGATAAAAAAAATACTGTCTGACTGTAGATTTTGGTATACATAATTCGCATAAGTAAAACATGACATTACTTTTAAAGACCCGTCAAGCACGTAACCCCGAAGCGACTAAAAAACTCATATGCTTCGCAAATCTTAAAAGATATTCAAAGAAAATGAGCAATTTCGCCGTAAGCTATAAACAAATAAACGTCAATCCTAAAAACAAATGTATAGGCACATATACAACGCGGGGAACGGTACAAAGAAAAGCAATTTAACAAAATATAAAACGCTATATTGGATTGTGAGAGGAAGAACAAATGATACGGGAAATACTTAAATCACTGGTATTGATTCGTTATTGAAAGTACGCGTTACGGCAATCTCGAATAACACGTGTGTCAGTCTTTGCATCTGTATTCGATTCGAATCTGAATATTGCCCATTCAACTAGTTATTTGAAGCGAGGGTTGTGAGTTATATTTTTTTTTGTAATTAAAAAGGCAAACAAGCTGATGATCCGTCTGATGGTTAGTAGTAATTGTCGTATATACACTAACAGTGTACGGACATTGTTGGGGAGTATTATGGATTTCTCAGTTGGTTATTATGGTGATTGTAATAAAACTAGGTAATTGTGGATAAATGAAATTAATTTGCTTCCGTATATTGTGAAAAGATCAAATGCAATGAAAAAACAAAAGAAGAACAGTGACAGGAACATTTAAAAGTATATGGCTATAAAAAAGTATTAACAAGGAGGTTTTAATCTCCAACAGACATTATGCATGTGACGCCCGTTATATTTGATTAATTCATTCTAGCGTTGTCATTCTTAAGGATAAAGATGTTATGGTTCTTATTCTATTAATTTCACTGCCTTATATCACTTTTCCATAGAAACAGATATTACAAAGCAAGCTGCTTAACGGCTGATATATGAGACTGCGCTCTAATACTTTTTAAAAAAAGTCTACTTTGTCAATATCTAAAATTTTGGTTTCCGAATTTCGATAGACTTTATACGAAGTCATCTACCTGGGGACTTGTACCTCATCATTTCCATTAAAAGCCATGTCATCTTAATTCTCCAAGGTCAAGTTCTTCTCCAACTCTAGTTGGGTTGCCAAGGCTGTAAATAGAAGAGTACAAATGCTGTAAGCTGTAAATACAAGATGCACTGGTGTGGGGACGTGGTTTAGGGTGCAGGTAATCCATCAGCTCGTTTAACATTCCAATTAGACAATTACAAGAAAAAAATTACAATAGTATTTTTTTCATGATGGTGGTTATGATGGCGAAGTGGTTACTTCCAAGACGTTAACCATTAGAAGTAACTATAATAGTAATTTAGTAAATGCAGTTCAATTTTAATATTGTTATAATTTGACTTATAAGAACTTATAGAAAACATACATTAAATATAGAAAATTCAAGCCATTAGAAACTGAAATTCCAAAAGCTAAATAAACTCTCCAGAATAATTTTGCAATACAAACATTTCCAACAATCATAATACATTTTTTATACAGATTTCAATTTCACAAATGTATCCATTATTGCTGCGCAATAAATTACAAATAGGGAAATATATCTCGATACTGAATAGGTTACGCATTAAATAACTTGAAATAATAACATTGTAATGTAGGCGTGCCGTACTCTGGCGTCGGGTGATAAACGACACAGCAAATGTAAGCCGAATTATGGAAATACATTTCAGAATAAAATTATACTCTTTGTTACTACTTTATCACACTGCAATATTACCCAGCACTATCGAAATTGGTATCGATAAAATTTGCGTAACATCCTCCGATTGGGAAATAAATCCACGTAATTGCTTATTTAGTGTAACGTTTCGTTAACTTTAGCGCTGTGTAGCGTCGTTCTTTTTTCAAACGAGCAAATACTTTATTTGCCCGCGCAAACGCCATCTATTACTTTTATTATACTGCCAGTGACATATGACAAAAAGAGTACTTGAGAACGACTTCATCACGACGGGCAAACTTCTCGCATTTCTAGACGAGCGCAAAACTAAACTCATAAAGTTTATGCAGTGACAACATATTTCACAAACGCGCGAGCCTTTTATTAGACACAGCCAGATGATCGCCGAATCCCCTCTTTCCGCGAGTGTTTAAACTTGAGCCGGGCACTGGTATTGCGAAAGTTTTTAGCTCAACGAAAATACACCGGAACGCTTTCAAAAGAGTAGTAGTAGGTTCTTTTTCAACAATTCGTTCGCGCTAGGATTAAGTTCACGCACGGCGTCATGTATTTACCAATCAGAATCCTTTGAGGAAGTTTTCAAAGAGATCTTATAAGATTCGATCATTCGTATATCGACTGAGTTTTTATACACATATAAACTATTCTAAATTTAGTAGGGGAGCTGTTTTGATTCCCAGACGTCTAGGTACAGTTATTCCAAGAAGCAGACATTACTTATTTACATATTTAAAAGCGATGGTATTTATATAATAAAAATAGCATGAATTTCAGCTATTCCATTGAAATATCTATAGATAAATAAACATCTAAACGTTACTGAGTAGAACAGTCTTCCATTTTAGTTGTACGGTGTACTGTTTGCATTTTACGATTTCACTGAAACAATTTGTATTCGCTTCTTGTAGTGGCAGTAAAAGTTGACACCAGCTGGATTGTATCACTGAATTTGTCCAGGTGCACAATCAGATAGCAATGCCTAATCAGCTGGAGTCCTTTGTTTGTGACCATCCCTATACATTGTTTGAAAGTTCAACGCCCAACGACCCGGGAACGAATTAAAGTTTTTCTAGTTCTATTTGCGAAAGCCCTCTGAGACCGAAGGTTTTTATAGTTGTAGAAGATGTAGCCAAGTAGATAAGTTTTTGGAACGCGTTATGAATATGATAACATGATGAAGGCATTATCGATAGTACTTATATCGACATATATATTCACACTTACTGTACGTATTAGGCAGAGAAAACAATTGTCTTATATATATTTTTTGATTGATTCGTGCAGTTTAGTGCCGTATCTGATGAAGTTCGGTTCCGTAGATACTTTAATCATATACCATGATATCAAATACAAGAATCTACCTGTCTATTCGTTTTAGATATTTTTGTCAACTTACGCAGTCCTACAAAGAATTATGTTTCCTTAAAAAATAAAAAAGAACTTTTCTATAAACATGAACTTTAAATAAAACTGGTGTAATATTTTATCATCACTTTCTATTTTGAAGATAAGGTATCTTTAGTATGTTCAACAGTTCTATTTATAAATTTAAATACACATTAAAGATATAATATATTTAATTATAAATATATACATACAAATAAAATATTGTTTGAGACACAGATATTATTATACCACATACGTTGATATGTGGCGTAATAATATCAAAAGCAGCACTAACTGAAAAGCTTGGTTTAGAGAACTCCTACAATTCATTTTAATCTATTAATACCCTAGCTATATCCACAATTACGGCCTGGCCTCACTCTGACGTCAAGTTAGCGAGACATTTCTAATTGGCTTTTATGGATTTATACATAAAACTGTTATTACCAAACTACTAAGCAATGTTCGCCATATGTAGAATGTTTGTATATTGAATTGTTTACATCTGTAATTTATTAGTGAGACACACTCAGAAACCATAAAGTTTACTATTATAAATATAATTTTTTCTGCATTTATAACATATTTTGGACCAAATTTAATGAGATAAACATAGAATAAAGTCGGCTGTCGCCAAGCAACCTGCTTTGTAAGTTATGTTTTGACTGAAAGGTGAGATATGGCAGTAAAATTGCGGTGCGTGGGGGTATAACCCTATGCCATCTATCTCTTAGAGTGGTAAACCAATAATAAGTACTGAACATGATATAAGGTTATATTATGTTATGTTGAATGAATATGAACATTATATTATGTTCGGTTTTTATTATCAGGTTGGTTAATAGATTCTTTGACATTTTAGTTCTATGTAAAATCATACACCTTCAACAACGGAAGTCAAAGCTAAAAATCAGGATATACTAAACAGCAATGTTTTTACAGCTATTTATAGTTCGACTTTGCCCTTTATTATAAAAAAAAACTAATACAAAAAAATTCACTTGGTTTTAATATTGATATACGATACAGCCTTGAAACTGTACAAAGTAAAATTATAACAAGTCTCGTCTAGTTATAGTCTAGACAAAAGTAAGTTGTAAGGTTTGCTGACAATTGCACGCCTGAGAATCTTCTGCAAGTTCTGCTATTTAAATATTTCCTTGCTAATTAATTTAATTAACAAAGGAGACCATTAGAGTTCTTACGACATTAACAGTGCAATCTTTGCAACCCACGACCAATTCTCTTTCAGTTTAATTCGTTGTAATTATTAACAAGCGACTCCTTTAATTTTAGTTTTCTATACTTATAGTATGTAATATTGTCCTATCTGTGGTTATAGTCATGCTATAGTTATTAACTCGAGAAATTAAAATGTTTCTTAAAAATCATCTTGCTCTAGAACTACAATACGAAGCGGAATTTGTGGTAGTTCTTTAAATAATTTTGCACTTTAAAGCAATTAACTATATAGTATAAATTGCCGTGATCCAAGTGAAAGAAAATAGTGCTTTCATCATCAATTGTATTCATGAGTATGATTGTTTGTATCGGTCTGGGTGTTTTCTATGTATATTATTATATATGCATTTACAAAAATATATCTGAGTATTTATATTAATTATCTAGTAACTAATATAAATACTCAGATATATTTTTTGTAAATGCATACATAATAATATACATAGAAAACACCCATAACATAAGTTCTGCTCCCCGTGGGTCTTGATGCTGCTGTGTTAATTATTCAGTCGTTATTAATGTAATTCTGTCATTCATTTAAAAAAACAACACGCAAGTTTCTTACACATTCGTCTTGTGATGAGTCTGGGTTCCGTATGAGTGGTAGAATAAAAAAATACGACTATTCAAAAGTACTTACTTTAAATTCATTTGAATGATTATATCTATTACTAAAAATAGCTTTGTATTTCAAAATTGACAAACAAGAATTAAATGAATAAGCATATTTTTTACATTTGCTTGGTCGTAGTCAGGTGAAAATGTTTAGCCATTCAGAATGTACGTAAGGAGTAAAAAAGCATATGGCTATTGTTGCAGCGGGTTATTCCGGAAAAACAAAGAGGCCGCCATTTGGAAGATCAACGGCCATCCGTGTACTCCATGTATTTACAGCTTACTGCACTGTAAATTTACCGATATCGTCTCGCCTACGGCACGACTGACTAAGTACCCACCATGAAAACGAAGCCTGAACTCGAAAAGATAAATACGATACAGTATTTTATAAACGCCCTGAAACATGAATATCGACCGATTCAAATAACAATAGAGATTGAGTTATGTCTTCTATCTAGTGGATAATAAGTCACAAATGAAACTTTTTTTGTGACAAACAGTCACATTATCGCATTTTTATTGTCTGGAAACTTTTGTTTTAAATTTCTTAGGCCTCTTTTTATAAAATACTAGCTATAGCTAGCCATACAAATTGAAATCGCTATTACAAATAGGGGTTGGTGATAGAAGGGTGAAAATTTAGAGTTGTATGTATTTTTTTATGTATTTATTGCTATATTATAAAAAAAGGAATTGTCCAAAAAATAAATGTTAGGGGTGGACAATCGTTATCACTTAGGGGTATGATAAATAGATAGTAGCCGATTCTCAGACCTACTGAACATGCTTATAAAATTTCATAAAAATCGGTCAAGTCGTTTCGAAGCAAGCTATCATTATGACACGAGAATTTTATATATAAGATGGTATAATAGTATGGTATTGAGGAGGGCTCAATACCACACTATTATCCAATCCAAGATAAAAAGAAACTGTACACATAATTATCTTGATATCTATGTGGATTTGTACCTGTCCAGATAAATTACTTAGTAAAATATAATAATTTTACGATTTTCACTATCTTGTTTTCATTTAACCATAAAAAAACCGCATGTGGTATAAAATAAAAATGATTTAGTGTGGTAATAAAATGTGACATTGTGTGAATGCAGAGGATACAGATTATATTTAGAGGGTACGTATTGTAACAATATGATTGTCTTGTTTTACGACGGGAAAATAATAAGCGACTCGCATTTATGGGCAAATAATAAAAATTCGCCATTCATAACTTCTAACCGAACGTCACATTATTCGCTTAGGTTCCGTATATATGGTTTATTATAATTTCTTTATTCATAGACTTTATATCCATAAGCTTGCATGCTTTTTAAAATTATTATTATACATAAGAACAAACTAAATAGAATTAAATCCAAGTCTATTAAACGTAGTTTATGTCAATTTCATTCGTCTAGAATATACATAGGCCACTAAATCGGAGTAAACTTGTAACCTTTGTTTTACGACTATACACATATGTTTTACTATATAAATATATACTTAAATAAGATATAAATTATTCTAAATCATTGTTCCAAATTTGAACTCCCCTAATTTTAATTTATGATATATGTTGCCTCAAGAAATGAAACGACGTACCTTAACCACATTCTAAGATGATTATGAGGAATTCTGACGGATCCCTAACAACGGTATTAAAAAGATCCAATTGTGTCATCTTTCTTGGCTCCCATACATTTCTCACGAATGAAAAGAAAGTATTTCTTTCATTATAATTACAAGTTGTCAGAGTAATGGGTGGAGTTATAACATATGGATCTAATATATCTTTTAATATCTAGCTAAGGCGACATATTTATAGTGCTTTGTGAAATATTGTATATGATATTTCAACAATTACATATTGTATTACCACGTTATTCGTTTTAAAAATAACATAATTTATAAATGTAAATCTAATTATATGGGTTTAAATGAATATGATACATTTATTGTTACATATAAACCATGCATATATCTCTGCATCTAATAATTGTTTGAAATCATTAATGAAATTATATTAGGAAAAGTTATTCGTCAAATAAATTGATAAATATATATGTATATACTCTCATGAAAAAAATTCTAATGAAAACTTATAAACTCATGCATTGTCATCATTAATTTATTATTATTTATGCAGAGTTCAATTTCTAGTAGCATCATTAAGTAATGTTTTTCCATTTAGGAGAACTACCCAACCAATGCACATTTTAAAATATCTACGGATACATCGTAAAAGTTAATTTTCTGTCGTTCTGAATAGATACAAATACAAACATGTACTATATGAGAAAAGATAACGTTAAAAGTAATTGAGTTATTCCATTATTTAATTTGAACTGTAATTCAGTACACTTAAGATTGAAAATTGCTTCGTACAATAGTAGATTTAGGGTGCAATATTATCTTCTTCACATCCAAATAAATGAGAAAAAACCGGGGCCCAGCGGACGAACTTTTTAATTCGTAATTACAGGACGCCGTCCAGCTTTAAGCACCATTAACTTTTTTCTAAAATTCCCCTATCCTCTCTGTATGGGGACCTCTATTTCTATAAATGAAATGAAACGTTTTATTGTACATTTTTAATTTAGTTCGGTCAAAGAGGAAATTCGAAATTGCTCTGTTCTATGTACAGGTATTTTAATTATATATAATTTCATTACATGTGTTTAAGTCGCGTTAATCACAAATCAAGGTATGCAAAATTAATTTAACAGCAAACCCTCAACTACAACAAGATGTCTTTTTCATTTTCTGCGTACTACTACTAGATCTATTCATCAAAGTATTAAAATGAGCTCATCAGCTATAACAATAAATATTTTTGCAGATCGTATATTTGACTACTAGAATCAACAAAACCACAAGTTTATTATGCTTTGAAAGTTTACTTAAACATAATTGGAAAGTCAATATTATATACACCTAAGTAAATATTTAAATACTTTTAGAGAAAATGTAGGATCAAGTCTTAAAACTATAGTTATCAAAGTTTAGCATAAAAGGAATCAAAATATCTACTGCAAGGGTGTGGAGAAACTATTCTTCTCTGTTCAGTTGTGGGCGTTAAAGCACATGACATGACATGTTCGGGGGCGTCAGAGCGACCCATGACCACCTTGTGCCATGAAGAAGTCATTTTGTTATTTTTGTTGTATTTTGATATTAAAACGCATTCTTAGCAGTTATGGTCGACCATGGATCCAAGAAGAAAAAGGTCAAGCCAGAACCTACTGTGATCTTGCCACAGATAATAATATTACCCAGATATATAATTCGTATAATTTTCACTATGACTTAACGATCGTCATGAATTTTTACATGTAACAATTTGGGATGGACATGAGAACATAAGGTAGGTACCTGGTTCAATTCAACCGAATTGACGTTCGTTTTTTGACGCGGCTTCAAAAAGGTAGATTATAATTTAATAATAATTATTTAATACAGTATCTTTCAGGTTGTTGGCTTGTTGCAGACGGTTATTGTTCATACCTGAAGTCCATTGAAAGTACGTATATACCAGACAAAATACTTTCTAAAGTACCCACATCCAATAAAGAAGTATTTACACCCGTTCGGGCACTCTCAAACGGATATCAAAGTGCGTCGTTAGCAGATCTCTTCTTGACAATTTTATTGCGAAATCTGCGCGTATTATTGAGGTAACATAAGGGCCCTTCACACTTTCCTTACGCTAGTTATCACGATTTTTGATGCGTGCGGCTTTTTCTGTCCTCTTCACTTTTTTCTCTTTTATTTGTTGATGACGATTTGTCGATCTTTGATGTAACCTACTTTTGAGACTTTACCGCTTCTCCGCTGAAATAGCGTCACAAGTCTAAAAATAATATTTTTCGGGTACAACGAAAAATATTATTACTATATATTTTTACCATTGGGTATATTAGGCCTGGATGTAATTACTTTCAGAATTATTTTAGTACAAATTGTGGCATTTTACATGTACGTACACATTATTTATATTTTATATTACGTATTCAAGTATAAAATCTTATGGAACAGCTTGCTTTGTAGTGTTTTGATTTATAAGGTACTAAAGTAATTTTTTCCACTTTCCATCAGATAAGTCGTTAACTTGTTTGCCATTCCAAGTCTATAAATAAAATGTAAATAATTGCATTTAAATTTTCCCTTAATTAGTTACTAATGAAAAACAGACTTGTATCTACCAATCAATCAATACTAGTATTACTAATTCGAAATAGTGTCCAACTATGTGTTACCATACAATAACCGCCTTGGTGATCCAGCGGTTTAGCACATCGCTTATTTCTAAAGGTCGTGGGTTCGATTCCTCGCACGATACAAACATTTGTATTCTTGAGTATCATTCTTTGTATCGATCTAGGTGTTTTCTATGCATATTATGTATGATATGATAACAAAATAAATCTAATGATTTATGTGATTCATCTAGTACTCATAACTCTCAAGCACTGCTTAACTTGGGACTA
Organism: Achroia grisella; assembly: GCF_030625045.1. Taxonomy (NCBI): domain Eukaryota; kingdom Metazoa; phylum Arthropoda; class Insecta; order Lepidoptera; family Pyralidae; genus Achroia; species Achroia grisella. The sequence goes on along the minus strand of NW_026712979.1, from coordinate 5,534,880 downwards.
AATGGAGCTGTCCGAATTAATTGAGTGGATAATTTGTTATTATAACTACTAAAAATTGTTCAATCTTAATTAAATTTGACTTAATGATATATTGTAACACAATAGTAAGGCCATTTTTATTAAAAATAACTGACAAAGTGGCGGGTAACGGCTATTATTGTTATACCTCTAATTTTATTTTTTCAAATTAAAGTGAGTGGACAATGTAACAAATTGAGAAAGCGTGTCCTCGGACACGTCACTCGAAATAGTTGGGAAAGCGAAATCAGGCGGCACTTTCAGAGTAAAGTTGTTCCTTAGATGGAAACGACACTTAAGTGTCTTGTACAGTCACTTGACAACACTTGGCAACACTTGGCTGTGTGTATAGGTCCACACAGAAAGTTTTCTGACCGTTGCATCTCGGGAGGAACTGTATTCTCTTTACAAAACTTTCTATTTATAACCGACTTCAAAAGAAGAATTGTTTCGTATTTTATGCTATGTCTACAACACCATAATTATTGTATTATGGAGTTTCAATTTCGATATTGTAATACATTTTTTATTTGTACACATATAATATACAAAGAAAACACCCAGAACAATACAAACAATCATATCAACCAAAACAAATACTTGCATCATGAGAGGATTTGAATCCGCGATCATTGTAAGTATGTTAGACCTAGACCGCTACACCGCCGTTATGTTGAGACTTTTCATTTTATTAACGTACGAGTCCATGTAATTAATGACCAAATAACAATTTCCTGAACTGACCAACAAATGGTCGGCATCCGAGACGCGCCCGCAATGCAGAAAAAGTTAATAACGCTTGAAGTTCCAGCCTCCCTTGCAATTATAAATTCATGCCCACTCACCCCACCCTTACCTATATATAAAAATTAATCCCTATTTGCCTAGATCACGGTATCACGCATGGACGGCTGGAACGATTTCGTAATTTATTTTTTGGTCTGTTTGTTATTTTCAGGAAAGGTGCTTTTGTGTTCATTAATAACTAGGATATTGCGTCACCCACAAACAGCGGCTCATTTAGAACTTATTTTTTTGAAGTCTGCATAAAATACACAGTGTGGTATTCATGAGGCAAAAATGCAATTGTACACCAATGCGAATTCAATATTCATTGATAAGACAAGAAAACATGTGTCGAAACAACTACAGTATATACTTTTTATGGGAGACTAAATTAACGGGTGTAAATGTCAAATTTTCAAAAGACATTAATACCGATAAATTTTTAGTTGTGAAGTAACTTTTCATAAACAGACAAACAGCCTTTCTAATTTATAGTAATAGTATGTATTGATGGGTAGATACTTAGATGTGTTGTTGTTGTTGTTATTGCAGAATTTATCATCGTTCCACCATCACTCGAAGAAAATACCTACTGGTTGAAGACGTAATTTTTGATAGTGTAGATATGAGTGCATACTTATGAGTTATATATTTTATTATATTCAAAACAACTGATCATCTAATGAATGTCATGAAAAATAAATTTCTAGTCAGATAAATAAATTACCAATAGGTATTAAACAGGGCATTTTTCCTTGTAGAAAATCATTAATTATCTAAATTGGTTTTCTACGAGAAGGATGCTCGCGCAAGAAATCGTGATATTTCCAAGCGTTGGGGGGTAATGACATAGCATTGGTCATATTTCCCCCTTCTTTATAAAATATATTACGAGCTCGGCCTCGACGATTAAACATACCACCTTGCTTTTTATGATCTCGGGTTCGATACTCACATGATGCAAATTTTTGTATGTGTATTGGTATATGTTTGATGTATATTATTTATGATTAAAAAATGTATATTACTATTTGTTTAAATTTTTAAGTACCCATAGTTCAAACTCTATTACGTGCTTGTACTAAGTTATTATTAGTATTTGTTACTTATAATTATTATTGTCATTGGTAATAAATATAATAATATTCTCATTGTAATCTATTACAGAATCCATCCATATTTTTTTTTTATTACAATCGTAATGTGCAAATTCAACAAATTATAATATTTTATTAAAATATTAATGTTTAATTAGAATTATTTATTTAATTATTCTTCACACTCCTCGGCATCATCTTCCTCTGATTCCTCTTCTTCTCCTTCAAATTCATACATTTCCACAGCCAACATGTGACATGATACTTTTTGTCCCATTTTAGAGACTGCCAATTCTACCGCATAAACTCCACAGTTGTCCTCAGTCAGCATATCATTAACGCAGTCATTAAGGTCCAGCATAATGTTTTGCATTGGATAATCCAGCTATAAAAAACAGCACAACAATAATTATCAGTATGAGTTGAATTTCTTAGAAACCGAAAAAAATATTGGATTTGCAGTAATATACTTATATAATATATAGTTATTTAATTTTATTTAGTATGCTATGGAATAGGGTCACTTGAATTATAAATGTTTTAGATGTTTTTTTTAATTTGCTATAATAAATACAATAAGTATAAGGTAAAACTTTAGATATTGGCATTGTGTATAAATTTTGGATTTGATTACTGAAACTTGCATACATTTTAAACATAGAACTTTAGTAATATAATAATAATAAGTTTATTTTTATACAGCAACAATACAAATTATAAAAATTATAATCCTAGCCGTGTTATATGTATATATTTGTTTTCGAATATTGGATACTCGTACATTTTAAAAACAATAAGCTGCAATACAATCAGCCAGCAATTTAAATGGTAATGAAAAATTTTAAGTAGTTTTAATTTTTATTCATTCTTGAAACAAAAATCTTAGTTGCCAGAGAGGTTAAAACTATTTCAAAACTTTTAGCCGTAATGGCCCTTTATAGCTTCACCGGACTAAAAACAAAATGTACAGTTTGCTTACAAACACAACACATTTTTCTGTCCTACTTTCTACTATTATGTGAGCATTTTCATATGCGATACATAATGTATAAATATTAACTCAGCAGGTTCATTTTTTAATAGAAATAATATAAGAATTTTCTGTTCCTTGGTAAAACGTTTGTTTAAAGTTACCTCGCAAACAGGAATAAAGTACCTACTAGTCTTACGAGTCTTTGCCGAAATAGCAATTAACAATGTCTAAATGAATGAATGAAAAGAATGCCAGCGTCTTGACCTTTTAAAATCACTAAAGACAATAGCTTTATTTTCTGTCTCGATAGGAATATACAATTTTTGCGATAATAATATATAACTCATTAAATTATGTCTAAATTTATGTAAACGTTAACATTGTAATATTTATATATATCACAGATATCGCAATTTCTAGTTTATACTAAATTCATATATGGAAATATATGTAGTTTTTTAGTAAATAGTACTTAAAAGGCATCAATTACTTATTAGGTTTATATTACTATATTAGGCTTAGCATACACTCTGACTACCCCTGTACATATATGTATATATACTTACAACTTCAATCGGACAAGAGGTGATATGCATACTTTCCACAACAGGAGCCCAAGGTGCATTTTCGTCCTTTAAACTAGAGCATACACCGACTTCGGATGTGAACATCATCTCTTTACCAACTTCTGTATCTTTGTACACACTTAATGCCAACTGTAACAGAATAAACAGAAAATTTAATTTGTTAACACGATATTTTCAGGTATAGATGCACCATATTGGTGCCGGGTCCATCTTGAGGCAGGGAGAAAACATCGAGTGCATTTCGAGACATATGACACCGGTGTAATTTTGGGCTTCATTCCAAAGCACATCAATACTTATCTTCACTATTCATATTGGTCTCCCAACCCAACCAAATATTTTTATTATTCCAATAAGGAACGGGAATCAAATTAACGTCCCGCCGTGATGGTAAGTGGACATGGACAGCGACTCATAGGTAGTCCCTTTACTAAAAAATCATTCGGACGGGAATCAATAAATCTTTGAAGGCACTTTGAATTGCCCCATCGGAGTTGATTTTTTTCCCATGCAAGAAGTAATCTAAATTTCGAAAAAAATGGTAATATGTTGGAGCAAGGTCTGGGGAGTACGGTGGAAATCTTAGACATTCCAACTGAAGTTCTTCTAATTTAACTGTCTGTTGTGCAGTGTGTGGCTAGACCACACACTACAGTTGTCCTGAAGCCGCAGTGGCCTACGGCGATTGACCAGCCTCATTTGCTTAGCAGCTTTTCCAGCATGGCTTACAATTGCTGACAATACGCATCTGCCGTAATCGTCTGGCCAGATTTAAGAAAGCTGAAGTGAACAACACCGGCATTAGTCCACCAAACGCTTACAAGTAATTTTTTTTGAGTCAATTTTCGCTTGGGGCAGGATTTGGCTGGTTCACCCAGTGTTCAGCCATTGCAATGAGCGTTTCCGATTATCGTACAAGATCCACTTTTCATCACAAGTTCGATTTAAAGTCTCTTCATTATTATGCCGGTACTAATGTAACGCAGCAGTCTACGCGATCCACCTTTCAAGCTTTTTCACCTACCAATTTGCTTCAAGTGAATTAAAACGCTACTAACACCGCAGACTGCAGCTAACTCAGACGTGGTTTGCGATGGATCCGCTTCCGCAATAACCTTAAATTCTTCATTATTGAACTTGGACTCCGGCCGCCCACGGAGCTTGTTTAGCAGGTCGAAATTCCAGAACGAAAACAATGGAACCAAAATCGCACTGTGTTTTTCTTTGCGACACTACCGCCATACTAATCATTAATCCTTCGAGCCGTTTTTGCAGAACTGGTGCCACGGCGGAACTCTTACTCCTAAATAATGCGAAATTTTAATTTTTCCATTTTGTAAAATAAGTGACGTAAATAAAAAACCAAAGATGGCAAAAACATATGAATTACGGTTTTCGAAAAACAAATGCATGAGTAAGTAGTATGACAAAATGCGAATTTCATATGCAAAGACCTAATATGTCAATTAGGTAATTTAGCGTTTTATAATTCAATAATTCTGTATTTTCCTGATACTGTGACTGTAAATAACATAAAAATAAATTAATAAATTATAAGTATAGTTGCATTCTTCTACAGAGTAGGTAGGTATCTGTGTTTAAAAAAGAAATTGGAAATCTTTCCTTGACACCTTTTTTTACAATATGAGAATAGAATAGAAAATCATTTATTCAAATAAACTCACATTGAAACACTTTTGAATAGTCATCACATTTTTTTTTAATCTACCGCTCATTCGGAATGCTGTCTCATCACAAGAAGAACGAGCAAGAAACTTGCGTGTTGCTCTTTTAAATAATGTTATTGTTACTTTACATTTTTAACTTTAAGTGTGTGTGTGTGTGTAATACATAAATTATATTATTTTAGATACATATGTATCTTAGACACATATACATATGTATATATATTCTAATAACGCTAGTTGTGGAATTATAAAAGATGTACCTGTATAATAAAACTGTAATACTGTGAACAACTTAATTGTACTGTATATGTATATAGAAAAACACTTTTATATATTTCTTATTATTACGTTAATTACAGAATATGATATCTTATTTATATTATATAATTCGCATTCGCCAATAGATATATACGAAAGAGTTATCAAACAAAGCAGTTATACATAATACATTATGCAATAATGAATGTTCATAAATCGTGTAAACAAAATACATTGTCACAGAGACATTAATGACATCACCCGAGATATTTATATGTATATGTTTCTCTAAAATTATTAATGGTAAGGTACTAATGTAAGTTCCATATTCATATCATAAATATTTTATTTGTTATATACTTTTTTTAAACTAATCATTTGCATCATCCTTCTCCAATTTATTTGAGGTCGGCGTAGTTTTTCTCTTCCATTCCCTGTTCGCAGTCATCTCATTATTTACTCCCTTACCATCCACAGACATATGTAACTACTTCCTTAAAATATTCATTTCTACGCTTTACGTACCCATACTTTTTATAAAACTAATATTTTACTCGAATTTTATGTAAACTTTAATAAAACATGTTTAATGCGTACGTAACATTTGTAAAATACCCATAGGAAATACCCTCATACGTATTCAATAACTGCGAAAATTCTTCTAATCAACGTCACAAAAACATTAAGGTCGTTAAAAAAAGTTTTGGTATTTTTTGGCATTCTTAATCTTTAATAATCTTCGAATGCTTAATCGACACTACTATAACAAAGCGATAAAATTTGTTGGCGGATGTTTGGTATAATTTTGGTAATACCACAGATAACATAATATTACGTAGTAATACCAGTGGCACACAATGAGGAAGTAGCCATTATTATTGCTAAAAGTTGCATATAGATGGCGTGATTGGTATCGATGGAATTCGTCATAGTTTTGCAAACGTTTTAAAAAACAAAACTGTGTTTTCAAAAATGTTTAATCAATTTTTAAAAAGTTATATATACATGTTAAAATGAAATAATGCGTTTAGAAAAGTAATTTTCATATATTTACTCATTTTGTTATTTTCCAGTACTTAATTACACTTTAATCAGTGCTAATATGGGGCTCGATGTTTTCAAAATGCTTTCATAGATGGCATTGTCGTCATTTGTATCGGCCTAATTAAATGTCTTTTTTATATTTTCCAATAATAAGCACTTAATATATTATTATTGTAAATTAAACATATAAAAAATTTTTAAGTAAATTATAAATAGCCGAACAAGCAAGTAATAATATTTCCAATAATACTTATGTATGAAGTGTTGTCATATTATAAATAAATACATGTATTATCGATTTTTTTTAATAATCGATAACAGGATTTTATTACGCATTATTCGATGATGCTTTTAATGAGTCGTTGTGAACAGTAAATTTTCATTATTTTGTATTATAGCAGTGTTCCGTTTCAAAGAACGGAATATAGTAGTACATTATTAGTGTCGTTGGTTATTTGCATTTGTACTGAAAAATCGATTACATAATAATTTAAAATATCGAGTACGAATCGTAGTTGTCTTCGAATACTGGCAACTGGTAAGATTAAAATAGTATTTAAAAAAAAGAGAGAAATCGATCCTAATTCGAATACCATAAAGTTGATTTTCGTTCCTCATTAATATCATAGCAGTTTGTTTTTAACTCTGTGGTATGATGTTTAACGTGTATTGTTATTGTACGGTGCATACATTTCAAAAATTATATTTTAATGTAGGTACATACATTACTTTCATACATTTCAAAAATTATATTTTAATGTAGGTACATACATTTCTTTCATACATTTCATACATGTCAAAAATTATCTTTTAATGTAGGTACATACATTTCTTTCATACATTTCATACATGTCAAAAATTATCTTTTAATGTAGGTACATACATTTCTTTCATACATTTCATACATTTCAAAAATGAACTTTTTATGTAGGTACTAATGTTTGTTGATACATTTTTTTCATACATCTCATACATTTCAAAAATTATATATTAATGTAGGTACATACATTTCATAAATGTCAAAAATTATCTTCTAATGTATGTACATACATACATTTCTTTCATACATTTCATACATGTCAAAAATTATCTTTTAATGTAGGTACATACATTTCTTTCATACATTTCATACATTTCAAAAATGAACTTTTTATGTAGGTTCATACATTTTTTTCATACATCTCATACATTTCAAAAATTATATATTAATGTAGGTACATACATTTCATAAATGTCAAAAATTATCTTCTAATGTAGGTACATACATACATTTCTTTCATACATTTCATACATTTCAAAAATTATATTTTAATGTAGGTACATACATTTCTTTCATACATTTCATACATGTCAAAAATTATCTTTTAATGTAGGTACATACATTTCATACATTTCAAAAAGTATCTTTTAATGTAGGTACATAACACCCCATGTCAGACCCCTTGTATTTGGAAGAAACTTAAAAATAATGCCAAAAATATTAGATGAATATATTTTTAATACGAATATTGTTTTATTTTTGTTCATCAACTTTATCCCTCACTAACAATACTAGTAGTAGTACATAACCTGGTTTATACCGCTAAAGATATTGAAAGATATACGAGTAATTCAGAATGTTTGGCGTGAAAGCGAGACAAATAGACAGACTGAGTTACTTTAGCATTTATAATATTTTTAAGAATATCGCTATTAAAAATAGGGGTTGGTGAAAGACGGGTGAAAATTTAGGCGTGTATGTATTTTCAATGTAACATTATAAATAAAAAAAAAAATTGTCCATAATACAAAAAAATATTTTTTCGGGGTAGGCCACCCCTATGACTTAGGGGTATAAAAAATAGATAACAACCCTACTTCAGACCTGGCAAGTATACATATCAATTTTCATCATGGGAGAAATATGGCAACTAATACTGTGATACAAAATTTATATATTGTAATACACTACCTCTAAGTAGATATATATATATTATACCCGCCGGTAGCCTCGCGCTGTTGGCTCGTTGCTAAGCAACGGATACCCCGGTAGCGGTTGGGCAACGGGAGGCCGGCGGCAGTTGGTCGTTGAATACCGCACGCAGCGCAATAGTCTTACAACTTATTTTAATTATTTTTATGACGATCCAACAATATAAGATATAGCGGAATTCTCATTAGGTAAAAGAGGGGTACATCGTAGAATACATGAGGTATATACCAGTAAATTAATTGTAGCTAAAATCAGTCTCATACATATAACGATTGAAATAAAAAATCGATTTTGATACGTACGAGTATAAACGTATCAAAATCAGGCTATACGTATAGCGCAGACGCGTTACAACATATCAAAAAAATAGGCATGGAATGTAAAATAAACCATAACATAATAGGTATATACATTGGCACATAAGCCATATCTGCAGAGTGTCGGCTAACGATATTATACCTACACATTTACATTGAATCTTGAATCGTCCCTAATGAGGTACACGATACAGTAACCTACATATCTATTATATACATATCTTTGCAAAACAGATGTCATGTAGCTGAATTGACTGCCATCTATTTTCATGCTTTGTTACTAAGCACCCACTAGTAATCCGAACTGCTTCAGATCTAGCGACATCTAGCGGCTACGGTGGCGAAATAAAATAGCCCGAAGAATAGCCCGAGTTAGGAAGGAACCATTTTCTTGTATGGGATGGGGTATCTGTATGTAATATTATGTTATCTGTGGTAATACCTAGTAATCCGATTTTGAAAATTCATTAGTGTTGGATAAGTCATTAATAGATGAAGGTTAAGTATGGAAGAAACTATCCATCACGCTAATACAACATCACGCTACATCCAATAGGAGCGGAGCTACACTAAAACATGTTACAAAAGCGGGGAACATGTGACGCAAACAAAATTGCGTGGGTACGCTAATAAAACACAAATTGCATAAAATTTAACAAAACTCTAGTTTAAAATTTTATCCTTAAAGTTGGTTGACCAAATTCTTATTTTTATTAGTTAATGCATTTTATTATTAAGCATAATATGATAGAGTATTTACCATGTGTTCATCATCAACAGTGGCCAATACACTCATAACTCCGCTCAACCCCATGAGTTTAGGACCGCATCCCTTTGATAATCCCAGTTTTAAGTCCACTTGTAATTCTTGATTATCGAAATCATCGCACGCTACCACATCGTCAGCTATTTTTAAACGGACATCACTCTGAATAAACAAATAATGTCAAAACTGTAATATAAATCTGTCGATAAATATAATAAAATTATACACATAATGATAAATATACTCGCAAATATATCAAATCGCATTAATAACTGGACAGAAATAAAGAAAATATTTTTAACAACAAAAAAAGTAACGCTTATCGCAATAACCGATTTGGATGGGGTTTTTGGTGCATTGTGGTGAGCTTCAATTAAAATTTACTGTTTCTTTTATACCGATCGATTTACAAACAAAAGTTTAGTATATTATAGGTACTAATGCATATCTAGTTTACATTGTTGTAATTATAGAAAAATCTCTTATAAAGAAAAGCTACTGGCTGATATTGTATTCCATACGTAGCAAAATAATTTTTGAAATTTATTTAGTATTTTTTACTTTACCTGTTATATATAAAAACTATTTTTTACTAATTTAAAACCTATTATAATAAAAACGATTGAAATTTACATAAACCATCATAAATACTTACACTTGCCACCAAATACATAAATTTAAATAATACAATGTACAGTAGCATCTTCGATAGATACAAATTGCTTTTAAAAACAAACAAAAATGTTTTTTTTCTTTAAATAGTACTTTTTATATACGTGTGATAATCATCTATATTGTCCGTGAATCTATTCATTGTATATAAATGATATGATCGTTATATGTACATGTATATTGAGAGAACTAGCATCACGCATTAAATATATCTCTCTATTGGTGACAAATTGCAATAACTCTAAATTTCTAAAATTATGGAATATAGACATTAAATCTACACAGTTAAAGTCAATTATTCATAATAATAATGTTTGAGTTAGTACAGTATGTTATTAAGCATGCTATGTAACAATAAACATGCTATTTTGTTGTAATTGGTATTTGTTGTTTGTTAATGGTTTTTTATATGATTAACTAGCTGTATCCTATGGTGTTGCCATGGATTTAGTTTTATATTTATTTTATAATAATGACAATATATCTCCCCCATTATTATTCCAGATGGGATAGTTATACTAGATTGTCCGGAACTTTGTCTATCGACGTCACTTCGCTAAGTACATGTGAATCTAACTTGCTCGGATTATTTTGGTTTGTTATTAATGTTGGTTTATCGCAACGCACTGTTAATTATAAATACACATTGATACACGAAGTTTTTTAGTATAGGCCAGATCCTAGTATCAAATTCAAATCCCAGTATAAGTAGAACTGTGAACCACTAGATCACTTTGCTCTCATTTAATCAATTTATGATATAATGTAACCTATAAATTAGTCTAATATAATTTAATGAAAACATCATTCAATCATATATTATTAAAAAATATATTTTCTAAGCTCCTAAACCGAAATTTTATAGACGACAGAAAGCGGCAAACAGTTTTTTTTGCTCTGGTGTAAAATTGAGGTTTTCAAGTTATGACAATTTGGCTTTTTTCTGTCAATATAATCAATTAAGAGGAATAGAAAATATATATAAAGATAATATATTCTTAAAAAGTTCTAAGTTCTATTTTTGTCTTGCAAACTTTGCCACGGAACATGTACGTGTACTAAAAAGTTCTACAAATGATTTGACACTAACATATGTGGGAATGCAACTGTTTGTAACTCGAAACAATATTGCATTCACTCGTATACCAACTAATGAGACGCGAGTTCACAATAATTGTTTGCCAAAGTGAAAAAAAAACAGTAATATATTTCGTATAAGACAAACAAATGGTGCGTTCCTGTCCGTATATCATTCCTCTATAGTAGTTTTATGTAAATGACGCCTACTTTTAAACTGCCGTAATTTTTAGATTCCGATTGCAATTCCCCCTCGACGTATTTGTTATCTCGCTGGATACAAACGAATGCGTTCACATTTATGATTTACTGAATGTTTTTGCTAAAGTTTCCTGGCTGTATTAAATCATTTTCGATCAGAGTTCACCTATGGAGAACATTTATTTAATACATGAAAATTAGAAATGAAAACGAAAGACTTATTTGATAATTTTACTGACAAACAAACTGGCGATACGCTTGATGGAAAGTGGAAGTCGTTGGTAGACAGGAATAACATCACGGATATCACAAAATGTATAGAAATGATTTTGACTGTGTAAATAAATACTCAATCAAACTAAACAATATTCCATATTTACGTTTTTATATATATTATGAATGCGAAAGTATACCCATCTGTGTCCCCCTTTCAAAAAGATATCCCACTGGTATAAAATATCTGGCTTGTAAAAAAATACATAGCTTATAACTTAACATACCATTTAGTCTAAGGGTCTACCTTGGACCTTTATAAAAGATCGGCCTTGTCTCATCTATTTCAGCCGTTAAGCAGCTTGCTTTGTAAGCTGTGTTTCAGTTAAAAGGTGAGATAAGGAAGTGACAATACAGAACAAGAGGCCTAATATATGTATTTGTTCTTCGCAATGGCTACGAATGAGGGTTATCACGAACATCACATGATAACGTGATGTTTGTAGATCTATTTATATATCTACATTATAGGCGACAGTATATAATATAATATTGCAGCAATGGTTGCAATGTAGGAGCAATGGTATTTCCGAACCGATACGATATTGAAACCTTCAAGAAAAGAGCTTATTCCTTTTTAAAATGCCGACAACGTACTTGAAATTCCCCTGGTGTTGCGGGTGCTCATGGGCGGCGGTAATCACTTACCATCAGGTGAGCCGTATGCTCGTTTGTCCCCTGTGTTATAAAAAAACAAAAAAAAATATTTATGGTAAGTGGTAACACTTAGGTGGGCCGTTAGATCTATTATATAAAATAAATACGAAAACTTAGCAGATATTATATCACGTATCATAAACAGATATTTTTTGTAATTATTTTTTTTCTGGAAAACGGTAAGACCAATTCTAGCAGATATACGTCATGAATACATGTTTTTATCGTGTGAAGTTCGAATCCTTGACCGTCAGAAGGTGATGTAGTATGTTAAACCGCTATATTACCGAGGTCGTTATGGTAACAAATAAAAATGTCATCAACATGTATTCAAATCTCAATTTTAATATACATATATCAACATACGAAAACATTTCTGTTTCTTTGTCTTTTATAGGTAAAACGGAACTAAACTACAGATCTGAATTTAAGAAAAGTTGACGTGAACAAACAAAAGCAGTCTTTTAAATGAAATGAGCAGGTCAGTCGCAATAACCGCTAGTATGTAATAAACACGAGCTGGCTACTTCTCACGTCAGCAATTATTTTTTTTATATAAATACATTCATATCATTATCCTCATTATGGTGAACATTATTACCTGACATACTCACAATTCTTTAAAAATATTTTACTTCAATATAAAAAGATGCGAATGTACCGCTATATCACGGATTAATTAGTTATGTTATTTATAACTGTAATATGTGTATATGACACCTATAAATAAAGATATAAATTGACACTAAATAATTACAGTTTCTTTATGTCGTATACACACCAATTTATAAACATTGGAATTTGAAACTGGTACTGCATCGATATTTCCGTCACCGGAGAGTTAAATAAAAGTCTCGATAGCATACTTAATTAATCTAAAATACAGAACATCTTTAAATAGTATAAAACGAAGTCACTTCTGCTCTCTGTTCGCTTATATCTTTTGAAGTAACGGATTTTAATGTAGTTTTTAGCAATAGATAGAGTGATTCAAGAGGAAGGTTTACATGTATACATGTACTCGTACACCCGTGCGAAGTCGGGGCGGGTAGCTAGTATCTTATATAATACATTTATTGAAATTGGGACTGGGAAGAATGTAAGTAACGAGTCTATTAAGCTACTCGTATGTTATATAGATCAGTGCTGTCCAAACCATGGCCCGCGGGCCACATACGACCCGCAACTTGAATTGTTGCGGCCCGCTAAATATTTGTTGTCTTTTTTTAAATAACATAAATTTAGTAGAAATAAAATTATAATTCCATTTTTTGCAATCCCAAATGATTTGATGAGTAAATTATTTTCTCTTCTGCTCTTATAAGCTTGCACTGCGTCTAGCTACTATCAATATTGATGTTGATGTTGACAGAATTGTAAATGATAATATATCTGCATTTTCTTTTTAAAAATATATTGCGGTCCCTCAATGGATTTAGTTATTTTTATCGGCCCTAGATCCTATCGGTATCCTGAGCGGTAGAATAAAAAAACTTGATTATTCAAAAGTGTATTTGTATAAAAATTATTTCTATTTCTATCTAGTTTGGACAATCCTGATCTAGATTTATGCGCATAAAATTGTCAGAACCCCCACTTAATTTGATTGTCAGTGACACCTATGCAAATGATACGTTACGTCTAATTGAATATCTTTGTTACGAGTTAAGGGATACCTATTCAATGACTTTTGGGATCCCCTCTATATTCCCAAATCATTGAAATTAATTAAATATAAGGGATACGTTGGTATCTACTTATTTTAGAAAGTATATTCAAGTCGCTGAATATCACACCGTTTTCCGGGTTTTTTGCGAAAAAAATATTTTTTGAATGGGTTTTGTTTTATATATATTCCTACTAGTTCATCTGCATTTTCTTTTACAGACAGATTAGGTGTATATACTACCACAGAACACAGATTTGTTCTGTGTATATTACAATAATAATAGACTTTCCTAACCCTAATGTCATTAACAACATACAAAAAATATATTAAAAAAAGCAAAAAGATTTCAGTGCACTTTTACAAAAGAAGCTACTTGGCGAAATAGTTAAGACAAGTACCAACGTATGTAGCCAACTTTGTACAACGTCAAATTATTTTAAAATAGAAATAATCTTTATTCAAATAAACTTAATAAAAAATGTAAAAGTTTGTTTTTATGACTAAGCTGCTGAATGGATCTTAATGAAATTTAATATTAAATAGATTGTACTACGAGGACAGGATGGGGTCAAATGGGGGGTGAAAGTTTATGCAGACCAAGTAGCGGTAAACAACTAGTATTAAATAAATGGTGACTCTTCTTTAATACTTTTAACAATTGTGACATTAATGTCACACCCAATCATCTCACGATATTTAATAACGATCATTAAGGTTACGATACCATTTTTCAATAAAACAGCAATTAGAGAAATCGTCTCATCTAGTACGTATAGAAATATGAAAAATAAATCTGTAATTCATCAATAATATAATTTAATATTAATTATACAATTTTTTTGTAACTATCAAATATTTGTCTGGATAAACAATTACTCAAGCTCAAACGTCATTAATAAATATAAATTTTCACTTAACATTGAGAAAATTTTGATTGATGATAAATATGAACATAAATATAATATGACAATTTGTAAAAAACTTACTTTTAATCAAATGGTTAATTTAAGTATATTATAATAATACTGAAATCCGTAATTAGATATTACTGGAAGTTGGAAATGAAGGAAAAACATGTTTATAAATATGTCGGGTAAATCCATGAATCATCGTTTCGATACAGACAACAAAAAACTAAATTACGATATACTTTTGTATGTTTATTAAACAACTAGCTGTACCAGCGACTTCGTTCGCGTGGAATTTAACTTTATTTTCTAAAATAAAAGTAGTCTAAGTTACTCCTTATACATCAATTACCTGCCAAAAAAAGTCCCGTCAAATGGGTCCAACCATTTCAGAGATTAGCCGGAGCAAACAGACAGACAGACAAAAATTGTAAAAAATGAAGTTTTGGTGTATGTACCGGATTTATTATATTCATATGCATGTAGTAAAAATTTATATATAAAGTCTATATATATAATTTTATTTATATATATAGATGTATGATGATAGATGTATAGATTAGTAACAAATTGCGTAATATATTTTATTTATATACGGAAAATAGTTAATACAATTAAATTACCTGAACGGTGATAATAGTTAATTTCGACGTTATAATAATTAATTTACGTTAAATATGTATAGCGAAATATTTTTTTTGTATTATTATACTATATGTAGCAGTAGCAGTAAAATTATTGCCATACTAGATTTAGATTTTTTTTAGTATAGGTACTTGAAAATAATAATCGAAATCATCTTATATGTTAATAAATTTATTGAAAACTACGAATAACTGTGTAAAAACAATAAAATAGTTTTCGTAGTGACTACTACGAAACCTATTTTATTGTTTCGTAATTGATAAACAGTATAACGTGACGAATATCAAGGAAAAACCTAAAAACAGCAACGTCATTCAACATTGAATTTGGAACAAATTGCCATTTTTGGAAGTTAGTTAAAACGTAATATAATTGTTGTACTGACCGTACAAACAGGAACAACGTACCGTACTCGTCGAGTGTTCATACTTAACGCTTGAGATTGACCTCTAAAGTCCAGTACCACATCGCGAGTGTGAGACTCCACCGATTTTATCGATCCATTTACAACTTAAACCGTATCGACATATGTACTCCTATATATGACCTAGTGATTACCGATATACCGACATATGAAATAAGTGAACATGAAGTGCCAAATTGTGATTTTTGTGTTAACGATAACATGGAATTATTTTGGTTGGTATTAAACAATAAAATATATAATAATACTTATAATAAATATTTATTTATTGATTTTTTTGCATACAAAATTGTATACATGACGGACTTAGCCCCTGATGACATTCTCTACCAGTCAACCATCGATTGATCAGAGATAGTAAGGCGGTGCAATTTAATAAGTAGATTATATTGAAATATAGAAGAAATTAATACAGAAAAACATACTAATATACTTATACAATTATATAATTACATAAATAAGCAAAATATATAAACCATGGATTATCAGTTATCATACATCACACAAATTAAATATAATATTTAACTATAATAAATATAAGTATGATCTCATGGTATAAATCTTCAAACAGTAATAATATCTCTGGACAATTCACACAACGCCATCTAGTCCTAAGCTAAAAGCTTGAAACGAAATTAACTTGTGTTACTGGTAATAAACAGTAGGGTATACAACTCGATATATTTTGTTTTTAATGAATACTTTATATAAAATATATATAAGTACAAGAAATAAATAGAATTATCTTAGGAATTGTTAATTACTATGAAGAAACATGTTATGTATGCTGTAAATTATGTATACATTTGAGTACATATATGTTAGTAGGAAAGATAACAGTGTAAGGTTATCAAAATATTATAAACAAAACGTTTACATGCGTAAATGATAATTGCAAATTGGTGTAGTAGTTTTCGAAATTGTTTAAATAGAAATAAAAATAATCTTTATTCAAATAAATTTACATCATTTGAACTTTATCACAATTCAAAACTGCTTGTATTCAAATAAATACAAGCACTTTTGAATTGTGAATTTTTTTTATACAACTCATTCGTAACGCATACTCATCACAAGAAGAATGAGCAAGAAACCTGTGTGTTGCCTTATTGAATAGATGTTATTTAAGATATATAATTACATAATAACAAGTACATGTGAAATAATAATCATAAATTAGTTTTTTTTAATATATAGTACATTATTAATATTATAGTTTTATATTATATTTATATATATATTTTCTTATATGTTATACTTATAAATTATGTACATATAGATAGATAAAAAGCTTTATTTTTTTCCAACTTTACAACTACTGTCCTGCAATATTTCTGTCAGAGTTTTTCTCTAGGTACATATTTATATTATTTAGCCGCTAAAACAAAGTATTCCGCTTTTACAATATTTATATATATCGTATTAAATTAAGAAAAAGAATTAGAATATTTATACATGTTTACTTTCTAGGTTTTATAATTTTTATCCTTGTGCATATATTATTTTTATAATTTATGCAAAAGGATTTGCATTGCATTTTTTGATTTCTAATATCTTGTATGTATATTAGTCATATATACGTCCAAAAACGCTTATAATAATACACACAGACATACTAAAACATACAAATATTTATAATGTGTGAGAATAGAAATCGCAACCAATAAATAATGAGACAATATGTTAAATTGATGCACCGGCTTTAATAATTATATTTTATTTATTCCTTCAATCTTATTAATTAGCATATTGGTCGACATTTAACTTTCATTTGATAAATACATTATATAATTCTTAGCAGCATTTAAAGAAGAAGCATCCTTATCCTTATTTGCATACAGACATAAATTGCATACACATTCGTTGCAATACATTTTGTTGTGATATTGACCGTTAGATAACACGATTGATGTGATAACAGTTTCATGGTTATAATAAATATGTTTTATTATAATGATAAAGTACCGGGGATAACATGCTTTGCTTGTTTTTTTTTTTAAGTATAAAATATTTTATATTAATTAGTCAATGTTGTATGGAATCTTGTAGAGTTTGGCGTGTCTTTATAATAAATAGGATATATTTATTTTATAATATTGTAGTATTTGTATTTAGTTTTTCTAAAGACAGATTTATCGATATTAGTTTTTCTAGTAGACAGACAATTTAACTAATAATAAAGTCTGAATTTACATAATTTAAAGTAACTGAATCCAGGCAATTTCTACATAAGTCAATTAATGTTTAAGATTTCTGCCATAGATTATTATTTCATTAATAATAATCAAAATAATGTAAGTAATAAAATTCAATAAAAAATAATAATAAGTTCTTTGACGTACCATTAATTAGATTCAAGCATCGTGTTCATTTGTATAAGCGTTTTAAACAGTAAATCACGATCACGAAGAACCGATTTAAAGATATTTATCAAATATAATACTAACAATGCTTGTTTTTATTAAGGGAAAAAAATAACATTATGTAGAATGACATTAGATAGGTACATGAGAAATCGGAGTACAACAGCCTAAGCCAATATTTTGTAGGTCAGACATGATTTGACTTGTAATTGTGGAAAACCGCCACTGAATTGGAATACCTATTGGCCTACTGCGAGGCAAATCAATAAAGTCCTACGGCAGGAATATGAAGAGAAAGAAAGAATCGAAAATTCATTGTTTTAAATTTAGAATACAGTCGCAGTGACTCACTATCTCGACTAGAGCTTAGAAGTCTTAGGATCAAATTTAACAGAGAGATCAAAAAACACTACCAATTTAAATTCCTCAATAACTCTCCTAATAAATATTGTCAGGATATTACTGCTTACAGCAAAATGTTAAACGTTACGGTTACCACAACGTCAATGTTTGATATCAAAATGTGCCCGTGATTATAATCTGATTTCTAAATGAAAAAGAACAGATTTTGCTATGAGGTAAATACGAATTTGAGAAACTCATTCACTGATTTAAATGGACATTATTCCAAAGTGGAATGCAATATATGAAGCTCAGAAAATTATGAGCACTCGAGCGAAGCCGGTCACTAATATCATTATAAAATTCATTCTAACCAGGTTAAATGTAAACCTAAATTATTCAATAAGAACAAAGATATCTTTACTGAATTTAAATAGAGGTACATAAATATATTGGTTAAGATTATTCATTGATCATTAAATGTGGTTCCAAATTTATTTAAAACTATGTTTAATTATCAAAGAAATATACATACAGTCATAGACGCAAACAAAATATATATAGATACTGTTGTAGTATTAAAAGCTACTATATGAAAAATTTAAATACTAGTTAGTTTCGTAAAAAAGTAGAGACGATACTTGCAAAGATGAAGTACTATATTACCTATTATTAGTAGACATGATATGTAGCTAATAACCCATCTTGCACTTACAAAGACTTGTCGCCTCTACAGGGTACATATAAGATAGTCTAGATATAGATTTTAATGTCCAGACAACACCTGAGTCTTTAACATGCAATGAATATGCCACTGTGTATATACATACATCACCGGTGAGTCATCGGCTTACTTACAGATCCAAGTGGAATATAGAAAACGCCATCATAGATAACTTTAGAGATTTTCAAAATTGGATCACTATAAAAACGTTATATATAAACAGGATATACGCTGAATATGAATATAGTCAAATTTTGTACAAAATTGTGACGTTAATTAGTATCGAAATGATGAGAAATATTATATTAGTCTTATGGTATATATGACTAATTTTATTTTATATTTATCATCATTTTATGAGGGAAATCTGTTTATGAATACTATCACTAACTGTCACTATGTTACAATGAACACTCTTCACAATTAACTAAGTATTCAATGATATTTTAAAGCATTTTTCTTGGTTAAGTAGTTCTATATTATTTAAGTTTTATTTTTCATATAACTACAATTTTAAATATATATTCCAATAGTTTAATTAATTTGGTTTCTTTAAATATGGTCCCATGTGGGTAAAAGCCTCCTCTAACTTGCTCTATTATGTTCTATTTGTAGCTACATACATCAAATTTTTCGCTACAATTTCTTTGATGTTATTGGACCAATTGCAATAAAATCACTGTCTACCTATTCGCATTTTCTTAATCAATGTTTTTTTTTATTTCAATACCTTTTGTTTCAGCTTCAAGTAGTTGCGTTACACCACTAGGTGTACCCAGCCAATGCATTTCTCTATACGACTGTCCTCAACTACTAGCTGCATTTGAACTACGGCCACTGCCAAGTAGTGTAGTCAGATTCTTGAAGCAGTCTCAATGTGGCTTCGAGGGGTATACGCCGAGAGTCTGTTGTGGACCACTCGGAGCGAGGGACGAAACATCCACTACTACGGTAAGAGAATTTTTATTTCTATAATAACAAACCGTCCTTATTCAATTATTATGTACATATTATTCTATGAAAATGTGTAGTTAGTAATTTATTTATACATAATTCTGAACATGTTAATACATCCAATCAGATAGTACTTATTGCAGTATAAAAAATAACGCATATGGACATTATAAATCCATTACCTTACTTAACGACTCGTGCTCATCAAAATTTGGGTGAATGGACTACCACATTGTTTTGGTGTGTGTCAATCAACGAAGAAGGAATTCAGCACTGTACTTTAAACGGCTTAATATGCTGATGATAAGACAACCTGCTGATGACGATAATATACAAGAATGGTAGCTTATAAGGGATTTCATGATATTATAATTATTGATTATATCTATGTTACTGAATTAATTCTTTATGTTGTCTAATCTAATAAATCTAGGTGTCTACCACTTTCCATCTCTATACTCTACCATTTCTACTCATCTAGAAATGTGTTTTAGTTTAATTCTCTGAAGTATGAGGTATATCACCACAATTCACAAAAGTTTTATCTCTTGATTTAAGAATACTCGTAAAAATAAATTCTAGGACTGACTATGATAAGAATTGTTAAGATAATACTTAAACAACTACTACTTTTCATCAGAAAGACCGTTAGCTCATTTAACATTTCCTATTATGTAGAAAAACATTTCTTTCAGCAAAGACAACGATTAACCACTGAGTCAAATTCTAATACGGTCGATCCAGTATACGATGAAGACTCTACACCAGAACCAAGAAATACTTGCGGTGTTGATAACAATGGTGACAGAATATATGGAGGTCAAATTACAGACTTAGATGAATTCCCATGGATGGCATTGTTGGGTTACAGAACTAGTAAGTTTAGATTTAAACAAGATTCTATTACTAAGACCTCATTTCGTGTCGTATCAACATCTAAAGAAGATGTAGTAAGTAAGATCGTAGGAAGTGGCAAGAGCTACACCGACAAGCGGTGGCGGCTTTTAAATTGTGGATTGATTAATATTAAGTTTTAACCGAAATTAGCTCACTACTGTATTAAGTCATAGAATCGTCTTCGAAAATATACACATAGATGTATATGTAAACAATACTCAGTATTGTTTAATATTATATGAATTTTTCAATGACATATACATCAATCTTATCAATTCAATTACAAACCAAATATGGAATACTAATATTTTTGTGGAAATCACTATATTTGGAAGTTTATGTAAATATTGTTCATACAATTACGATTTGATAAATTAAAAAGGACATTTAATAAATCATCGATTTGTGAAGTATTGACTAATTAACAAAATTAATTTAATACTTTTTATAATTTTTATTCTTGATAAATTTTATATTTTTGTAGGTAGAGGAAAAATTTCATATCAATGTGGTGGAGTTCTGATCAATCGTCGTTACGTGTTGACTGCCGCACATTGCATCACGGGTGCTATTGAACGAGAATTAGGTCATTTGTAAGTAATTTTGATTACGTACTTGCTCCAAAAGACAAAAAGACCTTTTTCCTGTAATCTCAGTTCCTGTAATTTAAGTAATTATCTTTCAATTAAGATTACAAATAATCTCTGAGGGGATTGTTAGTAATGGGCTTCATTGGTTTATGTGCAAGTTGTTAGGTAGACCTCTACATATCCCCCCTTAGATATCCTCACGTTTATTTCCCGGTAATATAGCCCTAGTCAGCTGAACTGATTTTATTATTGATGCCCATCTAAAAAAAAATATTGAGTACACCTACCACTTCCTTCTTTCATGTAATATGAAACATATAGTAGATAATGTGTTTATTGTAAATTATTAAAAAATGTGACCACTAGTAAACGTCATTTAGATAATTATTCGATTCACAATAACAAGTTCGTTAATATACATACGAGTATAATATACGTGCTGACGTGACCCGGTAAACGTAAGCATAATTTTTATATATCAACTTAGTTGACAATTCGTAAAACCCACAAACTTAGGTTGTAAGGACGCTCTATGACGTCATCAGAAGTGCTAACGTGCTCTAAAACAACAATTGTATTTTAAGTTGATTTTTTGCCATTAGTATCAAGTGTGTGACCATACTCCGTAACTAAGTGTTCCACGGCCAGATCATACACGTATTTCTAGTAGGTATTCTTTTCTAGTTATAATATAATTACAGGTAAATATATTATGATCATAGGTAAGTTGGATGGATGTTTGCATATTTGTTAGCTTTTCACACAAAAACTACTAAATGAGTTGAAATGAATTTTTGTATGTATGTAGCATACATCGTGTCTAAGATTAACTGATACTTTTAGCTGAATTCTAGAGCAGGGCAGAAGATTAATCTAATCTATTATAATTACATATATTATTATTTCTGGTGAATTTGCCACGTTGGGCTATCTTACTTGATACACATCTTATCATCCTCCACTGATGCTGCCTGCGTATACCGTTAGTGCAGGCGAGTGCGTTATTCCATTATTATCCCTTAAAAATACAAACTATGGCTTATAATAAACAAGATGTATTGTTAAAAATAAAACTGAAATATATATATAAACTATTCTTTCATAGGGTGACTGTACGTTTAGGTGAATACGACATCCAAACAGATGTGGACTGCAGCGATGGAGAATGCGCAGATCCTCCGCAAGAAATCTCAGTGGAAGCCGCATATCCTCATCATGGGTATAAAGATGGGAACAAGAACAGACGAGATGACATCGGACTTGTACGACTTTCTAGAAGAGCAAAGTATACTTGTAAGTACCGAGTTAGAGTTTTTATGATATCATCTGCATTACCTCTGTTTTACCTAATCTGTAATATACTAACTGACCCCTCAAACGTTGTAAATTAAAATCGCTATTAAAAAAGACTATTTATTTGCTTTTACAATAGCATATTCTAGCATGTAGTGAATAGTGTGACTACTAGGTCACTATATTCTCCCATTGAATTTAAAAATGAATCTGTATTATTGTGGATATGTAAAACATTTATTTGAAAAGAATACGAGCTGAGTTCTTCTCATCTCGAAATCATTCCGAATTGACGATTTAACATATCATAAGAGTCTGTTATTACAGTCTATTAACTTACATTAATAAAGATATTTTGAATTTCGAAACCAGTTAAACAAAATAATATATATAAATAATAAATGTGTTATATCAGTTAAATGAAAAAGTATGTACGCCTTTTAGTTTATTCAGATTTAGATTACGACATTGTTACAGTTCTTAACTACACAATTATACTAATAAGATCTACATAATTGTTAGATTTGCATTAATTTTACTTAATTGTATAGTAATTGCTAATAAGTATGCATGTATAATACGATTGAATAAATAGAATAAATAAAAAAAAGAAATAGACATGTCAGTGGGAGTATTCTTTTACGTGACATGTAATTTTACAGATTACGTTCAACCAGTATGTTTAGCAGACGGTAATTCACGTCTAGGTGATGGGTACGACGTGTACGTGGCCGGCTGGGGGAAAACCTTAGAAGGTAATGTATTGATTTTAACATGCGAGTCCAGTTTAATATACTATTTCGTAGAATTTCAAATCAATTTCGATCGCTTGTGGCTACACTATTTGTTATTCATGTAGCGCTGGTAATTGCATGTGGAATGGATAAAAACAAAGGGATATTTTTGTTACATTAGATACAGGTGTCTTGTAACTACAAATTTTACTATTATAAGATTTATAAGTATCTGGTATCTGGTTGTATTTCTTTTAAAATATTATAGGTATCTGATAATGGACAAAGCTAGTGAGCAGTGAGTTACATATAAAATAAGTGTAAAATTTAAATATTTAAATTTATTTATTTATACTATAATAATATATCTGTGCACGCAATGTCGTATTCGTGAGAGTCAAAATAGCAATAAGTACGTTATAACTTTTTGTTTGCAAACCGATTTGATGAATCAACCATTACATGTGACGGAATATTCATATTAAGGTAGTGAATTCATGTATAAATCGTTTAAGCCTTTTGTGAGATTGGCGTATAAAAAATTAACAAATAAAAAAAAACATTCATTTAAGATACATATTTTTTATTTAATATACAGATTTGCTCTTTTCAATAGAGAAGAAAATAATTTTCGTTTTAATTTCTAGGTAGCAACAGCCCGATCAAACTCAAGTTAAACTTACCCATATTTAGCAAAAGCGAGTGTGTTGACAAATACAGAACACTCGGTGCTGAGCTGGTTGAGAAGCAGATCTGTGCTGGTGGTGCCAATAAGCAGGACGCTTGTCGAGGTGACTCTGGTGGACCACTGATGAGGAAGATGCGTGGGGGTAAATGGGAGTCTGTTGGTGTGGTATCGTTCGGTTATGGCTGTGGTAGAGAAGGCTGGCCAGGAGTATATACCTCTGTTGCTGCATACAATGATTGGATACGATCAACTATTAGTTCTACCAACGTATAGTCATAACGATAATAAAAGAAAACGATACGTAGTTAATGTAGAGGAAGAAGGAAAAAAATCAGTAGTGAACCTCAAGAAATCAAGAATTTATATTAAAAGTAGTGTATATAAATTATTGTAAATAAATTTGTTAAAAAATTATGTTAATTTAGATTATTATAAATTATACAATATTCTTTAGATAATTAATTATTATCTCTATTATTTAAGAACAATAAGATTATACGTCATTTTGCCGTACTAGATTTATTACTCAATAATTACATATTTTTGTTTGCTATTTTAATTACAATTAGTCAATGTAGCTCGGGAAATATTAGAATATAGATTATTGATGAATATAATAACTCCTTTATTACTAGTCTGTTATGTGTTACTAGAATAAAATATCAACAAAATAAGGTAGATGTTAAGTAATGTAAGTTAAAATATCTAATTACTAAAAATACAATAAATCCAGTAAAAGCATCTTGATTTATAAAACAATACTGAAATAGATACAATATTTTTATACATTAATATTTTACGGTTATATTTGTAAGATTAATATATTACAATAAATATACTTGTCAATTTAATTATATACAAAATTATTTATAATAAATAGTTGCTTAATTTAAGTCGAGTTTTAATCATAATCATGTCATCATTTATTCATAAAATAAATAATGTAATTTAACAACACATTTTACGTAAATCAATGAATAAATATAATTAAAATTTCTTATATTAATATTAAAAACTTGTGATCACTTATAATTAACTAATATTGTTATATATACAAAAATATGTATAAAAGTTATATATAAATTATCCATCATTCCAATTTTACTATGTAGCATCGATTTATAGATTTAGAATTTGTCTCAAAGACAAAATTAATAAGTAATAGGTGACATTTCTATTAACTCGACATTCAAAATTTACACACAAGTGCCTGTTCTCCCTACAAATTTATTCTGTATTAAACAAAATATCTTCATTCTCAGAAATTATAATGCGATTTACTATAATGATATAATACGAAATAAAATGACGCGCTCAAGAGGCCGAAAGGTACCATTTGAATTAATTGTTTTAAGCTTTGATTAGATTGACAGTATATGAACATGTCGTTATACTGTTAATATTTACAGACCAATAGATTTTTTAATATTCCAACTGCCAAAATAAAAATATTATATTTTTATGATTTTATATACGCTAAAGCATAGACAGATATTAAGAATCTACTAAGAACATGACAGATCAGCTGGCGGATAACAGACGTAGATGGCCGATGTATTTAAAAAAATACTATTAGAAAAACAAAATAGAAAATGGAATCAAAAAAACTTTTAAAAGGTAGGGACAGAAAAAGCTCTCAAAATAAATGATACACTCTGATTTCACACCTGAGAACCCTATTAGCTTACGATGAGTTTTATTGAATACTATTCCATTAAAAATATAAGAAGTAATGGTTTGTTTGAAGTATCACGTGACTAATATGTCTATCTGTCGCGCTTTCACGTAAAAACTATTCAACCGATTTCAATGAAATTTGGTACATACAAGACTAGACACTGAATAAGCAACATAGGTTACTTTTTAATGAGAAAAAACGGTTGTAAGGAGTAGAAAGGGGAGATGAAAGGTTGTATATTAATGTCGTCATTTTTTAAGCTAGGAGCTTGAAACTTTTTTTAGGCTGCTGATTAAATATGACATACAAAGTTAATAAATTAAATAGGAAATGAAAACTTGTACGGAAATTGGAACACTGCTAGTATATTAAACTTTTTATATACCTACGTATGTGTCTTATTTGTAAAATAATTTTCCAAATAATTAAAAATTCTATCCAAGGTCTATTATATTATTATATTATGACTATTCCTCGCGGACGAGGACGCGGGCACGGTTAGTTATATATACAAATAACAAAATTAAAATAGTTTGACACTTATGTTTTATAGTTGCGGGTAGTATTGTAGTAATGTATTTATTATTCATTGCTATAATATTAACTACATACGGTAAGAACGTAAATTAATAGGCTCCTTAAATCATACAAATTATAAGCGCAAAGAATGACGCAAGCATTATATAGTTAAGTACCACTGTAGATTTTCCAGCATCATAAGAGTCAAGTAATAATTGCATACAAAAAATGTCTATTGATTTATCCATTAATCAATAAAAAAACTACAAGTAATTTTCAATATGTTTGTTTTTATGTAGGTATGTACAAATCTTTAGGAATACCAAAATTTTGTCATGTGATGGTAATTCCAAATTTAAAAAATAAGGCAAAATTAAGATTGTAATAAATATAAATGAAGTAATATTAGATAAACCCATGTGAATACTTTAATAACATGTTTTTTTTAAAATAATATCGCACGCACTTCTCGTATCGTAAGCGATCAATAACTAGAAATACTGGAAATACTAAAGGATTAAAATAGTAGCCTGCATCAGCGGATGTCACATAAGATATACGGCTCCTACACCTTGGATATTTATGGAACTAAGTTAGGGTTACAACACGTACTTGTAAATAAATGTTTTTATAAACATTTTTATTCAGAAGTAATTTTTATACATCAATAAAAAATAACAAATATATGTTAGTCATCTACATATATATTTAAGCAAAATCTCTCTCTCTGCCTAGTCATTTGCCATTTCATTTGGGTCAGCTCTCCTAGTCCTTCGCCAGGCACATCTGTCCTGGTCGTTGAGTAGTTTATTTCCGTCTTCTTTAGGTCGTTATTAATAACAGGCTGCCAAGTTAGTAGGGGAAGACGGAACGAGGAAGACCACGTCTCTTATATATTTAAACAAACAAGATAAGTAGTATAAGTAACGTAAATTCTGAATAAAATAGCCTATAAGTTTTTCCCGAAATGGTTTTTTTTTAAGTAATTGAAATAGCAAACAAGCTATTGTTAAGTGGTGTGGTCGCCTATATACACGAAGAGCCCTACAGACTTCACATTATCATGTGGCACCCGTGGTGACACTCATGATATTCCAGATAAATAGGATGTCATGACATCTTGACAAATTACTGACTTTTATCGTCTAATTTCATATGGTATCATATATACGCACATTTATTTATCTATTTATTAGAAAGAGTCCAATTCATTTAGAGCTGGACACGATTTAGCTTTTAAATCTTGCTGGATAAATATCTCTGTCCGCTAGTTTATCAGTCTTTTGTCTCTGTACCTTTTTCACAATTTATATCTATAAATAAACTCACAATAAAAATAAACGCATTTATATAAACAGACCCTTTTGAATTAAAATTAATTATTTTTCCGAAAAGTGAATAATTATGATAATTAATCAAGGTAACCTTTTCAGATAGCATTTCTTTTCGACGTCCATTGTTTCCCTAGTTCTCCGTGTTGTTCTCATTTCCTTGCTTTTTCCCTGGCCATGTACCTTTACGTATATACTTTGTCAGTTTTAAGAAAGAGCCTTCACAATGACCAACTGTGACAACCCTAATCGAAGCAGACAAAGTTAGTATGACGCTTTTGTTATTTGTTCAAACATGTCTCAGTTACTTGATATATCTTTTCCTACAACTAACGAGATTGCCTTCTATCGCCTAATCTGATATGAATGTTTTAATATTTCAGGCTTACGTCTGAACAAATCGAACAGGCCAAGAGGATAACGGTCATTTATCTACCTTCATGTCAGGTTTTTTACGGATAAGGTAAACAGAACTAAGAGCAAAACATATCCTTATCGTTTTTCGATATGCCCAATCCGAAGCGGGCATGTTGAGTATTTTCACAGAGAATATAAAATTATTGTTACTAAAGGAAATTTAAAGGGCTAGTAATATAATAATTTATTTATTTTCTTGCTACATGGTACAGTTTTTGATTTTACTAAATAACACAATTACATGCAGCACCCGTAGGGCTATGCAAATATTGAAATGAAACCATAATTAATTCAATACAAAATTACATTTATAAATTTCAGAATCCTAAAAATACATGAATTTTAATATTTATATTAATTAATTAATGTCAGCTTATTAATACCAATTTATGTAATGTCATTCATTGTGCATGTAATATTTCACTGAGTAAAAACACTTATTTGTCAGCCATTTTATTAATTTTTCTTTGAACCATTTTAAATAGAGATTTGTAACTGTAGTAGGTAATTAATTACAGATATTTATGCAGCAGGTATAACTACTATTGTGATACAAACGTGTTCTGATTTTTGGTAACACAAATTTTCTAGACTTTCTCATAGAAAACTTATAGAAGTCACCACCGCTTTATAAATAAAAAATATGAAAGCATTTTAAACAGAATCTATTGAAAATGGATATACTTTGACTATAACACAGAGCACTTTTTCCCTAATCAACACAGAACGTACATTATAGTTAATATGAAAAAAACTAAAAATGAACAATGTGATAAAAAATACTATAGTTACCATCGAGTATACGTAAGTATTATTGCAGCTATCGTTTCCGAATTACTCAACTTTCAGCTTCGAACGCTAAAAGCTTTTTTCCACTAAACTTTATTGATACAAATGAGAGTCGTCTGTCGATCGACAGCATACATTTATCAAGTGGAAATACGACCGAATGAGATACATCAGCTGGTTGTTTGTTGGCTTAATAAACGATTGAAGATCGTTAATATTCTAAATCAAGAGGTGGAAACTTCTTTGAGACCGCAAGTGCCAAGTACGAACAGCAATTTTTAAGAAGTTAGGTTAACTAGAGTTAAAACATTGCAACACAACTTGATTATAATTTAAAAATGCGCATCCTGAAATAAGTGTTTATAATTGTAATATGGTTATAATATGTCTATAACATATATCTATATAAAACCATTTGATTTTAAAAAACATAATGAATTTTGAAGTACGTACAGTAGAGTGCTAATATTTTTCTTATACAATAGTATTATTTTTATACAAATCACAGTAGTAATAGCGCGGAATTGTCGCTTCATTAAGAAAATACTATTAGGAAGGGGATTGTTAGTAATATGGACAGTTAACCCCATTACTAGCAATGTACCATATCAGGTTGACCTTCACGCGGTTCTCCCTGAAACCATCAAGATAAATTGCTGATGATTTTTGCTACAATGGGCTTACTTATGAACATTAGTTCAGTTCCTAATGTTCATCTTATCATCTCTCACTAGTGCACTACTAGTGTATACTGATAGTGACGGCGAGAGCATCATTCCATTATCATCGATTAAAAAAAATACTATTATAAACAATATTGACCTGAAATCACGATAATAAATTTTGATGTCTTTCAGCGGTTTATTCATTAAAATGTAAAACACACCTTCGTATTTATAATATTACAATATTAATGAAAATAAGCACGGATAGAAAAAAAGTACTTACTTTAATAAAAACAAAATAGTGCTATAAAAACTACACATTAATAATTTCAACGCTTCGCTCGAAGTCATGTTGATTATCTTCTTAATGTTTGCTATTCAAATATATCTAAGAAAAAGTTCCATTTGGTCGTCTGCATCGCAGCACAACTGGCGGAAATAGGAATCATTATTTAATGTCAATGTTTAACTAGATTGGCCCAGGGAATGGGCCGGTAATGACTGCTACAGATTGGGGCTTCAGTAAATTAAGTTTCGAAGAAACTACATTTCTTTTTTATTGAGTATAAATACGTTTTTGAGATATAAACGTCTAGGCTGGCTACGTTTATATGTAGAAAATATTTTCAAATGATTGCAAGTTGATTAATATCAGTATTAATATGCAGATTTTAAATCAGAAGTAATGAAAATGAATTAGCAAATCGTAATAATAATAATCGTCATCATAAAATCTGTCAAGATAAAAGTTAATATTTCTATGATATATTAGCAATTAACTTCAAAGGAAAAACAATACGTGGGCACTTCTATACTACTACTAGTTTACCAACTCATAGTCGTCCGGCAAGCTACAGAGATCACTATGCTTGGAATTTCTCTATCTGGATCTAATCCAAAAGGGTGAGGCATTTGCCAGAGAACTTAATTCATAAACAGACGTTCAACGAATTTGCAAACTGAATGACTGTGGTTATATATATCGTAGTATAGATTTTCATTCGAGTCGACTTGCTTTATTGTAGTGACCGTGAATTGGCAAACTTTGTATTAGACTATTTCAATAGAAAGTCCTGCTCTTTGGCTTTTATGAAACTGCTATCTCTCACTCTCCACTCCCATTTATAAACTAGAATAAAACTTAATAAACTGAATTATATAACATCCAATATGGAATAGAGTGCTTTGTTCTAATTTTACAAACATTAGTGTAGCTTGTAAGAACTAGAATAGAAAGTATTTTATACCTATTTATGCAGCAAGTAACAAATTTCATTGAAATCTACCCTACCCTTGAAGCATAATTAAGCAAGAGTAGAGATCAAAAAAATGTAACATAGTAACTATACCTACTTATTAGTATTGTATTATACATCAATCTATAAAAAAATATATGAACTTATCAGGTAAAGAAAATTTACCTCAAAACATCAATAGATGGGCTTCCTCGGTTGACCAGAGTTAATGAGAAATGCGCTCAAAGTAACTTTTCAACGTCATTCAATCACTTTCAAGATCAATATCGTACTTATATTTATAAGATTAGCTTATCAGGTGAAAATATAAAGAGCGAATCGTGTTTGAAAAACAACTGTGTTTTCCTGTATTTTGTAGTATTTTATTTCGTACAAATTAAATATTGTATATCTTATAGATTAGATAGATTTTCTTATAGATAAATCGAAAAATATCTCTTACTAATAATATATATATTGTATTAATGTTTAATGCATTACTAAATATACTTTAAAATCACAATAAATATATACTTTAAGAACTATGTATCCCTTCTCCATAAACCAAAACCATACAAATCACACCGGTGCCAAAATTGCTAATCTTGAAAAACAAAACACTATACTATAGCGTTTGGCCAGCAAGATTAATATCCTCCTCTTATGGGGGGAGACCCATACTCTACATTGAGGATTTAATGTGCTATTAACGTATGTGTAGGTACATAATATAAATTCCCTGTTGCATATGTCTGTATTTTACCGATAATCTTAAAAACTGCTGAATTTTATTCTCTTCTATTCACAGAGCTACTTCTGAGGAAGGTTTATACACTTAGTTTATTAAGATTTTGTCCAAATTAATTTAAATATCCATATTGCATATAAAAAATTCCTTGGTAAATTTAATAAGCATACTCGTGCATATTAATCAACAGCAGCACTATCTAATTGAGACTGTATTTATATATATATTGTATACGATGTAGATCTTAAAATAATTTAATTTTACCCCAGTAAGTGTTTACATTACGAAAACAACCCAAAGTACCCATAGGATCAGGTGTGCGAATACAATTAAATCGAAGTAACGGTTGAATTTACCCAAACTTTATTGTAACATAAAGAAAGCTAACTCGAGGCGTAAACATTCAACATAAATCGCTTTATGTTCGTATGTGTAACGTCACATAAAGCCACATTAATAATTCTACTACCTATTTCGTAGCGATCTCATAGATAGATAGCCTGTTATATTACCAGTAAAGCTGCCAGATATGTTGGTGGATATTGAAAGTTATCGATTCTAAAATCTGTTTGAGTGAGTTTACTTTGCATTTGGTTTTATTGAAAGGAGATCTATAAAAGGCATTGACTATGTGAGTGTATTTCATTTCGTAACAAAATATTTTACAGAAGTAATTTAATACGTTGGTGATAAATACGTATAAGTAGATGTACCTAGTCAATTAATTCAGTTTTAAACTATATTCTTCAATGTTTTAGTTACAAGTACATGTTTCGCAAAAAATAAGCAAAATCATGAGTTCATGGACATTAATTGCACGAACATAATTACTTGTAGTAACTACATACCTACAAATTTCAAGTAGGCACTTTTTTCACAACTTTTTATACATACAACCCGGATTGACAAACAAACTTACTGTCCATTTCAAATGTAGTGGTAATCATATATTTAATATAATACAAAAAAGCAATAAAAAAATATCAGATTAAGTCTGACAAATGAAAATATAAACAATTATTATTTTACGTCTAAATGTGCTGCTTTTGAAAGTTACAAACTATAATATATAATAAAAATAATAACAAAGTTATTCAAATAAATCTCAGTAGAATTATTAAGGATACCAGTAACTAACCTGTTAGTAGGTTAACATAACGATAAGAAACGATTGAAGAAGAAACTATGAAATATTTTGTAGGTAGCTATGTAATAAACAATGCTATTTTTTGGTTAACAAATAAATTACAAGTTGCCTATGTATTATTGTTATTATGTTTATGTATTATTATTTATTTAAAATATGTTAATACAACAATCTGACCTATACGTTATAGGTCAACGCTTTATAAATTTCGATCTTTAAGAAAATATTTTACATTACATTTAGCATGAACACTTCATTAATGAAATTTTAATATCTAACGTACAGGGCGCTTTCGAACCTATTGTCCAAAGGCGAGCAAGCATTACAAGCAAATCTCGTTGCCTTAATATAATGGAAAGGCGTTTTATGCTCCGACGGAGGTGAAGACATTCTTAGGTGGCTGTAAGATGAAATTCAAATGTGCCGTTTTATGGACACTAACTGTAAAAGTAAAAAGAATGTAAACCCACCCTTCAGTCGGCGCCTCAGTATAACACTTAGATTTGCCCATCAAAGTTTTGGAGCACTCAGAAATCCATTTGAAAAACACTCATATATATTCGACGCATTGTAAGTATGGTTTGCAATATTTTTTAGTTATTTGCATATGTATAGCATTAGTACATGTAAAATATACTTGGATTTTTATAATGTATGACTATAAAATTGTGCATCTGCATAGTATACACTGACGGGGCACCAGTCGAGAACAGTAGAATGAGGATTATTTTATGCCATATACATATACTCTTGGTGCTGACTGCGTGACAAATAGCCCATGTTAACGTGACTATCTATGAAGGAGAAAAGAAGTAACAAAAATGTATTGTTTTCGAGTTATTATAAATATGTAATACATATGTTTTAAACTAATCCATTATAAAAATGTAAAGTAAGAATAAAATTATTTAAAAAAGCAACACGCAAGTTGTTTGCTCGTTCTTCTTCTGATGAGACAGCTTTCCGAATGAGCGGTAGATTAAAAAAAATGTGATGACTATTCAAAAGTGCTTCAATGTAATTTTATTTGAATAAATGATTTTGTATTCTATTCTATTCTAAAAATGTGTAAATTTTTTTATTTATAATATTGGTTTATATGCTAGACCGAGAACGAAGGGACTATATTATACTCATTAATAGGGAAATATTTTTTGCAAAGTGTTCTTCATTGCAAGAGAAATTTCCCTTGCGCACACCCAATTACAGAACAGTATTATAAATTAAATATAGAATGATATCAGAAAAATGTCAGATTTATATAAAATATTTTTCTAAACAAAAAAGCATTCCATCATCTAAACTAATTCCCAAAAGTGCAGTGATGAATTACTAACATCCATAATTTTTTTATAAAATTCTGACCATATAGCTGTAACTTACTTTACACATTTTATACATATTTATACATTATAGTTACGACGATATTTCATGATAGCCATTTCCATTAATTTACCTTCATAACCTATCATGCTATCTGTACTTCTAAATACACTTCCATAGGATTGGCCATTATGATAGGGAACAATTCTGCCTGCAGCCAATAGCACTCGTTTATCGCACTTTAATCTGAAGGCTGTAAATTCAAAGATTTAATAGTGTAGTAACCTGAGAGATAACATTACAGTATCACAGTAGCAGCTGAATCTACAAAATATTTAGGTATCATCCAGAAGTTACGTCACACCAGTGTTAATCACCTTTACATTCGTCGTAGGTAGTCAATTGAATATTTAAAATTTCGTGTTTAATCTGAAATTAAAACATTACATATAAGACACCTCTCAAGGTATAGGTCCCTGCTAGATTTTACAATTTTTTATACAAAGTTCATGACTCCAACTTATTCTCATACACGTACTATCCACCCCCATAACGTTTGACGTTATTTATGGACGTGCCTTACAAATAGATAAACACAATATAAACTACTTAAAAAAAACACTGTACAAAATGTTATGGGTACACAATGCGAGTGAATATGAAAGTCAAATAGGTATTAAAAAAATAATTAATATTGCGATTGACATTGTTTTCAAAATTCCCTTAGGCAAAGCTGCGGATAACCGTAAATCTACGATACTGTAATTTTGTTTCTAATACATAACATAGGTACAAACAAAACGCGTCTTTGTCCAATATAATATTTTACAAAAAAGTACTACAAAGTTTGCAATAGTTGAAAAGATATTACTTTAGTATAAATCAAAATATTTTAGTATGTTCTACGACAATATATATTACAGACATTTATTAAAATGTTTACTAATTATACGATTTAAAACATGTAACTACATACAGTATTCGCAAATAGATGATTAATATAATATCTCAAAACAATTCACACACCGCCATTCATTCCCAAGATTAGCAGAGCATGTTATGGGTACTAAGCAACTGTTAAAAATACATAGATTTTATTTCAGACTGACACAAACAATCAAATCATGAATATACATACTTGTACCGTGCTTGGAATTGAATACGCGACGGAAGTGAGGTTAGACAAACAACTAGACGACCGAGACGATTAAGTCTATCTTGCTTATACAGATCTAATAGCGAAAGTCTAAAGAGGCAGAATAGCTATTAAAGCACTTGATCACTAAGATCATCAAAAATACGAATACTATACTTAAGTTTAATCAAGCAAAAGCTAAATCGTTTTGCATGTAACCTCCCTGCAACACATAAGCATTACGACCGTAAGGGTTTATAAAGCATTGTTGTTATATTAGCAATAAACCTCAGATATTATATTGCCACAAGCGATATTCTCATATACCGTGGTTAGTTTTAATCGCTAGTCGTAACCATTTACAATTGCAATAATAATTTAATTCCTGTTAGAGATGAAGGGATCAAAACAAGAATGTAATGTTTAGATCTCGTATGCAATTTACATTAAGAACTCGCTATCATGTTTGTGTTTTGACGAGGTTGTGCTTAGAATGGGTATCTGTTTTTAATGCATAATACTCATACTAAAGTTTACATATACTGTAGCTACTATGCTAAATAGATTATGATAATTATTTTTAAATTAGAAAGAATGATATTATTTATAGTTATATATTGTGTTCATTTTATTTTTAGATTAAAGGCAAACTACGCCTATCAAATTTACCTTTTTTGAAAAATAACATAAAAGAATATTTTTGATCAGAACCTTTTTGTACGGAGGAAGTATTCTGCAGCCTACTTTTACACCCTTCTTTGTCATCTGCAAATTTCAGAGATCTTCCATCGTGTTTGAAAACATGTATATACATGAAATAAAATCCACATGTAAACTTAAATTTTAATACAAAATAACTATATGAAATGACTAATTTATAAAAATAAATATTATAATTTCTGAGAAAAACATTACTATTGGATATTACGTTTCATTTAAGTATTCGTAACCTTATACAAACGCCTACGTAGATACAAACAGCAAGTTGCTATGCTACGACCGCCCACGATGATGTCATCTCGCAGGGGTTCGGTGATGACGTCACGCTCATCCCCTGACTGGGGAAGTGAGTCAACGGGTCACACCCTCCTTTATAGTACTTATTATTTCGCTTTCAAAGATTTATTGCGCAGAAATATTCGGTACGGTTTATGTAATGCGTATGTTATTTCATTCGTTCATTGTCATTTCATTTCATGTATATGTATCTTATTAAATTATATCGCTTGTGACATTTAGTAGAAAGAAAATATAGCACTAAGTTTTAATCCCCTAGAATTGTAATTATAAGCTAATTAGGCCAACGGCTAAAATCAATAAAAACTATAACTAAATATATATATATATATAAATATATATATTTAAGAAAAAGTTAACAGAGTTACTAAGAACATACTATCGTCTCGTTAATAACCCCAATGTAAACCAACCAGTATACTGAATATATAAACGTATTACATTTCTGATGATGGTAGACACCGTTAAATCATGTCTGTCAATTAACAGTAATAAATACTTATTTAGAAATATTTATTTCTTAATGTCTTAGTGCTTCTGTCCACTTGATCGAAATAGGCAAAATTTTGTATATTAGAAATTAGTAACATGTCTATTAGAAAGGATTCATATTTATAACCCGATAATATATAAATTTAGTTCACATCAATTTACCAAAATAATCAAAATCTTATTAAATTTAAAGAGCAAATTGAATCTTTATAGATGTTGCTGCAATCAAAACCGCAGGCGTCAACCGCAAATAAGAAAACAATATTATTACTGAATAATATACTCTATACCAGTCCATTAGAGTTCATAATTTAATGTAATATAACATATTCCATTTATGTAATGCAGGTGCAATTATACAGATTAAAGGAGTGATTACTAGATTGTAATTGGTTTTTCTTAAATTGCGATGACAAATTAGGTATTTATTTTTACACTATATTATATAGGTATATATTAGTATATGTGGTAAGTAAGTATTCCTAAAAGTGTTGAGTACCAATTACATTAATCACAGTTTACTAAAAAATAATAAATACAGACATGCAAGTTTGTTTCGAGAAATGGTGCTGAGTAATTAGTTAAATATCCAATATAGCATATAAGGGGTAAATAGATTAGATATAAAAAACGTAACATACATAATAGATTGTTTAATAATAAATAGAATAACACAGATCATTACATTTGTAGGGAAATATTTAGTTTAGGGGGGTTCAATAAACTTTTTATTTAGCTAACATGTAAATACACATGATTATAATGAAATTAGTATAGGTACGGAAACATAATAATGTTTTGTTTTTTTATTATTTACTAAACCGTATTCCACAACGCTGTCCGCATGAAATATAACCAAAGTTCCTAGTTATTATACTTAATATATGCATAATTTTTAATATTAGCCTATTTTATTTCTTTTCTTCTATAGCAAACAATGGTTACATTTAGGTTTACATTAGTTTCCGTTAAAGAATCTTTTTACTTTTATAATATTAATGTTAAAATAATATTTGTAGTATTAAAACCCAGGCTGGGCTTAATTTAGAACTAAACCACGCTATGTGATTGCTGTAGACAATTTTTTTTATAAATAATACTAATTATGTGTCATGCCATATTGAAGCTGTATCTACAGTAATAGAGTACTTCCAATTCCATTACTCGTATCTAATTCCAGTGCATTTGCATACGAAAGTTCTCCCAGTCGTGTACTCGCATTTCGCAGCCAATTTTCTCAAATAGGTTCCCTCATGTTGGAGCATCTTGCACCATAATATGTTCGAAGTTATATAAGGATTGATCTCCACCACGAAATGCTATCTTAATCAAGTGTAGTAGAACTTAAATTACAAACTTAATCAAATATTTAACCGAGGTAGACTACATATATACAAAGTTGTCTGCGTCGTACCTCTGTCTCACCTATTTCAGCCGCAAAGTAGCTTGGTATAACATGTTTCGTTTGAAGGGTGAGATTAGGCCATGAAACAACGGAATAAGAGGCATGACATTTTAGTTCTCCGGAATTGCAACGTGTGAGTATTTTGATATCAATCACATAATAATGTGATGTTCATATATGGGTAATGCTTACTATTTTTCACAAAATGAGTCTGCAATATTTTTGCCATTAGAATTATATAAAAATAACTTATAATAATACCCCTGAATAATTTCCACAACGCTATATAGTCCCAAATAAAGTGTAGCTTGTGTTATGGGTACTAGACAATAGATGAACATGCCTTTGACATTTTTCTTTTTGGAAGTACAGAATAGAAAACACTCAGACTGATACAATCAATCTTAATCATGAATACAAATGTTTATACTGTGGGAGAAATCGAACCCATGACCATTAAAGCGGGATGATGCTAAAAGACTAATAAGAATCTCGTATTCTTGTATGCCGTCAAAATATTAACTAATAGTAATATTATCAGTAGAAAGTTAGTATCGCTCATACTGGATACGAGACTGAAATTTTCACATTTTATGTTTTTGAGAGATGTAGCTACTTACACCTGACATGGCCTCTCGTGGTAAGCCCGTCTTCACATGCAAATATTGACTCTGATCTCATCATCACTTTTGAAATGGCTCTCCGAGAAAGATTTATTGATTATTGTAAGTTTGAACGTGGCGTTTATTTTTGTTCATATCTTTTGTGATGGAAATAACAACGTGTACACAGTATGCATATATTTTCTTACATGCTTATAGCATGGATGTAACATTTCTTATCTGAAATTCAGCACTACTTCACTACTAATAATAAAACTGTGAAAGTAAGGTTGTTTTATCATATATTTGTTGTTGTTGTAATACTTGTAGTTGAAGTATTTATTGTTGTCGTATGGAATCAAGTAGTATTCCTGATGGTAAAGGTTTTAATCCATTTTATCATCATCATCATAAATTAAAATATCGCTGTCACATAGACGAAATCGCGTCTGAAGAGCTATATTAAAATAATCTTTCGACTAATATAAATATTAGAATCATTTATAGATACATCGGTGTAAAAATATGTGTGTGATTTATAGATGAAAAATGTATTACAATCACACTACTCTGAAGTAATTACATTAAATCAATTTTAGAGAGACAAGTAATAGATTTCTGATCTGTATCGATAAGTCTGAACATAGGTTGACACTAAATTTGAGGGCACTTTATTGAAAATTACTAATGGATCACCCAAACGAATCACCAATTAATAAACTAAAGGAACTGTATATGCAACTTATTAAACCTTGTGTTTATAACAAAGTGTAATTCAACTAAATAAGTACATATACTAATATGCGATTAACCTAATAAACAAGTACACTCTGGACAAAACTTTTCAACACTGCGTTTATTCCACGGTACATTAATTAGTTTACTAGCGAAGTATAATTATTAATCTAGTACACTAAATGAGCTATGAACTAAACTTTTAAATTATGCGTAAAGTTATTTTATGATTAATTATATAAAATGTTATTTAATTTTCATTACTCTATTATCTATAAATACTTTTGTATCCATACTTACTGGTACTTATTAATGTTATGAATACGAAAGCGTCTATCTGTATGTAGCTGGACGATGTTATTTTACAGGATGATAGATCTTATCACCAGGACGGATATATTCTATATTTTATCCCAAAAAGTATACTGAAATGGGGCTGAAAAAGGATTAAAGGTTGCGCACACGACGTCACGAGTAACGTATAGTAAGTAATATGATCCTTTTTATTATGATACTGTCTGTACCTCGAGCCCGTGATTCAATGAGGATTCCGAAAATGTATATTTTATAAATATATTTTTTGACGCGGTCTCTATATATACGTAAAATTAAAATAATCGCGGGATGTTATTACTTTTTATTTTATTTAATTGTTTAAAATATAAAGAAAAGGATAAATGGTAAATGGTTTAAAAGCAGACCATATCTGTCCATAATTTTACAGTTTGCCCATGATCTCGGCGTTTGTAACACTGCCGAAATATCGGAAACTCATAATAAAA
Source organism: Achroia grisella (assembly GCF_030625045.1). NCBI lineage: Eukaryota > Metazoa > Arthropoda > Insecta > Lepidoptera > Pyralidae > Achroia > Achroia grisella. The sequence continues at coordinate 5,494,243 of NW_026712979.1, read as the reverse complement.
AATAAAACGTGGCAATATCCTGTGATTTTTTTAGTTTTAGAATTATGCTTATTACAATCATACATATATTATCAGAAGTATTACTACTGACGATTTCAATAAATAATTACTAGCAACATTTCCCGTCATTACTTTAAATCTGAAAATAATATACAACATACACAAAAGTAAATATAGTTTTTTTATTATTTATATTTTTAGATTTCATCGGTATCTTGTGTGCCTAAATTGCTTTGTGTGCCTAAATTAGCCCTAAAATACTGAAGATAAGACGGTCTTGACCATCAAGTTTTCATAAAATATCACTTAGCGCATGATGTTAAGTCCGTCAAATGTCGTGTGTGTGTAATGTTAAGTCCGTCAAGATACAGTACATTTGGCACTATTTGTGCATTATAAATCAGGCTATATTATAGTTCAATCCAATTAAAAGTTAGACGCAGCCTAGTCCGAAATGTATATCGAATAAGAATGCAAACAACTAAACTGATATAAGTTTGTACGCACAGTGTGAACGAAGAACACGTATCTGAAAGTTGCCAACTAGAGATTTCCACGTCCACTCCAACTGACAAATGTTTTAGACTCTGTGGAACTTGTTAGAAAAGTAAAAAGAACTCGTTGGAAAGACGTTAAGAGAGTCTGTTGCACAGACTAAGCGGCTGTCAGAGGTTATATTGTTACGTGTTTATAATATTTTTTAATTAATATGATGACTATTTATATTATTTTTTTTATTATTGGAATGGTCCATATACATATAAACACCGTAGTCATCACGTCATTGTTTGAGGCCCGTTGTACCTACATAGTGCCATTTTAGGGTTTTTTATAGTACTATGGTGGCAAACAAGTATACGGCCCATCTGATGGTAAATGGTTACCGTAGTCTATGGACGCCTGAAACACTAGGGGTGTTTCGTGTGCGTTGAGATACGTTTAAGATACATGCCTCCGTGTCCAGTAATTTCATTGGCTTCAACTGAAACACATGTCCGAGCAATTTAATGGCTGGAAGAGATAAAATAGAGGTGCACAAACCCATGCAGATGCTTTGATTTAGTACAAAGTCTACCTAGACACTTCTACATAATAATACACATACAAGTACATATTTTTATAATACCACCAGTACAGATATCATGAACAGTTTTTAGATTTTTGTAAAACTTAATTAAGCAAGTAGCTGATTTATATTATTGCTACACTTAGCAATAATTGAATGAAATTTGTTACATCATAATAACACCTAAGCTATGTGTTGTTATCTTTGTTACAGTAAAATTTCATAAAAATTTCAAAATCTGTACAGTAATTTTTGCATGAAAGAGTAACAAACATCCATGCACCATCTATCCATCCATATTAATAAACGTTTATGAGTGTAAGATTGATATTTTCGTTCTTTGTTCTAATGGTGAACTGATTTTCAATTTTTATTTTATTTTCATGTTAACGGCCTTTTACATAGAAAATTTTAAGGTTTGAATAAATAACTCAATTATAACATAAATAACCGAAATGCTCTGTACTCTCGTCGGCCCAGCCACTCGATTTAATTTACATCTCGCCGATTGTTCACAACTTCTGAGTTCGACGAACGGACAGACGCCGGCTCTGATTTATTTTCCCTCAACATCCCTTAAATGGATTTCAGGTCTTTAATTTTATGAAACTTTCCAACTGCTATCTAAGTTGTGAGCTTGAAAACCCTGCCAATAATGTCGCTTTTGAAATATCATATTTGGTTTTAATTAAGCTTTACAACTATATTATTATTATTCAGATAATGGGTAGAGTACGAGTTGAATATACCTACTTCACAAACAAGATCGCCGCTTCAATTCTTGTAGGATATTTTTTTTATATATGATTATTTATGTTACGAGTATTCTAGGTGTTACCCGCAACTTTGTCTGTGTTTTTGAATTGAAAGATACAATATGTCTGTATCCGTGATACTATCTAATTAGTAACAAACAGATAGAAAGACGCCTTGTCAATGTTAATATAGATTTAGATAAATCTGTTTATTAAATATTTTAATGTCGCTGTTTAGCTTTTAATTTTCCTAATTCTTAACTATCGTCTTTGGTTTATTTTTCTTGTCTGTAGTGTGATCAACGTGCGATTCCTGCTTGCTACGTGCAAGATCAGTGCTCATAAATATTACTGTTTGTCTGCTTGTTTTCCATATATATTATGTATGTATTTAAAAAAAGTAATATAAAATTATAGGTATTTCCATCTATTGTCTCCTAGATATAGATACCCATAATACAAGTTGTGAGAATGGTTTATTATTATTCTACTATCAGTATTTATCTTTTTACAATTACTAAATATATATATATATATATAGTTAATCTATACATCTATACATATAAATAAATTTGGAGTGTCTGTTTGTAATATTGAAATAACTGTTTTTTACTACATGCATATGAATATAAATACGGTACATACACTAAAATAACATTTTTTACAATTTTTGTCAGTCTGCCTGTCTGTTTGTTCCGGCTAATCTCTCAAATGTCTGCACCGATATTGACGGAATTTTTTTGGCAGGTAGCTGATGTAATAAGGAGTAACTTAGGGTACTTTTATTTTGAAAATTTCGTTTATTTTAGATTAAATAAAGTTATATTCCACGCGGACAAAGTCGCGTGTACAGCTAGTATAAAATACATACGGAATCCTCGACTAGCGACTCCGATTACTGTTGGCCGGTTTTTAATACACAAAACACGATTTGTGCATTTACAATCTTGATACCATATACCTATTAAGCTGTGACCACGGATTTTCCTGCACGATCTCAGATTTAAGAGATAAGCATAGCCTAAAAAATGAACGAATAATCTAAATACAATTGTCTGGCCTGATCTTGAACGGTAGCTTTTTAAATATGAATATTATTATAATATTTGTACCCTATTTTATTGCAAGACCTACAGTGTAAAAAACGATGTCCAAGCAAATATTCAATCTATCTATTCGAAGTACAAACTCTATTGTTAGAGTTATGATACATATGAAGGTGAATGAAGCCAGAAATATACTTGACAATGAAGATCTACTTGATTACACTTTGTTTTTTTTTTAATATCCTACTAGCTGTTACTTGCGACGTCTGCTTTATTGGAGCAAAATGTGACGAAAGCCATTATGTCGTACTAGTGATACGACTATGTATGGTTAAGAACCGTTAATTGAGTTGTGAAAAGGTGACAGATAGACAGACAAACATTCGCCTTTTTAACATTAGTATGAAAAGTATAGTGTATCCATCCCAAAAGCATACCTCCCAATTAACAACATTGAAAAGTACAAATATATTAAGGACATCTGCTCATTTGACGGCGTAAGTGGTCTAAAGGATTAGCACACCGCACCGCCTTACTTCCGATAGTCACGGGTTCAATTCCTCGCACGATACAAACATGAGTATGATTGTCTGTATCGTACTGAGTATTTTCATTAAAAAATGTACCTATCTATGTATTTATCTCACTTCCCTAGTACCCATAACACAAGCTCTGCTTAGCTTGAGACTAAATGGCGCTATGTGAATTGTTCTAAGATATTTTTATTATTACTTCGTATATTGTGTAATATTTCATCGAAATATTTCCATTGCGACAGAAAAATATAACTGTTAGAAATGAATTACAAGACATAAGAAAATGATAAAATCTGTTTACCTACAGATAAAAATATTCCTGGAGACTCTAGTCGTGAACTCTGAGACAATAAATTGAGCTCCAAATTATACAATATGTGGAAGAAAATGATGAAATAAACACATTTATTTTGCAAGTTTCGTAAGTAATGTGTAATAACTACGTAAATACTTGTGGCTTGACTCGCATTACTCATTCATTATACATATTGTTTATGAAAATAAAGACTAATAAGTTGGAAAGAATGTATTACACCTACTGCGTAAGATTTTGTCAAACTGTATTGAAGCTAATTTGATATTTTGTCTCAGCAATATCTAATTCCCCTGCTTTATTTTGTACTTTATAATGTATAAATAATATTTAAAGTAGAAATAAACCGATAGAATTTAACAGATACGCAGTTACGGTTATAATTTTGCTACAACTTTAATAAAACCTTTGTGCTGTATTATAAAGAAAAGTATAACGGAATAGAAAATTCTTTATCCAGATATTCTACATTTAATTTCAAGCACTTTTGAATAATCATGTTTTTTTTCTACTTCTTTTTCTTCTCTTGAGTCTGCTTTCCAAATGAATATTTGGAAAGCAGACTCAAGAAGATCGAACAAGTAACAACAGTGTTACTCTAATATTAATTTTTTTTTAATTAAATATTTAAATTAGTTAAATATTTTTCAGAATTACGTTTTAAATTACAATATGGGTTAATACAAACTACCAAACACCACTAAATAGTTTTTTATTTTTTTATTCTTACATTTATTTAGGGACTTTTATCATAATATGATAGTCCCATCGTATCTTAATATTAATCGTATCTTCTACTGTACAATGAAAAAAATAAAATTCTGCTGGCAATGATACAGGGATCAGATAATATATCGTGGTACATACCAACATCAAGCCAATTCAGTCCAAGTTTTAGTATTTTACCAACCAATATATGTTTTGGTGTTGCTCCCAATACAGTTTCTGTTTGAATATCTCATACATGATCGTCGCCATCTGGTGTGAATTGAAATGTGAAAACTCATTACCTACATACAAGTTAAACAAGTGTTGCGTTGTCCGAATATATTTACTCTCAAATAAAAAGGAACGACACAGATGCGATACGCAATACTGAAACGCCGATTTAAGGAACCAAATGTACTTTTGTTAAAAAAAATCACACCTACCACAATAACTTTCACTTCAAATTTAATAAAAAAATATAGAACTTTATCAAAACTATAATTAATATTTGTGGTCATATCAAAATTCTCTTATTGTTCGAAATTCAAAATTATAAAACGAATTTTCAACTACTTTCTACTTTTCAAATATTGTATTAGTATTTAGAACAGTATTAATAGTAACGAGTGAATCAGAATTCTTGATTTAAATTTTTTTATAATTATGTTTGTATATTGTTACCCACTGTTTGATACAGATTTCTACTCATAGGACTTACGTAAAATTCGTAAACGTTTTCCTTCTAATGTTCCTTTCCATTCTTTTATAATATTAGTGCAAATAGTTATAAATATCTGTGTACTTTTAGACTGTAGACAAAGGAAATATTTTTAATGACTTTCTTTTTAAATTTTTAACCAAATTAGGTAATTTGGAAAACAATAAAAAATAATCACGACTTAAAAATCTACCGTTGCTTTTGTTTCGTAAAATACAGTAAAAAATTTTTGTGTTAACATCCAACAAAAAGCCAAATTAAGGTTACGAGGACTCCTAAAAATTTTGAGTTACGACCACGTAATTCTCAACGGAAACAAAGAAATTCACATTCGTCGAAACCTTCAAATTACAACGGCCCATAAACATCAGTCTGACATAAATATTTCTTATATTTCTTTGAAACCAATTCGAGGATTTATGCCTAGAAGCACAAAGCTCTATTAATTAGCATCCAAAAGCGACCAATGACATCATGGTCCTGTGCTACAGTGCTCCTTTGTCTCCAAACTCGACATACGCGGTGTAAATCTCGCGCTATGACAGGCGTGGAGAACGAAATCTGGAGTGTAATATTTTTGATTCTTTGTCTATCCATTGCGTCACCTCAATTTCCGATGTGCTGAATGATGAAATGGTTTCACGGCACCGTGTTTGTACAGCCCAATGATAAATATTCAATCGTGTGAGACTGTTTGATTGTGGGACTATGAAAATGTTGTTGGTTAATGCTACTATGCTGGGCTGTCATTCAACATATAATGTTTTGTAATGTGTATTGAGAATACTCGTTGTATCATGTACTGTACCAGATTTACCTATGTTATCCTCGCTGAGCCCGCGACTTCGTACCTAGATATTTGGAATAACAATTAGCTTTAATACTACATATTATTTGGTATAAAGTAAATACAAAGTTATAAATGATGTTTACCGTATTGTGGTAAGCGTCATTAGTGAAAATTACGCTCAAATAGAACAAACTAAACCTCTAACATGTTTCGGATTTAATTACGTTAATAAAGCCCCTAATATTAGGTTTTTTCATATATCTTTCATGTACAGAATGCGGTTAGTTACATTTTTATTAGGTAAAAAATAAAATTATCGTAAGTTCAAAGATTCATTTAATTACACGGTAAATTTCATTTACTAACTGTGTAACTATAGTAATTATAGTAAATCAAGCCCATTCATTCATTTACTTACATTCACAATATGTTGTGAAACAATTAATTCATAAATAAGAAAACATGCAAATAACTGTGTAATAAATACCATCCGAATGTGTTGATAATGGCTAAAAAATTAGAAACAACTATCATTACAATTAGAAACAACCAGATATAATTTAACTTTATAATTAATTCAGAACACGTAGATGATAAATATAATAAGATATTAAATATCATTTGAAAGTGTTATAGATCAGCCGTTTACAAACCCAAAACTTCTGACCTCGAGTCGGCCTGAAACTAAAAACTTTGTATGGCAGTTTAATCTCCCGGCTAAATCTCAGGAGATAAAAAACTCCGTTTAACAAATATAATTCACACAAGAGACAGCGGTAAAGTAATTTGGAATTTAAAAAATGTCTGAGAGAAGAATCTCTACTACATTAAATATTTTTGATGAATTATTCTTGTTACTGGAATACTGAAAGCTGATGGTATATTTGCAATAATCGAAAGCATCAGTTAATTACATGTCGGTAGGTATGTGTAATACCTACCGACATGTAATTAACTGATACTGATATTTTTTCTGAATATGGGTTGGTGCCACCTCTACAATAGTAGATATATGCTCATATACAGCGGTACAGAATGACAGGATAAGAATTAAGATAACATCAGGTCAGTTAATCCATTTACATTTTATAAGGAAATTACCCATGATGGTTTCCAAAGGAATGCGAGAAGTTCTACCTCTACCACTAGTACTGTACCGTCATCAGATTCACCTAATTACGGTATTTATACATATAAATAAAATTGGAGTGTCTGTTTGTAATATTGAAATAACCTACATGCATATGAATATAAATACGCTACATACGCCAAGATAACATTTTTTACAATTTTTGTCTGTCTGTCTAGCTGTCTGTTTGTTCCGGCTAATCTCTGAAATGGTTGGACCAATTTTGACGGGAACATTTTTGCCAAGTAGTTGATGTAATAAGGAGTAACTTAGGCTACCTTTATTTTAGATATATAAAGTATAGATATATATTCCACGCGAACGAAGTTGCGAGTACAGCTAGTTGTTAATATATTCACTAGATTCTATTACTAATAAATCCCTCCCCCCATGTCTCTAAGACCTTGATTGTATACCTCTAAAAGATGAGTATCAAAACACTTAATACTCTTAAAGATATTATACAACAATATTAATTATTGAATAATATCTTAATGATCGTGTCTCAGATTGGAGCATATGTTGAATAAATAACAATGATTTATATGAAGTGATCGCATACAATAGTTACAAAACAAGTAATAAAAATGAGAATACTAAAAATGATTTATGTGAACAAGTGTTCCATGAAGGAGCTTGTTTTGATCTTTAATTACAAGAAGACATAATATTCCATAGATGTAATATTAATTTACGTAGTAACATAACATTAAGCAAGCACGTTTTAATTTTATTAAATATTGAAACATAACACCACAGATAACATAATAATACTAATAGAAGTTATGGCACATAATAGATATTACTTGGTATAACAATCAAAATATGCCTACGAGCATTACGAATAAAGGTATAAATATCTTTAAAAAATTACAACAAGAACAGATTATGATTTAAATTATTTTTATGTAATTGAAATGGTAAACAAACTGATGGCCTATCCGGCCTGATGGTAAGTGGTATCCGTCGTCTTTATACATAACAGGACCACGGACATCACGTTATTACGTAACATCCAAGGTATCCTTCATGAGGAGGACTAAACTGTCATGCTGGATGCACTACCCTCACTGTTCAACCGAACCGTCTGAAATAGATGAAACGGAGGTTCTCATATAGATGACTTTATATAAAGTCTATCTGTATATAGTAAAATTATTAGATGCAGAAGAGAATAAAACAGTATCATAATAAATACATAATCTTTATTAACAAAACAATTTTGTTTCTATTTATACATACACATTAACATGATGTTAACAGATGTCAGTTTCCCTTTGTCGTAGAAAATAAGTTATTTTTTTAATGCTAAGAACTTTTGTCATATTAAAACCATTGACCTATAGGTTGTAGAACTTTAAAAGGCAAATAAACTCTTTTAAATTGGCTTAAATCTTGGAATTTCAGCTTACTCCATTTGTTTTTAGCATAAAGGATTTTATTTTCAGGACCAGGCAAGTCATTTGATTTGTAGCATTAATAATTTATCTGTCTTAGACTTGCATGGCAAAATAGTCGTTGTGTTGTAGAACATAAAACACATTGTTACGTAACTCTCAAAATGTCGCCGTCGTATCGGGTGAGTCCTTGGGGAAAAAGCTAAATATTAAAGAAGTAACGTAATAACACGGTTATTTGAGAGACTATTCATAGCTCAGGTTTCTTTCTATGAATATCAGGTTGGTAGGAGGATAGAATGTATTGTATTATATTTATATTCCATAATCCTTATCAAATATCCGCATTGTCAAGTAAATCAAAATATATGATGAATATGGGCTACATTACTCGCTGATTATATGAATGGTATAGTATTTTTTTTATATATTTGTTAAAGTATTTATAAGTAAACACAGTCTTAAACCGAACCCATGACCTCCACGTTAGTACAGCGTAGAAATTTCGGGAGCCCATTAACAATAGAATCATTGTAAATATCTCATTTATATTCTTTTATTATATTGTAGTGAATTATATTGTAGTGAAGAAACTCACTACAAACAAACAAACAAACATGAAATAAATTAAATATGTACTGTTTATAATATCTAAACATATTTATCCAATTATTTCCACTGCATAAAAACTGTAATCTGTTAAATTCCTAATAAGCATGTGTATTTAAAATAGTCTACATTTTTAATGAAATACTACATAGTATCTATGTTTGAAAAACTTGCTCGCATTTTAACTAACAAGATTATTCGAGTCCAATGCGATACGAACGAGCCCGGTGTCTCGGATTAGAGAGGGTTGCTATTACAGTCGACTCTGCCATCAGACTGAAGAGTTGGTCGGAAATTAAAATAAACACAGACATTCAGGTAGTTCAGTGCTTGCATAATTGAATAAATTTTATTAGTGCATCGACGGTTATTGTGCAATCTTTATACATATTTTTAAATAGATAACATTATAAATATTTACAGATTAACAATACACAAAAATAAGAAAAAAAAAACAAAGTTGGTCTGAGCTGTTAATAATGATGTAAGCATAACCTCAATGAGGTGCACCTATACAGCGCTGGTTTTCAAGCCTTTTTTCCATGTATTAGTTGAGGTACAGATTGACATAATTGCATAAAATAAGCAACAACTTGTAAAAAAGATTAAACAGCATTATGGATTATAATTTAGTGTATCTAAAGTTTTAGAATTTAAGATTGTATGTAAAAATTGTCCACAAAATTAAAAAAAAATGTTAGAAGTGGACGACCCTTATCACTTAGGGGTATGAAAAATAAATAGTAGCCGATTCACAGACCTACTGAATATGTATATAAAATTTCATAAAAATCGGTCAAATCGTTTCCAAGATACTCCTTGGAAACGATTTGACCGATTTTTTACTAACTGACATTGTGATACGAGAATTTTATATATAAGATTTATTTGTATTAAAAAACAATTACTTATTGGAAATAATGCATATGATATAGAGCACCTACATTATAATAAATAACGTTGGTATTACTTGAGAAATGTTACTGAAATGAAATAAATAGATCACACAACAATGATCACAAATATAGATTATACGAAAGCTAACTTGCTTTCTTGCTTGTTTTTGCACAATCAAGGCATTCGTAGCAACAAAGTTGCATAGCCCGTCTCTGCCTCTACATTTGTAATATTCTAGTAGGTATATATGCATTCTCGACATTGTCGGTTTAAACAAGATACTTGCACAATACAACCTTACAAAAGAGGAAAGGATGACCCCTTTCCTCTTTTGTAAGGTTGAACTGAAGGATTATAAATAGTAATATAATATACACTTGTGATACAGGCATTTTAATCTCCATAAAATAAGTCATTATATTCATAATACTAGTAGTGTAGGTGTCAGTAAAGGAAGTCTATTGGTCTCTTCGTTTACCATAACAAATTTATGAGAAAAGCACCATGATGCCTCCATAATGGAAGTTCAGCTCGTAGTAACCTAATAGAGATTAGTGGCCTAAGCTAGGAATGTCGAGTTCCATGGGGGACACCCTGAAAAACTCATGTTTAATTCCTATTAAGAGTAATTAATAAAATTGAGCTTTAATAGCAGTTGTATAGTATCCATAACTGAAACTACTTAGCTTGGGATTAGATGACGCTGTGTGTATCGTATAAGTTATTATTATTATACAAAAGTTAAAATTTCACTTGATAATATTAGTGTAGGTATACATGAATATAAAGTTGCCTTGAGTTTCACAGCTCCAAAAATAGATTACCACCAGAACGTTAATATAAGTGGCAGTAATTACAAGTTGCACTGTATTTGACAAAACGCCTTGGGGTGGTGTCACAAACAAGAATAGAACGCGTCTGACTGCGGGTATCTCCGAGGTGTGTTCAATTTACAGCGACAACACTAATGCGACACGAGATTTACAATCTGTGTTAATTTAAAAACTCGTCTGAGATGACATAAGGAGCTATATTTGAAATCCTCATTTGAATCTGTCGCCTATTGCAGGATGCATCTACTCGTAGTATGACTGTGTAGAGCAGTTGCTGCTGGATGATAGTACTGGGGCTAAGATGCAGGTAATTTACTCTAAATCGTCTGTACTAATATTATAAAGAAAGAGAGAGAGAGAGAGTGAGTGTGAATTTTGTTATGAAGAAATTAATCTTCGGAACCACTACATCTTTATTGCTTAAAGGTACATTAATTGGCTTGTATTTTATATTTATAATATATACAAACTAGGTTTTATTTATAATTTTACGATACGTTAAAAGAATATAGTAAGCACTTAAGTTAGTAATTATAATATTATAATAATGAAATTATTGACTAAAAAATTAGTATTATGTTTTTGTAATGTAACATCCTAATGTAATAATATATATCCAAGTTTGCACATAATCGTAATTGACGTAATACAGTTTTGACGGAAAAAAGGGGTGCCAAGTTTTTTTTATACTGCCTTTGAATTTCTTTTTGTGTTGATATAGTATAATTGTAAACACGATCTTATATTTTCACAAATAATTAAAAAACTAAAATATGTAATTAATGTAAGAAGGTTTGTTATAAGACTGATTACAAATTTGTAGACTCCTATCTCCTTGACTATAAAAATCGCGATAAACAAGTTCGCTCGCTTCATACAATCAGTCGTCGTCTGCGTGAATATGACCTAATAAAATAACCATTGGATTTAATCAAATCAATGTTAAATCATTGTGTTAGATTACGAAATGCACATACGTATTGTTAAACAAAAATAAACAGTGGGTATCTGTGTGTACAGAATGCTAATGTGGCATTGATCAAAGTATATTAACTAACTACACATTGTTATGTAAATATTTAATACTCTATATATGGTAATTATGACATAATATAATTTATTTAAATACACCTGCGGAGTTCATGATTTTTTTATAACGCAACGGTGTCAAACAACAAGGTTTTATAGGTACCTATACTATAGCTGGTATCTGTGACACTGCCTGCGTTTTTAGAGACAAATTATAGCCAGTGATATTCTATATCGTAATGTTAAATTCATTAAAGTCTTTTCAGCCGTTTAGTCGTGAAAAGATAACAAACAGACGGACAGGCACACATTTGCATTTAAAATATTATTATTGATTATTGTAGCAACAATTGTTCTTATGGTGTACTAAGATTATATATATAGAATCTTTTTATTTCTTTATTAACTCTGTATTGCATCAAATATTTAATAAAATATATAATGTATTATTACACTTTATCATCTTCAGGAAGTCATAAGCGGCGTTTGAAGGAACATATAAAAATATAACAAGAAAAGAACAAGTCTAAAGAAACCACTATACTGAGATGTTTGGCTTTGACTACAGTCATACTTGGCAACATTATCCAACAGTAATAGTCCTATTTTTGTAAATTAGTACATATTTCTCTCTCTTTAAAAAAAGAATCAAGCGAAATGTAGATATGTTAAGTCTAGCAAAACTGCTGAGAACGTTTCTAACTACGCAATCTAAGAAAATAGTTCGTAATACAATAGTATAATCTTATTCTTAGTTTTTAATTTGTAAAATTCATTCAGCAAAATAATAAATAGACTAGAAATTGCTAGTGACAGTTATCCAATTGTAATCCAATTATTCACTGAGTGGCCCAGCTATAAATGTTCATAGAATTATATTGAATTGAAAACCTAACAGTGGATAAACATTTTACTATTACACTTGATATGAGATAATTTTTTAAATAAATTATCAATGAGTGAGGTATGTAATTACTTAATTAATTTCCACATTTTGAGTAGTTCTTGTATGTAATCTGAATTGCAAATGCGACATACTTGATGGTAAGTGGTAACCATCCAGTTATATATATACATGACTAGCTCTATAAATATAATTTTATACTATGACGCCCGTGATATTTTAATGCTCATAAATTATAAGTATCTTGTTTTTTTTTTATATAAGATTGCCTTTTTCAAAATAGTGTTTTTAAAAAGTAATATTCATTTGATTTTATTTAAATTATATACAATGCAATTGGAGATGGTCGCAAATAACTGCAACACAGTTTTTTTATAAACTAATGTAGTTGTTTACGTATAACATGTTATTTGTATATTGTTTTCCACTATGGTAGTACGAAAAAAAATGTATTGATTTGAATACATTCTTTAATTTCTCATACGACAAAGATATCCTGCCTCTAATCCTGTAATTGCATTGCCTTATCTCTCCCTACAACGGAAACACAACTTTCAAAGCAAACTGCTTGGTAGCTGATTTATATGACACTAACTGTGCCCGCGACTTCGTCCGCGTGGAATAGTACCCTTGGATAGCATTTTTAATTATTTAAGCTAATTATAAAAATTCGGACCTTTTAAGTTCAAATTAAAAAACATACCTAGAAGTAAGTTTCAGCCTTCTAGCTTTAAAAATGACGATACTTCCATACATTGCATCTCCTCTTTTAACCTCTTGCAACTCGCATTAAAAAGTAGCCTATGTCCTTTCTCAAGGTCTAGACTATATGTGTATCAAATTTCATTTAAATCGGTTCCGTACTTTTGGCTTGACCGCGAGACAGACAGACATAGTTACTTTCGCATTTATAATATTAGTAAAGATCTAGGTACCCGCGCAGACGATTTCTGACAAGTATGGATAATGTACTAATAATAAAGATATTTCCCATCTTAACTTTTATAGATCTGTAAACATAAAAGTTTATGACGGAATGGAATGTGACAGCTTTCATAGCATAGTCTAAGTACTATCCAGTAGCACGTTAGTGATACTTCATACATAGTTGTAGTATCATATTACAGGGGGAAAGGGGATTATTAGTAATGTGGACTGGCCTCATTGCTAGCAATGTACGATACATTGCTCAGGTTAATCAGTCAGGTTGATCTGCACGTGGTTCCTCCTGGTAACAATCGTGATAAATTCCTGGTGAATATGTCACGATAGGTTAACTGACCTGACCTCATGTTCATGTTACCATCCTCCACTGGTGCCCCGCCAGGGTAAACCGTTGCACGATTCCATTATCATAATATAAAAAAGTATCATATTACATAACATTCTTCTTTCGTTCGAATAAAATAATTTAAAAATTAATTTGAAATAAATTTTGACTGGAAACCAGTTATTAAGTTTTCTTGTATTAAACGAGAGTGGCACCCATCAACGACACTCGTAAAGTGGTTGCAATGAAAAAATCGTAAAATAAGGGAGACTACTGAGGCGAAAATATGATTTTTGTGGCGTGGTTTCTTAAATATTACGTTTGCATATAAATGTAGTAAGTTGTGAAGAATGTAGTGTGACTTTTTATTACGTTCAATTATATATTCTTGCAGTCTTTGACATAAGTTTTATTATAGTAATGATAAGATTTGTTATATATTTCTATAAGAAAATATTACAACTGCTCGTAGATAATTTGAGTTCGTAGATTTACTAGAGATTTAAGTTTAAATTATTTGAAATAATAAAAACAAATATTTTGTATATAAAGTATACGCCAATGTCGTAACTATATTGATACAAATAAAATATAATTACCGGGTAACATTTTTTAATAACTTATAAGTCGCAACGTAACCTAATTTCCAAAAGGCTAAAATATATGTTACTTACACGTTTTCCGATGTCTTTTTGATGTCACATCAAAAGAAAAACTGATCCCCTTTCCGGTCTGATACCTGCCGCCATTGTTGTAGTCAATACGTCACTTCCACATTGTAGCTACCCTCGTTTTATGAATGGTATAAAACTTTTTCTAATTCAATCCTCTGATCCTCCAGTTCATTTATTTGGCCGTTTCAAGAAAGAGGATATTTTTTCTTATTAAAATACTCAAAAGAGGATACCCAAGGGAACCCATTGTTAATCCACCTGTATTTTCTATAAGTCCAAGTAAATCTTTATTATGAACGTCAATAGGCATCTGGTTACTTGAGGGAGCTGGGGTCGTCTATTATTCATAACTAACCAATGAATTCATCAAATAATTTTATAACTATTCGTCTATGTAATTTCTTTAGAAGCTTCCAATAGAACAATAAATTCTTTAATCATTAAATACTACATTACAAAGTAAATTAGTCTTTTGTTTTTACTTATTTTAAGATCACTAAACGAAATTGCCAATTGTAATAAGATTAAATTCTAAGAATGCTAAGACGTTCACCTGTACGTAAAATCTTTATCTGAGGGTCACTGCTGTAGTACTACTTTATAGCATGATCATAAGAACTGATCACAATGGTACCTATACAAAGATCATCCATTCAACATATATTTAATTAAATATCTATTCACATTCCCAACACAAAACCTTGAATCGTTTACACAACTAGTTGTTATAAGCTTCAAACTCGATTCGACATAAAAAGATCAGTTCAAAAACTTATTATGGTTCCCCTTGCACTCACATAGATTTTAAACACAAGCCATAGGGACCAGGGGCCCTTTATTCACCGTGTTTAAGTACACATTTACGACAAACTCGTAAAGCACGGATCACTGAAAATTTTTGATATGTAACTTTTCTATTCAAATGCGAAATTTACGATGCGGACCATTATAATTTTACTGACGTCATATTTTTTTTGTATAGCACAGATTATGTGCGGTGTTTCAAAAGATTTTTTTAATAAAAAATGTTATTTCTTTTTAATCACTTCCTCTTTTATTGCGTCGCCGTGAGTTTGTTCTGTAGCTTTTCAATTTTGCACGGTGCCACTATAAAATGGCTTATTTGTGTTTTAATATTGGCAATTTCATATTGAATGAGGAGCTTTTTATTGCTGAAATTATATTAGGAATAAAGATAGGTATTAGGAATAAAGAGTTTTGTATATAACAAATCAAATGAAAAGACTCTTCGTGACATTTAAGAATAGTCTGCTATAAACACGTTTTAATTAAATAATTTTAGAATTTTAGCACTTTACAAAAAGTTAAACATTATATTCCAATATTATAGTATTCCATAGATAATTAGATAACAGTATTTATATAGATACTATTATACATATATGCTGTCAGGTAAAAATAATACGTAAAGAAGTTAAACGTTAGGGGTTTTCGTAGTAAGGATGATCTAATAATTTAAAGGAAGATTTTGGCGAAAAAAGAATGAAAAGAATATGGATAGAAAGAAATATCATATTTTTACTTATAATTGTATCTCTGCCCTTACGTTGAGATATATTACTTATGCTTACAGCATCTAGTCAGAGTGCATAATGCTATGAAAATGCTATCTTAATTCACAATCACAATGCGGAGATATAATTATAATTGTAATTAATATTATAATTGAGAGTAAAGCCACGAAATATAGCTAGTAATATAAAGATGAAAGTTCCTAATTTGTCTACTAGTATAATAATGCTCAATCATGCTTAAAAATTGATAAACACATGTAGTTATCAATAAATACAACCAAATTAACCATTTTTTTTAAAATCACAGTTCCCAGCCAGTTAATTAATAAATACTACTGAGTCATACCAAAATAAGGACAATAAAAACAAATTGAGCTCATTACAATAAAGACATCACGCAGCCATAAATGTACATCGTCGCTGGCTTAAATAAACATTCTGTATGACATTCAAAGAGCACCAGAAGTTTGAGCAACATAATGTATAAACAAATCTTTTTATTGCTGGCATGTTGAAAATATGTCATAATTCATAGACAAAACATAGACAAGTACTTGTGTATAGAGATGGATTGTATTTAAAGAAAATATAAAACAATAAGCTTGATAGCTTCGGGGGACTAGCGGTTTAAAACACCGCTTTATTTCCGATGGTCGCGGGTTTGATTCCTCGCACGACACAAACATTATAGTATAATACAAAATTTGTATTGTTCTGTTTGTTTTATAAGTATATTATGTATATATTTACAAATTATTTTAGGGAAACATTATATTCCACCGTTGTGTGATAATTAGATTACAGTATTATATATTACTATATGTAAAATGACGTGATCAAATGGTGACTTAATTTTAGAAAGAAGCAAAAAAAAAATATATATATTTTTTTTTAATATAGTCTTATATTTTATGAAATATTATTTTTCGATAATTTATGACAAAAAATATATAAGTGTACATGATGTGTACCTACCAACTATAGAAATAACAAAATAACTAAAAAAAATATAATATGTATGGTCTTCAGGAAAGACTTTCGTGGAAGTAGACCTGACTGACTGATGTGCTGATAATTTTTTTAACAATCCCCTTCCCCCGTGTTAATTATTTGTGTATTGGCCACGATTAACCAAACGACCTGATACTATCACTCCACCAGCGGAGCATAGTATATACAGTTAAAGTATGCATTATATATATATCATAAACAAATCATAGCATTCAACAATATTTTTACTAAACCAACAGATCACGCTTGGTAAATTTTCAGATTCTTTGTAGGATCAAACACCGTAGTTATATTAATATATCACTGTGATGATGTGTGTCTCTCTTTGTCAAATGAGAGCAAAAATATACGCAATGAAAAACATGTGGCCCAAAGGCGTGAGAAAATATAAATACAGAGATAAACTAAATAAGAAACAAAGAACCGCCGTGAACGTTTGATACTGTAATCCGGTATTTAGGTTACGTATTCGTGTTATTGGATGTTAACATATGGGCATTTCGTTCTGTAACTATATATTATCATGAAAGAATATCTAACAGAACATAGTTTACATTGAATGCGATTCTATTGGAGTCTCCGTTCTAGTTATTTGTATATTTTCAACTAACCTTTGCAGTCTTCTACTTTCTGTTATTTTCCTATAGCACTTGCATTAATAAACATTCTACTAGCATTTTGTCATCTAGATTGAATAGCGAGAATGACGCCTAAATACTGTATATGTCTATGACATAAATAAATACTTCTAAGTATTGGAATTATTAATGAATCAATAAATGCGTCAATCGACATTACAAGAGCCTGAAGGGGTCGAACATCTAGTAGTGCATTCAGACTAAATCTGTATTAGGTGAGAGTTTACCTTCATAGACTCCATAAGTCCTTTTACGGGTTTCGAGCACCTAAGTTTACGTCCGGTGAATCTCAAAAAAAATTATATACCCATGGTTATACCTAATCTACCAATTGACTATTATATAAATACCAATAATATTTTCTAGGGTATTTCCTAATAGGCACATTATAAGATCAACGTCATAACCAACGATTCATTAATATTTCTCTGCTAACTGCGATTTCCTCCTGAAGAAAAATACCAGTTAATGCGGGGATTGTAATAATATGGACTGTTGAACGTTATGTGCTAGAAATATACGATGTCAGATTGACCTCCACGCGGTTCCCCCTGGTAACCATCATAATTAATGAATTTATCGTGATTGGCTAACTGGCCTGAACTCATGTTCATCTGATCATCCTCCACTGGTGCCCAGATAGCATAAACCGTTATCGCAAGTGGGTGCACCAACAAAAAATGCCAGTTAATGCTAAGACTTGGTACAGAACTTGGTGGCCTCTTATGAGGTCTTAAGTACATACTATACTAAACTTGAATAAAAAATACATACATAGTCATAAAACTTATTATTGTGAACCTACGGCCATCGGTAAATGTAGCAATAGGTTAAACTACTTCATCATGAGATTGTTAGACTACATATGTACCTATATTGTGAGAATTATCTAGTCGAGTAAAAAAAACACACCATCTGTTTGTTTTGGGAATTATAAATGTGTCCTTTATATATGTAGATACCTACTATCTTCCAGCTATAAAAATATTTTGTCTAAACGTTGTTTCTTGGCCACAATTAAAATTTAGTAATGTAGGGGGGACAAAATTCAAAACGCGGTCAAGAACGTATCATACATGCATTAACTTTAGGGTTCCTTGGCAGTATTTTATGTTTCAGTACGATCTGACTTGACAGAATATATCGTCTCTATTGTACAAGTACCTATATATAATCTAAGTACGTATTTAGTTATTTAAATAAATCCAGCCGTATCTCGCGACTTTGTTTGCACAAACTTTCCTCTTTCAACTACTTCTAGAATATTTTTTGAGATTAAATATAAAAAAGTAACAGACATACAGAAAAGATAGATAAACATACATACTTTCGTATTTATGATATTCGTACAATTTTAACTGAAATGATATTATTTAATTAGGCTTTCATATTGTTTTTTAAATTTAACACTGAACAATTCACACAGCGCTATCTAGTGTGGGTACCAGACAACTGATACAAATACTTAAATACATTTTTTTATAATATCTACATAATTTACATTGGAAACTCCGAGGCCATTGCATACTAGACTACACCTATGTTTGCGAGGAATCGAACCCGCGATCTTCGGAAGTAAGGCTGGACTACCGAGGCTCTCGATTAATATTAATAACAATGTAAAAAATCTCAAGTTTTGGGACCAATAAGAATAACCCTGAATATATACTACATTTGGCTTAGTGTGTATTCAGGGTTATTTATTATTTACTACACAAACAAAATATTTACCTTACGTATAAATAATTAAATTGCCTCTCGTGCGTGGCTCTGTTCTCGTAACTGTTTGTAGATTAAAGATAAATTACCAACATTCTCAGAATTCCTTGAACATTTCTTCGTAAGAATAATTCCATTTCATTAACACAATCATCACTGGAGTGAAGGATGGGTGTCGTAAATGATTACAAGAAAAAAAAATCATTTAAATAATAATATAGTATTGGAGGGAAGAGGAGTGTTAGTAATGGAAAATATATTATATTTTTTATGAATGATAATGAAATGATGCACCAGCTCGCGCTAACGGTTTACGCTGGCGGGGCACCAGTGAAGGATGAACATGAAGTTAGGCCAGTTAGCCCATCATGACGAATTCACTTGGAATTAACCACTATGGTTTCCAGAGGGGACCGCATGGAGGACGACCTGACATAATAAATTGTTAGCGACGGGGCTTCTGTTCCCCATTACTAACAATCCCTTTCCCCCCTGGGAAATAATGGTTCCATTTTACCATATCAGTTCTAGGGTTATAGGCTCACTGGCCCGACTTCATTCTCATCCCATCATATATAGAGACTAGTGCACCATTTTATCAAAAATTAAAGTATTTTTAGTTGTTCCTATAATATCATTAATAGGATTTACACAAACTCAGTAACAAAATTATTAACGTACCAATATTATTCAATAAACATAAAACTGAAAACCATAAGAAATAAAATTAATAAAAACTAATATATATTATTAAAAGGATTCCCTTTAGGCAAGGTTCCGAAGACACTGGCAGCGTTCCCCCTTTGAATAGCTGTGCTAATTCTTTGTCCGAGATAGCTGCAGGAGGCAGCGGTCTCCTGTGATGTCGACTAACCTTTTTCTTATTAATTTATGTACGTGCCTTCATTGAGCAAGACATCGTCATGTCCTACATCTTTTAATTAACCTATGAGCCAAATTTTATTTCCTAAATCTATAGCGATACCGGACTCTGTATGAGATAAATATATTACATTTACAACATAATAACATCAGTAGGTACGTTACATACATTTGATAATACAAACTATAAAATTGTTGTTACTATATTGCAGAAATCGTATCACCCGACTTCCACGAATTTGGGGTCATGCTAATTCATGCTGTGCTCGTTGTTAACCGAGTTATGCAACAGGGCGTTGAAACTAGGGATGTGACACTGTATAAAAAATCGATTCTTAACAATTCCATTTTTTTTTTGTTAACATAGTTGGTATTTCAGTCAAGCAATTGCTTTGTAAGCTGTGTGTCAGATTAGGCAGGGAAATTAAATAAATGTCATGATATGTTAGTTCACTGGAATGAGAACGCATGAGTGGTATCACCGGTGCTTTTCTATTACGGCGATGGTAGTGTCACTATGTATCAGGTGGACCATCTTGTTTGAAATTGCAATTGCATAAGGAATGTATTGTAGAACCCTCATTCATTCAAGACCCCTTGACCTGTGACTGGTGTTGTTCTTTTATATTTTTCTTTTTAGACTATAGGCATTAAATGAAAAACGTAGTCTGGAAAAAAATCGATTAGTTATTATTTTTTCTACAATCGATTATACTTTCACATGCCTAGTTGAAACTTTAGAGCGAACAAACACAATTTTCTCAGAAACGTGCTTTGTAGAAAAACAACGTATGGGTTTTATCGATTTGAACCCGATATGAGCATAGTCGAGATTCAGCACATAGCTTCGGAACTTAAACAAAGCCATATTAATTGGTTCTAGAAATTCACGTTAAGATGCCGAATTCCGATGGATTTCTATGGAGAATCTTTCACATTGTTTCATGTAACTAGAAGATAATTATTTGATAATGGTCAATATGTACCTATTGTTTTTTGTCTGATATCCCTTTTGGTAGCAAAGGTTAAATATATTATTAATTAAAATTGTTTCTTATAACGTTTCTATAGAGATAAGAAAGAAGTACTCAAATAGGTCTTGGTGGTTTAACACATCGCCGTCGCGGGTTTGATTCCTCGCACGGTGCAAACATTTGTATTCGTGAGTACAATTGTATCAGTATGGGTATTTTCTATATATATTAATGTATTAAATGTATATTTACTATTTATGTTACTAGTCCAGTATCTATAACACAGGCACTATTTAGTTTGGAAGTAGATGGCGCTCTATATACTTATATCCGTTGATATTAGTATTATTCAATTGTACTTTTATGTAACTAGAATGACAAACAAAGTGACAATCCTTCTTATGGGAAATGGGAATCGTTGTCTTTATACATTAACAGTATCATCGGCTTCACGACATCTTGGTACTCCCGTGATTATCTCATTGTTGTTATTTTACTGTTATATTTAAAAAAATATATTTAATTAATTTGTATTATTCATAGTGCTTTACATACATACACAGGTGGCAATTACTACTTTACATGGGTGGCCCATCAGCTTATTTGCCAGTCCTATAAAAACAAACTAGACAGGTTTTTTTAATCATAAAACTATCAATGACTTTTCTGATATTATCATATAGAACAGGTATTAAAAGGCTAAAGATAAAAATACAAACTATAGTAAACTTGCCCCGTTTTATTGCAAAATAAGTAAACGACAGCGAAGTACTACGAATAACGTGTACGCTACGACGAAACAAGCTAAACAGGTCTCTGATATTTTCAAAGTGTCTTTTTACAAGGTTTCCAATTTCTTTCGTTGAACAAACAACACAATAAAAAGGGGATGTACGCAGGCTACCGTGATAATAACGCGGGTGGTGGAACGAGCACAAAGGTAACGCGGTTTGAAGGAAAGCTTTACCGCTTCAGGTTATATAGTTGTGGAGTTACACTAGTAAAATAAATCGACCAAATGCAACTGAGAACAACGTCAAAATTTTGGAAAATTTCACAGCTGCGCTGTGAGTTTCTTTTCGCATGGAAGCCATTATTCCGCATCATAAATAATCCCGCACTATACAAAAACGAGAACCCTTCATTGCCTCTTCCTTTTACGATTCAGAGGAAAGGAATAAAATATGTGCGCGCCAAAACAAAGCGTATAAAAGCAAAATGACAGGGCCACACTGCTTTCAAGATGGTGAATAAAAAGAAAACTATAATTGCGCATTATGTAATACTCGGAAGAGTTGTTCGACTGGATTCGTATGCAGGCAACGTGGTTTAAAAATAACCCAAGGTTAGCTCGCCGACAGATCGACGAAGGGTCCCTTTGTGAGATCAAGGTCCACCGGTTCCACGGGATGCCTATACCAACCACTTGTACGTTTGTGATGTATACTCGAGTATCGAATGCGTAACCACATATAGGACAGGACGCGGAGATAAGTTTGGATGCACTCAATATAAACAATGAAAATTTCGTATATAACGATTATTTTAATTACCTTATACCTAAATATAAAAATATATAAAAGTTACAAGTAACGCTATAAATAGCACCCTTTGCAACAAAGCTTGGGTATTTCTCTTTTATCTAATTCTGCCCCTAAGTAGTTTCTTGCAAGCTGTATTCCTGTTTTGAAGGGTGTGAAGATTTGCAATGAAAATACAATGTTAGTAGACATAACAACTTAGTCAGGTGCGCCGTCAGCTTGTTTACCATTCTAATTTTACAAAAAAGAGGATTTAAAAATCGGCCAATTGCATCATACGGGTCTATATTTCGTTAAAGAAATTACGGCATCGACTCCGAATGGAACAAATGTAATTATATATTGTTTAATTATTTTCTTACTTTATTACAAAAGTGAGATTTACAAAGCTGAGAGAGAAATCTGGAATGATCATGTTAGACAGATCTTGAACAGAAATTTTAAAGTATAAATTAAAACAAATACAAAATATTTGTATTCATAAGTGCATCTGCTGTATTTTAGTAACTTGATATTTTTTTATCTCCACATTCAGTAGTAGGTAATGCTTTGTGAATTTTAAATAGGCAGACACCAAGTTGATGAATTAATTCAAGAACACTTTAAAGATACTATTTTTGTTTACTTCATTAGAAAATATGCAAATGAGTGCTATTTATCAAGTGCTGACTATTAAATGAACACCTGCAGTGTTGATGGCATAACAATGATAATAACATACGAGGTAGGTATCATTGGAAACATCAACATAAGTAGAAAACATGCGGCGGTCATATTACCCCTTTGTTTACATAATATAATTAGAATCTATTATAGTACATAATTTGTATATATAGTACATATAATACATATTATGTACTATAATAGATTCTAATTATATTATGTAAACAAAGGGGTAATATAACCGCCGCATGTTTTCTACTTATGTTGATGTTTCCAATGATACCTTACATATATACGCCGAGATCCCACCGAGTAAAATGATTATGAAGCAGCTCCTTGCTTAGTTGCTGATTTGAAATCGAACAGTCCCTAACTTTATCAACATCATAAACTGTGGTGGAGCACAATGATAGCTGTCTCCACTCCTGGATGGATGGGCGCTGGTGGTACTGGTCTAAACTGTGACTGATTAATTTTAATAGTCAAGTAACAAAGTTATTAACATTTTTCTCATGCGAATTATCTATTTGCTATATATATAAATATATATATATATATATATATATAAATAATGAAACACATCGGTTGTTTTTATTTATAATTATAGGTACAGTATATATTTGGGTCAACATTTTTATAAAAGAAATATTAGACTTATTCTTCTTATGTGAATCTGCATCGCCGCAGCTGCATCTCAATTTATTAGAATGAAGATTATTACTATAAAAGATATAATAAATAGATTGATACGTTTTTTTGTACATGTTGACATTCAATATATTTATAACATAACTATTAAATAAACATATTAAATGCAGCCAACACCGTAGCATATCAGGATATTGTTACTATTGGAACAAAACAAAACATTGCCTCAGAAATATGGAACGATACCAGGAAAACGAATAAAATTACACATAATAACCAAAGGAAACAAAACGAAAGTAATCTGACACAAATAGCGATAGCGCAAAAAACTAAACACAACGGGTAGAACTAGTTTTGCAACCTTTATATAGGTATGTGGGTTCGATCCCTGCGATGCGAATACGTAATAGGGGGAAACAACTGATAATAAAAAATGTTATTTTGCGAAGACCTTGAACAGCCCCTCACTGCAGGTGCATCCGACCGTGCACCTGCTAACATCATGCACATTATGTAGTGACCTATAAAAGTAGTAATTAAATAATTTATTATTCTACACTTATACCTTAGATGTGGGTCAAATAAGGGAATGTTAGGGTACCGTTGTGACTGACGGACACTTTTATTTATAGTTTTTGAGTACCTAGTAGAGAAAGTATTGGAAATAGTGTAGTCCTTCATCTGTCCCATTAAGCAAAAACAATAAAACCACGGTTTTATATGAGTACACGTATTACTTAATGTACTCTTAAACGTTTCTGCTTCCCTGGTAATATATAACAAGAGTTTACACATTAGTAGCACAGATAGATTTTGAATACCAGTTATATTAAAATAAAAAATGTAATTAAAGTGAAGTAACGATAAGTAAATAATAATTAATGTATGTATTTTTCTATGCGATATATTATAGATTTTTTAATTTGATATGTAACTGTACCCATGAAATCTATAACTATACCCATTTCAAATATTAATTTACCACACAACCCTTAGTATCTAAAATAATCAACGTGCTAAGTATTCCTTTGCCATTATTACCATACTCGTATTTTGTTTATAAAAAAAATGGAGATAACACTTTTCTGTATTACAAAGAAAATATCCATACCTATATATACAAATATAATACTGAACCCTCACATAGTAGTTATGATAATAATTATGCTTGACCATTTCAGGCACTTTTAACATTTCGTTTATTTCGCTTGACTGCTTCAAAGGAAATAGGGGCTTATACTCATAAATAATTTTACAACTTGTGTTGGCAGTTGTTTTAAGTTCGTTGTTCATGAGAAAACTATAAAAATTATAAGTATCCATAATTGTAATTGGTCTAGAACAGAGTGTCTAGAACTCTAGAATTAAAGTCTGGAATAGCAGAAATGTGTGGAAATTCTGTGGGTTCATAATCGCATTACTAATTTATCGGTTAAATATTTGAAACTTCACGTGTCCGAGGATCGTGATTACCTATAATCACGATCTTATAAATAAAATAATATCATAGATTTCACTACAATTTAAAAAAAAATGAGGAAAATTTTGACTAAAATGAGCCAAGATTATAAAAATATGCAATTTAAATTAATTCTTAAATGATGTTCTCTAGAAATTTTTGTCAGTAAGTTTAAATAACAGTAGGATTTAAAAGTATATCCTACAGAAATCTAGGCACTTTTGTAGGGTAGCAGTACTTCCATATCCTATACTTATTAAGAGTAAAGTAGTTATTGCATTTTGTTTCTACTAATGAGTAAACCAACAAGGTGATTTAGCGATATAATAGTCCAGTAGATATAATTCACATAACACTATCAAGTTCAAAATTATCTGAATTTGTACTATATGTATTAAATAATTGATAGAAATTCTTAATCGTATCATTTTTAGTGAAATATATATTATACATTCAACAATACAAATGCTCGTATCTTGCATGACTCGAACCCGTAACCATCACAAGTAATGCGCTGTGCTAAACCACGAGGTCATCGAATAATCATCAAAAATATTACCCTTCATAGATATTATTAAAATTGCTCACCATTGTTGTATATTCTATATATCATAACACTTTAACCATATTGAATAAAATACATCAAATTTTATACGTGTCTTTACATATTGAATGGCTATTCAGAGGTCACACATGGACCACGTAACACAAAGGAATCATAATAACAACCAAAACCCGTTTGGAACGCAGTTCCTTTGCAAACTTACAATTTGTAGGGAAAATTCACCAATTTGGTCCCAGTGTCTTCGTATTAGAGAACGATTTTATATATCACACGTTAGTTAAGGAATTTCTTACTGAATAACATAATTCGACCAGTGTTCTGTAAGTACACGTGTTTCTTTGAGCTCCCCCTACCATAATAAAATGCACCTATCACCTGGCATACATTTGTATGAAATTGGGTCACACATTGCGCCACCAGTTTCCTTCCCTCCCATGTAGGGTTGGCAAGTATTATTTTGAATTTCAAGGACGGAGATATAAAAAATACGGCGCATATTTTGTTTTGATAATTTTAAAAAAAGGAAATTTATTTACCGAGGTAAATTGTAAATAGTGTTTTGCGTGGCATCTTTATCTCACCTATTTCAGTTGCAAGTAGCTAGTTTTTGTAAGATGATTCGGTTGAAGTATGATTATTTGTCACAATCGTAGTAGGTATAACAGAATACGGAGGTATGATATCTTAATCCACCAAAATGACAATTCATGAATGGTATCGAGTCACATAATGATGTCCTTGCTGTGGTTTATGTAGATAGACTATGGTTACCACTTGCCATCAGATATTATAGCTTATTTACAGTTCTAGTGATTTTTTTTTAATTTTAGGGATTTTGTACAATCCAAAAGTACAGTTATAGTTATAAAAAAAAATATAAATACAATGTGACATTATTTTTTTATATGATGATAGAGGTGGGACACCTGCAGATGTGATCAAATTGCAATTTTATGTAACAACAGTATTTATAACACCAAATGTAATGTTAATAACAGTAAACGTAATTCAATACCAGATGTGTTTATTAAATAATTCATAGAAGTTACCAAATGGATGTTAGAAGAAAATAAGACGAAACAATGTAACACAGGCATGTCTTTGTTCTTAACTTCTAATATTACTATATATTATTATTAATATTATAAAGGCGAAAGTAAATTTATTAGTCTGCCTGTTTGTTAAATTTTAATGACTAAATGGCTGAACAAATCTTAATTACATTTGATATGAATTTAGGAGTATATTATGAGGACCGACATAGGGTATCTTTTATCTAAAAAAATAACAGACAAAGTCGCGGGAAACCGCTTGTGATTGATTGTTGATAGTGATTGTACTATATGAGAGTGATGTCAAGTAGCTCACAGTTCCAGAGTATTTTTTTCTTTCGAAATGTTTTAATGCTGTTGGCCGCATCTGGCCTTTACAGCATCACCGAATGATAAGGGGCGTGTGCAGGTGTCACTTCAAACCTGCAAGGACTTATGGAGCACTGCCTGGATACGACTTTAGTTTGTGGCTACGACTTTAGTTTTGTGTTTGTGTGTAGGAGTTCGAACCTCGTCTCTGGCTGTCGTAATTTTGATCACAGTTTGAATTGGACGGAGGATCGATCGGAGCGGAATACCAGAGCCTCTTACAACTCTCTTTTAAGTTGTAAGAGGTAATGGTAGATGAAAGTGTAGTTGGAGGTTTTTGGAATTCTATTGTTATCTGCCTACCCGATTAGAGACATAGCGTGAAGACAGGTAAACGAAGTTATTAATGCACAAGGTATTGCCTGTTTACATATCATTGAACACGATCGTCCACCTCGATCGAATGTTACTAGGTATGTCACTCACGTCCCAGTCCTTATAAGACAGAGATGATTTTAAAGAAATAAATTAAAAAATACATGGAATATTGCCAACGCCTGCGCTAACGGGTTACCCTGGCGGGGAGAAATGATAAGATGAATATGAGGTCAGGTCAGTTAGCCCATCATGACAAACTTATAAAGATAGTTTCCAGAGGAAACCGCGTGGAGGTAAACCTAACTTAACATTGCTAGCCCTGGAGTTATTAGTCCACACTACTTACAATTCCCTTTCCCCTTAAAAAATAAATAATACCGTACATGTCATACCAAACAGCGCCATCTAGTCTTAAATTAACCAGAGCTTTGTACTATGGGTACTAATTATTTGTAAGAAATACATAAATATGTTATTTTTTAAATACAAATCTATAGCGTGAGTGTAAGTGAAAATTTGTTTTAGTGTTGGATAGCTCATTATCGAGAAAGGCAACAGACTATATTACATCACGCTACAACTAACAGGAGCAGAGCATTAATGAAAAATGTCACAGTATCGGTATCTCTTATGTGCCGCAAACATTGTTGCGCCGATCATCTAGTATGACATATTTAGTAATACACGTTTATAAAAACAAAGAACCGAACTTGTAACCGTTAGAGAGTACAGTAGTGTACTAAACCACTGGACCATGAAGGTCATGAATTATAACACTACAACTATGATTTTAATCACAGTAAACATACGAGAGACGCCGTTTCACGTAAAAAAACAAAAACAATAAGTCCTTAATAAAACTCGACGTCTGGGAATGCTACACTCGTACTCCCAGGCACTCGATCCCTCCAGCCTTGAACCGGTTTGAGGTAAGGCGATTCTTGCGGCCCTTTCATAGATCCCTTATTAACACACGTGCGCTTATTAAGAATAGATGAATCCGCATGAATGAATTGAATCGTAGCTTTCTATAGTTCCAAAAAGTGCGCGTTGGGAACTCCTTTTGAGATTGAATAATAAAATTGTAAATACTCTAGTATATGAAGTATTACTACTATACTTGTACCTAAGGTAAGGACGTGTTATGTGTAGATCGAAGATCGTGTCTTAAAGAAAGATGAACAAAAAAAGATGGATGGATTGTGTGAAATATGATATGTATAGAAGATGAGTAAGCTCAGAAATGACAGCTAATAGGGATGAAAGTGTGAAGACGAATAAATATGACGCCGTCTTCAAATAATACTAGCAACCCACTTCGGCAGTGCGTATTATTTGTAATTTAATTATTTATTTCAGGCTATTTATATATTATAAATACCTTATAGACTAGTATACATATGAAATAATATTATAAAAATAAGATATTGAAATTGTGTGGTCACAGCACTGACGACGGCCATCTGCCACGGTAGCGCCGATACACCACATCCTTCGATAATGCCTAGGTATATGCTTAATTAAACCTTTAATGATGGTTTTGGGTATGAAATAATAGGGCACGGAGGATGGTGACATCACATGCGTGGTGCCCGTCATGTACTTATATAGACGACGGTTACCACTTACCATCAGATGATGGCCGTCATCAGTCAATTATAGGTAAAAAAAAGAAGTTCAAGAAATAATAGTGAAAACCATATTAAAATACATTGTTTAGAAGTAAGCAGAGGAGAAAAAGACAAACACAGCGCCTTTGCTTTATTTATACTATTTATAGAAGTTGTATTGAATCAATAACCGTATATATTTTCATTTACGTGCCGTTGTATATATTAGTAGATACTCTAAAAATGTACAAATGTACATTCGCTTTAGCAATAAGGTTCAAAACTTAAATTTAAATCATTTATTAATGTTGGACATTATTGCCGCTTATGAGCGTAAAGTTTTTGTATAATTTTTTTAATCATTATTATAATCTATTCCTGTTAGAAACTAGTGTCAGACACAGGAAAAACCTGTAATACAGATCACCAGGCCCCTAACCTAGGTGTAGTTTAATTAATTACTAATTAAATAAATAAATGTGATATTGCAAATAATCTTATAGATAAAATGCTAATTTTTAAAGAGTAGATGTGACGACAACCACGTACCTACTAGTTAATCATTCAATAGGTCAACCATACCTTTTATTTTATTATAATGTATTTGATATCATTATATTAATACGTGAAACAAAAACTTTGTACCTACCCATTTTTAGAGAATTTCGCGGACTGAGGCTAAGACATTTTGCACACTTATAGTTGATATAGAGTAGGAGGGAAGAATGCTAATATTTTGTTAAAATCATGCATAAAAATACATAAAATCAATAAAAGAAAATATTACACACACTACCATGTATACCACTATATTTGACGTACATATATAATCTCTTTTGTTTATTATTATCGTCTGTGGTCAAATTGACAAAAGATTGTTATTGTTTGTCTATAATATTATTTATCTTTGACTAGTGGTTATCTAGCGGTTCAGCACACGGCTTTACTTCTGATAGTCGCGGATTCGATTCGTCGCACGATGCAAACATTTCTATTCATAAGTTTGATTGTTTGTATCGGTCGGGGTGTTTTCTACGTATGTATATTATGTATATATTTACAAAAAATATTATTTTTAACTATTTAAGTATATCAGTTATCTAGTAACCCATGACATAAGCTCTGTTATCGTGGGACTAGATGGCGCTATATTAATTGATTAGTATTATTTATATTTATTTATTTACTATCTTAATTTATTATCTTATTAGTTATACGGAATGTTAAATTAATTATAGTCGAATTGCGACCACTAGTTTAAATAAATAAGATATAGCAAATAATCTTATAGATAAAATGCTAATTGTTAACAAGCATATGTGACAATAAACACGTAGCTACCAGTAAATCATACAAAAGCCAACCAAACTGTATATTTTATTATAATATACTTGATATACATCACGTTCAATATATATTTTTCCTTGTTTGTCTTCTTGAGATGTAGGTAATTACTTAGTCATTACTATATGTACATATAATAGGTACCTAGGTAATACTATAACTGTATTACTTTTTTTATATGTATCTATATCTATGTAGGTACCAAAGCTCTTTGGAGTAGCCTGACGAGGTATATTGCTAGCAATGGGGTTATACCCCCAGACAGAAGCATTTAGCATTAATAATGTAATAAGATGACATTATCTTATCACATTGAAACTTTATAATGGGACTGGTCATAGGCTTGTGGGTCACGTTTGTGGTTTTGTGGCATTAATAGGTATATAGTACCTATATACAGAATATACAAAAGATGACGACAGTATCCCAATTTGTAGCAATGCAGGCGGGTGCATCATTGTATTATCATCCATAAAAAAATGTGTCTTTATTCGATTTGTCTTTTTATTGCGCAATCCTAAAGAATAAATATTCAACAAAAATATCATAATGATTTTTTATCCGTTTTGGTTTTAAAAATGTGAAGGTGTGACTATCTGTCTGTAACGTTTAACGTCTAAACGGCCTAACAGATCTTAATGAAATTTGGCACGAAGATAGACTGTGTCACGAGGATGGATATAGAATATCTCTTATCTAAAATTAAGAACACAAAGTTAAGGGTAAATGCTCAATAAATAACTTCAAGTGTGAAGCAAGTGGTTTAATAGTCATATACTTCTTTCTTTCTTTCTTCATCGAAATCACTATCTTTCATTGACACCATAATGTCACAATATTGACAAACGTGATCAGACCCTTAATTAATCAATCATGTAAACCTGTTGCTATCGATTCTCGTTAATAACAGTTTAAAGTCAACAGATTTACGATTATGAATACACCACGGTAGCAATTACATACCCTACAATTTAGCTTGTAACTGCAACTCTCAAATGATTTATAGAAAATATTAATCGTAAACTTATAGATTTTTATTTGTCACATAGTCAAAATCATTTATATGCGTAAGGTCATTTATATCTTAAATTTTTTTATGACTATCCCTATATTACTCAAACTCCTTCAGTTAAAAATAACGGGCAAGACTTCATACTCGTTAAATTTAATTTTTTTATATAAAAATAAATAAAAATTCTAAAATAACATTAGACAAAGTTACTGCTTATAACATTATATATCTGCAAGTAGAAGTCCCGTTACAATCGGTTGAGCCGTTTCAGAGATTAGCACGAACAAACAAACCGACAAACAAAATTAAACACCCGAATTTTTTTTTAATTATTCTTTATTTTGTCTACCGTATATAGGTACCTACTTTTAAATGCATTCAATGAAAAGCTCTTAATTTAAAATTACAAACAGATATTTCAATTTTATTTCATCATCATCATCAGCCTACTGCATCACGGTTGGATATAGGCCTCTGCAAAGGCACGATCTTCAGTCCTTCTGTTCGAGGTATTACCTGCAACCCTACATATGACGTCGCTCCGTCTAGCAATTTTATTTATTCGTGCAGATTTGTCTGTTAGAAGCAATGTTACATAATAAATCAAGTGTCCAATTGTGAAGAAGTTTCATGGTTATCAACGGCAATTGTTAAGTTATTGACTGCAACCAATTGATATGCAAGTGATGCAGTTTCAATCAACGCGTCATTATTTTATAAATATTTCACATTGTCCTTAGTGTGCCAATGACCAAAACGATTGGACCGATCAATTGGGACCTTGTACCTAAATCAATATTTTATAACTAGCGACTACGTTCGCGTGGAATTTAACATTTATTTATTAAAATATAAATAAATTTTCAAAACATAACAGTAGTCTTAGTTATTTCTAACATACATAGGTACTTATATCTATTTGCGAGTGAAAAATTATGTTAAATTATTAAATTTACGTTCATGCCAAAACGGCCTAGACACGCCACTAAAATCAGAGACAACAACGGGAAGTGCCCTGGGCCGCTTACTAGTTCGCCTCATCTGTAGCGAAATCAGGGACAAGCTACCTCTACAAA
Source organism: Achroia grisella (assembly GCF_030625045.1). Lineage (NCBI taxonomy): Eukaryota > Metazoa > Arthropoda > Insecta > Lepidoptera > Pyralidae > Achroia > Achroia grisella. The sequence continues at coordinate 5,461,153 of NW_026712979.1, read as the reverse complement.
TGATCCAATATAACGCCTAATGTATAAAGACCTGCCTAATGAATGACAATAAAACAAATATGTATTTTATAGTAGATAGGTATATCACGATAGCTATGTGTTTTATGATGGTACGTAGAACACACAAGGCCGAATTTCATCCCGAGCCGTAGACGAGGGCGTAATAGAGCCGAGTGTGTTAAATACGCACGTATATCGTACGACGTTTTACAACACACTTGATTTTATATAAATACAACCATAAAACTGTGATGCACACTGTTGCTTTTCCGCCGTTTTACTTTTTTTTATCGACCGCGGTGCGTACTGGCTAGCGACGCGCGACGTCAGTTCGAAATTTGAAAATAAAAAATGGCAAAAAGTGCGGTTATGGAATATAACTTACATTTGCGTTTCATTACTTGAGATTCGAAAACCGGTAAAATTGGATCCAATTTACGACCAAGTGAGTTGACAATTTATTTTAATTTAATTAGTTACATACTAATACATGGTTTTATTGTTAATTAGTTACATACAACAACAGGAACATTAGAATGTAATAATATTAACCAAGAAAAACAATAATAAACTTAAAAGCATCCGAAATCTACCTAGGTAGATAATATACTTTTCATTTGTTAGATTGGTGGAGTACCTAATAAAATAATAAAGATATCTGCCTCATAAGATAAACAATCTTTATAGTATAATTGAGTAATATCTATTGATAAAAGAAAGAAATATGTGGTAGTTAATAATATTAAGTATTACAAAAGTAACAAACAGTACTATCTATCATCATCACACATATTAAAGTGTGTTTTGTTTGATATTAAAGAATTTAAAATGTATGACTACAACAAAGCATTTCTATGTCCACATTTCCGGTAGCAACCATTGGTTGGTGGTTGTTGGTTCCTTGGTCGGTAGGTTGGTTGCAACTTCTCGCTACCGAGCCCGTGCTGCGCGAAAGTGAAAATTTGCTAGGCACTTTCTCCCCACCGCCGGCGTGTCGGCCGCATCGCCCCGCCCCTCGCTGCACCCCCGCGCGCCCGCACCCCGTGCCGCGCCGCAAGGTCAGCCCCGCGTGCAGGCGGGTGGCGAGGCGGCGGCGCGGCGACGCGCTGCGCTCTTGAAATTTCGCTTTCGTTCACTCGCGGTTATTAGTCGGCCGCGCGCGCTCCGGCAAGCATGTGTTTCGCGTGACGCGCTCCACTATTTCTACGCGCACGTTCGATTTCGTTGGCAATGGCACCGCGCCGGCAAGGCGCTACCGGCGAACGCGAGCCGGACGACACCCGCGGGTGCTGCGTCCCCGGCGAATGCCTTCGTCCCCGGGAGACTGTACGCGTCGAAGATGCAGTCCGCGTGCTATGCAACAATGACACGTGCGCCTCCGGCCGGTACATGCACCGAGAGTGCTTCGAGCAATGGGAAGCCGGCGTGCTCGCCTATCTGAAATCCTGTGGCCGGGCACGCTCTTGGTCTGAAAGACAGCGACATCAGAATCTTTGGACGAAGAAGGGTTATGATTTGGCGTTCAAAGCGTGCGGATGTCGATGCGGGCGCGGGCATTTAAAGAAAGATCTTGACTGGGCGCCACCGGGAGCGATGGTGAGGGCCGAAGACGACAAGAAGAGACGCCGAAGGGCGAGATCTGGACGAGCACCGGCGGTGGCCGACGGGCGAAGCAGAGCATTCAGTTTATCAAGTTCGGGGTCCTGTTCACCTCCTTCTGCTCCTTCGGAGCCGTCTGCCAGTCCCACTCACGCTCCTGGACATGCTGTGACGCCGGCCAAGAGAAACTCTAAACCTGAGATCGTGTCTGACAGGGTCAGGTAAGGATTTTACAATTTTATTTATATTTTATTATTTAAATTATTTAAATAACATTGGGTACTTACAAATAATAGAAACTTATAAATAGTAGGTAAGTATATGTAATGTGAGAAGATTAAATAATGTTATGCAATAGCTACATCCTGCCATGTAGGTTTATCTGGTCAGCAAATTGAGCAGTAAGCACCATAATTGATACACCATAAATATGCCCATCTAGAAAACGCGTGGGACTTGATTGGATGCACTGTCGCATCCCACTTGAATTATTATTGCTTTTTAATCAATCTACCTACATATTGTAATTGAAACCATACTGATAGTAGATATTACAAAAAATCTGTATACTCGTATGTGTATTGAATAAATATCTACCATATCTTAACGTTACTGAAGAAGGTTGAGTGAAATAGGTAGGTAAAATTGGGGAAAAGATGCAATTTACTACTGGCTACTGATATTATGTTAAGAAACCTATTAACATTCCCCAAAGAAAAGAACAAGAACAAGAGTGAAAAAAAAAAAAATATAAACGAGCTGTTTCAGTTACTGTGGTAATTTCTTTTTTTATTTTTATATGTGGTAAACCTTTGATATCTAATATTGTATCTGAATATAATTTATCTTTCGACCACCAGAACGTTAAGAAAATTATTAATATCAACGATAAAATATTAAAGCTTACTTGCAAACGAGTGGGGTAATAATTCAAAACAACATAGTAGTTGCGTTTGGTCGTTTAATATCGCATCGTACATAATTGTAGAGGAACAAGTTACAACTGGTGATCAGAACTAGGAAACTGGTTTCGTTCAGAAGCAGGCTATTCTGGCCTTAGTTGTCTATTCTCTATTGAATTCAAATTCGAAATTCAAATTGTATGACATGGTCTAATAAGCAGGTACTCAGGCTCGCGAAACAATCAAACAAAAGGAACAGATTAATTTGTGTGTGAAACTGTGTAACATTTTTTTTCAGCACGGCATATTTGCGTACAACATATATTAATTTTGAAGATTTGTGTCCTGCGAAACTGTGGCAAACTTTTCTTTTTTAGGGCCGCTACAAGTTGTTACATATTTTGTTAAATTCTCATCGGGATGCTGCCGCGGTGCCAACTCTTAAAGTTAATTAAGTACTATGTGGTACATATTAATAATAAAATGTTATTAACAAAATGGAAAGATTTTATTATCATTTTGTAATGATAAAATAAAAAAAAATACTTATCATATTTAAGTAAATAATTCTTTCACAAATATGACTAAAAATATTTAAATTATTTCAATATTATAATAAAATGTTTTATGGATTCATTTAAAAAATTGGCGACCCTTACAGCAAATGCCCGGGGCTGCGCGCTTGTGTTTATATTATATTTACTTTATTTGATAGTCCTCTTGTTATCTTCCGCTGAATCATCATCGTAACAGTTGAGTTATTAATAATAGGCAACATTAGCAATAGATGTAGGTATCACCATTCCATTATCATGTATTTAACCGCGGACAAACAAACTTGTCTGTTTCTTCTATTTCTGCCGCCAAGCAGCTTATTTTTCAAGCTGTTTCGGTTGAAGGTTGTGATAAAAACAAGGAGCACAATGGCAATACATGATGATGTGATGTCCGTAGTGCTGTTCTTGTATATAGACCGCCGTCTAAATTATCTGATGGTAAGTGGCAACCGTCATTGCCATACCATCAGATGGATCGTCAGCTTGTTTACCATTCAGAGAAGAAATTTTAAATTCATGGCAGAAATTATATTGAAATGAAATACTATTTATTCGGCGGCTTATAAACACTACACTTATAATTACAATAAAATTTAATATAAAATGAACTTATATAATAAACATACACAGACACAGAATATTAAAACATTACAATTCTCAAAAACCTATTATAAAAAAAATATACAATACAATTTCTTACTTTATTCAATATACCAAACGCAATTATGTTCGGTGCGTAGGAACTAAGTAGCTGCTAAGTTATGTAGATATAAATTATATAATGTATATGTAGGTACATCTAACAGATAAGAGAGTGCACGAAAATATAAAACGATCTCAGATATAGATAGTAAAAGATAATAATTTTCAAACAAAACATCTTACGTTATCAACATAACAATAACACAGGTTATATAAGTTTGCGTTGTTTTTTAAATTAACACTAGGTATATGCCCATACAATAATTTATACCCACATAATCCATACGTTTGTTTTAAGTTGTTTATATTACAAATTGCTATTCAGTGCAATGAGTCAGTGCAGTAACTACTTTATTGACGCGCATTAAAGTACTTATTTCTTTAATTGCCGTAAAGTCTTATTCACAAGATTGTTCTATCAAATGTTTGCTATTTTTTTTATGGATTAACCCTGAAAATTGGGAAGTGGACTTTTCGTATCTTTTCATGAATAAACGGGTGAATGGATCGTAATGTTTGACGTGGAAATAGACTGTATCAAGAGAACGTACATACTAACAAACAGTCGAAGTCGCCAGTAACAGTTAATAAGTGATAAAAATAGTAAACGTTATCTATACAAATGAATAACTTTACAGATATCATGATTTCTAGCGGTAAAGGAATGTATGAAGTCTTATGAAAAGTTATCATTTTTATTATGTTATCCGGTATTGATATTAAGTAAGCATTTAAAAACCCGAAACCTAACTAAGAACAAAGTAAAGTATTTAGTGCTTATACCTACAGAATGAACTAAAAAAAATATTTTATCTAAATTTACCTATCTTAATTATTTCTTATGACAAATATAATACAATGATAATTTTACGGAACTGGTTCCACTTGTTATTCAGAGACACACGTGTGTATAAAAGAGTGCACCACTTTACTAACAGTTAAAACAATGTTTTCTTTAACATTTAGTATTTAAAAAAAACAAGCCTTTGTTATTCTAAATAATACGCTTACCAAGTCGCGGCAAGAGCTGGTGTACTTTTTTATATAATTTGAATAACAAACAAGCTGACGGCTCACCTGATGGTAAGCCGTCGCCTATACGTGAACAATACTACGGACATCATATTATCATGTAACACGAGTGTTGCCGTTCAAGACGACTAAGATGTCAAAATACAGCTTAAAAAGCAAATCGCTTGACGGCTGAAATACGTCAGACTAAGGTAACCACGCAGACATTTTAGAACAATCTTAGATATCAAAAATGGTAACAATGGTAACCATAGTGGAATATGAGCTGCAATGATCAACATCATAAAAAACGGTCGTAATTATTTTATCTCATTTAGATGTTTGTTCCTATAAGTTAACGCATTAATTATCTTTTACACGTGTCGTAAATATTTTTCTGGACAGTAAAGCATTTAAACACATACATAATCTTATTTATAAAAGTCTCACGGCTGATAAAATGGCCAAGGACGACTTGTTACCAATGTAACATTAATATAATTATTACAAGTTGTTTACCGAAGTAAAATTATTTTTAGACTAGATATTTTCAGTTGACTACATCTCTACCACGAATTATTACTTTCTATTGCCAAATTTTGTCTGTTAAATAGACAATAAGTGATGTTAATAAAAATTTTACCCGGGACAATTCACACAACGTAATCCAGTTCCACGCTGAGCAGAGCTTGTGTTTTAGCTACTAAGCAACTAACAGAAATAGATTATAAAAATAGAAGGTGGTGTATTGTAAAAATACAGGAAATTATTACATCCCGACGGGGTTTATTTTACTTAGATGTCTTTAGCTTATATGTGAACCCATGTCTGGCATTTTCTGTGAAAATTTCATTCTAATTCTTCCAGGCGTTCTTATGTAAAACCTTAATACACTAATAATAACACTTAAAACTATAATTTTCCGATTTTGTTAAGTATTAGATCGTTATTATTATAAAATAAAAAACAAAATAATTGCTGAATAGCTTAGTAAATGGCAAATTATATCTAAATTCCACAGCGTAGTTTTATATACCCTATTTTTTTATAACGTGATATTCTTCTAGTATTTATTTCCAGATTATTTTAAATAAACTGTGATATGGAAAAACCCGTAGCTACCTGTTTCGAAACGATTTTTGCGAACTATTGCGTTGTAGCCTTGAAAAGTGGCATAAACTTTTTTACCTACAATACTCATTTGATCTAGATTGGGGCTACGCCATAAATATTTCATTATCCGGTATCGCACGCTCGGTCCTTTGTTTTGTTTGTTTAGGTATCTGACTATAAATTAAATTATATGGTGTCTTCATTTGACCGTTACGTTTTTTTGTACCGTACATTAATTGAATATGATGTTTAAATTATTGAATAATACCTATATTGATTAAAATATTTTAAATACATTTTTTAATTACAATTGGTAATTTTATATTAAAAAAATGAATTTATAACTAATGTACTTAATACAGTCAAAATTTACCGATATTCTAAATTTTGATAAAGTATAAGGTATCATAATTTATTTCTTTAGAGTCAAAAAATATACTCATATCCCCATCAATATAATAAAAAAAACCGCTTTTGAAATTATCTTTGTATTTTAAAATTTTCACATTATTCAAAAACATACTAACAAAGAAAATATAATATGCTAGTTCATATTTTATCAGAAACAGGTGTATACGGAGGAGTATACAGAGTTCATTTCCGTGAAAACAACGCATCCAATTACCTGCCAATTTCGTTTAAAAACAACTGACACTACACTTTTTATGCAACTGTTAAAAGGAAGCCAAATTATTGCTTCCGAGCCACCGACTCGACTTTGCATGGGTATTTCAAGTGAGATTACGGTCACACGAATTTACGCTCAAATTTAGAAATAAAAAAAAAAATGACGCAAATTCTTCAAGAATTATACATCTAAACCTTTCTCACAAGTCACTGTGAATGAATGATATTTACACTGAAAATCCGTTCCGTAGTTTTTGATATTACCACGAACATTCATACAAAGTCTGAGGAATTTGTTTTATAATGTGTAGGTAATATCAATTATTAAAAGTTTTCTATATGTTAGTATCCTTAGAAATTGATTTTCCTACCAATCATGACAAAAAAGAAAAATAATTTCCCAATTACAGAAAATATAAATACATACCTTTAATTTTGTTAAGTACAGGTGTTATTTCTTTAATGCAATTGTTATTTATAATATTTTTCTGTTGCTTTTCAAATTAATGTCTTATCTTATTTATTAATAACGATAACAAAACTGCAAACATTTTATTACTATGCGTACCTACAATATCTCCACAAGATAGTCGTTATTACAGGACAAGAGTTAAAAATAACTGTGCAATAAAAGCGCTATATTCCACTTAAGCGCATTCGCGAGCCGGCTAACCAATTTGGCGGGAGCCCTAAAAATGCAATTTCGGCAGTGGCATTAAATGCGCTTGGGTGCACAGCTGGTTTCCGTTTCCTGCCAACAGCCGGCCACGAGTGCGTTTTCCTAAAATTGCTACATCTGCCCTTTTACACAATTATTTTGTTATATCATACATATATTTATCTGCAATGAATAATATTAGAAATACATGTAAAAGTGTCTGTCTGTCTAAACGGCTGAACAGGTACTAATGAAATTTGACATGAAGATACGTTCTAACACGGGATGGCTATCACATAGGCTATATATATTTATTAAAACAAAAGCAGGCGAAATTGCGGATAACAGCTGGTTCTGTATATGTAGAGACGAACTTCTTCGCATTACATTACCCTAGTAGTATAAAAAGCATTCTATGGGTTTATCGTGCGGGTGCGGGGTCCGTAATTGTAGTGTAAATTCGTATTATTCTTTTTTAGATTTCTACTACGGCGCCGAATATCTGACGTAATACGCGTATACTTAACTATATTTAAAAAAATATGTTTGAAGATTGCTTGCCATTGCACTAAATTAAAAAATATATATAGTAAATACAAAAACAAGTGACATCAATCTCCTACAAGTCTCGCTTTCTCCTGAAAATTATTCGATCATGTCATAAACGTGCGACCAACATAAACGTAGCTAGCTTGGTCATTCTAATTAAATAAAAAAAATGTTACGATGATTCATTACGATTATTGTTTCAATTGATCGGACAGATAAATCGCGCCTTGTATGGCTCAATTAGCGATGCGCATGTCATGTATTTGCATTTACATGTAAATTGCGTGTAATTGAATATTTTATGACAATTAAAAAAATGAATGAATAGACGATAAGTAAATATCTTGTACCTACAAATATTATAAATGCGAAGTGTGCTTTTTTGGACTACACTAATGCTGCCCGCAGCTGCCTTTGCAGCTTCACCGGACGATAGGGGGCCGAGTGCAGATGGCACTCCGCGGAAGGACTTGTGGAGTGGCTGAAGGTCAACTGCCGCCTAACGGATAAGACTAGTCTGTGATCGTCGATAGGTTCAAACCTCGTCTCAGGTCGTTGTAATTTCGATCCCTATTTGAATTGGACGGGGCATCGATCGGAGAGGCTAAGTGTGTATGTTTCTGTCTCTGTTTGTCTGTTTGTTGTCTTGTCACGAATAAATTGCTATATAGATTTTAATGAACTTTAATCTTAGTCTTAAGTTAGATCGTACAGCACAGATGAACATAAGTTTTTTTTATACTAAGATAATGGCAATTAACATACGGTCCGTCTAATGGTAAAAGGTAACCTTAGCCTATTTACGCTTGAAACACCAGGACTGTCACGTGCGTGTTGCCGTCTTTTAATATATCCTTCTTAAAAAAATCCATGCTGTAGTTCAATCCACAATTTTTTTTTTTAATTTGGCGAGTTCAGCACAATAGCTAGAAATATTATTTGATGGTGTGTCAGTTTATATGTTTGCTACCTTTTTTAATAATAAGTGGCTAAACAGATCTTAATACGATTAAACCTCAAGATAGATCACAAAGAAAAGGCTTTATTTATATCTCAATCATACGTAGTCGTAGGCTAGAGCAATATATATACATTCTATTATTAAATCTAATACCGTAAAGATGATAATGAATGGCTCTTTACTTAGACTTCTCTGACCTAAGCGAACATTAAATGCATTAACGGGCTTAGATACGATGTTATTAATAAACACATCAATATAGTAGCGTAGGTATACATACATACGTAGTGATAGTATAGTTAGGATCGTACTACGAAACTATACGTCAATCCTAATGTTAAAGGGTGTTTGTTTGTTGCGTTTTTACACCTTATCCAAATAACAATAATAATATCTCGGATTAATTCACACAGCCGCCATCTAGTCCCAATTTAAGGCAGAACTTGTATCCTGAGTACCTACTAGACAACTGATATAAATATATAGATATTTTTATACAACCAGACAATCATATTCATGAATACAAATGGTTGTACCGTGCGAGAAATCGAACCCGCTACCATCAGAAGTAAAACGGTGTGCTAAACCGCTAGACCACCGAGGGCGTCAAGAAATTTCACGTAATATAGACATGGGATTCATACCTTTAGAATGGAGAATAATATAGACTACTATTTACCCGTATTTGACATAGACAACGTTGTGAGCAGAGTCTAGTATTGATTTTTGTTTTAACTATACTTAGCATAGGTTAGAGAAGTCTAAGCAAATTACCATTTAATTATCACGTTTATGATAAAGATAATAATAGAATCCGTGTATTCTTGTTAGTTATAGCATAAATATACAATATCAACATAATAAGTTCACAAACAGAATAAAAACATTTTTTTTATTATAATAATAACCAAGGACAATTCACACAACGCCAGTTAGTCCCAAAATAATCACTAATTGTGCAATGGTAAAAATACATCATTTGATAGTATAAAACAAAGTCGCCGCCGCTCTTTTCCCTTACACATCATCATCATCATCATCATCATCATCAGCCCATATCAGTCCACTGCTGGACATAGGCCTTACACATGTATATTTTAAATTACGCAACGGATTTTAATGCAGTTTTCAGCAACAGATAGAGTGATTCAAAAGGAAGGTTTATTTGTATAATTCACGCGTGACATATTTGGCACATTTATTTTAGGATAAAAAGTATAATGTAAACATATTTAAAATTAGTATTCATGTTGCTAAGTAACAGTTGTGTGTAACGTGCAACTGTGATGAAAACCAGATTAAATTATATTTGCTGCTACATATATCCCCTTTACGATAAAGATCTACTGAATATCTCCATCATGTTACGTAGGTATAGAATAAGCCAACATAGGTTTAAAAAAGCCAGTTTGGTATAAATACATGATTTTTAATTACATTTTAACTCTGTTTGTAATCTCTTCTGCAACTAAGTAACTTGATTGAACGCTACGAACCGGTTTGAAGGGTGAGAGTTGGCAGTGAAATTACTGGACACTTCAAGTCAAGATCCAGATATAGCTGGCCAGCAGCGCACGAGTAATGCAAGTGTTTATGAACTATTGATATTAAGCCATATGATTCATTGCTATTCTCATAGTGTACAAATACATTATAGCACCTACACAGAAAAAAGAAATCGCATCATACTGTCTCAAAAATTTATAATTTCATGTAAAATTTATGTTGAAAATATTGTGAGTGGCTAAAAACTGAAGATCTATATAAAGTATATTATTTTATGTGTTCACTATAATTTCAATATTTTTTTCGGAATTTTTAAAATGCAACGTCATTACTTATATATTTTTTCAACCGTTTTGAACTAATTAGTTTGTATATATGTAAATAATATTGTTTTTATATGATGTGACAACAGATGAAATTCTCTCAAACTATTGATATTAAATACTATATCGTCCCTAGAACTGAACAGATATCCGGTCCGGTCACTACTAGAATAAAAACAATTATAATTAGCATTAGAGATAAACGCAGTTAGCACTGTACGTGATAACATAATGATGCATGTAGGTATGTATATATAAAGAAGGTATGTACAAAAACCGTGGCCGGCCACGTGCTAGTTCTAATCAAGTAATCAGTGTAGGTGCGTTGGGTATTTTATATTGTCCAGTTGATTATGTAGTGGGCGAGGATCGTGACGTCTTCCAATCTCGTTAACTTGACCTATAAACAACCGAAATAATCTCAAGGATCATTTGGGTCCTGACAGAATTTCATCTTAAATTTAAATCCAAGGTTGTAATAACTAGGTCGAAGTGTAGAGGTAGAAAAAAGGATATCTTCACTTATCCTACAATATGGGAAATAATAATAATATTGTTGCATGCATATGCAAGAGAAAGACAGGAAATTTTATAACAACAACTATAACATTAATTTGATTATTATAGTCTTAGCGGATTAGCACACAGCTTTAGTTCCGATGGTCGCAGGCTCCATTCCTTGTACGGTACAAAAATTTGTATTCATGAATATGCCATACACAAACATAACACAAGCTCTGCTTGCATTGGGACTAGATGGCGCTGTGTGAATTGTTCAGGGATATAATTATTATTTATTAAAATTATAATAATTGTGTAAAACGAGGCTCTACACAAATCGTAATACACTTTACAAAAAAAAAACCTGATGTTTCATGTAAATCCGCGTTTTTAGAACTCAAAGTAATAAATATTAAATTATAAAAAAGTCGGCCAAGTTCTTTGTGGCAGTTATTGGAATGAGTTATTTGTATATATTATTTTCATGCCGATAATATGTTTTTTATGACTAAATTGAAATAAAATTAGTATAACTTGTTTTATTACTCTAACGTTTTGTTATAACATGCCTTTATTGACAACATATAAAGTCTATGTACGAAATGATAAGTTGAATGAATCATAAATCCATTTGATATTTGTATTGTTACAAATGTAACTAATGAAGCTATTCGAATGCTCCACCATACACGGGACTTGTATAATCAGTCATTGTGTCAAATTCAAACAAATAGGATGTTTCATACTTACATATCAAGATATATATTTTTTTAAGTTAAAAAAATTATAAAACCACTAACCGATTCCTAAAACTTCTTGTGTCATTTCAAGTAAAGTAATTAAAATAAATTATAATATATAATTATTTATTTTATGATATAAAATTTAGACATGTCACCTCAATTGGTGTTATCTACTAGGCAACCATAATCATGAAGTAGAGCAGTGACTAGATTATTATTGGAGTAGAATATGAATGATGCTGTACTTAATCACATGCAAATAACCAAGGAATCGAATAGTCGTGAAATTTATGTAATTGCGCTCTGTTATTATACCAAGCGTGTTACGGGATAGATGTTATCAATTTATTATCTAGCTTATCTATATCATATTACCCATCCGGTATTACTAGGATCTTAGGAATTAGTTGTAAATATGTTAATGTAACGAATTCGAATGAGTTTTGATCAAATAGATACTATAATATAATTTGGCATAATTTATTCATGCGACAAATGCCGTGGGATCGTATTTATATATAACTCTTTGCTTCAAATGACATTTTATTTTTATCAATATAGGATTAAACGTACGTGTTAAAGAATTGGATAAAGGAAATTACTATTTAAAATAAGGCTATTTGCATTCTACGCCCGCATCGCGCTGTCGTTCACTCATTGTATACAGTCACATTAGGCTATCGGGTATGAATTCATAAAAGAATTGGTCCTATACTTACAAGTGTTGTAGTGCATATAATGTTCTCGAAATCACATTTTATTTTTTACTAGTTCAGCCTGCGACATCGACTACGTTCTCGACCATTATCTTTCTCCATCCCAAACACTACGTAAATGATGAATATTATCTTTGGTTAAGCCGTAGAGACAAGACTAACGATGAAATAAACTAACTCATATTTATATTTCTAACATTAGTTAGTCAGGATTATAAAAACTACTAACTAATGATACGAAATATTTGCTTTGTTAATAAAATTCATAAAAAAATTACCTGGTAATTTTTTTACCACGACTAAAAAATAAATGATACCAATATGTAATTTTTAAGTAGGTAGTTATAGTTTTTATTGTTATTATACTTATTTTAGATTTTCTACAAGTCGGTAAACTATAATTAACTACTAGTTTTGAAATATTAGATTAAAATAAAAAATACGTAAACTTGATACCTTTGCGCGGCTGTGTAGTTTCTAGGGCCAAGTTGTAACTAATAAGTAATTTGATTTCCTACTTTCTAAGGCTATAGAATATATTTGTATGTTAGGCTGTTTGTTCGAAGACATAGACGAATTACTTACTTAATGTTGTAATTACGAAATTACCATAAATGTAATATTTTTAATAGGACAATTCCACATAACGTTAAGAACATAAACGTTGACATTTAAATGCGAATCGAGTAGTATGTCATTGTAATTATTTTATTTATAATTATAATGTTGAGTATGTTACATAATTATGTAACTTAATTGGAATAACTTGACCATCATTACATAAGAGATATAGATGCAAATAAATTATGGATGTTTCTAACTACGTACCTACTGCAAGTTGTAGTATTAATAGAATTTGTTTGTCATGTCATTACCACTACACTAGTGTTGTTAATCACGCACGCAATTTTTACTTATTCTGTGGTCAAACTATATTTTCTGCTTGTTTGATTCTCGTGATATTAACGTTCTACGCAGGTACATAAGTTTATGTGAACGATACTTTTATTTATATTTACTCCTGTTTGACAATTTGTGGTTACACCCAATGTATTTAAATAGAAATAAATATTCGATTTAACACAAACTATGTAACACTTGAATATTTTATCCCATAATTAGTATTTTTAATACCTACTAGACAAATAAATAATGAAAGCAGAAAGTTATGATTATAATTGGTCCTCAGTACTTTCGCGATGGCGCTAGAAATAATCTTTTGTAAAAGTTGTCCTCTGGTACGAGTCTATTCTAGGCACTGGTCTGAGTTTCCATGTACCTAACGTACTAAACAAACACTTAATTTATCGGCGTGTTCCTGTGTTAATCGTTGGCCTCGCTAGAAATAAAATAATAACACAATTCCTGTGCAACTCGCTAAGATAACCCTTGTAACCTGGAACTAATTAATGTACTGTTTTGTTAGAAAATACGCAACGCCTTTAAATTAAGCACGATTTTATGTGTTACATTCATTCGGTCGGTTCGATAGTTCTTACAACTTAAAAATGCCTAGTAAATTTTTATCCTATGATTAATTTTTACGGGAAGTTATTAGTTGATTCGCAGTTTTTGTTGTGCGAAAAAAGCAGTCTGATCACGTTCGGAGTGGCCTTGAGACGAGCCCACCGGGCCAGCACAAGTATTATGTTATGGCCCCGCACTGTATACGTATAAGTTATACATATTATATGTTGTATTCAACATAATAACTGGCATATTATTGCGTAGAGGTGTCTATGACGTAATTTTATTTGATTTATATAATTATTGACTGTTTAGTGCTTATCAGAAATAAGTAAACTTTAAGGGTTCATAATAAAAAAAAAATATTTTAATTTAAAAATTAAAGTATTTTACTTAGATTATTCTATTGCGTATTTCGTAAATCTGTTCTTGAAACCAGTTTTTTGCTAAATACCTACTTATTTTGACAAAACACAATTTGTGTAACATAACCTTGACTCAACTTATAGAGCTACATTTTATCGCAAATAAGTGGTATTAAATAATCTTTGTTATAGTAGAGCCTAATATCGATGAAGTCTGGGCGTCGACTACTGTAGTGAGTGATTCATTTGCTGTCAGTAGTGCGTGAAATAAACTACGTTAGAAGGGGAGGCCTCTAAAGGGTATTTGCTTCTAAAATTTACTAATCTTGATTGCTTGCTATGTTCGCAGCATTGCGATAGGTCATATCTATTTTTATAAACACACTGTTCGGTTCGAGTGTCAGTTTTATTATCAATGCCTGAATTTTACTATTCAAGGACAAGCATAATCACCACATATTTAGCCATATTATAGAAAAATGAGGTTATATTTTCCAATAAAAATAAAAAAATAAGATCATCAATTAATCTTATCCTTATTTTAATATGTTAGCAATGTCGTATAGGTATCTTAATATCCAAGATATATCACAATCGATAGATACCATTGCTATAAGACATTTTATTGTAATGTTTACGTTCGATAATTATTATTGTCATATGTTAATAGTAATTCTTTTGTTGGCATTTGTATAGTACAGTATATAACTACCAGGTTACGTTCTTTATAATTATAATCGTCTGAGGTCTGTCTGAGTTTCCCGTGGCTAAAGGCGTGTTTCCGTTCCCATGCCATCGGCAGTGGCCAGCACGCCTCGTTAACGTTGTTTTTAGGGCGTGATAGACGCAACGGCGCATGCCTGCATAAATTGCATCCAAACAAAACTCTACCGAACCCCTTCTGTGTCCATATCGATAAATATTCTATGCACTCATCCACCCATTGTAATCCGACCTGCAATGAAATTTCGGGTTCTAACTATGATCCAAACTTATCCAAAACAATACTACGTTTTTATATTAATCAAAGAGTAAAAAGTGTTGTCTCGACATTTTCCTTGCAAATTTACGTGATTATGCATACTACAGTCGAGTGAAGATGTATTTACGTGTTGCATTGTACGCATTGTGTGGTAAGTGAGCGTGTGGGCACGAAGCAATGTGTCTAGTGACAACACAGGCTCACATTCTCCCCTTCTCGGTCTGCTCCACGCGACACGCCTGACTCAATGATCAATGCAACCCTACAATACAATTTGTAGACTCAGTACATTAATCACTTACAATCTTATTAACACTTGTCTTTTTATGTCCATTAAGATTTCTAAACAATGATAATAATATCGATATCTCTTTCTTAGTTGTTGCTAAAGTCGCTTTCCAATCTCGCTTTCAATTCCATAAAGATTTTATTAAAGGTTTTATTTTATGAGCGGCACTCGTACATGGTCAGCATTGCAGTTAAGTTCATTACACAGTCGAGCGGTGGAGCAGCGACAATTTAGAGCGGACTATGCATAATTTAGCCATTAATTCTCGAAATTACTCTTGGAAGTTCTGTGTTTGCCAGACGGGATTGACCATTGCTGTAATATGTAATAGTTGTTAAGTCAGTATTATCTATAACGTTGTAAAATAAATTGGCAGTTGCAGTAACTTTTTGACTAGTAATCGTAAAACAAATATTCGACGAGTGACTGCAGAATAAGCTCTCTGTTCCAGCGAATGCGTTACTTTTGCTTGGTCGCACAAGGTTCAATGCAGCCAAGTGTGAATCTGCATGCACCCTATTTTAAACTAACAAATATTTTCTTAACGTGTACACTGCAGCATGCAGTGAGCAAGAGAAAGTTCGGATAGGTTCAGGGACGCGCGTAGCTATTTATGGCTCGCGGCGGGCGATCGTCGATGCAATTAAATTTGTAAACGAAGCTTTACGTTCTGGATAAATATAAAACCATCGCTCGATGTTGCTGTGCTGTATCGTCGCCAATTCTTCGTTGTTGACCTCCTTCATCCTTTTCTGGAGACTTGCATATGATTTTCCTTAGTCGCTAATACAATCGTTTTATAACGTTATTGTTTCTGCCGTTTCATTTGATTAACAAAGCTTATGCTATTGTGAAAGTTCTGGAATGGTTAATCATTATTACTCTCGGAAGCCGCTGCCTAAATCATTGTATTCAAATATTGTACTAAATCAAAAATGATAATTGACATATAGAAGAGAATGGATGTCATTACTGCGAGAATGTGAGCGCAGTGTAGCAATCGGCAGCCGTAAGCAAAGTTCAGTAGTTCAATGAGCTGGAGAGAACACGATCATTGTCCCTATAATCAAAGGTCAAATCTACAAGCTACACACTGTAGGTGCAGAAACTGGAATTGTTTGAAATAAATTTTAATTATGCTCGTTTGCGTTAATATTGTGCAGTTTAAATTTCTCGTAGTACCGGGCTGGAAGTATTCTCGGGGGTCTTGTATGACGGTAATATTTCATCAGCTGAAGCTTGCTTTATGAGTCCGTGCTGACTTCTCACTCCCAACGAAATGCTTTATTTTCCCCGTTTCTGTGGTTATATAAATTCCTACTTCAATTATGGTAATTTAGATTGTGAGATATATTAACGTCGTTGGTCGACGAGTAAAGTAAATTTAAGGAATAAATATTGTCTTTAACTCTTTTTATTTCATCGTTGCTAAATTGTTTTACTTACACCAAGCTTCATTCAGGCTAGTCAAAGGGAAGCAAAGGGTATCTATCTATGTTTACCTCTACATTATTTTCTCTATTTTTTTTTGCTGTTACAATCCCTTATACTATTGGATTACCAGTACTCACCATAAATACGGCCCTGGACCAGTATTTTTGTTATTTTTTTTCTACAATTATATATTCCATTTTTATCATAATTTAAAAATCTACTAAATTAGGCGACAAAGCATATTTCCTTTATAGGTATATAGCAATAACGCTAAAATTGTGAATTTCCCAAACCGATTGTTGTATTTCCCAAGACTATGCGATCAGTGTATGCAAGTGCATACACTGATCGCATGTATATAAATATCTCTTGAAATTGCTGTATGTAGTAGTCTGAGAATGACGTCCACAGCAGATTTATAGTTGCGTCGATTTGTTAACTTGATACCATAGCAGTTGTTGCGTTGTGTTGCAAATATATTACATTATGCATTTCATTGAAATTATAAGTTTATTGTTTATTTTCATTACCAACAATTACTTTGCCATTTATAACTATAACTTTTATACCAATTTCAGGAATTAAAGGTGTTAATTTGATTGTATTTTTATATATATTTCAGAAAATAGATTTAATCGAAACGTCTTCATAAATGATATCTAGTAGAATTTACAAATACATAATTTGGTGAATACAGATTACCAATGTTATTTGTAGTTTAACAAAATAAATACTAGTCCCAGTTTTAATACAGTTGCATTGTATTAAAACTGGGAGCATAAAATGTAATATAAATTTCCAGTTCTAGAAAAAGAACTTATCTTTTGCACTACCATGCATCGTGTACGCTCGTTAGTTACGTAAGGTACTTACCGAGCATCCGAGTCATATTCGCAGTGCTTTAACAGGTAATAAAATAAATACTTTATTTGTAAACTTACCATCCTCAATGAATACGTTGTTGTTTATTATTTGTGTTATTACCTACTAAACTGTTACGTACTTGTTACTTGTTCACTATAGCTGTTACATTGTAGTCCTGCTTTCTATCCTAAACCAGTACATACATAGTGCATTGAGTTTAGTAGAAATGGTTTTTAATAAATCATACGAGGGGATTGTTAGTAATGGGGACTAGTGACCTCACTTCTAGGACCATGTTAGGTCGACCTCCACCCGTTTCCCTCTGGAAACCATCATGGTCATGATTCCTAGTAAACGATAGCCTATTATAATAAATGCATCTGCAATTAACTATAAATCTACGCGGTTTGCGTGGTATGATAATGACAAGTTATGACACGCCACAAGTTTCCCATTACTATACCCCCGTTATGAACCCCAGTCAAAATTTGAAGCAATTTTCGTATCTATCTAAATATTATCTCTATCTATCTATCTTAATATTGACCGGAGGTGTTAAACGGCGCCTAGATGATAATATCGGAATGGATAGAACAACTTATCAACTACAACTACTGCCAATTATGCATACATCATTTACATGATTGATAGAAAAGATATAATCTAAATTTAACTGCCTTTGGCATGTTTTTCAACGTGCAGGCTTATGTATGATTAATCTTATATATAAACTAATCGCTATCCGGGCCCAAGTGAATTAAAATGATTGACGCTGTACTTATCGTGATGTGGTAAGCTAATTCTTGTAAGGTATGTTAGGATTAGGCAGCATCCTAAATGTATGAACTGCATAGCTTATACCATATACGTCATTTGTTAAAAAATCCTACTTGTTTAACACAAACAACTTAATACAAAATAAACATTAATATCATACATGACGGATTCAGTCGCCAAGCGGATTAGCAGTTATACTTCCAATGGTTGCAGAGATTTCGTCTTTATGGTATAGCAGTTTGCATGTTACTTAAAAAGACACCCAGTAATCTTGGCTGTGCCTAACAATGTACTTGACGGTGGCCCATAGCCAACGCGCTATAAACTTGACCAATAAACTTGATCATGTAGGTATAGTTATCATTAATTTTCTATAGACAGTTGGTTCAAACTGTTATTCATCTCTCCGGGTGCACTATGTGACATCTAAGAAAAAAATATATGCTTGAATAATACTATAAAAAAAATATTTAAGTAATTTGAATAATGTACTTTAATAATTAGTCAATAGTAGATAATAAAAAGCGAGTAGGAGCACCAAAAAGATCTCGCTTTCGTATTGTTATTCTTATTTACAAAGAATGTTTAAAAAAATATTTTAACACTATTGTAATCTAAATTCTATTAAATACAATTTACATATTTTCACGATAATTTTTATAAATAATATATTAATATTACTATTTTTTCACGGTATGTAATATACAATATACAATTATACAAATTCCGACCTTGAACTTTCGTCATGACCATTAATTCTGATTACATACTAAGTAGTACATTGGAATTTGAGTCCTATTGGGAAATGCTGTAAATGCAATTCAATTTATTTAAATAAATTTAAAATGTAATTATTTTACGGAATAAATAACGACTGCATTCTGGTACCCATTGTTAAGTTAGTAATTAAAATAAATATACCAGCATAGTCTGTAATTATAAACCATGTTGATACTTAAACAAAATATTGCAGATATATTAAATATATATAACTTAAAATATATACTTTCATCCATGGTATAAGGTCTGCCTGTGATAACGGTCTATGAGTGAAGATAAGATCAGTTAGCATAACGTGGCATTTTCACCAGTAAAGACCACAATAGTGTCCAGGGGAGACCGCGTCGAGGTCGAGGACATTACTAGTAATGTGCCTCAAATACTCTATCACTACTACTAACAATAACCTCCTCCCCGCCCCTACTTGCTATAAGACAAACATTATCGATATAAAAAAACAAATCACTGTCGAAGTACCTACTCCGCCTTTAAATTTTTTTGGCGCAGATCGTGTAGCTTTTTTATATAGTAGCTACAAGTTACAATATAAGATGTCGTGTCCATAAAATGTCACAGTATCGCGCTAAAAGCTATGCAGATCGAAATAGATATGTATGTTTAGTCGTAGTTTATGCTAATGTTGTATAAAAGTTCTCCCGCACGGGCGTCGCGCAATTAGGATGTAACGTTCAGATTTTACGATATACCTCACGTTGTAATTTCATGTTTTTAGTACCAAAACAACTTTATTATATTTGTATTTATTAAGACGCTCGTTTTTTAAATAATTACAAAACGGGGAGGGTTCTAAATTTTATTTATTTTTATATTATACATGATTCGATATTTAACTCTCGTGGTTTCACTAATTGTGTCCTGATTGAACATTTTGTTTAAAGTCGTAAAGAATTATTAGAATTAATTTTTTAATGCAATTACAATTATTTTTTATTTTTATTATTTTGAGTTTTGTTGACTTGTTTGTTATACATTATGTATAACAGTTTCCTCTTAAAGAGTAGCTTCTAGTGGTATTATTACTTATTGACATATTATTAGTTCCACCAATGTCTGATAAAAAATAGGGTTTTATATACATAATGAATAAAGTACTCAGGTGTATACGCATGTACGATGGTAGTACTACAGTTTGAAAAATAATGAATAATGTTCCAATATTCTAAAATACATGTTATTAGTGTGAAATATTTTATCGCCCAACAGCATGAACGGGTGATTATTCAGATGAAATTATCATGTTCACTTTGATGGATTGCGTGACGTCTTGTGAAAGTGTTTCATCAAATGAATATGCAGATAAGTTGATGTGAATTGGACATTGACAAATAGCGCCCATTACCATTATATTCTGTGTCACCTTTATTTAAATGTGATGTCTTACAGATACCACTCCAGTCTGGTATTTCGGTGTACTTCAATGCACTGGAATGCGCAAAATCATATCTATCCTTACTAATATTATAAATGCGAAAGTAACTCTGTCTGTCTGTCTGTCTGTCTGTCTCGCTTTCACGCCAAAACTACTGAACCGATTTAAATGAAATTTAGTACGCAGATAGTCTAGACACAGAGGAAGGACATAGGCTACTTTTTAATGCGTAAAAAGGGTTGTAAGGGGTTCAAAATGGAAATACAAGGTTATCTTTATGCGGTTGAATCCTTATTCGTCATCTTTCCATTTCACTAGCTAACAACCAATCAACACATCGCGTGCGTTTGCGCCATTCGCCATCTTTTCATTTCACTAGCTAACAACCAATCAACACATCGCGTGCGTTTGCGCCAATAAGGTATCCATCACAGAGAACAAAACCACAGATAACATAATGTAAAACGAAAGATCTTGCCGGAAACATGACGTTGACGTTTAGTGAAAATATTGTTTTTTGACACTTTTTTATGATAAAATCGTATATCGTGTGTATGTGTTTTTTATTTAAAACTGAAATTGGCCGATTGCGAGACAAATTTGGCGATTTTTTTTATTAATTTATTTTACGGCTCTGGATACAAGCCCAGTTTAGCCCAACTTAAAGTTTTACAATATAAATTACAAAAATTAAAGTCAATGTCCAATGTTAAATAATAATAAATGTCAAATGTTGTTTCCCTGTTCTGACAAACTTAAAAAAAAAACTTAATAACAATCACAATTTCTTCACATTTTATTATTTACATTTTTTAAAGAATGTTGTGGTGTGGCACTATCCGAAATTAAATTATTTACCCATTTTTGTAGGTTATACAGAAATAATGTGTGGGTGTTTATTTAAAAAGCATTAACGCAAAATTAATAAAGTATAGGTATTAATAAATATATGGTTGTTGTATCCAAATAGAATTTTCTTATTTTTCACTAAAATAAAAACTAACTGTCTCTTTTATAAAATAAATGACCTTTTCATTGTACCATATATTATGGAACTATTTAAATTATTTAGCTGATTGTAAGAAACAAAATGTTGGTTTGTAGATTAATACTGTAAAATTATTATTTGTACGGAAACGATAAAAATATATTTTTGTGCTGCGACAAAAACTAATATTATAAATATGAAAGTAACTCTGTCTGTCTGTCTCGCTTTCACGCCAAAACTACTGAACCGATTTGAATGAAATTTGGTATACAGATAGTCTAGACCCTGAGAACGGACATAGGCTACTTTTTAATGCGAAAAAAGGGTTGTAAGGGGTTAAAAGGGGGGATGAAAGATTGTATGGAAGAATCGTCATTTTTGAAGCTAGAAGCTTGAAACTTATTTTTGAGACTGTTGATTAAATATAAATAAAAATGACATTCAATGTTTGTAAAAAATTACCCTTAAGGGGGTAAAATAAAATAGGGGATGCAAGTTTTTATGTAAAATCGTCATTTTTGAAGCTAGAAGCTTGAAACTTATTTTTGAGGCTGTTGATTAAATATAAATACATATGACATTCATTGTTTGTAAAAAAATTACCCTTAAGGGGGTAAAATAAAATAGGGGATGCAAGTTTTTATGTAAACACGTCATTTTTGAAGCTAGAAGCTTGAATCTTATTGTTGAGACTGTTGATTAAATATAAATACATATGACATTCATTGTTTTAAAAAAAATAACCTTAAGGGGGTAAAATAAAATAGGGGATGCAAGTTTTTATGTAAAATCGTCATTTTTGAAGCTAGAAGCTTGAAACTTATTTTTGAGCCTATTGATTAAATATTTATTTTTACTTTTTATCATTTTTTAACCTAAAACGATGAAACTTATTTATTTGACTTATATTGTGTTAAATATTTTTTCATTATTTACGCGGACGAAGTCGCGGGTACAGCTAGTTTACCATAAGTATGCATACCTATCATTTTGATGCGGCTGATTGTATTTAACGATGATTGATGATAAAAAGAGGTATTTAAATTAGTTTTTAAAGAATATGTAGTGTTTGTTATTTTAGTGTTGGGTATTTTTTTAATCATGATGGAATGATGCACTAACAGTTTACGCTAGCAGGCCAACAGTTGGGAATGATAGGTTTAGCATGAGGTCAGGTCAGTTGGCCAATCGTGACAAATTCACCACGAATTTATCACTGTGGTTCCCATGGGAACCGCGTGGAGGTCAACCTTGGTACATTGCTAGCAATGGAGTAATAAGTTGGCATTACTAATAATCCATTTTACCTCAAGCGTTGGGTATTGTAAGGTTATGATTATTAAACGTTACGTTACATTTATTACAACAACCTTTTACCATTATTCTTGATCACTTGAGGAAACTTGAGCTTCAATATATCATATACCTAAAAAGTAGGTACACTAGATACACAATGCTTTCGTCGAGTCGCGGGCATCAACTAGTTTTCTATTATAGTATAAAGTTAAACAAAGAATTACTATTTGTGCTGTAAACATATTTCGCAACATACAAGTCTATACACCCGAAGAAAAGTCGTTTAGTCACACTCCATCGGATTAGATACACGTCGTAAAGTAAAAAGAACATTAAATAGTGTGACCCATTTTGTCTTTGTTATTATATAAACTCGCAACAAACAGATATTATGTTGCTTTATTTTTGTACACACATTCTTTATTTTATTACGCTTATTGTTATTTCAGTGCGTACATATGTATATTTTATTATGTCATATCGGCATAAACATAGTTAATACTTCATGTACCTATTCATGATCTATAATAGATCTGGGATGTATCAATATAAAATTCCAAATTCCTACGTATCAATCAATCTTATTTAACACGAAATATCAAGAACGTCCGTCAACGAAGAAATACTATGCAAGTATAGTTTCTTCTCCCACGCTAATAGTTTTTAAATGACTGTTGATGATGGAATGATGATCTCGTGTGCGATAAGGGGTATAAATGAAAGATGGACGGTAGACAATAAAATTAGTCCAGTTTTAACATTATCGTAAAATACTAAGTCTTTACTAAGGGAAACGCATGGAGGTCGTAGCAAAACGGTCTCTTTTAGTAACAACCCCTCTCCTAGTATAAAATTCATGATGACGATGTTCATTAAAAATGTGTTAAGCATATAAAAAAATTGTCGCATCTCACATAAAATGTTAGTTCAGAGCATTATTGAACTAACAAATCGTTTCGTTAATGGTGTAGACAGCTCAATATAAACAAACAAATAAATCGATATTATGCAATGCAATGCGTTACGGTCGATTAAACACTTATCTCCATTTTACATACAATGAAGATAGCAGATAGTCTTGCTGTGGCTAGGGATGTAACATTCTGTATAAAAAAAATAGATTTTTTAACTTAATAATCGATTAAGTAAAAATTAGATTTAATATTTCTTTTCAGAACCCTAATACTTAAATCACTAGGCCTATGGGTGCTTTTGTTTTTGTCTATAGGTCACCACTTTTCTTATACAATTTGGATTTAAAAATCGTCTAAGAAAAATTGATAAGAACCGATTTTATAATTTTTGTAATCGATTTTTATCGAATAACCGATTTTTTCTCATATACGGTTACTTTTTCACATCCTTAGTTGTGCCCGCCGCGCCCCACATATATTGGACTAATTGTCTAAATTATTTTTATAGCCCGCGCTTGGCCCGCGTCTATCTGTTAACCAATTTTCCAATTAATATCTACTTCTATCGTGAAATGCTTAATATTTTCTTCTAGAAATCGGTGTCTATTTATTCGCTATCGTAACTGTTTTATTTGCTGTTTACTTTTTTAAATCACAATTATTGTGTTGTTTTTCCGATGTCATATTTATGTATTATCAATATATTATTAAATATATACATTTACATTGTATATGTATACAATATTATATATTACAATATATATATTGTATACATTTGTTAGTTAGCACACTGTTAAGAAAGATATTAATTAGATCCCAGTTTTTGCCTCATTTTTTCCACCATTTCATTTCATTTTGTCTTTGTTGGAAAAAGTAACGTAAAAATAAGTAGAGAATAACTTACCTCTATTAATATACCTAGCTACGGTAAAGAACAAAGTAAATAACTTAAATAAATAAATGCTGTAAAAATACATACAACGTTGTTTACCAATTAGTGCCAAGTAGGTATTAACACTATAAACATTACATAATTTTAAACATAACACTATTAATTAATAACATTAAATATGATAAATATATCTACGTATGTACGTAAGAATATTAATATTTGCATATCGCTGCATTGTGGAATACAAACAAAATAATATTAATTATTGAGAAACTAAAAAAGTGAATCCAATAAAACCAAAACTTTATGTGGCGAAGTTACGAAATCGGTTCGATTTTTTATTTGATGTTTTCTTGTTCGATGCCAAACACCACGTGTATAATCATGGTGCGCAGTTAGTCGAGTTTTATAGCAAAAATCGTGATCGAAATAGCCGACAGTATCGGTTAGGTAATCGAATTTCGACCCATTGTTATGTCGAGGCCAAGGCCTCGCTTGTTTACATCCACGATTATGCATTAGCGTGTCTGACTTGCATTTTGTTTTGCTTGATTTTGACTGTCCATTTAATTCTAAGAATCGAATTTAAGTTACACTACCCGCGAATTCTACGCGTGGAACTTAACTTTTTTATTAAATAAAATTTCTAAAGTAAATGTAAATACGATATTCCTTATAATATTAGCTATCTGTGAATGAAAGTCTCGTCAAAATCAGTCTAGCCGTTTCAGAGATTAGCCAGTCAGACAGACTAACACAATATATTTTTATTTTTATTTAAGCACCGTATATGCTTAGGCAATCTAACGTCATAATTCTTGAAAGAAATGTATGTAGCTATATGATAATCTGGGATGTCCGCTGTATGAGAATACTCGCATCATCATCGTCATCATCGCAGTCCAGAAAACGTCCACTGCTGGACATAGGTCTCCCCCAAAGATCTCCACGACGCACGATCGGTCCTGCGCTGCTCGCATCCAATAGGTATACTATAGGTACACTATATTTGGTCTTATATACGAGAATATTTTTATTCTCGTACTAGTCTGTACGAGATTTTAATTAATTAACATTATGTTCGTCAAAATACGAAGATGTACAAGGTTTGATAGCCAGTATACGAGATTTTTTACTTTTTCGTAGGAAGTAAATTTTTAAGGTTGCCTACCCTAATGACAGCGCAACAAATTACCCCATCTTGCATAACAGTCGTAACACATTATTATTTTAGTCTCCTTATTTTTGTTATAAACATCAGATTTAAAATACATTTGCTACTAACAAAACAATTTTTATTGCCACTTCCTACTCTTTTACCACACTCGATGCATTCGTCTATAGATAAATAAATGTTAACAATATTCAATTTTTCAACGAGAATTAATGCTAGTGAATTACCATTGACCTTGTTTACGATTTCGTATACGATTATTTTAAAAGGCCTCAATTCACATTACACCGCGGCATACAGCTGTGCCTAAATTGTGATTACGATCTCGTGTTTACAACGATTTAACATTTTATTCTGTTCTTATTGTTGTGCAATTTGTTAATAATGTAACTATACATGTAAATTAGGCAACGTTTTGTTACTTTAATTAACTTTATCTAGATTAATTCAATATTGACATTTGAATTGGCGGAAAAATTACACGGGGTATGTACTCGTGTTTAAAAAAAAATCTACTTTACACACCTACTGATTTTTCCAAACAGCATATGAATATATTTAGCTCGCATCAAGAACGTTAATTTGACGGCAATACAATAACAAAATGCTGTTATTATTTTTAGAGCGCAAATGCGTCCCGAAAAAGCGTTTTAAAATAACCTCAAAATAAAGCAATCGTTATTAAATAATTCAACATTGCGTTTTACTACATGTTGAATTATCGTTTATACATATTAATTTTGTAATTTCGACAATGTCCGTTATATTTGCACGACAAAACGGCGAGACTAAATGTTTTTAATGAAGTTTATAGTCAAAATATATTGTGTTACAAGAACGGATGAAGACTACCATTTATATAAAAATAACATACGGAGACTCGGCTTTTATAATAACATCTTACCTACTCGTATATATCTTAATTTTTTTAAGAAGTAGAAAATTCCACTAAAATTTTCGAACGTTAAAGAAAATACAAGGAGACAAATTATATGATATGAGCTACCGTGACTTTTCATACAAAAAAGGAAGATAACCGACACTCAAAATATCAAAAAATCTACATTGGTTTTATATTATGTTTTTGGTTAAAAACTTTTAGCTGTTTCGTTTATTTAAACGTTGAATTGTGGTACAAAAGCCGAGGTTAATGTTATTTGCCTTCTTTGGCGAAGTGGTTGCGCTTGTTTTTATAATATTAATCAATGAGTAGATTAATATTGAAACATGATGTGATAAAAAATTGCAGTTATACCATTCAATATATGTAAATATTTTTAAACATTGAAAGAAAGTTGTTTCAGCGCTGGTAATGTAATTGGTACATTTATGTTTTATATATTATATGTTTAATACATTATACGGTACTTAATTAATTTCATGCATTAAACCAGATTTTTAATTAAATAAATGTTACTTATTTGGAATGTAATCAATAGTCAAACATTTATTTTCAATAAATGAAATCAAACTTTATTTAAATATCTTAATGTCAAGTCATACGGAGTTATCAAAGACTATATCAACTATTGCCGTTATATCTCGAACACCAAATGATTCTCTGTTTGCCTAAAGGTTAGACTGGGAGAAAATGCCTCAAGGTGTTAAGTTCGCCAAGTGCACCTTTGCTTATGTATTTGTGCATTAAAGTTTTAATAAATAAACTTACTGGTTAACGTCAGCTTTTTTTATATAAAAGACTACCTGTTTCCGTCCCGTGATCCAAACTATTTTCATATAAATTGTTATTAATACAAACAGACAGACACACCTTCGCATTTATAATATTAGTTAATATTAATTATTTTTCTCTAGATTTTGTTATTTTACAATGTAATATTGAATTAAGACACTCATTGTGTTTATACAGGTTGTATCATTTCAATAGGACATACAGAGAAAGTATATTTAATAATCGCAATGACATACTTAATTCGATGGTAACTTTATTTATAACTATTACCATTTTGATTCAGTTAATAACAGTTTTCAATTAATAATATGTACTTAATAACATCTTTTGCTACAAAAGTATTTTTGATGTACAAAAATTAAAGTAAATGCATATTATAATATAAGTAAAAATATATTATATAATCGTCGTTGAGTTTTCGAGGCACGTTTTCAAAGCGTCCAGTATAGACGCCATACGAAGGCACCTCTATGCGTCTTTGTTTTCATGCGACTTCCTGTAGCATACTTTATGCATTAATTGTTCTGTTATCTGAATATCAAGGTTTATATAACATTATACCTTTACGTAGTATCTTAAATATAGAGTGAATATATAAATTTTATTTTAATATTTTGGTTAAGCGTTTCAGTTAGAAGTTATTCTTGTTGTTTTTTTTAATATTTTCTGTGTTATAAACAATATCTGAATAAATTGTTGGAGCACTATTTTCCTAAATAACGTCGTTAATATATAGAATTTTGAAAAGTAAAGAGTACTTTCTGTTTATTATTACTCGTTCTTACATGACGTACAATTAATTCCTAAACATAAAACTATGTTTAGGCATTAATTTAAATATTTTTATTTTGTATTAAGCATTTTCATAGTTATAATAAACAATTTGTTTGCCCGTTATGTTACATGTTTATAATTATAGTATACAGATTTCGGTCTAGAGGAGCAGTCTGTATACGTGGGTTGAACCGAAAGCTCATGAATGAGAAAGTCTGGAACCGGTTCATAAGTTGCTCCCACTAAGTGTCTACTTTCAAATCACAATAGATATACAACTTATCTGGCTCATTTAATTCTGTATTAAATACAATCAACTCCTTGCACAACTAATGTTTATAAAATATTAAAAATAATACGTTATATTTATTACTGACCTTACATTCCAATTGAGTACTATTATGATTAATTTAAAATTATCGTTCATTATTCATATTTCATAATAAAATATTCGAGAACTGCTACCTATTATGTTGTTTAACGTATAAATTATGTATAGTTGACGTGTTAAATTAATTCATAGTTTTTGGTACGCACGCCGTAATCAATAGCTTCTACATCTTTAAAAAAACACTTTGTTTTAATATAAAAATAAAATAAAAAACACAGTTCTTAAGATCGATTTACAATCGAAGATCTCGTAGCATAGATTGATACGATAGCCTTTTGTGTTTAAACTCCTTTAAAAATAGCTACATTATCTACAATGGCAATCTTGGCAGCGTACAGCAACATTTATCTGTATCAGTAAATTACATGACAATCAACCTGAACGTTGGATAGTTAGTTCTCTAAATCTGGAGTCATAATTTTGACTAAAATTTATGAACTATATGTTATTTATTTCGAATTTCAATAATAATAATAATTATTTATTTATTCGCTTGCTACATGGTACACATTAGGATCTAACTGTATAATAAAAAATAAGAATAATATGTATTGTTAGCTTCGAACTATGTTATATGACAATTGATAAATATCAATGGGTTTTTTTTTGGACATTAATTCTATTTTATTAAAGGCGTAATCGTTATCATTAATGATTGTATATGCTAAAATTATTTTATATACATATATGTACCTATATAAAAATATATTAATAGCATTTTTGAAAAATGTAAAATATATTACACTTGTAATATACATATAATAGTTCTTCATTAAAAACACGTGTCAAGTCCATTTAGCTTCTAATTTTTGCAATGTCTAATACCAAATGTCTTTATTGACCGGCTGACCTTGCTAGCCATGTGTTTGTTAAATATAAATACTTAATACAACATGTCTTTAGAAACGCCAAACAAGTCATTTTTAATCATAAGAACAGACTATTTTGGCGCTCTGGATAATATATCGATTTTAATGTGTGCATACTATGTATATATGTAATATGAATAGTTAAAATAAACTGTACCGTGCCCGCGGCCTCCTGCTGCGTCCTGTGTGACAATTTTAAGCTGTTTCTGATGTATAAACTATATTTATTGTAAAGTTTTAATAAAATCCATTCAGTAGTTTTTGCGTGAAAAACTAACAAGCATCCATCCATCCATCCATACACACAAAATTTCGTGTTTACAATATTAGTAAGAAGTAAGATAACACAAACATCTACCTACATAAATTTTGCGTAACCAGAAAATAATTCTAATGAGCATATAAGCTTGTAAATATGCAGTGTATGTTGATTATGTAGTTATCTACTAAGAATTTTAATCATACTCAATATATTATTACGTTGTTTTTGCGATATTGATGTCAAAATAAGTGATTGGAATTTAAAATTAAATTGTCAACAGGTTTTTCGTGTACATACCTAAATCAACATTCACAGAGAAGCAATAGACAATTTCTCTTAATTTCAAATATTTCCGAGTTATACTTGTATGTATTATAATGAAACAAAGGTATCCGACAGTTTAAACTGCTTTCGAGCTAAGAAGAACTAAGTAGAAATTCAACTGTTATTCTTTTCAAATGAGCTTGTACATGTTTACAAAAATATAGGTTCATTTTTAGATTTAATTAGGGAGACGGTAGTTTATCATCGCCACAAAACATTACCGTTCTCGTTCACCAGTTACCTGCAGCGTGGAGGCGTAGACGGACATAACTGGTGTTAAGTTGTTTAATTTTTTTTTTCATGTGCCTATTATATTGTATAACCGTAATTGTATAATATATACTACTCATGCAGTCATATCTAATGATACCGAGTATTGTAGTTAAGTATGTTTGTAGTTATATTTGTCGGATGCAAGACCGGCGCCGGCGCGCGTCGTTCGCACTCCTGATATAAAATCAACTCGACAAAAACATCGTTATTTTTATTCAACTACCAAGGCCAAGAGCGCCATGTTGCATTTGCTATATATTGATATATTATATCAACGACTGTTGGTACAGTAAACAAAGTCTTTTATGATTATTATTTAATATGTGTGGTGCTAAAAGCCGTTTAGATGTGTGACACATCCTCTGAATTTCATTGCAAATTATACTGTAAATATCAACGATAAGATTGAAAATTATGTAACCTAAGTACTTAATATACGTACTTGTATTATCGGAAAGATTATTTTACAATAATAATGATATGTATACTATTGTTTTAGATTTATTATGTGTTACTTCTGTATTCTTAAGAGATATTTGGAACAATCCACGACTTAAAAATACATATAATTATTTCATAGTTAATGTATTTATCCGTAATAGTATAAGTA
Organism: Achroia grisella; assembly: GCF_030625045.1. Classification (NCBI taxonomy): domain Eukaryota; kingdom Metazoa; phylum Arthropoda; class Insecta; order Lepidoptera; family Pyralidae; genus Achroia; species Achroia grisella. The sequence goes on along the minus strand of NW_026712979.1, from coordinate 5,429,877 downwards.
CATAGATACATCTGTTAATGTTTAAATAACTAATCTATGCATGAACTTGAGGATAGTCATAATAATATACTCCAAAAATTACTTGAGCTTATAATTACCAAAACAAAATAGGTAGGTAAACAAAAAATTAAGATTCTAATCGGAAAAAAAAAACTGCTAATTATGAACGTTATTATTAAAGTTACTATCGCTTAAGTAATTTATGTTACACGAGCGAGTATAACAAGCTAACGATTATGTCATATAATTGGGGCAACGTATGTTGTTAGCTTTTTTGTTGATGAAATTAAAATAACCCATTGTGCTTCCAAGGTTACCCATATTAAGTCAAGCGCACTTCCGTTGCCGTACGATTTTCCACTTTAAATTCAATGCGATAAGTTCGGTTCTATTCATACGTTGTTACGATGTTCTAATCTTTGTAAACAGTGCAGTAAGGACATAGGGGTACAATTGGGAGCAACGATGTGTATAATAAGTAATCTTGAATAAGTCATATTGCTACCTACGTATGTGTGTATGAGATTGAATGTTCACTGGATGAAGGAATAGTTATTTAAATATACTATCCTTTGCTTCTTTTCTAAATATTTTGCTATAAGTATGTTTTCTGAATGTTTATGAAAAAGTAACTACATATCTACTGCGTTATCTCGGCTTCACTATTGTACTGTTTTGGTGGAATTTACCAGAGATAGTGTCCTGAAGGCCAAGGATAGACACACATTTTTTTTAAATGATGATTAACTGTTAATACATTTAGTTTTAGTCAAGGTTTTCTATGGAGATTTCCCTATCCCTATAGATACCCTCATGATATTTTTTAAATTAATACCATTAAATTTTATACAAAAATTTACAATATTTCGCACGGTTATGCAATTATTTTTATTATCATATTTCGTTTAAATATGTTACTATAAACAACTTGTTTGGTTACATGATTAGGAAAATATACTTTATTCTATATTTTAAATTAAAATAAATAAGTATAAAACTTTAAAAAGGTGTTATAACAAGTATGTACATACATGCCATTAATATCTACTATTTTGATAAAAGTTACGTGGGAACGGCTCCATAAAAATAATAATAAGAATGATGTAGGTGATACAAAACGTTTGCATCAACAAAATAATCGTCGCGTTTTTATCTCGAAACGAATGTAAACACAATGCTATGTTGACACGCCCGCTGCGATACGAGTCGGTATCTAATTTGGTTGGCCTTGGCATTGAAAAAAACAAGTTTTTGTTTTCGTTACACCTCGTTTTATTTTGCATGCTCGACGACGTCGCACGATTATGTGTAAAAACGTCGTATGTACCCATGTTGCATATGTCACTATTAAAAGAAACTTGTTGCCTACTCCAATTCTGTAGTTTGTTTGGGCTTTCATAACTAAAAACACATACCTATCAATAACAATGTATGGAAATGGAAAATCGTACTTAATTCATTGTTAATATAATTGTATATGTATTAGACATAAATAACTTGAAGATATAATTTCCCAGAAACTAAAGTACTGAAAATAATATTAAAATACCTGATGCACAAGTACTAAAGCCCTTATGTTCAAAATATTTAGTTAGTTATTTACTATGTGATTTATTATTTTGCGGAGTGGGAATTTGAAGACTAAAGGTTTAATTTATTATAAACTATTATTAATTTCTAAGTACGTGGTGTTTAATAAAAAATCTAAAAGAAACCCTTAATTTATGTCTATTTTGAAACATAAATTATTGATATTCTTAATGTGTTTTATGACGTTATTTCCGGTTTTAATATTATGTATGTAAATATAAATATTTACACATTTATACCTTAGCTCTACAAGGTTAAAATAAAGATACCATTTGATTAATTTGTTTTATCCATAAATCATTACCTAAAATGAAAGATTATGTTCGATTTATAAAAAAAATCTTTTAAAACTAATGTGTACCTACTTAAGTACGAATACACACTGTATAAAGAAATGTTAAACAAGTTTTCTTTCTTGTATGTCGATACCTACATACCAGAATAAATATTCACAATATTACAATAGGTTTAATGATAAATTATTCAACGTCGGTCTTTTACTACACTCGTATTAAGGCGCTCCATTAAAGGCTCAAATCTGCTCGAACTTTTTACTTGGTAGAGTCGTGACTAGTTGCTTGTTAATACCATAATGTCCACTGTTTGACAGTCCTGACAGCTTGACGCGCCGTCGGTCGCCCGGCGTTCGCATATATATATGTCTAGCACCATAAACTGAGTGGAGTAATGAATCAAAATCCAATTTGCAACGACTGTAGCACTCTGAGCACAGGCAACGTTTTCTATGTTTTGAGGCCTCAAAACAACCGGCATTTTGTGTAGAAAATAGGCCATAGTTACTTTAAGTGGGTCGACACAGAACGCACAACCCCGGTTACGAAGGCGAAAAATAATCGAATATATGATTCACTTTTTTGGCATTCCGCCGATTTTTATTATTTCAGGCTTGTTTTTTTTTTCATAAATTTGCATATTCAAAAGATATTTTCTGAACTGAAATATTTGTTTGGGCATTGAATAATTTGAAATCACTCCCACTCAATACAACTACCTAAATTTAGTTATATTAACAGTCGTATTTGTTATAGCAGTGAGTAATGTTTTGATAACCTGTTGGACATAAATGTTATTTTCAATTAGGTGAAGGTATATCAGACAAACCACAAAAATTTTGCATATTAGGTTTATGAAAAATAATTCTTGGTGGTAAAATAATCTCAATAGGGTAAGATGGGACTACTAGGGTTAACCCTGTAATTTACATTGAGAAAAAGAGATGCAAAATAAGTGATTTTAGAAATTCATTTGTGTTACTTATCTATACTATTATGGTGCTCATTTTTAATGAACCAATTAAAATTTTGTCTTTGTAATATCCGCTAAATTGCAGTCAATATTCGAACATAATGACGTGCCGAGATCAGATAAACCTACCCAATGTCTACATTTTCTGGTTGGACATTAATTAATAAAAGCCAAATGAGTGAACCGGTTTATTAATATTTATTGTGCTGTTTTTTTGCGAAACAATTTTCTAGATTGTTTTGTTTTGTTTCCGTTTTTTTATTGTAATTAACTTCTTGATTGCACATGTCTTTATTGTATATCTAAATACAACTAGAAATGTAATAAGCTTAATTTCCAACCTTGTAGTCTATAAAAGAGGATTATGGAAAATGTGTAATAGAGACTACTTGCAAAAATAATATTTCTTATTTTCAAATTTCTATTATTTCAGGGCTGGTGCGGGCGCAAATGGCATATTTTCCAGAAGACTGGATTTCTCCACTTTCAATTTGCTGCCGAAGTACAAAGTCAATTCATATCAGATCAAGGTATTTTTTTAATTTTACTTGTTATTACTGTCGACTTCATTTATGTAGGTAGGTACATGAACAAAGCTATTTAATATCATTGGTAGCTGTTTTTATGGAAAAGAAATATAAACTACAGTAAGGTAATAACTTTCTCCAGTGACTAAGTCACAATATCAAAATATCTATTGTATATTAAACTATTATTCATACCTACTATGGTTGATACCATTATGATATCACGTGATTGATTGGTAGTAGTTTTATGTTATATAGCTATATTAATTAATTATATACAGTCTCATCGATGCTGTTTTGTATTCTTTTACTATGGACGAACAAACAATATGATGGCTATCTACACGCCATACACTTTTGGTGGTGGGCAGTTATAACGGAGTGGAGGCGTTCACACTGTTGCTTTTCCATGCTTCAACCTGCAAATATCATATTTCTTATGTAATTCTTAATTAAGATGTTAAAAATATCTATTACGTTAGAATCATATATTTTTTGTAAATGCCAATTAATTCCAAGTTTAATAGCGCAGTGATGTAGCTTTATTTAATAGTATAATTATGTAAAACAATCTGCATATTTTTAATTAAAGTACTAGCTGCTTCCTGCCACTATGCCCACGTTTATCATTCATACAGGGACATATCCCTGTATGAATGAATTCGTTCTTCTTTTAAATAATAAACTAATGTGATAATTATAAACAGTTTCTGCTCTGTTGATAAATACTCTGTCACTATTTATTCCCTCATATTTAAGATATTACAGGCGAAACTAATTTATATTTTTTTGTACAATTTTAAGTAATAGTAAATAAATCGTAAGATTCTATTTTGTCCAAATGACTAATTAGGTACAAAGGTACATATGTTAATATAGAATACAAACAATATTTAAATGTAAATTCTGACTAGTAGATGTAGTATGCATTTCTGTATTGTTTGTGTATGTATAAATAAAGGGTTAGTAGTGACGGGTTGGTATGAAGCTAAATCGTGGACATATAGGAACCTTTTTTAACCTTTAATATTCAAAGGAACACGCGACCGTCCAGTTTATGAAAGTATCAGAATTTTGTTTTCAAATTTAGTTTGTTTCTTCGTGAATATTTTTCAGTTTTAGAATTTACCATTCATCTTTGTATATTATTTATACCTGTCTCGTTATGTATTACATATATTAACATATTTGTAATACATAACGACATTGATTGTTACAATAAAATCTTACTATTCTGTAGTTTATGAAATTATGTATTTAAAAAATTGTTTTTTGTAACAATAAACTATATATTTAAACTATTTACCAGCTAGTAGATAGAGGTTATCATGGAAAAAAGTTCAATGTTTTTGTCGCTGTCAAAAACATGAAACAGTTTTCTAGATAAGACCAACAGTAAATACGAGTACCTACCTATCTAAGTACATACTGTGCCCGTTATTTTGAGGAATAAATGTATACTTTACTGTAATTTAATCGCTCCGGTGGGGAGGTTTACGAGTCAACGCTTTGATTAATATCTCACCTGCCTGGGCATTTTTTAACACAATTTGTTTTTTTCTATTGCTTTAAACCGTAAATCAAACCTGTAACCGTTGTTCATTCACTCATCTCTCAGTCGCAGCGCTATATTTTAGAAACTAATGTTATCGTAACTTAGATTCAATTTTAACATTTATTAACTAGAACATAATGTTTAGATTTAAATTATCTAGTCATTTGGTTAAAACTCTTACACTTACGAACTGTAAAATTATAACGAAAATTATAAGGTACCTTGCGGCAATGTGTTTGTGCTGGCTTCGTTTATTTGTATTGCATTATTTAATATTTACACACTGTATGTATCCTTCGAGGTATGCATGCACGAAAAATTGACGCCTAACCAAATATTTACTTCGTATATATGTTACGCAACGATATTTATAATAGGCTTATGCTTGCCTCGTGAAACAGCTTATGCCAGTTTTTATGAATTTGCCGCCATATGAATAGAATTATAAGTTTCCATCTGTTGGTAATTAAAAATAAGTACAAAATTGAAAAACTTGTTCGTAATAAAATATTTTCTATTGCATTTACTTTATTAAACATTTCTAACTCTACATTTCGTTTATTCATTTGGCATATTTGTTTATAACTTGGCAGGGGGTGAACTTATCACCGTACCACGGATTAATTTGATTTGTTATCTATATTTTTTCGTAATTGGACAGTAATCAGAGTTGATAGAATGAAAGTTCTTGCTAACTAGTCTTTAATTATTAATAATATATTATAATAATTACTTTAATATCCAATAAGTGGAAGCAAAGCGGTATAAAACGGGTTATTATGCGATATCATTAAAATGTACAGATTAATGCAGCATTATGGCAGCATATATTTTAAGGCAACATGAAAAAAGGAACCTTAGTATGCCATAAACCACAAGCATCGCAGGTCCTTATACTGTAGAGATTTAAAAAAATATTCGACCTATTTCCTAACATTGGCAAGTCACCCTTTTTCTTTTTATATAATTCGTATATATACTACATAACTATATAATTTATGTAATAGCAACTTAAAACCACAAATGTATGAACCGCTTACGCTTAGGTAAAATTGCTTTTAAAATTTCGTTTTGCGCCATCTGTCGCTCGAAATTTTCATCAGATAAAACAATGAGTCGTTGTAGCATTCTCGGCCACGGATTATTTTGCAATTGTCTGTCATTATGTATGTTTGTTATGCGGCGTCAGTATCTAATCTCTACGGGCCTTGAGCCAGTTGTGTGTCAAGCAACGGTCATTCGCCCGTCCGCCGTGCCCGCTTCTATTTTTAACCAGCGTTTGTTTGTTATTTATTAGTACTGCAGGACGGCGTAGGTACAGTACTGTCGTGTTGATTGAGTAATTGTTTTTCAGTTTCCATTTTTATCGGTTGCTATGCTCGATAAACGCTTGCAGTTGGTCGATAGCGTTCTGCATCGATTATTTTAAACTTTTATCTGTAAAAAAGTTTCCAATATATTCTATTACTTTAGAAATCGCGTGAGGATTCCGTTTTATATTAACATCATATTATAGACAAAATATATATGTAAATAAGTTGATACAAAATAATAATTATAAACCCAATAACGTTTTTTGATTTTGGCTAGAAATCTGGTTATCAATTATTTTGAGGTTATTACTCTTATAACTCTTATACTACGGGTTTATCTTTTCATCTGTCTGATATATTATATGAATATAAAAGTGTAAATAAGAATAAAAATATTTGCTCCGATGTCTCATTTGCGAGTACGACTTACATTTTGGAAACACCGGTTTCGTTTTATTGTGGGCGATATCTATTTTACAATTTCAGAATTAAACCACTAGCCAAATCGTAAATAAAATTATACATTATAATATAATAATGTAAAATAAAATAACATCTATCATTGTTTTAATTTATTAATGACCCGACCTTATACAAATTGTAAAACGAGATACTGGACTAATTTCCAGTTCACACTAGATACACAGTTTGTTTATCTAATAAAATAAATAAACACCTATGGTTGAAACGTAAATATAATTATAAACAATTGGCTATCGTGTGATTTTCTAAACCGAAATGCATCTATAAATAAATAAGGTTAATAATTACTTTTATTGTTGCATTCGAATAATAGCACTACATAACACATTTACACATGTTTGCGTATGCATTAGTCAACAGCCATATACTTAATTAAATAAATAAAAAATAGTAATATACAAAATCACAAAATCTGTGGTGATTTGTTTGTAATTTTTCTAATATATTTTATGACTAACTTTCAAACATAATTATCACACGTCATCTAGCGTCCGAACTAAGTAGAACTGGTACCGAAGAATAAAATGTCACGCAGGCGAAGTCGTGACTTGATAACACGGTGTATTCGTATATATTTTTCCCTGCGACATGGCTGTCTCTTAATTTTCAAAAAAATATCCTAATAATATTAAGTGTAATACTTCAATTAGTACTTCGTTAAAATATTGTACATTAATATTAATAACTAATTCTAATAAATTTATAAAAAATAATAAAATCTAATAAATGGATGGATTGTGTGAAAGATGATTAAAAGAAGAGTATGTTTAGATATGACGATTGATAGAGATCAGTGGAAGAGAATGACATACTTAATGGGATAAAGGCAAGGCAATGATGCATCTAATAAATTTATAAAAATCATTAAATGTTAAAAAGCTACAATGTTTAAGCCTTTAGTAAATGGCATCATGTTGTTTTCTTTCTTTTTTACATAATGAAGTCATTAAGTACACCAATTTGAATGTGATTTCGCGTACAGCGACAGCTCAATGGTGCACGCGATATAACTTAGTTAGAACATTTTCTTCACTTATCTATCGAGCAAATAACGCGACCAGTATTGTCTTATTACGATTCGTTTCGCTCCACGTCGCGTGACAGTGCTCCGTTTGCTAGCCGCAAGGGAAAACTTCATAATTCCCTTCTCCCGTGTATTACTCCAATATGTTCAACAACAACCTTTTACACGAACTTTTGTTTTATCTAGAATGTTGTAAACAACTCGACAACGAGATAGTAATCTTAGATTTCTAGAAACTGTGTGACCATTCCGTTGCGAGTGGTAATAAAATTCAATCGCCTTCGTATGAAATAAATATCGCTCGACTTCCTACTGGAATCTAACAACTGCAGTGAAACGATACTATGATAGTGAGCTGTAAAGCATGATTGATAAGCCACAAACGAGGCTGTTTTCACGAAGCGACATCATTAAATCGTCCACTTCTACTATTTATGGTGTCTCGATGTCTGGCAGCATAATATCGATGGCTTGGACCGGTTATCTTGTAAGGCTTAAAGTTTACTTTGTGATTTTTTTCTTCGTCCTCCCAAATTTATCGACAATCACACATCTATACCTACTTTTTATTTTACAGTACGTACCTCCCTACATGTATATGTATTAAATTTAGTTGGATATGGTTCAAAATTACTGAATTCTGCAGTCTTTCTTAAATTTATTTTAGGATGTAAAAGGTATTGCTTTGTTCAGTTGTATATGTACTGTCGAAGCAAGTGATGTCCAACATTATTCTGGCTTGTTTCTAATGCTTTGAGATTTTACTGATAATTAAAATAGTCATATTAATTTCATTCATATTACTGGAAATTTAATTCTTCTAAATAGCATATAAACATTAATACTCACGTCAACGTCTTTACGAAAAGTATGCAAATAAGTAAAGGAACATTTGAAATCAAAAGGAGTTTGCATTCCTGAAGGTGTCGGTCAATATTTATAAGGAATTATAATGCGTCATTCGAAACGTATGTAGGTGGGAGATGAGGCAGGCGGGCGGGAGCGGTCGTCCATGTAACTGAATATGTTGGAGTGTGCGGCTGAAACCCGACACTGAGCTCAAGGCTTCTCATATGGATTAGCGTAGGTATTTTTCTTTGAAATCGTGTTATCACAACCAGCATTACAGCTCCTAAAATATTTTCTACTCATCATTATTGACTTGCCAATCATTCCATTATTTAGAGTCGCCGCAGTATGTTTCTTCCTTATTTCACTAGGCACTATCAGTCGTCATATCTGAGCTTAATCTCCTTTTATGCATATCATCTTTCACATCCTTTTTTCTATCATTTTTACATCCATAGGATGGTAGTTTTAATTTTATTTTATGGCTCTAGTATTTATTACACCCATTTGTGAATTTATTACCAGTGTTATTATAACTCATTTTATTTATATGAGTAAACATTTTTAACTAAGTAGGTAATTACACTACAAGTTTATGTACGTTATTTTCTAAATATATCTTCTACGCCTCTAATTTCTTGTAACTTAATAGTGTAGTATCTATATCATAATGACAACAATTTACAAGGTCTCGGAATTCAAGGCCATAAATGATTCAGTTGGAACACGAGTGGGATTAAGTTATGCTGTCATTCCGCCTCTTCATAATCCGCTGACACTACAAATGCATCTTGATTTTCTCAACGGACCGTAAATGGCATGAAATGAGAAAGTAGCCAGCTAATAGATACAATAGGGCTGGATTGGTCTTGCGGTGCAACTTTCCTGCACTGCAAAAAGTCGTAGAATGATACCACGGTACGACCATTCGTTATTGATCGTTTCGTAAGAATCAGATTTGATTGCTCTATTGCATTATATGGCTGTTAGATAAATATTTAGGATAATGAAGCTTCTTGATACGAGGTTTAGTGCAGTGGCGCAACTACTGCCATACACGAATTCTTCCAGTCGCTATCGGCTTTCGACACTTCAAGTAGCCAGAAGGGCTTTATAAGGCAACGTTCGTGCGAATTTTATCCAGCAACCAGCAGCGCATTTCGTGTACCTTCGATCAAGTTTTTATGAAGTTACCGCAAGCATTTATTTGCAGGACACTCGCCTTATAAGGCGCTGCTTTGATGCCGGTTTTTGTTGCCATCGTACTATGTTGAATTCAATCTTGATAAACACGCCTTGTTTGCTTATATTCAGTGTTTCACTGAATAAATTTATCCATAACGCCGCGAGTGACTGCGATGTGGAAATTGTTTTACGAGCATAGATAAGACGGAACGTTAACTTTTGTTTTTAAGGTTTTAATTACTTTTATTATAACTTTAATGTGTTAATTACATGCAAATAGGTTTTTGTAGTGGAAACCATGGAACAATAATGTAAAAACATATTAGTGCATAATGTTAGTTTCCGTCCTACGCGCAACGTCGCGCCGCCGCTTCGCCGCCATGCGCCTACGCAAGTCATCGCGCACTCAACTCGTGCGCTTCTATGTGATGGATGGATGACTACGGAATAAGTACGAGACCTTCCTCCCTGTTCAAGTACTCGTGATGTCATCACATACGATAATGAATGTTAAATAGAATTATAATGATATGTGACTTCCTTTCAGTCGTATAGTTCACATCAAATGCACCAATCTTTAATAAGTATTTACAAAAAAGAAACTCTAAACGAGGGATGATCTACATCGATGTTTATGAGACATAAATGCTTAGTCCAAAAACTTCGATATTTTTACATCTATGTCAAGTCTTAGATAACAGCGATAAACCGATGTTAAGTCTGATAACATAGACAAGAAGTGAATCAGATAGGCCAAGGGATAACATCAATGTTTTCCACCTTCGATATTATTCTTAGATCGATGTCAATATTGATCATATTTAAAACAACTAGGTTCGAATATTTCATATTTAGATAAACCATCATCTACTTTTGTGCACAATACCCACTTACAGCATTATGCGTGTTTATACCTACTTAACGTTGTTTTTCTCGTATCGTTCATTGATATATGTTAGTACTACAGTAATAATATGAACGAAGCCAGTAGTTAGTGTAGTTGTAGTAGTTACTTATTATTAGAACATAATTGGGGCGGTCGTTGAACTCAGCGAATACTATTATTATCTCGATAACTACCAATAATGTTTGGAAAACATGCGCCTGATTGCATGCTAAATCGCTTGTTTTGTTATTCATAACGTTGTGGGTTATATGATTTACGAATCCAGTTTCTACATAGTTTGATTATTCTAAAACTCTCTAATATGTTATAAATTGTATTTATTTTATTATATATAATTAAAGACCAGTGTACTGTATTATACTATTTGTCACTATGATTGAATATATATTGGTATAATAATATTTACCTAGTTTTCTTAATATCTATAGAAAATATTAATATATACTACCAAATATTAGTGAAAAGTCTGTAAGAGTTTTTTTATTAACAATATTCAAATTACTGTTATCAAAAACGAATGGTGTGGCGACACTATTGTTTCTATTTTATATATTATTCTTTGCTGTTCACAAAAAATCTCAAATTTGTTATTTTTTTAATATCACGGCATTTACAAAATTATGTTTCAGAAGTACCTACATTTAAAAAAAGAAAAATTCATATTGCGATCAGAAAAAAATAAGAATGTTGTGCTACTTCGTAAATCTCGCTCACCGGTTGCATATAATTATTTTAGAAAAAACATGCCTATAATTAAAAAAGAATTCCATATACCTATTCAAAATAGCGTTCATTTTCTTATCATTGTGATGTCAAATACATTCCACTAGCCTTGTGCAGTGCTATATAATATTGTTGTTACATAATCTGTATATTAGTATGTTAAAGTCTTAGATTGAAGTCGCAAGATCGTGTCGTGTGGACGGTAACCCTGAATCGGGCCGTGGGGTCGACGCACGCGCGCGACCCACATACAGCGCACGGCGCGTCGCTGCAGCGCGATACTCGGCAAATCTTTGGCGCATACAATACTAAACGCTGCTAATTCATCCTGATTGTACCAGATTGGTTAATTTTTGATGGATAAAAACGGCTTGATTTGTAAGCTTTTCTGTTAGAATGTAGACGATAAAATGACTTAGATTAGAAGCTTGATATTTTAGACCACTGGAATTGCAGCGCATGAGTGGTATCACATGATAACGTGATGTTCGTAGTCCTATTCGCGTATATAGGCAACCTTTACCGATGGGCGGAAAGGGGGATTGTTAGTAATTTGAACTGATAATCCCATTACTAGTAATGTATCATAACACGTTGACCTTCAAGCGGTTCCACCTGGAAACCAGAATGTTAAATTTATGGTTAATTTGCCAGGATGGGCGAACTGACCTGACCTCATACTCTTATTATCCTCCACTGATGCCCCGCCAGCGTAGATCGTTAGCGCAGGCGAGTACGCCATTTTATCACCATCCCTTTAAAAAATACAGGAAAGGGGGCATGCTGCCTTAGACCTCTGGAATGGCAGCCCATGACTGGTATCAATTTTCTAATATTAATTATTTCTAATATTTAATATTCTATTTTCAAAATCTTGTTATTAATACCAGAGATTCCTTCTCATCCAAACACTCAAATTTTGCATTTTTATAATACTAGTATCTATAGATAAACTAAGTAGTAAAATAAGATTCTCTAATGTCTAAAGTTACCACTTTGCATCCATCTGGAAAATCAATGGAATGGACATATTGTACCTGTATAAAAAAGTTGTTTAATTCTATATTTCCTCGTGCATTACATAAGGAAATATCAATAATAACAAAATAGTGAATAGTAAATATCATAAGTTGATTTTAACATATGTACCTACCATTTGTCACAACCAATATTTAATAATAAAGAGATATGGCGGACTTACATCCTGTCCACAATAGTCACACGACTGCATTGCTGATATTCTATTTTTCATTTGATAACACTGCCCATACTAATAAATAATAATACACAATATTATAAATGCGTTTGTCTCTCTGTCTATTCTGATGATTAAACAGCTAAACGGGATTTAATTAATGAATAATAATAAATATAATGAGGTGGCCTCAGTGGACTAGCGGTTATGCACACCGCTTTAGTTCCGATCGTCGCGGGTTCGATTCCTCGCCGCACGGTGTAAACATTTGTATTCATTTGTTTTGTTCTGTTTATATCGGTCTGGGTATTTTCTATGTATATTATGCATCTATTTACAATAACAATATCTAAGTATTTAAATCAGTTGTCTAATACCCATAACACAAGCTCTGCTTATCGTGGGACTAGTGTGTTAATTGTCCAGGATTCACCATTCCAAAATAATCTGGAAAGGAATAAAGAATAAAAACGCAGACAAAGTCGCGGTACTGCTTAGTTAACTAGAATTTAATATCGTGTACGTGACCTACCCACACAACAGTCGACTTACGATACACTACTTCGATATATTATGTACATGACGCGGCTTGAGTCTCGACAAACATGCAGGTAATTAATTCGCTGTGTACTTATTCATTATCGGCAATATTACTCAACACTATACTATAACATAATTATCTTTACATAGAATAATCTGTAGTTATAATAATGAAATCAAACCTGCATATATTAATATTACATATAAATACAGAAGTTGGTCTATGTGTAACCAAACGACGGAATGGATTTTAATGAAATTTGCCTTGATTGATGTATATTGTATAATGATGTCTGACATTAATTGGACAATTTTTACCTGATATATATTGCTAATACTAGAGATATATCATAGATGATTGTTTTAGTTTATCTTTATTCTTCTGTTTGATTGCTGTCATGTCATGTCACATTACATTTGTACATTAGAGAAAAATGTTAATGGAATATTTTCTGTACAAAGTTTAAATAAAATTACATCCAAAGGAGTAATAAATCACTTTTTTTAAAGCATAGAGAGCGTATGTGTATGTGCTTAACAATGAATTTTATCCTATCAAGCGGCAATTTTAACTATACGAACGAACGGAGTCGCAGGAATAGCTAGTAACAAATATTATTCAACACTATAATGCAACATAATTGACTCGATTCTATTCTAATCTATTGAATTATGCAAATTGTATACTGCTCATTAGCTGTACAAACAAGTTCTTAAATTAGACGAGATGCTTACGGCATTAGTTGCGATTTGTAGTGAGGGAATATTTTTAAACGCAAGCGGGAATCGAGAAGATCGCTCGAGGACTATTAACCGTATTGTTATTGCCAGCATTCTCAGTAATGAAGCGCTCGTTTTCGTCCTTTAATATTACCGCTTTCTCTCCCTTTACTCCCTGTAATCACGCTCCATCTCGATTTCACTCCATCCCATCGGTTTTCAGTTTGTGCTCCCTTAATTAATTCCTTTATTATGCGCAGCCATCATTTTTAAATCCACCGTAGATTTAAATTTAAAATATTCGAATATTTCTAGTTTCAATTGCGTTAGTATGCATTCTGATGAGATGTAAATCGCAGGGATATTGGCTTTTCGAGTGCTCAAAGTCTAGGTAAAGAAACTCACCGCATTTGTTTTTAACATTCAGCTGTTCCCTGACATTTTGCGGAGTTTGTTCACGCCATTGAAGCCAACGTTCTCGGCGAAGGGCGATTTACATGAAAACTTAGTGAAATATCCACATCAGCTGCCGATTGTCACGTTATATTGAGATATTCAAACTTTCTCCCCGACGGGGTTTGTGCATCTAATTTAAATAACGATACGCCTGCCATTGTATAGCTTCATCTCGGCTTATCATCTTGATATTACTTTTGAAACTATTGTGAGATGTAATATATTGTTATATAGAACAATTCTAACAGTTTCATTGTGTATTGAATTGAATGTAAATATCACGTTATTATTTACTTACTTAATTATAATATATTTATGACTCGAACAAATATCTATTCTATTTATAGACTATAACATAAAATAGTTAATATATAATGAACAATGTTATTGACATTTAAGTAATATTATCTCCAATCTTTCTCGATCGTTTACATGTAAAAGCAATAAAACTTATAATCTCATTGCCGCCGCTTGTACCGCACTTTCTCCTATGAATCGCGGGGCCGAGGTGAAGTTCAAGACTATTTATAAAACGAGCCAAGACCTTACTTGGCGCCTATTGATCGTCTAGAGAGCACGCACCCCGTATTACGGTAGGTTAGTAAGCTCGCGCCCGTTCGTAGCTCCCGGAACGCGCCGAACACAGCCGAAATTTTACATCCCCGGACGGTATTGATCGGACTTGACATTGAAATCGTAATAGACGCAAACAGCTGGGAAGAGGGTGCGTATCAACCCTCACGCAATCCTTATCCTGCCATTGCCTTCCTACTCTTACATATTGTATTTCGTTCAAATCATATCTGTGAATTCTATAATTTAATTCTGTGAGTTTCTCAATTAATTTTTGGTTAGACTTATTTAAAAAATAAATGTATTGTTAACTAAACAAACCAATTAAGTATTCATTTTTAAGTACCCATTAAAGTTATTCATCGACGACTAAATGTGCTCTAACGTCTAGTAATTATGCACAGGAGCTCTAAGACGGGTGGTGTAGCGTTCTAAAATCTCATTTATATTCAGAGCGGTCGGAGTTTGAATGTTATCTAAAATCCGTGTTTAGGTGTCGGTCTGCATTGCTCTAATCTAGAAACTAAACACATTGTTGAGTTAGCCAAAGCTTTGTTTTCATCCTTACTACTCTATGATATCCTAGTACCTATTACATGAAAATTCTTGTCCGAACCTCATTTTAATTTATTATTTAAGCTCTTATCAATTCGATTATATTGTAACGTTATAGGTTCGTTAATAGCTGTAAGTAGACCAACATTAATTACAGAGGAAGTATTAGAAATGTATTTACTTTTAACCGGCTTTTTATCAATTGTCTTTATTACAGCAAACATTTTTTCCCATTTCCTGGGCCTTACATGTTCTACCACTTACCAGAGTTTCCTGTAAAGTAGTACCTTGTCTATTCAGTATACGTAGTTTTAATGTACTCATAACTTTCTTCTCTGATAACAATTTACTGTATTAACTACTTGAAATATCAAAGCAAAGATAATATTTTGTTTGTTATTTATTTAATAAATTGTAATTTTATTTTGAAACAACAAAATGATGTTAACAATGAATTGAAATTTATAGTTTCAAATAAAATTTCAATAATTTTTTTATCATGTAACTGATTAAGTAAAAAGTTCTTACATAAAATATGATTATACAATTCTTTAGAAATAAGGACTCGTGACTGTTAGTGGTGCAGTCACCATTGTGCTACAGTAGACTCAATGGACTGTAACAAATTCCTGAAATCTGTAAGTCACAGCCAATTTCTTTGAAAGCCCACAAAGAAAGGACGTACTAAAGCAGGATACAAACGGTCGAACGCCATTATCATTTTATTTATAGCTTTCTAAGAAATATGAGATGTCTTGTTACTTTATATTTAAAATAATGAAAATAGAATTATTTTGAGGAAACTGCAGTAAAAAATATTTTATTATTGACATGCTACTCGTATTATCACGTGTATATCTAATATCATATTCAATTAGTACCTAAAATGGTTTTCCCTGTCAACGCTTCTACTGTTCTGAAGTTGATCATTATTTCCACAATTACTTTATATATACTATATTGTATATATACGTTTGTACTTTTATTGAAATATGTATGTAATGTACATTAGAAACAATACAAAAAATATTTATTTTAATAAAAATAAATATGGTATATTTCCTCTAATTATAAAAGTAACTTCCACAAGAAAAAAATATTTTTTGCAGAAAATTTACATTAATACATACATTGCATTTATATTTACGTCAATGATGTCTACAATTATGCGGGCAGAATAAATCGATTCAATCCCAGCCGTTAAAATAATTTCAAATTCAATCAAGCCCTAATCTCTAGGAAGGATGGCAAATCCGATCAAGCTGTGGAAAGCTGAAGACACACCGAGATGTTTTCGCAGAATACTGATCAGCGAAAATTATTCCATTACTGCTAGAAATATTCATAAATAAAAAATGCGCAAGACGTCTGCTCCGATGCATTTCTATAGAATCACAGCACCTCCAAGTTAAATAAGTGATCACCGGTCGGCGGCTACGTGATCTGAAGGACAAGTGGCTCCACACCTGGGACATCGACAATCGCCGAGCTTATATTATTGTGCGTTGATTTTCCGTGGGTATTTTTTACGAAGGTCATTCAATATTTTGTTATTATCAAATAGAAAATCTTTTTATATCAACTTGCTAACGTAATACACGTAATGGTATGTATCTTATATTGATTATTTTTTAATGTAACGTAAGGTATTTTGTCTTATTATTTATTTAAGAGTCTATTTGTAGCAATTTGGGAAGTTATAAAATTAAAAGAGGAAAGTAAAGGTCGATAGATTGGTTGTGGTGAAGCGGGCGGGTGAGTCCCGCTAATCGATCGATGTCTGTGTGCACACTGCTGGCTGCTGCACCCGTGCTTCATTTTGTCTCATTCCTCCAAACGCCTCTGTCTATACACCATCCCTGTTGGTTCGTTATTCATCGGCCCTAACCACCCGGTAGTCCCTACCTCCCGGTGTCCTCTCGTATTTAGACACTGCACTATCTAATTTATGTTTTAAATTGTTCGCTTTTAGTTCTCCCGGTACGCGACGGTAACGGCTAGGGTTATCGTTATGGGAAGCGAGAGGTAATGGGCTATATCATTATAAATTTGTCTAGCTCTACCTGTTTTGAATTTGCAGCACCTGTAGTAATGGTGCAATCGCCCTTTAGCCTGACCTTTTGCGGAGAATTTGCCTCAATGATTGACTTTGTTTCGAAAGGCGGAATTGGACATGTTATTGTTGCAGATCTTATCGTGAGCTCTGTATAATTTGACTGAAGGAGGGTATATGGCGTTTCGACGTGCTGTTGTGCCTAGCACCTACTTACATAACGCACCTGCCATATCGGCTGCACTGCACCTCACGTTCACTCGCCCATTCTATGAATTACTTATAGGTCATAGACCTTTTATTATTTCATTATCTTTTAATTATTGTTGATTGGAATTTCTGTTGTTTCATTTTTATCAGAATATTATGAGTAATGTTTGTAAATGTGAACTATAGAAAATCAGTCGAATAAACAGAGGACTAAATTCTATTCTCCAAATTGAAGACCACAGTCACTTGTTAAAAGCCTCTAGAACTAATAAATACTGCATAATACCCCAAATCTTTCACAAGATCGCCGACGGAAATCTTAGCTTTTCTCTCTTATACGAGTTAAACGGATCTCCTAGTTTCCGTTCGTTTCCCGCGTTTTTCCTTCGTCTGTAAATACACCAAATCCTTCAACATCCCCGAAGAGAGGTGCAATTACGGTTAAAACGAGAAGTGGCTATCTAAAGGCTGTAACCGTTTCTAAAAGACTGTACAAGCTTTATTCAATAAGGTTTTTGAAACTTACTTTGTTAAATTGGTGTTTTTTAATTTAACGTTCACTAAGTCTTAATAAAATTCATTTTAGTTGCAGTCCTCTCTGAGATTCTAATGATTAGTGAGTGATTAATTTCTGCAAATGTAATACAATAAAACCAATTAATGTATCTAGTTTCGAACAGCCATGTCGTAAAATATCAAGTTGCGAGGAACAACAATGTAAAATGTAACTTGTTACGCGGCCCCACCTAGTCGTGCCTTGGGACGATAAATCGTGGCGGTCGGTGCCTCCGGTTAATACATGGGATTAAGAAGCGTCGAGCACCGCTGTAAAAGGAGATATACATCATTCCAGCACAAGGTTCAATTCTACGACACCTCCGAATTAATTGTTTGCAGAAATAACGAACCGGCCGGCTGTGATAATCTCGCCTTTAGGGGGTTTCAACACGTTTTCGTCCAGACGATCTGCTATTGTTTATTGTGGATATAATGTTATATTTTAATAAGCCATATATTTATTTTCAACTAACATATATATAGATTAAATGGTTTTTATAAATTATCAGTTACAAAATGTTATAAGTATCATGCAAAAGACTTTATGTTTGTTTAAAACAAATAGTCAAGTTATTCTTCTTCAATGATTATCGTTGCAATGATTTTTGTTAATTAACTATGTAACAATTTTTTTTAATACTTATATACAGTACTTGATAACCACCATAGTAGCAAAATATTGTAGGACTATTTTTAACATATGTATAAATAAGGCAAATAAATAAATTCCAATTCTATTTAAATTCTCATACGGTTCGAATCTTAGGAATGCAATAAACAGAACTATTTTGTATGTGATACCACACTATCACTGTGCCTTGAATGGCAATTAAATGCCTTAAATTTAATCCTAAATCTTATTCTGAATCAATTTGCATATCAATGCAATAATGGATTAATTATGTGAATGAAACTCGTGTATTTCTATTTTGAAGGTGAACCTCTTAGAAAAATATAACATAATATTCACAAGGGCTAACAAAAAGCGCTTGAATATATTCGTATGACATTTATTTAATGTTTCGTTGTAATATACTTTGTCTCTATGACCCATAACGATTCACGCTTTTAAACTTCATACGTGTCTAATCATTAATAACTATGAATAGATTAAGTTAATCGATGTTAAAAGAACTCTATCAAAATTGAAGTAATATTAGGAAATAATACAATCATTATAATGTTAAAAATGGCAGTGTACATATTCAAACACCTAGATCGGACGTTTTAAAGGACATTAATGGATTCATGTATTTTATACCTGTATTTCGCAAATAAAGAATTTTTCAGTATAGTTGGAGACAAGACGGGCTCACCCAGAGTTCATAGATAGCTATATGGGATAGTCATATACAGTAGATTTATAGTCTCACGTCAGTTACGAATGATCAGACAGGTTCTACTCTTTTACATGGATGATTATAAAAAGGAATAACCAAGAGATATACATATGGCTGTATGCAAGAATGGAACTAGTTCCCACTTGGTTATTCTACTTACTTGACGTGAAGATGTAGGCGATACAATTATTTACAATTACAAGCAATACTCGAGACAACAGTTACAAAGTCCATTTATTTTGAAATACTACCTTTATTATACACTGAAAATTAATGGAACTGAATTAGATAAGCTCTATTTAATGGGAATGTTTATAGCGGAAACGTGAATAGTTTCAATTAGAACCTTGTTAAGATAGTTTTTGCAACATTATGATGTACAAAATACGTGATCAACACTGTAATATATTGTTCCCATAATAATATTATCTTCTTGAGGTATCGGTGTTCATTACGCTTATCTACCTTTACTTATAATATGTTAATGAATAGCTATTTAAGTTTTTATCTCTGTACATACGTTTAGAGTGGTTCCTACGATAAAATATTACATAACACTCCATTTTGTTGTGGTACAATGACCGATAGAAACTAGTTGAATGACTAATGTGACACGCTCTAAGTTAGAATCACGTAGACTCGATTTAAAGAGCTATATGTGCCCTCATATGCGTTAACATTTTTGAAACATTCTAACAACATTCATTTAATTTAATTCTACATATTTATTGTTCAATTAAAATTACATTGGTAGTTACATTGCATATACTTATTCTAATGACGTCCGTTATACGAAAAATTAAGTTTCAAACTAAACATTGGTATGTAATGTCGTTTTATAACTAGCTTCTAATGTACTGTCGTATAAATACTGAGTCTTATCAGAGAATCTTGTGTCTATTGAGAAAAATCTGATAAAAATTAATTGTACAAAATTACGTTATAGTCTGTAGTTGCATGCATAGAATCTGGTTCTGTTACTATGGTAATTATGTAGTCGTTAAGTCTGTAGTGGGTCGAACGGATGTATGTTATATAAATGCAAAGGGAGCAAACACTATTCATTAAGAATTATGTGTTCAGTTTCTAATTCTAATACCTGGTACTGAAATCCAACAACGATTGTAGTACTTAAGTGAAATCAATAGCAAATAGTCTATAGATATTGTTATGTTCTTAGTTAGTGATGTCTTGGTCTTACTGTTTTCTTTCTTTTATTCAGAATTGTTCCTGTTTTAATAATATTTTAATTTTAATGATATAATAATATTTTTACAACACTGCATCAGTTTCAACTGCATAGTGAAAATATTATTTGTGATGACAATTAATCAACTAGATGGGTATAAATAGGAGTTCAACTGTTTCTTTCAATCTTTACTTTATCCCTTTAATGAGATTCTAACAAATGCCAATATTCTACATTTCAATTACAGTCTCACCACTTTATAGCTTTAGTTATTTACAAACGTTACCGTTTTTTAAATTTAGCGTACACATCGGGTTTAATTTTCAGTAATACATAAATCACTGTTCAAAGCTTGTTAGCGTTTCCTTTTGTTCTACTAGAAAGCAAATCGTATTGGAGTGTATTGACAAGCAGTATATTTTTCTTGTATCTTCAAAAGTTCAATACGTTTGTATTCATTAAACCACTTTCTTTAATCTGACAGCCGTAAAATGTACGTCACTCGGTTGATAGTAGATATAATTTATTTTGGGTTATGATAAATTCGTTTTGGTACAATGGGATTTAAATGAATATGAATAAAAAATCCACAGCGGATTTCGGAGAGTGATTTTATAATTGTTTAATGGATCATCGTTTTGTACGAACGCTATAAAATTTCACTGTACTGAAAATATTTTTGGAGTACTCGAAAATTTTAGATTTGCAGTTTCCATACTTCATATATCGTAAACAGATATTATTCTTACACGTCCGATACTTCGTCTAATTGGTAACTAATTTTAAAAAAAATACTAGATTTTTATTATTTATTAGATATTGGAAAGTTTTATCAGTAATTTGTCCTCTTGTGCGGCAAATAGAAAGTCTTATAGCCCTTTTTTACTTAAAACGCTTCTTGACGTTTTAAGTAAAAAAGGGCTATAAGCGATTATTATAATCACTATGTAGTATATAGATGTTAAAGATTTTGTTTAAATTTCGAATTACCTCCTTAAGGAAATAGACTAATGTTTATATATGTATATATATATATATATATACAAGGCACATGAGTCAATGGCCATTCATTAGTACTCCAATGTGAGTTCCAGTACATAAATATGTATTATCTAATATACTCAATCTGGAATTGCCCTGTAATATGGCCCCTGTGATGTAAGTAATACTACCATCTGGCTACATTAGCTAAGCAACGATTAGAATGTTATGTAAGGGTCGTGCGTAGAGCATGTTTATTGTTGCACCGATACGTTCGCCTTGGAGAGGACGTAATCCTCTGTGACCGCGATAATGTTAGGGTTGCCACTTTTGTATTTTTTAAGAGATAATAATAGAATATTATACCCACCTGTATGGTTTATGCAGGCGGGACACCAGTGGAAGATGATAAGATGAGTATTGGGACAGGTTAGTTCATCGTGGCAAGTTCACCAGACATATCATAGTTTCCTGGGGCACTTCTCTTTTTCTTCCGTGGAGGTAGACCTGACATGGTACATTGCTAGCTATTGGGTCCATATTACTAACAGTACCCTTCCCAATGTCACTTATGCCTTACAATTCGATACATATAAAGGTATCCCTCCCATATACCAGTTAAGTAAGTTATACTTTGTATTTCTAGATTCTGAGTTTAAAGCTGTATATAGTGTTATTATAAATTGCAAAAGTTTGATAACCAATAAGTTTTGTAACAAAGTAGCAGTGTTTATTTTTCATTTTTTCTGCATTTATTGTAGTTTTTTCAGTGTTTATTAAAGTTTTTGCTCTTTTTCAGGTAATTAATTGTATGATCCACTTGAAAGTACGCCGTAAGTTTTAATATATTGTACGAATTAGTACTTAATATTAGTACAATATTTTCCAATAAGCTGTTTGTAAATTTAACTAAATACTATATTGTTACATATAGCATTTAGTTAATTAAAATATACATTTTAATAGTACACGGCAACCCTATAAACGAACCATGCCTTATCGCATTAGTCTCATGTATATTGAAATGTGTATGTCGACCCTAGATCCTAGAGCTAATGTGCAACGAACTGTTTGTGATTTGTAAATATATGTGAAGCCATCTGATATGACATAAAAAACCACAAACGAGAAGGTCATATATGTATACGAGCGTTATAATATGTCTGTTCTAATTATACTGCAACATTTATTTTTGCGTTAAATACTTTGTTATAAGGAATTACTACAGTAATACACACCATTTTGAAAGAAGAGTGTGCAGTTGAATGGTGGATAAATATAAAAAACCTTTTCTTCTTTTGCTTTTTCAAGGGACTACACAATATTTTAAATATACTCGTATATATGTATGTATACATGAATGGTTTTTGAGTTTCTGAAGCTAACGGTATGTGGTAAACGTCCACCATATACATGAACAGCAGTATGGACATTGCGTTATCATGTATCACCCGTGACACCACTCATGCGTTACTATTTTAGAGGTCTATGATGCAGTGGCTCTTATCCTGTAATTTCACTGCCTTATCTCATCCTTCAACCGAAACACTTCTTATAAGTGTACTGATTAGCGGCTGAAGTCTGTGAGACTAAGGTACCCACGTAGACAGCTTTTTACAAAGTTGGATCGGGCAATCAACTGACTGCAACGGGTTATTGCTTAAAAATATCCAATGGAACGCACTTTAACAATTCTTAATTATTTTTTATGTTAGTATACTAAAGCTAAAAACTAAATTAGTATGTATATTTGAAATCAGATTACAAGCCTTTTACTGTGGTACTTTGCTAGGTGTGTTTTTACAAACAACATTTTTTATCATTACTCTGTTAGTAGGTTATCTTTATTATCACTTCTTTATACTATATTTAGTAACATTTTGAGTTCAAAACAAATATTATTGTTTATTCAGCTTATGTATTTATATGTTATTTTTAAATGTCATATCTAGGACAGATGTGATGTGAATCGTAGGTAAGCATTTACCATGAGTATTTATTTAAAGATTTAATCTCAATCTTGGAGGATTTGAACCCGTATATCGAAGCTGTCAAGTCGAGCTATTCCGGGATACTGTCAGGTAGTAAATCATTCAAAGTCTTCTGAATATCATTAAGCCTTTGGCATGCAACGTCGACTCTATACGTTTCTATATAGCTGTATAAATGCACAACTTTTAAATACTTTACTGGAATAAATATTAATATAACTTATTAAGAATGCTGGACAGTGCACCAATGAATCAGCTTAATCTATCTTTCATTATGGATAATATGCAGTCGTATTCAGAAAAAGAATCGTGAAAATTGTGTATATAGTTTATCCATCGGACGAAATCATATCATCGAAACTTTATGGAGGAACCATAAACAGCGTAACAATGTTTGCCTTCAATTTATTTTTACTTACATCCTTGATGGGTTCTTGACGTAAGTGGCAATTGTCTGATATGAACAGCATAATAATTAATTTTTATAATAATTAATGTCTACAGATTACACAGTGGTGCCCACGACTTAGGACGAAGTTTAATAAATTTCTAAATATTTAGTATTCATGGATAACAGACGATTAATATACAGTAATTTTGATTCAGATTTTAATATGCAAATATTTCTCATTAAAATTAGACTTCAGCCGTACATCATAATCGCTGTAAAATTACGGCTTAGTAATTTATTACTTCATTCTCTCTTAATTGAGCACTGTTCGGAATTCTGCCTATTTGCATATCGTGTTGTAAGATTGTTGTCTAGCTCTGGCACTATTCTATTTATAAATAACTTTTGTATAAATTAATAGACTTCAATATAAAATATATTCATAATAAGGTTGCAAAAATATTTTCATGCCTACTCAAAATATTAATCTATTTACTTTAGTAGTCAGTTTAGATATTTTTCGATCAATCTAGTATATGACTGATAAAAGCATCTGGAGACTTATAAATAACGGTAGTATTTATTAGCCTTACAAAGTACTTTCTTATTTATTTTCTGATATTATATGGATTGTCAAGATTCTTTAAATCTAATTTAAAGAATCTTGTAGAATATACTTCGCCCCTTTTCTTTTCTAACCGACACCCACTCAGGCGATACGGACGGTTTACATACAAATATTTGGATGCCGTTATTGCTGTCGACCATTGCCGCTTCCTATTCCTATTTATTAATATAAATATAAACACAGTATATTTATTCAGTCCCAAATTAACTTGAATATGATAAAAATACATATTTGAGATAAAAATTATTAAAAAAATTAAGCTATTTTCTGAATTGTAAGATATTGAAAATTACTTAGGGCACAGTATCTATTAATATTATGAAACAATACAGATTTCTTGTTAATGTTATAATGAATACCCAAAATAGTAATAATATTTCAGATTCGGGTGTTTGATACATACATATGATTCAACTGAACAAGCAAACCAAGATGACAATGAAACTAGCAATAAACAGTATGACTGCTATAAACAAACAGCAAATAAGACGCCAAGTGCATTCACATGACGTGACGTTAGCTGTTCAGCTCGCTTCGTTGAACCAAAAAAATGTAACCCGTTGCATATTCTAACAGTGTTATTTTTATCTCGTTTTTGTTAGAACAGTCAGAGTGTAGTTACCGTACTGAATTTGTAACTGGATTGTCTTTTTGCATTGTTTATATCTTAAGAACCCATAACATGTTTGCTGCTTTTAGCAAGGAACGGTAGTAAAAATTTGCTTTGATTTTACATCCTAATGTGCTTGTGAAAATTTTCTTTATGTATGAGAGGATATTACAAAATTTCGTCTTTATTTCCACTGAACATTAATAAGCTAAAAGTACACTAACCAAGAGTTACGTTCGACAACAACAATTGAGTTACGAGTCTCAATTATTCAGATAGTGTTTCCACTTACATAGTTATATTTAGGATTCCTAGATGTTATCAATACAATACTTTATGAATGTTAATAAATTATTATACATAATAGTGTTATTCTCATATTACTTGTTATAAATTTCTTGTATTATTAATTGTCACTTGGATAAGTAATCAATATTGTCTCCGTTGTTCTCGCCGTGATAAGTTTACTTGCAAGGCTGCCGTTGGCAACTTTGCAAAACAGATAAAGGGGCCGGGGTGACACCACACTAAGTGCAGGGTTATCACTTGTGGCAAATGGTTAGTTCATACTGCTATCTCTCGCTGATAGTGTAATCGCACTATGTTTTTCTCAAAGAAATGTTAATATAGAACATTCCGGCAAAGATAAGCTTGTAAAAAACGGGCGTAATGCAACTTTGTATCTTATCTACATTTTAATATTTAAATTACGGTTCATAAAAACATGCTTTCTGGATTATTATTTCCTGGGGTAAGCTAGATATGAAAATGTACCTACGTGAACCGAATGACCAATATACCTATAAATGCTTATCGTCTATCTAGTCCATTTGATGTTTTTTCTCGTTGTCGTAATATGTACGTATTCGTTCACACAGTGCATTAAACATACTCGCAAGACAAAATGTTAAATAACCTAAACAAATAAATTTTAAAAATTGGAAACGGCTTTAGGACCACTTATTTTTTGCAACCTTTAGAAGATATTCTGTACCTACATTTTTAAATTTTAATTATGTATTCATTCCATAAACATATTTAAAATCTAATGATAACTAATATTATAAATTTATATTAAAATTGACCACAATGTATAAAAAAGTGAGATATAAAATGACATAAGTTTACCGAGTAGTATTTTTTTAGATAAGCGTCTTGTTTGCTTTTACGACAATTAGTTCATTGAGTAATTCAGATACTGCACTTAATCACTAATATTGGAAACATTTCGAAATTATTATACTGATCACAATTAATTTGTTTATAAATTAAACCAATTTATTCGACTGACAACGCAATAAATATTTCTATCTAATTATACGTGTAGGAAACTCAGTCATATGATATTATATCAACGAATTGTGTAACAACCTGCAATTAGGCTTGCTCTAGATGCAATCGGCAGATTGATACTTATGTGGTAATATTTCAAACATCTTTATGAGAAATTTTCAGCCCACATATTCCACTATAGGAGAACAGCATAGACATACTAACAACAATGCATATTTTTTAGTTACTACTTAACAAACCATTTAATATGATAATTGTGTGGTATCATATGTTTACTTTTCTAATAAGGTTTAAGGTTAATTCTAAGGACCTTAGAATTGAATTTTAAAAATTGACTGAATGTATCATACTATACCAATATTTGGTACAAAACTGTAAAATGTATTTATTTTTATCATTACAATACTATTTATTATTTCTCGTAGGAAAGGAATTCAACTCAATTATTAAACAATTAGAATTTAATATCTGATAATATGAAGAAAAGAAATGGAAGCTACGACATCCCACGCATTCGTTGCTCGTGGTCAGTGAAACAACTTTATCAACATAACGAACAGTCCCGCGTGACTTGTCGATTTATGTCTAGCATGACCAACATGTCGACTTTTTATCACGTGCGAGATGTCATACCAAAGACCATAGGGATGTGACATACTCTTTTTTACTGAACAATAATCGATTTTTCCATTAGGTATTTATTATTTTCTACAACACCTAGTTTTGCACTACCTTAACCTATTGAAATAAACAACTCCCTTTTTTTGGTCACTACCTAATCCCGTTTTAATAATATTAATCTGAGGACCATTCGTACGACGCCATCTAGTCCTTATGGGTACTAGATAACTGATACAAATACATATATATATGTATTTGTATCATTTATATATATACATATTGTACGTAGAAAATACCCAGACCGACAAACAATGGATCAATCGTGGATACAAATGTTTGTGCCATGCGAGGAATCAAACCCGCGACCATCGGAAGTAAGGCGATGTGCTAAACCGCTAAACTATCGAGGCCGTCAAATATTCGATGTTTTAGAATATTAATATCGATTAGAAAGATTTAGTAATCGTTTTTCCATACTCGATTATTTGTTCACTTCCCTATAGACCATTAACAGCAGGGTGTGTACACTAACTACATGCCTCGTTCAGAATCTAAGATTAGAAGGGTTCGTATGTAAGCTCCCGCTAGTAGTTGCTCCGGCAGTGACGTGCAGGCAAGCGATACCAGTTTTTAACGCTATAAATTCACGCGTTTTCACTTTGAGGTAACCAGACCAGACCAATAACTATAACGTGATTTAATATTTACCTACTTCATACTTATGAAGTATAACCGTAGTTAAAAGTATACATATAATACCGAATTCAACTGGATTAATTACTAGTTTTGTTTTTAAAGTAGTGATTATAATGACATTATTTTTCTTTCGTGTAATCTCAAAATATATGTGTAAGTCTTAAAATAACACACGAGTTATCTAATATGGTGAATAGCTGATTTCAAAAACACAAAAAATGAAGATGAAAGATTGTGAGAATTTGAGACTAATAGAACACTTTAAAATAATACATATCTACTCTACTTTTAAATAATAAACAATTTTGAAATATATGGGTAAATGTGGTTTTGTGAATAGTAATATACTATACTATTATTACCTATTATAATAATTTTTTGTTGTTGAAAAGTTGATAGGGGTATGAAATGCAAACTTATTAGATGCGGTGACCATAAATTATGTCTATATTTAAATAGATTTCGAAACATTATATGGAGGTAAATATTTTACACTTTAATGTTATTAGAAATATATAGTGGCTGAGTATTTATCGTTTATGTTATAGGTTACTTGATTTATTGTAATTTTAAACATGTAAATGCTATGGAATTGGCAGCATGAATTATTTAGTCTAGTTAGTTTAAAGCCTTATAAAATAGTATAATAAAATAGTCCTATAGTATTTATGTTAGATTTGTCTTAAAATTTAGTTAGCATGACTTCAGATGGAACACGACGGGAAAGGTAATTTTTCGAGCTTAACTTAATAATAATAATAATAATAATCTCAGGACAATTCACACAGCGCCATCTAAACCCAAGTTAAGCTAGCTAAAACTTGAGATGGTAAATTGCTTTTTTTGCTCATATCATATTTTCTTTGAATGTAGCACTTATGCTACTACAACAAAAATCTACTAAAATTAGATTCTAGAAAAGTTTCTAGAATCAGATTGAAGGTCATCACAAAAACTACGTATAAAAACTTGTTGTTGAATATAATTACTAATATGAATATAATTGAATAGAATAACTAGTTTAATATCGTGATATATCGCTATTACGACATTTACGGTCATCTGAGACTAGTATGAACATAAATGAACACCACACCTATTTATACTTATAATACTACAAATAGGCATTACTAAACAGATTTATGGGTACTATAAAACAGAGTTTATGACAATAATTATAAATTTTATGATCTATGACCAGACACTATTCTTCGTGATAACTCTACTGAGACAGTTAGTTAGATATTGACTACGCATCACATAAAACAATACTTACAAAACTAAGTATTGTACTGAGTCCATAGGTATGTTCATATACCCAATCGATTAAATATATAATCGATTAGCTGTTTACATCACTAGTTGATCCGATACATACCTACTCGTAAATTACATCCAAAATTAAATAAAATATTTAATGCAACTACTTAAAAACATAGTTAAATGTTTAATATATAATTTGAAATTATTGTTTTTAATAAGTTTGAAATATGCCGTGGAAATAATAAGGGTTTTTAAAAGAAAGTAGAATTGACTCCGATTGACTGAGGTAAGGGTAATAGTGGTCATCTTTAGCCGCAAGTCAAATAAGAAAAAAAATCATATCATAGAGTTCTATGATATGAATTTTTCGACGCGTAGTATTGATGAAATAATTTTAATAATATGTATGATATCTGTTTATGATACTTTTAACATTTGTGTAAAAAAAGTCTTAAAGTCAACGTATTTAAGAATGGATTTATAGTTTTATATATGTTCTATTGTCTTGCATGTGTGTCAAATGCATGGTATTTTGCGTATTTTTTCTTTGTTATTGATTGTTTTTATATATTACTGGCTGCCCGTCCCGACTGCGCACGAGTGCACATATATTATACGTATCAACCTTACTCTTGAATCACTCAATCCCTTACTAAAAACTGCGTTAAAATCTGTTGCGTAGTTTAAAAGATACGTCGACTGCATTTTATACTATTTAAAGAGTATTGAAAAATATAGTTTCGAGTAGGTATAGAGGAGTCTCTATATATATTATAAATTTATCCTCATAATTGTGCCGAATATCACACTTCTCCGTTTGAGAAAATTTCATTAAAAGGGATACAAATATTCATGTTCTCTTTCACATATTCATATTATGATAACAATATAATCATTCCAATCGATATTCCACTGACACCAAAACCATCACAGTATCGTGTCTCAGAATAACGAACTCCAACTAGACGGGACAATAACGACACAACTCATTAAACATACAATCTTAAAAGTATTTTAATGGATCCGACACGCTGATAAAGTATTATTACATAAGGGAAATACATTATCGTGTTGGCACCGATAGGCAAATCAAATATTTCTCCAACTGTAATATTGATACAGCTGACTGTGCACGTGGCAACGCATGCTGCTAGTATATGGTCTACTCTGCTAACAGAAATATGTTGGTCCCAATGTTGGACAGACAAGCAAGCTGTAGGGTTTTCAAAAAAATACATTTTGGAATCGACTTTGTAAAATGTCGTCCACGTGAGTTACCTCAGACTCACGTATTTCAGTCATTAAGCAAATTGCTTTATAGACCGTGATTGTAGTTGAGATGAAACAGTGAAATTAAAGGATAAGATGCATGACTTCTCAGTCCTGAGGAATGACAATGTACGAGTAATATCACGGACGTCATATGATAACGTGATATCCGTATCGCTGTTCATATGTTGTAGACGACTGCTACTTCTCTGTAAGTCGGCTTACGATTCCAACTATGCACTATTCTTCATCTAAGATTAACTAAGGTATGTGGGAAAGGGGAAAGGTCCTTCCCATGTTCTAAATTACATAGTGCATGTCTTGTTGGTCGCTGACATAAATAAAATAGAAATACTAACAAAGGCACTTAGTATACGCATTAAAATGTTTTATTAAACTTATTAATAATGATCTGTACTCTCGTGCTAATGATGACTGTAACTACGAGTATGTCTTTCTGGCACATCACAAACCTTAAGTTTCTAAATAATTTATTTGCACTTTACCAATTAGGTATACAAAATATTACTAGCAAGATTGTGCCAATGTTGGAACAAAAGTTTTTAATTGGAGTTGACCATTATACCAAGTTATCAAATAAAGATCCCTGATAACAATTATGTACCATGAAAACTGTTATCAGTCATCTTAATTTTATTGCTCCAAAATTGTAATTGAGCAATCTATTCATAATATTGATACTAGATAAATCGGTTTCTGCATGTTTATAAATAAACTGCGAGCGTTAATTATCTACATATTAATTATGATTCGATTACTTAATTTATGACGATAGAAAATGTTAACGAGACGTTTTTGTTAACGAGATACTACAATGAGCGGCAAACAGTCTGAAAGGCCAATGATGGAAAATGAATGCCATTTTCATGGGATCTATCTATAAACATCGTCGACTCAGCTTCACTGCCCTAAAATATTTACTACAGAAATGTGTAATATAATTACTTTAAATGAGTTTAGAATCCTGGATTAAAATATTTATATACTAATAGGTGAATAAGTAATTACACCCAAGGTATCACCCATTAGACAGAAATACGTGGTCGTTGCAGTAATGCTTAATTATCATTTAGTATTTTATTTTGTATATACTGCTTATTTATTGTTGTTATATTTATTTTTAATTTATTTTGAAAGCATGTTTTTTTTTATTTTAGCATCTATCAGAAATGAATATTTTATGCGAATATGGTATTCAAAAACATTTGTGGCATGTATGTTAAATAAATAATGTTGTAGCGCGCAAAGCAAATGTTGGCGAATGTTTGCTTACGCGAATGTGCTTACTTTATCAGCCGTATGTACTCGGTATGTTTTGTTTATTGATGCATCTGCCGCGTTGAAGAAGTGAATTTGTAATGATATAAAATATTTAAATTATATTTTACATTTTTACGATAACTGTATAAAACTCGGAGATCAGTAGTATCGGTAAAACGAGACATCTTTCCTCAGTGAATGAGTCTAATATCTATACTTTTAATCTACTTCTCCTGACTGTACTTACCTTAATATCTTCCAACAGACGGTCTAATTAAATAAAATTTATTTCAATAAAATTTATTTTTGAATTTCAAATATAGATTTTTTTTGTGACAAACATCCACGAATTCTGCAAGTACTGAAATAACGTTAAATAATACTAATACGAAAATAGTGAATTAAACTTTTTGTACTATGCATGATTTATATGAAAATTACAAAAAAAGTATTTTTGTATTTTAATGAATACTATTATTCAGTTTCTGAAATACTACCACATATTTTGCGATTATACAATAAACGATAAAGGTGCATTCACTCTCTGCATAATATTTTAAGTGTAACAAAATATAAAACCTATGACTGTATCCGAAATGTACCCAAAAGTTACGCTAAGCAAAGACTTAGATGTTTGTCTATATTACAAAATTTATAATTGATACCCTATCGCTCTTATAATAAATTGTTATTGGTTTACTTTATTGAAACTTCCATTGAAGTTCCAAATTTAACTTTTATTAAAATAAACTTCCCGAATCTTCCTAAATTGTCATTTCGTTTCAACACTGTTGTTGTAAAGTGATTTATAAATTTATAATAATGGTATATATTATATACCTACTTACTTGATTTATATTAGAATAGTCTATATTAATTCAAAGACAATTAGTTTCAATGACAATTAAATATAGGTATTATCCGCATTTATAAAAGTGTGGTATAAAAAAAAAATCTAATAAAAGATTTATCTCTATCTACACTTTATCTCTCATTCTTGATGAATGACGATTACTGTACATGCTTGAGTATTACAATGTAATAATAATAATCCTAGATGATGATGAATTTACACAACACCATCTTATACCAAGTTAGCAGAGCTTGTGTTATAAGTAGTCAACAACTAAAAGAATACTTAAGTATATATTTTAGTAAATGCATACATAATATACATACAAAAAACATACCAATACAAGCAATCGGATGAAAGGCAATGCTAGACCGCTATTCCTACCACCGAGAACACATTTTTGTATTCTGTAATGTTTGTATACATCTAAATAAATTGCCGTAAAAATACAAATTTTTTTATTTCGAATATAGTTATTTTGTGACATAGACATTCCCTAATTCCAAGCACTGACTAAAGTAACGGTGAATAATTAGATAAAATCAGTAACTTTATATATGCTTTTTTATTTAATTTCTTAACAGCTCATATATGCCTGCTTTATTAGGACATACACCAATATTAGTGTTCGTACAATAATTACATTCACATACTGTTAATTGATGCAAACTCAGTTTCGATTTATTAACGAAACGGCTAATGAAATATTTGCAATAGCACGCACCTACTCACAATTGGTTTCTCACTTCAGAATCTGTGCTAATAACTGTTTCAGCATACTTATCACGTGACCCAATGTAGTATTACGCACTGTCATACCTATATCTGTAATATTAGCAAATTTCCACTAATCTGCTTAAATATGCCGGATATTTGCAATATTTTATATGCAATAATTTGATAGCAGCATAAAAAGTAAACTGATATATTCCAATATCACTGACATTAATTTTGAATCATATCGATACACCAATATAGAATCCAACAATATATTATATCTACTGATTTTCTTCTTTGAGTGAAACCACTAAGCCATCTACTTAAAAAGAAACTAAAAATAGTGTTGTTTGAAATGGTTAAAGAAGGCAATAAAATTACGTATAAAAAACTTCTTGACACAAACCACATAGTAGGGTATCGTTTAATTAATACAATTAAGAATCAAACACGCTTTATTTAGAATTTTCTAGAAAAACGACATTAAAAATAACTGCGTATATTATGTGACAAACTAATGTATTTTCAGCTGTGGAATAATAAATAGAATTGATGATGAATGATACATCAGAACATTATGTTTAAGACCATACCAAATTATTATTTTCCCATTTATTCATTAGCCTTTTTTAAGACGACAAAGGGTATAGTATATTAATATATAAATAAAATACAAGTATAAGATATATGATTTAATATATCTATTGTTATAATAGATTCCTCTTTAATATCTTGACTGTCTGGAACAAAACCCAAATGTTTGTATTGGTTTTTCTCTGACAAATAGCTTAAACGCTGGGAACAGCTTGCGTCCACGTCCACTCGGGATTTCTATTTATTCCATTCTTATTTAACAAAAGACGGCATTAATCTTCCCTTCGAGGCATGCGAAAATGTCCAATAGAATAATAAGTATTTACAACTTTAATATTAAACTAAACATGACCGAGGTCTCGTATTGTTTCTCTTGAAAAGGGATTTTTAGTAATAAACGTTCATCGTGTCATTTTTGTAGAAAAGCGTCTGCGTACGTCTGTTTTTCCAGATTGTATCGCCATGAAACAATTTATGTTTTAGTATATACGATTGTTAAATTATAAGATACTTAAACAGCTTAATCAGCTGTAGCCTAACATAAGCAAAGATAAAACATAGCATTATTTCTTTAAGTAACTTTAATGCCTATAATTCAAAATGTAAAAGTACCTTTGTATGTAAGTCGATTATGATGATACAATATTAATAAATAACTGTTATTATCTTGACAACGTAACTACCATGTTTACAACAAAACATATGTGGGTATTAGGTAGTTAATAATTAAATCGACTTATTTAGAATTCTATAAATACTCGCGTATACACTAAGGAGTGCCAAGCACGCCCACAGTGCATTAATATGCTTAAATAAAACCATTCAATGGTAAATATCGTAATAGCAAAACCTTAAGACTATTTATAAGTGACATAACTGAGAATTTTGTCACTCAAACATTTCGCTGGAAGGTGCAATGCAACAATTATATTTGAACAAAAATAACTACACACATTTATTATGAGAACACATAATACCTATCTATTGTATAATTCCTATATAATTGTGTACAAAAAAGATTACCTTCAATTGCTAACCTCCTTTTGACAGTAGGGATACAATATATTACAATTCTCGTAATGTCATATGAGGCAACGAATGACGTAATATAAGTATTCCTTTTTTGTTATCACGACCAAAAACGCTGATAAAGCAATTAACTTCAACAAATTTATTTAATTGTCATAGTACTCTTTTTACTACTTTATGAATTTAATCTTTCTCCCAATCACAATATTTAAAAATATAATGACTTCATTTTGTTACATCTGACACAGTAAACGAGCCTTGACGTGATTAATTATCTGATTTTCATTAAATTACCGACCATAAAATATGTTGGAACATTATCTGCATTAACGACGCGTTCTTTCAATGGCTGGTTACTAACATAACAATACAGGCTAACGATAAAACCGAGTAAGGATAAGTAGTTTTCCATGTACCACGTAAATAGTGTCGTCTACGCGAAATATGTCGACACCTCTATGTAAACCTCATTTGTTTGAAATCTTGAATATCAATAAAGTGTTAGGGGACACAATTGAATCGATGCAATTACAATCTGAAACAAATATTGATCTGTCCGGCGCTTTAATAAAAATCAAAGAAACCTGTGAGCGGTGAGCTCATCAAATTCGTATCATATTCTGGTATTCACGATTTGCACAGACATTTTAACGTTCATTCGAATTTAATTTTTTATTCCCATTGAGACGATACGATTCCATCGACACGTCGCAACCAGACGCAATAAAATGGTAACGACTCTTGCGTTTACATGTCTTGAGTAGAAAAAATGGCTGCTTTGCTCTCAGGAAATGCTGAATTTCCTATATATAACCTTGAACTTTTGTATATAAATATATAAAGGTGTTATTAAACTATTGAGTAGAACAATAAATATACGAAATCACGTTTTAAGTCTTGTCTTATTTAAATTGTAGAAACTAGTAAGAAAATACCAAGGAAATGTTTAAATGCTGACAATAAAAATGTGTACAATATTTTTAGTATGTGAAAATTAATATTAAGGTTCCATAAAAATATCTTCAGTACATATATTACGTGTATTCTATGTGTGTATAAATTAAAACGCCTGAACTCTTCACAATACCGTGGTATTTGACGTACACAATATGGAATGTTCAGGACGTGACATTAATTCACGCGAGAAAATATCTCAAGACATAAAATTTTTCAGAAGCCTTCACACCATGTGTACGGCACTGTCTATACGCATTCGAATTCTATGAATACCTTACGAAGCATGCGAATCATTTTCAATACCTTCTGATTTTGAGATATTTTGCTTTGTAAAGATTAATAAATTGCTCGCTCCATGAATACCTCGGAGTACGGTACAGTATCGACAATAACAAAGTTGCAAGCGTAATAAATGCTGCAGATTTACATAAATCTCCGGTCTTTTGACTGTCGAATACTGATGAGAAGACAACTTTGTTTAAAAGTAATCACCGTGATGACATAAAACTATAATTTTCTTCAGAACGTCGTAATCTCGACATCTATTCAACATCGAAAATCAATACCTCCATTCATTGTAAACATTGTCGAAACTGACGAGATGAAAAATATTACGATATTATTAGTCCATTCCCTTTGATATTATTCCTGAATGCATTGGATTATACCAAGAGATTATAAAGTGATGCGATCGGACAAACCAAACAGGGATTGAAAAACAATAAATATATTGCGCACATTTACGCAGTTTTATTGCTTGGGTAGGACAAAATTGTTGTCTCAGACCATTGTGGTTCGTTGCGTCAATATTAATGTATGTATGATACTATACATAACACTACGCATAATATTATATTATCCAAAATATAATTACATAATGTGGCTATTTTGTTTAATAATATAATTATTATTTACTTGTAGTAGGTACGGAGTATAACATGCAGTTTGATACTAATATGCAGCTAATCATATACATGTATATATTTTGAAAAGGATAGTGCCTTTTACGAAATAGTATGTACATTCCAATTAGAAATGACTGTTTACAAATTCAATTTTATATTTAACTAGTATCAGATCGTAGTATTGTATATCTTGTTGAAGCTAATTGGATTAGCGGCGGAGTTTCTCATTTTTGCTCAGCCTCACAATTCTCCACTTTACTCAACGCTCCCTGTGTATTTAATTTTTATCTATTCTATATTATATTGCATTTTACTGAGGCGAAAGCCGGCGACGGCGAAATATAATAGGAAAAGTTTCATTTGGCTAATTAAAAATAAGCCACCCCTGGGAACAATCTAGATTTATAGTCATTATTCAACCTTTATGTCTGCTATTTTATATGAATGCTCATTTGCAGACATTACGCTTTTTAGTTGAGACAAAGAACGATAGGACTATATTGACAATAAAGGTAACAGAAATCTTGGTGCTTTTTTAAAAAGTAACAAAATAAAATAATTTATCGTATCGATTCGATTACTAAGACTCTATAACTAAGAAAGTTTCTAAATGAACAGAAACTATGTAGATACGACAAATTACCTTAAACAGTTAAAACATCATTCTTTTTAACAGATGCGAGTTTTAAAGTACTTTAATTGATGTGTATTTGATACTTTTTAGTCGTATCTCGTTCACGCTAAAAGGGCATATTGACGTGGGGCGACACCCCATGCAGCTCTTTAATTATTACGTCACCTTCATTTCGGAAACTTTTAATGTGTGTACATTCGTTCTGCGGGACGTTAAGTACTACGACGCTACAAGCGCACTTGTTCCTCTCTTGTCCTCGTTGAAACGGGCTCTTTTTACTGTTGTTGTTTGAACATCGAATCAAACGACCAAGACCGCGATTAAATTTATACAAGACTGAATTTTGAATATACTGTAGACGTTGTTCAAGTGCTTTATTTATTTTCGCCCGTTTTCAGGCTGTTTCATGATTAGAGAATATACTCTTTACGGAAATTGCGAGTATATACATCCAGCATTTTGACTATTGAAAACAAGTTTGCCGGCTGCCAAGTTTCCCTGCGCTATGTAAATTCAGTCGACGTAATTAGAGGAAGCTACGATCGTCTGCTTCAGTTAAATAGCCCGTCTACCCGTGTTAACTGACACTAGACGAGACCGAATCGCTTTCTGACTATTCCTACATCTGCGGTTGCACTCCGTACCGTAATAGACATATCTACCTACCCCGAGTCGTCAGAAAGTTTTATGTGTTGGTTTACTACCTCGCCGAGTCATCGTAGACAACTGTAAAAGGCGACGATTGCGAGACAAAGCGTGATCGGATTGAGTAAATAAATAGTCTGCGTTAGAGTGCTCATCAATCTCGCAGTGCAAGAGTAAATTGCACAAGTTTGCAGCCCTGTAACGCTCCGGGTTCGTTGTCCGCGACCTGCAACCTCACTAAACTTTCGTGAGCGCGACACTTAACAATTTAATTGTTACTCATTAGTCCTAAGGCGACGAGTCTAGCGCTGTTTAATTAACCTCGCAATTCATAGATACTTAGTTTTGCGCGGTAATTTTTCATTTCATTCAATGAAGTACTTCATGATTAATTCGTATCTATCGTCAGTACACAAATCGTGTATAGGTTTTGCATCCTGTTTGCTGAGTGAAATCAATCTTACTGGTTTCATGCAAATGGAACAGGAACAGTAATATTAATATTTGGACTGTTATATGTGTCACCTAAAGGACTGATGATTGTAATTTAGAACGATAGAACGACGAGAAACCCAAAATATTTAAAGTAATAAATATAATACACTGGTCATGACGTAGTTGAAAGTTAGGTGGCCCACCCCAGACCGCTCGCCTCTTGGCAAACTGCATTGCACTATTACTGCAAATCATACTCGGTTTGTTTGCGTAGGTCAACGCTCTCGCCGACTACGTTTTATGTGTTCCTGGTGTCACGACGTCACTCTAATAATAGACAGGAATGTCTAACATCAATATTATGCACATTGGTATGCGCAAGTTCCTTACTTATGCGCACTGCATTCTGTTTCATATGATTATTGTGTAGGCAATCAGCAGTACATTTCAAATTATAATGAAACAGCTAAACAATAGGCGGCGGGACTATTTCCAAAAGTAGAACAAAGCTCTATGCTTTGTTAACAGGGCTAAGAAAATGGAAATTAGCGCGTCACGCTTTGACAGTTTATAATATACTTAATTAAGACACGACGACGGTGGGCCTATGCAGCAACTGTACTTGTTAAACTTTCATTATTATTCTCTCTCACAAATTGCTCGTACGTGAACGAATCACAATCGATCTCTGCGGCGCTCGTGAGCCTTTGTTTGACTTCGACTCCGAATTCAGCGTAATTGCCTTTCAGCCTTTCATTATTCAACTTTATGCAGTCATTTACTTGCGTTATTACGAAGGGAGAGTTGCTGCGGTAAGTGTCGTGGGTGGATGCATTAATCGTAATATGTAAATGTGGGGATATGAAATATTGAAATTGCGTGGTTTTACAATAACGTCTGTGCTCATAGCGAACAGGGTCGACCTTTTGTTTTCGAACCGAAAGTTGTTGCTAAACTGCGAGCTGGCATTTCTTAAGCTTTCATTTGACATTTTAGAGATGAAATCTTTTGTTAGTTTGATCTTATCCATGAATTACGTTTTACGTAAGACTTCTTTTAATCTAATGTAGTCGTATATATTTTCTTTGTTGAAATAAGATTTTAAACAGAACATCAGATTCAATTTTGGTTTTTCTAAGTTAGATGTCAAAAAGAAGTTGCTGATCTTGTAAATTTTATTTCAGATCGAGGATGAAGGAAACCACGGCAATGACGAGACGCGACTGTTCATTCTCTCCACTTTGGCTGGTCAACACAAGCCAAGAGTATCTTGTGCTCTGTGCAAAGAAACTCTCCACGTATTCGACCGGTATCCGTTGGTCGATGGCACTTTTTTCCTCACTCCATTGCAACACAGCAACGGCGCTGTTGAGGTAATTATTTTAGTAATAAATAATAGCAAAGTGGTACGGCTTAAATATTTTTATATTAACACT
This sequence comes from Achroia grisella, assembly GCF_030625045.1. Taxonomy (NCBI): domain Eukaryota; kingdom Metazoa; phylum Arthropoda; class Insecta; order Lepidoptera; family Pyralidae; genus Achroia; species Achroia grisella. The sequence goes on along the minus strand of NW_026712979.1, from coordinate 5,389,837 downwards.
GTTTTCTCTTATCTGCAATGTTTTTATATCCCACGAGATTTCAAATGCAGATTATGTAAATAACTTTGTACAGTTGTAAATCGACATTCAAAAACCCTGAAATTAATCATATCATTCCTTTCAGTACGTTACAAAACTATATTTACATTAAAAATACATAACATAAAATATTCTATGTAAAAATATTATAATTTTATTTATGTTATATTCAAAACTTAGGTACATTTAATATTAAAGTTCTAAATAATTTACCTAATTTAATCGAATTGAAACTATATGTATTTTACAGCACTATAAGAAATTGTATTCCCCTTCTAAACTTCGCTCTTACTGTAACCGTTTTTATTTTAAATACTAAAATATTTATTTCTTCGCAAACTTAAATAAGATCTCGCGGAGTTTGTTCAAGTCTACAAAATAAACGTCCCCCTGTTCGCGACGTAACGTTCGCCGCCCGGGTAACTTCTCTCTCGTTGTTTATTTAACGTATTATGACTTGTATGTTTGTTTGATGTTAGAATTACCGTACAGTTTTCTTGCATTCCTACCACAGAAACTTTATTCCTTAAATATTACAAATCTTTTTTAACCTTCAACCACTGATGCTTTTAGTATGCCAATCGATGTTACCATCAAACTGACTTATGTATATTACCTGAAAGCTAAAATATAAATGTTTTATAAAAAATATTATACCTCTACTATAATATTGTATGCTACTATAATATAGTCTATCTTTGCCCGCAGGTGAAAGTCGAGGGTCGTACGCAGTATTTAACATGCGTATGCATGGGTTGCCTTGAGCGATGTGATCCTGAGCGCACCATCAGGTGTCGGTTTTGTGGACAGAAATGGGACGGCTCATCTCTCGTACTGGGCACCATGTATTCATATGACATTTTTATGGCCACGCCATGCTGCGCTGAACGATTGAAGGTAACTTATATAATAATTAAAGAATTTTGTTACTTAATTTTTTTTGTTATTAAACTTATTTATATTGTTGTTTTTATAATTTCATTGTTAATCTACCACTTACTTTTCTTTTTCTACAGTGTAACACTTGCTACAAGCCGCTCCTGCATCCTCATCAACGGCTGAATTACTCCGACTATTCGCATCCACTGACGTGCCCACACTGCCGTACACTCGACGCGCACTTCGTGAAGCCAATCGCCTACTGCTTCACAAAACGGGCCTTCCCAATCTATCAGCAGTGGCCATAACAGTCGGCGGTGCCGGGACACTCTCCCGGCACCCCTCCTGCGTCTGTTGACACCTGGAATGTTACTCCATCGCCTCCTCGGCGAGCGTCGCCCCCTGCTTTACGCCCTGTTATTAATACGAGTATGGCATCTCGAGCGCCCGAACCGCCTGTTGAAGAACCTGCTTCAAAATACCTCACCCCAACCCTGGCAAGCATTACCGAGTCTCTATCATTACTTGGTCTGACTCCAGAGACATTAGCGATGAGCTTCGGCGAATCGCTAGCTGAACGATATCTAGCGAGTTTGCGGCCGAAGACATCAGATCGCGCTAACGTAGGCGGTTGCGGAAGTCTCCGCCGTACTCCTTTCGCAGAACCCTCGAATCTGCAGCTGTTCTCAAATGACTTCATTGATTATTTAAATCAAATCGCGTAAACTGTGGTGTCCATTGGACTTTTCTCTTGAACTTTTATTCGCGTCAATGTGACGCTAGGTATAATTTCTGTTAAATTAAGTTGGTATTATTGAAAATAATTTTATGTGTCGGTTTAAATCATACTATTGATTTTATATTTAATTTTATTCTGCACTTTGTTGATTAGATGTTGATTTTTATCGGAAGTAATAATTAGCGATATAGCAAACACCAGAAATTGCATTTTTTTGTTCTCGATTGAATCTTTAATGAAAGTAATCCTTTTGAAGGAACTACAGCGAGTCTTAAATTATTACTACAATTTCAGTGATACTTTTGGCCCTATCTGATAGGGTTGTTTTGAGTGGTGTGTTGTTTAGTTCAATTTAGTTTATTAGTTATGTTTTATTTTAGCAAAATTTTAAACCTATCTTAAGTGTTATACAATATTTTTGTAGGTTTATTGCGAACTTTTATTTCCTCCCACCAAAATGGCACTTTAAGTAAAAATTCTACTTAGAGATGCCATGTTAGTTTATTGTCTCTAATATCATTTTCATTTACTTACATATAATTTAAACAATAATAATGGTAGAGGATTTTAATTATAAGTCATTGCTGTGTCACCAATAATATGATTAGCTTGTCTATATCTATTATAATTATTGTAAGGTTACGTGTATCGTGGACTTGTTGTTTTTTATTTTCTTCTATATTATAACTTATTGACATCTCAGTGATTAGAGGCGTAATGAAAAATAAATTCAAACCTATGGAAATGTAAAAAAAAATCCTGATTTCTAAATTGTGCCATATCAAATAAAGAAATGACTATTTGGTTGGATGTTTAAAACCAACTTGGATGACCACTAATCATTGAGAAAAAATAACTTCTTGTTTCTAATTTTTATTACTGCAATTTAAAACGTGGAGGCGATATTATTTTTTGTTGAATTCTTCGAAAGTTTTCTCTATCTTCATAGGTTTAAGGGTTTTATTGTAATGATTATGGATGTCTATTTATTTGTAAGTTAATAGCGCTTTCGACATTTATAAGCGTATATAAGTGATGTGCACATTTACTCAGTAATTGTTTAACGTTAACGATTTAGATAAGGTTTTTATACATTTGATACTTATTACTCGCAAAGTGATTACAAGTGATAAAAACATAGTACTAGTGCGTGTATAGTGATAAATATAGTGGTGCGGATTAAAGGCGCGTAAAGTACGGCTCGTATGAACTCCAGCGCAACGTGATACCAGCGGAACTATTACCGGGTACGCTGAATGTTAGGCAATAATTCTAATAAAGACTTGACACTTTTTATAGGTAAAAATTTTTGCATTATTCCTTCTAAATCGAAACTGCCATTTACCTTTTACTAAACTTGTAGTTGGAGTATTTGTTGATAGTGTTGTCATAATTGTTTCTATGTGACTGTGGGGTAATAAGAGTTCGTGCACACAGAAATGATACCGAACACTTGATATGAATACTCCTGTTCTTTTTTGGACTAAATACGACATCGCTCGTATTTGTTGCGTAGTTAGTAGGGCGAATATCATCCGCACGTCATCACGCTATCATCCGCATCACTGCACCTCATTATTCGTCATCTTTGTCATCAGACACGGTTTGAGTGGTCGGCGCACTGGCTTAACTAAATCCTTTCGATATCAGTGTTAAAGTAATACGTAGATAACAGTTGAATACGCGTTATATTTAGTAGATACCTTTTTTGTTGAACTGTTTTTAAAATTAATATTTCAAAGACACCTAGTGTGCTGACAAATTTAAAGTCAGAATGTTGTACTAAACATAATCTAGTTATTAGATAATATTCCTTGTCATCTACAGCACTATTTCTCTCGCGTTGGATTTTAGTTGCCAGTCGCCTAGTGTGGTTGTAATACCTCTTAGATATTTAATATTAGTATTCTCAGCTTCGAATTACCTATTTAATAGTGACCATTAATAATACACTTTTATATCTTTCTCGACCAACTGTACAACTTGTTTATGCTTCTGTACCTACATAGGGATTATTGTGAATTATTGCCAATATATGATACATAACATTTAACATAGCATGATATAATAGTATGTAAATATGCCGTTGTAATACACTAAGATGCTTTTAAAATGTATTATGAGATATATTACATAGTATGCATATACTAGTTTAACAGAAAATCGATAGTACATAATTTCAACAATATCAAATATCCCTAATTGTTTTACAAACCAACCGAACTGTAATGCCATCACATAAATGTTATTCAATTTTAATTTTATTGAAGGTTGCTCGTTCTAATATAGAGTTATATTTAAAAGTTTTTATGTACATTTATCTTGATGTACGTACCCTGTAAAAATATTTGATAAAAAGAAATTTGTAACGAGCTGTTGTTGGTATATTTAGGAAAATATTAAAATACCAGATCATCTGATGGTGAGCATGTACAAATAAAAGTGCGGTGTCATTACAGTTCGTATAATTAGTGAAGGCAACACAAATTATAAAAGAAAAACATATTTAATAGTCAATACAAATCCATCTAAGTAGATGTATTAATTATCATAGAACTTAATGAATCAGAGTGAGAGTTCGTCGACTCCCTTTCCGGTACAAATAAAAATATTTTAAAACATATACGACCTATTTCCTCATTCATATAAGGCTGTTTTTTTATATAAAATTTTGATAAACAACATTACCTCTATGAATACAAAAGTAGTAAATTATAATAAGAAAATTAAATACATCTGATTTAAAATTTTATCCGGTATTTAAAAAGAAATATACTCTGTTTTGCAAAGTGTGACATACACGGTAATATAACTTCTCAGTGTATATCATTACTATAGTAACATATTCTATATAAATGTCTATAGATAGTTGCCTATTATAGCTACGTGACATACCAATATAGATTTTAAACCGTATCAAATTAAGAGTATAATAGTATATTTCTGCATTTATCAAAAGTTATGGTGTACGTAAAAACTTACTCACATTAACTTAGATAGAAAAAAATATTTCTACATCCATATTAAGAAATATACAAAGAATAAATTTAACCTACTTACCTTACCTGTTCTATAATATTAATTTTAGTCTTTACGGCCAATAAGTTTAATCGAGAAACAGGAAAGAAAAGATATACATATATATTTAGTTCTTCCCTAAATTTTACAACCGTACTATTATATATTAACGATAATCGATGTATGTGTTTGATTATTCATATTTTAGTCACTTAGTTATTTCATCAGTTAAAATAAATGTAATTACCCAAACGTTGCCAACTTTCTTAGTTTATTTGCATATGTTTGTTAAATTTTTGTAATTAATGACAATTTATTTAGACACCGACATGCAGATTTCTTCACAATGAATTTTAGTGTGGTGTAATTTAGTGAATTGCTTAAAAGTACAAAGAAACACGTTTGTTACTTTTGCAAATTTTAATAAAATAATACAAATACATATTAAAGTAACACACATCTAGATAATCTTTACTTAATAGCTGTATCTCCTTATATACATCGCAATTGTTTCACCTCACAGTGATAACCGTTGCATTGATTTTTAAAGTAATTTTGTTTTATGTTAAAAAATTTAGAAGGAAAATTGTTATTTATATTAATATAAAAACTATACGTATTAATTTTTTGTATTTGATTAATTCATCGCGTATTTTATCAAACGCTATTAGAATTCGTACAGTCGTACATAGAAGCACACTATAATTAGATTTATCATTCGGCATAATATCCCTTGGACTATAAGGTATTGTGTCTTGCTTTTGAATAGGTTAATATTATTTCCCTCGTAGTTATTATTTAGGTACTTAGGTATTTCTTTAGATAACGTATGAATGGATCGAGTGTTTGTGGTCACACTAAACATTAATTTAGTCATACTTGCATTCTTTTAATTATAATAATTATTGGTAATTATAATCTCGTGCCAAGCGAGTTTTGTTATTGAATCGTGTACATTCTGGTCATTTGCGTTGTTCGGAAGGCAACGCTTATAGGTATGAAATTATATTAAATTCCCGTGATATTGTCTAGTTAACATACACACTCGGTGTAATTGCGGCCATTCTCACTGCCGGCTTCCAACATTTAATGTTTTGCAATAGATCGGTCTACATCATATAATTCTGTTGCAATGCACCCATGGTTCTAATTTTCGTGGATAAATGCTAAATAAACGGTTTTATGCTTTACACGTTACTTGACTAGGCATAAAATCGTAGGAAACATAGACAATATTATTATCGATTAGTATATATTAGTCGATACTAATATTACAGTCACAAACATCACTAAAGTCAGAATTTTATGAGTAGACACGTACAATCATCGCGTCAATAAAATGTTTTACAGCGTAACGGTTAATAATTTGTCAGTGACAATGTCAATGTGACATTCAGTATCCGACATGATACCCAGCGTCCATTCTAAGCTCAAAATTATCCAAACCCATTGGCTGATTCTAGTATACGGCTGTTATTGGTTAGTGAAAGATGCAAATCAAAACGTGTTAATTATATTTTGATACTCGATGTTTTCTACATTAATGTAGTAAGTTTGTATTAATCTTTTGTACTGTGTAGATAGGGTATTACGGGATACGTCTCGCTTCACCGCATTCATTAGTCGCGAGTTCCGACGGACCATAATATGATACGCAATAAAATCTGTTTGCAACGTTTGCATTTTCATTGTTAGACTGATTATATAAATGATGGAATATCTCGGAACTAATGCATGCGGCGAATAAAGCGGCAGGTGATATTACAGTAATTTCTCATTAGCTACAGAAATTCAATGCGGCAGTTCGTAAACTACGTAGAAATTTTGAATTATCGTATAACTCAGTAGCAACGGCACAGTTGGGCCTATATAACAGACAGGTGTCAGTTGACTTTGGTATAGCTAGCGAGCCCACATTGTGCCCATTCTATACGATACACCCAGGCTTCAATTAAGTCAGTAAACAGTTTTATGAACGTGAATCACAGCTATCAACATGTATGGACATCTAAATCGGTGATAATATTACGAATTGGTTAATGATAATAATTAAGTTATTGCGTGGCAATTAGTAATATAACGATTTTTCTACATAATGCGCGGGGTGCATCAGGGTATGAGTGTCATAATTTGTATTAAACTTAAAACTTTTGTACTTTCGTAACGATAAAAGTAATTTAGTGATATAACATTTTTCTATTAATATAATGAATAAATTTAAACATCAAGTAATATACGTTTTTTTACTGGAAATTTTAGATGTAGTATTTTTATAAGACAAAACGAAACTCAAGTTTCGTACGTGTATCACAGCGATAATAGTTATTATGTAAGACCGTTTGTTCGTCCAATTCGAAGGAGCAATCTTGGACAGTCATAATTTTGTATGGATTTTGACTTAATAGATGTGATATGACATGCGTAAGATTTCTTCTTATTATTAGACGATCAAGCAAGAGGTCATTGTGTATTTAGGCTAGTATGTCTACTTGCAATTTCTATTTGATCAGATGCTTTGTAAGTTACTTCATCCTTAAGAGTAATTGGCTTACATACATTTTAAAAAGTACTTTCAGCTGCAGTTTTAATCGAGTTGACATTTTTATTATTTCAATACGTAATTCGAACATATTCTTGTTTGACAAGATACGTTCCAAACACAAGATGCCATCGTAGTGTGTAGTAATACCAAAAAGTAGCAGCTGATATTTTAATTGAATAAATAATTGTCATTCGGAAGTATTTCAACAAAGCATTTTTTTAAAAGCATAAAATGTAACTGTGTATGTTTGGATGAATGAAACTAATTATTATAATTTTAAAATTCCATTACACGTTTAGATACACCACTACGGTTGACATGTAAACGTTCTTCTATGATGATCTCTTTTTAATTTTATTTACAATTTCTCTGGAATATGGAATGAGGAAGATTGAATTGTTAGAATGTTTAGAAGCTCAGAAAGGAAACGCCAATTGATTAATTTTAAGTAATTATTAAGTGCTTAAAGTAATCCTAAGAGACGTTTATAAATAAGTATTCGCTATTATATACCATTGAAAAAAAAACATTATTTTTAAAACTTCGATACGTCTCAACGTATATTTTTGTATAATCACAGTCGATGCGTAAGGAATTGGCACAAATAAAGTATAGTTTACGTAAGAGTATTCTGGTTATAATAAAGAGAAATTCCATTTTTGTAACGATTTAAAAAATATTGAGAAAAAAGCTATTAATTTGTAATGATAGTGAGCGTTGTATTGTCTATTTTGTAATGTTGGTAAAGCATGACTAGCTATAAGGTTGTTTCAGAAAATTGTAATAAAACTGAAGGAGACGAGGTTGGAAAAAAAATATGTTATATTTTATACGAATCCTGATATTGCGCCCACCGCCTGAGCGGTGGGTTTTGTGTTACTTTACGAAACTAGTATGTAAGTTTACTCTTTAAAAGAGTTTTCGCAGGTAGTAGTTTTAGTAGGCTTAGTGTTTTTTATACCGGCTTGATGTTGTGACATTATTAATAATATGATATCGATAACGCAGAATTACCGAACAAGCGGCCAACACTGATCAATAGCAGAATGTGTAGTAGGTATATGTTGAGGGACATTATGTTGTTTTGTTTAAGAGCGCGCGGCATTCGGCAGTTGTGATCTAAACCAAAGTGTTGCTGTTCGCAGTCATATCATTTTAATACGACGCTAGATACATTTTCGGTACAAAATCTTAGCGAAGTTTTTATTCGATTAATAATATTGTTAGACAATTATATTGGCGGCGTTGTAATGGCTCAGTTTTTTCACGATCTCGGAATGTTTGTATCGAGAAGCCGGCCTCTAGTCGACACATCGGCTCCCGAATGAGACTTCAGCTGTTTGATCTTATCAATAATTTAAAACTGAGTCGTTACAGTACCGCCAATGATCCTGAATTATTTCAGTTATTTAGCAGAATTATATTATTGTCTAATATTTCCGATTATGTTACGTTTTATATTGCTTATATTATATATTATGGATACAATGTTTAGTATTTAATATTCATTTTGATGAGGACCTAGTCGTTTCTCTATATTATATCACATCTCCCAAAGTACAAATTCCTTGTTGTTTAGTCCAATTTTGTTTGACTGTTATTAAATGGAAATTATTTTAGTAAGCGTTCCTATCGGATGCGTCTATATCTCTCATGTAAAATTTATTCACTCATCGGTTTATAATTAAGCGGTCACTTCATTGTAAGGTCGCGGGCGAGTCTTAAAACCGTTCGTAAGCATATAAATCTTGTTTATAAATCACTAATTTTGTGTGCTTTAAATATAAATTTTCGTATAATATATTATGCCATATGAAGGTATATAATTATGTGATCAACTTTATACATAATCAACTTACGAACTGTTCGAAGTTCGCCGTAATTCCAACGCCGAATATGGCGGTATTCATTTACATAAATAGTTAAATTAAAATCATTTGATTTTACAATACCAATTTTATTTTTGCGTGCATTGACACCGTACAATTATGTTTAGCAGCTTTTAAAATTAAGTTTGTATTTAGGTTAATTTTAATAATCTACCTATTCTAGTTTTTGCACAATTTTTAATAACCCAATACTTGTATTTTCACACACTTTCCTTACTAATTTTGAAGTAATGTTTTGTTTAATGTAAAATCAAGGTCAATTTTTGTTTTCATTTCGTTTATTATTGTATTAGTTTATACGTAATCGCCTGCTACACATTATCCGTTTGGAAAGCGAATTAGTAACGAAATATATTTCAAATGACACTATACCTATGGTAAATACAATGAACCTTTATAAAAATAAAATACAAAAATAACATTGAGTTTTATTTTTTATCCCTTCCCAACAATAAACATATTTCATATAAATTGTTTCTAGTTTTTAGTTTGATGAAACAGATGGTTTACACTAATATTATAAATGTGGAAGTGTATCTGTTTATTATCTTTTCACAATAAAAATGGCTGAAATCCTAATGAAACTACATGATACTATCATGAGAACGGCTCACTCATTGAATACAAGAGTCGCAAAGAACAATGTTCCAACTAAACCTAATAAGTAATGTTAGACCATTTGATCTAACATTACTTATTAGGTTTAGTATATGACTACTTATAGTATATGACTGATGTTCACAGTTCTGTTAATTTTAACATAACTGTGAAGTTGGTTTTAACTATATGACTGAATAGTTAAAACCAACTTCCATTAGTTACACCAGTTTGCTTTAATTGGCTCCTGTTTATATCTATTGGTAAAAATGCACAAATAATGTACATATTTGCAAAAGTCATCTAAATTTTTAATAATTGTAATTAATATGTGGTATTTCCACTAAAAATCACATGGTTGACAGTGTACCTCCAGGTGTCTTGCCTTTCTGGACTTGCCTTTGTATTACACGACTCTGATAACAATATGCGGAGTACTTAAGGGATTTATATTATTTCTGACAGTCATAGTCTAGTTACCGTATAATCACTAGACATCGGAGCTCTATTCATTGCTTGATAATGTCACACAACGCAGTACGAGTGTAGGTACATTAACGATCTGGATTTGGGAACTGATAGAAAGAAACGCTTTTAGTAACGGTGGTCAGTTTTCGCACAGAATATTTGTGCTCTCACACGTGATAGCGAACTTAAACAAAACTATATAAATCCATTAAGTAAAGAAAAATAAAAAATCCTATCAATAAAGTACACTACACGGACCTATGCAACGGATTTGAAAATAAGTCATTAAAAATTGCTGTAGTTTCTTCAATTCAGTAAAAAAACAACCAAAGGATGACATTGAATGACATATTTAATGTTGTAACTGTTTTTATTAGCCAATCAATACATAAAGATTCTTTCACTGAAAGTTCATCACATATTACTATTTTCCCACGAGTATTAAACTGCTTGTTCACAATGCAATAGGTAAAATGTACATAATTGTCAACTGTCTTACTCCTGCTATTGAGCTGTCCCTTTGTTTTATTGTTTGTTTTGTAAATAGGTATATATACCTATACAATAGTTGGTGTAACATCCCATAAGTTGGGCCACAGATAAGAGAGCATTACATAAAAGTACAGCTTGTATTCTATTTATTGTACAATGTTTCTGTAGAATGAGATATAAAAAATAGGAAATAAGGGATCAATGGTGGCTATATATATAAATGGTAAATATAATGGTAGCTATATATTCATATCGTATTGGGATGAATTGAAGTATCTCCAAAAGTATCCAGAATATTTTGAAATAACATAAGCACATAAAGAAGACCTAAAATTTAACTCTGGGTATAAATACGAATGAAAATTCCCGGAAATATAAAATTAGGGGTTCAAAAGAAATTTCAATATAGATAGTTTTACATGTAATATTATGTACTCTGTGGTTTTACTGATCTGATACCATAAGCCTATAAGTAATGTGTATTGCAGATTTCAACCAGGTCCATAGATGTGGTGGTTAAGAACCATTAAAAACACTAAATTGCAAATTAACTTATCTATATTAATTTTATAACAGTTTTAATACATTCATAAGTATAACAGTAATGCGAACAAAATACCATTGTAACCAAAAGAACAAAGAGTTCTCTTTTTGAAAATTATAAAATAAATTACTGAATAGGTTTTTAAACCCTTTTTTGGGATAAGTCCGCCATTGTACCATATTTTTTTTAAGGCATACATATATATCTATCCTTCTGTTAATAATCTGTACAATAAAGAATTACAAACAAAAAAACTAAATAGGTTTTAATCAATAGATATATTTGTTGGAGTTTCCAACAGGATTTAGTGATACACAAAACATAACAATTGTAGTGATAATGTATTTTCTTTTAGTAAAAATTAATCACCGAAACTGTACGTCGACGGAAGCATTACATCTCCTTAATGTGTGTATTACGGGTGGGGCTTAAGCCCTGATGGTTAATAAATATCAACCTTTCGGCAAAGTAAATAATGGGCGATTTCTATCTCCACAAAACAGTGAGAGTGGAAAGGCTACAAGGCTAGTAATAATTTGGTTATCTTAGCAGAGTTCTGTACTAATTCAGCAGTTAGCTGAATTAGTACTGGCGGAAGGAGAATAGACACCTTATAGACACCTTAGTAGAAAATTCCTGGAAAAAATTGGCTACAAGGGGCTATGGGACTAAATTTTATTTTCCTCGCACTTTTTTGTGCCTTCCAGCATTATAACCATTAGCCAAAAACCATTTGCTAAACTATGCAGAATACTGCATAGTTTAGCAAATGGTTATTAAAACTATTTTTTATTTTTATTAGGTGAACAATATTTAAAAGAATGTGCGTAAGTTTAGTAGTTAGAACCTATAATTAAGAACACCTCTATCTATTTCGTCATCATACAAATACATTAAACGAGAAAATGTACTGCACTGAAATCAGTTGATTGGTGTACTTTTGATTTATTCAATATGAAAATTAAAACATCACATATAAAATGTAAGAGATGCCGGTGTAACGGCCATGATAACATGGCCGTTACACCTCGAGTTAAAAATAAATGCGAGGCCGAAGTATTGCGATATCTCCAAAACCCCGAAAGGATTACCAACTCCCGAATCTCAAGTGTTTGAACTCGATTCAAATTCAAGACTAATCCACACTGTTACTAATTTAAAGATAACAGCCAGCCTTGAAAGCTAACACGCATTTTAGAGGAATTAAGAGATTTAATTTTGGTGTAAGCGTAAAATATGCCTGAAGGATTCGTTAAGGTAAGTAAATTGGAAGTGGGCTTTTGAATGGCAACGACCCGGAACGTTACTGTTGTTAATCAGCGATTGACTGAATCTGTCAACAATTTTTATACATAGCTCTATAATGAGCGAGATTTCCCGTAAATTATGTAAGTAACAATATTCTTTTTTATTATTTGTTAACGAGACTGAACTATCAAGAAACTTTATACAAAATGATTTCCGTGAGTTTCTTCATTTCATGCACCGTTTACTTATATGAAAAAAATAAAAAAATGTATATTTCTTTAATAGAAACACAACCGTGACATTATAGGTTTTGACGTACTGATACAATTAATCTGTAACTGTATAAACAGTTATAATAGTTTAATGCTCTAAATTCTGTAGATACAGTTTTTGTACAGTATTTTGAAAGCAAAATCTATACGCATCTTTTACAATACAAGAAAATGCATCGAAGCAAATGCTTCGATGCATTTCGACGATTTATTTCTCATTGCAAATATACATATATCTATCCATATAATTGAGGATAGGATAGGATGAAGCGAATATAGTCATCGTTTCTATTGTTCACTGTTCTTACTTGATTCAATATCATGCTCGTTTTAACTACTTGACTGTTTCAATTGGACATATAATTATACCTACAGATATCAAACAGGATAAATTCAATATTGAATTAAATATCATCTTAATAAAATTAATGTATTATGTATATATATTAATGTATTAAGTATTTATTATAGTAGTATATTCATTTATAATTATTTGAATATATTTAAATTATTATTTTTTACATATTATAATATATAGAATTATTAAACTTTCTCATATATATTTATATTTATAGCTTGGTTGGAGGAGATCTCTGAAAGAGATAAGCCCTCCATTGCTATATTTTTTAATAAGTAGGTATATAAAATTCATATTGGTTCGTGGGAAACAATTATGCTAAACTTCGCAAAATAGTTTTGATTTAACCAGAAAAGTGTATAATTAATACGTATGCTTGTATGTATGTATATTTACGCAAGTTGGTAACCCAACTGGTCAGACTTGATAAATGAGATCCTGCTAATCTGTTTATGGTCAGTGAGCCTTTAACGAGATTGGCTTAGTTTGTCGAGGTTTAACTTAAGTAGATTTATTGAAGGTGGAATTAAGAAAAATTCGTCCCTTTTGAATCAACTTATTCTTACGAAAATAATTTACATTAATTAATAATACCCTACGAATGAATATTTTGTACAAATTATACGTTTCTCAGTTCTTTTAATTATCATATTAATTAGCCGTTAGTAAAAATCGGTAGAAGGTACCAATCAATAGAAACAATATCGTAGAGTTTTTTTCTTATATGAAACTTCACGCTGATTGGTCTTAAATTTACAGTAATAATTAATAACTGTCATAATTGTACTTAAACAGAAAAAAATAATATTACAGTAGATATACTATACTATGATAGTGTGAGGTAGGCAACAAATGTTGTGGAAAAGAAACGCGAAAAGTATTTATTTTATGCCCTTTCGGCCTGAGTAATACTCAGTAAAGGGTATTTTGTAACACATTGTGTAAATAATAAAGATGAATTTATAGAAATTTGAGAATCATAAAGTGGACGGTGATAAAGTTGGCATCACGTTAGACACCTCGGGGGTGCTTTATCTGGACTTACAGTGAACATAAAACAATTTTATTGCGTATCGCCGGTGCGTGTATGTAATTCGGTTTTTATGCATCTATCCATTCACCTCCTCCCCCCCCCCCCCCCCTCCATCCATACGTCTCTGTTGACTAACTTGATTGGATTCGTGCCTTTTTTTATTTACACGAACTATTGTTGTTTTAACTATTCTTAGTATATTGGACACTAAGTAGTTATAGCTATACGTGCTCACTCTAACTATGTAATGAAATGGTCTATAAAATTTATCCGTACTAAGTTGAGGGAACAAAGAGATGGAGCTATTATTAAAGTTATGGCTATTCTTAGAAACTTCAGTTTTATAGTATTTTAAATATCATACGTAAGAACCAAAGGTAAGTGTTAATATAAAATATTCCAGAATAACTATTCTTTTTAAGAAATATACAATTTTATTATTGTAAAATATATTTCTTACATCAATGATATTTATTAGATAGCCTTTAAATTGAAAATACTGACATTCCATGGCATCCGACGGCATGCTATAGCCTATATATTTTTAAATTATATCATAATTTATTCATATACTAACAGATCCTGCTGGAGTGGAGCTCTCCATCCCGCCCTATGTCTAGAGTCTTACCAGGTCCTTTCAATTGAATATATTATAGAACTGAACTGGACTGTATGGAAAAATATTAATACAAAATATGAAGTACATAAGCAGCTAAGATGTGTTCATAACCCACCTAGGATAGGATTAACCTACCTTAATTTTATTTGATTACATCCAAATGGATCTAGCCGTTTAGGAGGAGACAAACACACGTACAAAAGAATTATATATATTAATATTGATATAAACATATTTTAAGCCCTCTGTGTTATCTGGTTTTGCACACTTACGAGTTAAAAATTACAGTAAACAATAAATCTATATTACCTTAAAACTTTGCACCACACAACCAAAACAAAATCTTATTTGATATTCATACTCGTCATAACTACTTGACTCCAAGTGTGCATAAAATTGTTTATACAATTGTAAATACAGATAAGATGCGAAATCTTGCAACCACATACTATAAATGGCTTTATGTGGCTCCAAATAATGTTGTTTATCGCTTTGACGAATATTAAATAGCTCCTTATGGAGCACAAAATAGGAATAATCTCTAGAGTTATTGAATTAAGATGTTTTAGAAAGCTAATGTACAGTAATTTAGATTTAGAATACAGACTAGAGGTATCTATCATACGCAGTTATTAATGATTAAAAAATCCAAAGTTTGTAATTAATAAAAAATATACATACTCGTATGTATAAGATTCTGCCCGACTCTACTCAAGTAGCACAAAGCTAGGCTCTTCGTCCCTTCGATGGAGGATCACTTGAACATATTTTATTTTAAATTTAGTACCACCTAAAATATTTATCGAAATTGTATGTTTTGAATAATCATTACAATATGTATGTAATGGTCACCTAATGTGGGTTATTTAATAATGATTGTAATTATTTTTTAAGTTTTTTTTATTACAATGTCGTAACAATACTAACAAGTATATGTGAGAATGAGTATAGTTAGGTATTAATAAACGATAGACATATACCATATGGATTGATGTAGATCTATAAAAGAGTAATATTCTCACGATACATTCATGCGAATTAAGCAACTTTTCCGATGAAAGAACCCAGTATACTAAAAACAACAACAAGTATCTCGTCACCCGTATTAAATAACGAGAACGAGGCATCTAAATAACTGTACTTATAACTTAAAACAGTTGCTTGATATGACGACGACAGCTATTGTCCTATTTTAAACAATAAACATGAAATTTTTCAAATCTATCTAAATCTCAAAAGTATCTAATCTTTGCTGAAATTTACATAGGTTTTTCTCTGCTGAAAATGCAAGCCACATGAAAATCCGTTAAGTAGTACTTCAGACTATATATCTTTTGTAATAATTTATGAATACACTATATCACAATATAGTGTATTCATAAATTATTCCTTAGGAGCCCAAGGCGGCTTGTTAATATACTATATTTATGTTGTAGACATAGTATGTAAGAAATTCTGTTACAAGTATATATTCTGAAATTTATGATCCATATTGAGTAAACCCTCGCTCCAAAATACTATAAGCATACTTGGAGTTTATATTTAACAGTATATTATTACCATGTCATTTTATTAAACAATGTCGTTTAAAACATTCAGAGGGGATGATCAGAAAACCGCAACGTGGGCATTTATGAGGCGTAACAAGCAATAAAATTGGGGCGCTATATCGTTTCGCAATCTTCCTGCACCTTGTCTTTTGATGAACCCCAGGACTTTATATTTGTCTATAAAAAAATTTATGTCACGCACACGAGCTGATCGTCACGTCTTGGTCAGCGAATGTAATGAGTCGTAAAGCCACTGAGCGGTGTAAAATGGACGAGCAGTCGTAAAGCAATGTAATCTACGAACTCGGGGGGAATTTTGGGTCTAAAGTACAGGCAAATTCATAAAACTTTAGTACGTACCTACATCTATAAGCAAATATTGGGCCCTAAGTAATAGAGATAATGGAGGGCTAGAGCAAAAATGAAGCCTTTTATGTCTCTGAATGAAGGTATAAATGATTTCTATAGTAATAACCCTGGATAACTCATAAAACGCTATCCAGTCCCAAGCTAAGGAGAGCTTGTGTATACAACTATTAGAATTACTTATATACATTTTTCTTAATATTATACATAGATAGAAAATACCAAGACCAATGCAAATAATCATATTCATCAATAGGTACAAATGACACACTCCACAGTTCCTTTCAGTCGTTCAAAGGTTAACTGGAAGAAATCCTTCTGTGGGATAAGTCCGCCATTGTACACTATTTCTCATTGTATAATTATTTCTTAAGATCATTCTGTTATTTTAAATGTATTTATTATAGAATAAAATATTACAAATAAAGAAAAAATGTTGTACAAGGAATTTCACCAGCGATAGTCGGAAGTAAGACGATGTGCTAAATCGAAACACTACTGAGCCGTTGATAAACTTTACTACTAAATATATAATAAACCGGTATTTTTAACTTCGTAGTATTTTAGGCGAATCTTCGTACATTGTGACTTGCATCGCTCTGTGCAGTTTTATTCGAATCCAGAGCAATAAACAACTATAGATGTTTATTTTAAAATCGATTGCGCACTAAAAATACATTTCAGTCGGTAAAGTCAATATAACTACACTCGTGTTTTACTTGAATAAATAAAACATGAGGTACAGAATATATACAAACATAAAATCTTACATTAATGATGATAATATAAATATTAAATAAAGACAGATCATTTAAATTCAATTCTATTAATTGAATATAAAATATTATTTAATTATTTTGTTAGTCGTTGATTTATTACTGGAATTGATAAAAGTAGTTATATGAAATTAGTACTGTAAATTACGCATTGTTATTATATAGTTATGATATTAGTAGGAAGTAGGATTATTGTTTGACTCCGTAAATCTATTAATACCCCAGTTAATATTAATATAATATTAGAATGATAATATTTCATAACTACATATAAATACATTAGAAATATCTTTAGTTACTGTCATTTACTAAGATATTATCTAAAATAAATATTTAGTTATGGCCTCGAATTATTGTGTACAACATTTGTTCCTAAAATCTGTAACGTCCGATTACGTTACAGAACCTTCTGAATAAGTAGGTGACACCTTTCTCAATTATCTAGGTACATTTGGTAGTATTTCGAATTTAATTTACATAATTTAATAACTCATTCGACCGTAGTTCTCTTAAAATATTTTTGGATGCAAGTGATCTTGAGCGTCATAAACTACGGTGGTTATCATCAGGCAGGCCGTACGGTTAACTACCAACGCTGTTGGTGACTTTATAAAAAATAACAAATTAGTTCCTGACAAAATCTGCCGAAACAATGTGCTTTTGTGAAGCTTTTAATTTTTTTCCTGCAAAGGGTCAGACTAGAATGGGGTGCGTCAAACCCCCGGCGCGCTGACGAAATTAGGCGAGTCAGAGCCAAATTAAAAAAGAAATCAGGCGAAAGTTAATTCAAAAAGTTTTAATTACGTTTATTTTAGTCATCAAGCAATTCGCCGTTAATTAATTTACAAAGAGGAATAGGCCTTTTTCCTCTTGTCGGTTGAAATTAAGAATTTGCTCGTAAATGCTTTCAAACCTACGTAATGTCGATTTACTTTGGCTGTACGCTAACATTGAGTAGGTAGAGCCTTTTAGTAGTTGGAATGGAATGACCTGAACATTATTCAAATTAGCAATATTTAAATAATGTAACAAATAACATAATAATACGACTGTTATTTCAGATGAGATGGTCAGATCATTTTCTACTGTCGAACAATTAATTAAACTAAATTGCGGTAGGTAGATTTTAATGCAACCCGCCAGGGGTGTCCCTTGGATTGAATTTCGCTTATTACCATCATCTGGGGTCTGTTCATGACTGGGGTCAGTCATGAATATAATATGCACACATTTTTTTTTAATTTTAGTGTTGGATAGAATCAGATGACTCGGAATAATGTATATAAAACTCACGATCTTTAAGATGTAAGTTAGGCAGTAAATCACTAAGCCACGATGCTATTAAAAATAATAATAAATGATTAATTATTATTTGTGCCATTAACACGTATGTTGTGCCAGGGGAGATGTGGAATTCAATTATGTATTCTATTTACGTTTTCCGTAAAAATGTTTTAAGGTATTAAACTGCAGTAGCTTCGGAACATATTGCGTGACGAACTAAAGTAAATAAAACAATCATTCATATCTGTAGTTGCAATGTGTTATATGTTAATAGAACAATATGTCTTCAGGTTTGTAGAACAATTTTATAGTATATTCTTCATGTTGCCCATACAATTGTTCTCTTTATAATACTGGCCATTAACTTGTTAGCTGACCATTTAGTTCTAAACAGTATTTAAAAAATAGAAGACTGTAAAGAGTATTAAACCAAAAATTATTATACGTTATTGACATAAATTAATAAAAGGAATTTAGTAAATTCAAAAATGGAAGCCTGCCGTTTTTTAAAGACTATTTCAAAAGCCATAATCTAAAAGCTATTTACCTTTTTAAATTATGCCTGTTTCATATTTGTACAAGAAAAAATAATTTAAAGTGTGAATATAAAATATAAAAGGAATACATTTAAAATTCGAAATAACCTCCAGACGTTCTAAAATTAACTCATAGCTGGAACTAACCGTGCGCCTGCTTTAAGAAAACCTCTTTAAATTACACTTTACTTTTGTAACAAGAGATGCCCGGTGCTTGTTCAGCTCAAGAAGTCATAATTGCTCTCTTCACACCTCCCCCTATTTCCCCCTTTCTTTTGGGGAATCAGCACAGCGAAATCTGACGTCGTAAATGTTTGTGTGTATACTCTTTGTTTTATACGCAGTAGTAAGTAAATGCTTAACTAAAACTTTATATATTTGTTTAAGACGATACATATAACTACTTCTGATACAATAACTTCCGAATTAAAGTATAGAAATAGGTAGATATTCAATTGCTTATATATAAATAAATAAAAACATAATCTTATTCGCCATCTAAATGTAATGTCAAAGAGTTTATATTATTTGAATTTTATACTGACTATATATAGCTTGTTTCTCAAATCCTAGCTTTTCTCGTGACTTCATCCATGTGATAGGGATGTGTAGATTGCTTGGGATCAAAGTAGCCTGAATCCTCCTCTATACCACATACAACCTGAATATGTACTCGTATGTCCTTTTGATCGTGATTAAGGTGTAATTTAACAAACAAACTAACATTTATATTTAAGAATTTTATAATTAAAGATTTCATAACAACCAACTTCAATCTAGACTATATTGGAAACATGGATTTTCTGTCCCATTAAAATTGGTATCAAAATGGGTTAACATTTTGCGATGATATTCATACTACATAAAAAATACATTCGAATACGAACCACCTCTTTGAAATCGGTTACAAGTTAAAATATCAACATTCGTAATTGAAAAGTCTATTTGTGTCCAAGCTACATAAACGCGTATAAAAAGATTTATATCTGCAAATTAAGAAAGTTTTTACAACTGCAATAACAAACTCCGTAGATTTATGATCTAGGTAGCAATAATGCCAGCTCCCATAGTCTAATGTTACGTACCTAACTGTTAAATTAGAATGAATATACAATGAGTTATTGAATACTAGCTGTTAATCGCGGCTTCGTTTGCAGAAAATTTCATCCGCTGCCAAATATTTTTGAGATAAAATATAGCCTATATTCATTGTTCATCCTCGTCATAAATCGTTAGATTTAATAATATAATCCCAAGACAATTTACACAGCGCCATCTAGTCCCAAGCTAAGCATCACTTGTGTTATGGGTACTAGACAGCTGATATAAACACTTTACACACAATCATATTGATGAATAAAAACGTTTGTACTGTATGAAATTGAACCCACGACCAGAAAGAAAGCGGTATGCTAAACCCTAGAACACCGAGGCCTCAAATATATTGACTCATAAATGTCTGTAATTAGACTACACTACATAAATAAATAAGAATGTATGAAGCCACCTGTAGCTTCTAATAATTAACTATTGTTCTGCAATCCAAATTTTTTATTGTTTGTACGGTTTTAATTATTGAATTTTATTTTTAAAAATACATATGATAATGGATATGGAAGAGCCGGATGCACCTGACACACGGCAAGTATAATGGAAGTATAGATTTAGGATAGTGCAACCGACTTACATAATTTGAAACAAAGACAAGAAACAATAGATAATAAATACGAACTTTTATATTCACGGGTCGTTATCTGCCAGTATCGACCAGAGATAACAGGTGTCGATTTCGGCAGATCGCGACGCATCTATGATTTAATGCTCATATTCCGTTCGAGACTTAGGTGATTTTTTGAGATTCAATGGACGCGGTAATAATATTTCACTTTTACGAGCGCTTCGTCTGCTGGATGCGTCTGCGTCTCCGCCCCAGTAATAGTGCTGTGAAAAAATAATCGATTATTAAAAATTCGATTTATGAATCCGAATAACAAACATCGTATTTTTCACAGACGTCATTACTGACATGCTGTTTAAAAAAGACGCGCAAACAAGTGCTTGCAATTTAAGACCATGTGGCCTAAAATAACGAGCACTAATAGTTGATACGTAGTTTAAAAAAATATGTTATTCTGGTATAGGAAATCGATTTATTATACAAATCGATACTACATATTTTGATAACAAAAATAATTGATTTTTATATACAACGTCACATCCCTAGTTTGCGTCTCCGCCTCTGAAATCGTTGTAATGGCGGCATTATCCCCGCCATCTTTTCTGGTAAGTGCACGTGCACTAGCATTTAAATAAAGTCTGTGAAACTATCACTTGCAGCCCTATTGCTGTTTTAGCTGAAAAATTAAAAACTAGTTCTGATCTGCGACATCGCCTCGCTTTTTAGATAAAAGATAGCCTATGTCCATCCTCGTGGCGCAATCTATCTGAATATCAAATGTCATTAATTTTTTTATCCGTTTAGTGTTACACATTCACATTCTCATTTTTAATATTAATATGAGTCGCATCTGCCCGCGGCTTTGTCTTTGTGAATAACTGATAAAGATAACAGGAACCTATATCGTTCTATCCCAAATGATACGTATAAGTCCAATTCAATTATGTCAGGGCGTGTAAAAGGTGCAAAAAAGAAACAAAGTCAATTTCCTATTAATATTTAAGATAAAATTTATATTTTATTTTTTCTCAGACATTATTGTCTGAGAAAAAATAAGTTACAATTTGGTCGATTTTATTTTATCTTTTACTAGTCAATACCGAAACGACTTCTCACCGCATACCCTGACTATACTAAATTTTGATACTGGATAGTAATAAACTATATGTGGAAGCACCTTATGTCAGGAAAAATAAACCTAAATATAACTGCCGCCGGCATGAGTTATATGTTTTATCTTGGACAAAAACCTCTAAGATAAAAACACAATTTCAATTTTAAGTGAATCGTTTAATCAATTTATAAATAAAAATATAACCTTACCTAAATACAATAAAAAAAAATACACGCAAATAATATTTAAAATTGCTTTGAATAATGTACAAACATATAGCACAGTTTATTACTCATTGAATATTGAACCCGGAACGTTACTTGCAAAATACACACAGGCACTGCCAATTAGACTCAGACATACCTTTTGTGGACGCTAAAAAAGGTCGTAACATAAACTTTTTCAATTTTCACTTGCAGTTAAAGGCGCGTAAAGCAAGAGGACCGACTGAGAAGTAAATATTTTCAGAAGGTTGACGACTCCTGTGGCGCAAATGTGCGCATTGATAAAGGCACACCGGTATAAAATGCATGTAAACACGTCTTTTGCAAGAGCCCGGGGACCGAATGTTGGCGACTGCTCCTTTTACGAATTTAGACGTAAAGTGTGCTTATAGAGTACAATATAGAGATGGGGTGGCAATTGTACTTTCTGATAAAGATGCTATTGTAAAATGGAATATGTATTTAAATTGTTTAAATTAATAAACAACGTACATTAGTACAAATGAGTAGATACATACTACTAGATACCAAACTAGTAGAAATGTGACAGCAATTGTTAGTGCATGTTACAAATGTCATTGTGAAATGAAATATATACAGTATTCATGAAATTTTACTCTGTTAGGTACTCCTAAACAGCTAGGATTTAAATGAATTTTATTACATGAAATATACTAGCTGAGCCCGCAACTTCGTACCTATATAGCGTTGTAATCCGCTTGGAATAAAACAAATAAAAAATTTTCAGTAGATATATGCCACATTACACTTTTTACATTAGTAAAACCGGACTCAAATTGGTAAAGCTATGCCTAAGATTTACATGTACAAATTTACAGTCAAACAGTTCCAAATTCTAACAGGCATTATTTTGCGTTCTATTAGGTATGTTGTTTCTCTCATATATCTTTCATGCACAACCAGCGATCAGTTACATTTTTATCTTATATATAGAAGATATAGATTAATCCACGACTTTACATATCCGTATAGACATTATACATAATCTAACTTAGAGCAACATGTATAAACTGCAAACCATGCTCGCGAGATCGTCTGGATGATCGGTACATATCCGTATGTTGATTGCAAAAGTATTATATATTTTCTCCTCGTAAGTATACGAGGAGAAAATATATAATACTTTTACATACTTACCGTATGCAAAATTTTATGAAAGATGGAAGTTCTTTATTGTTCCCTGAATACAACGTAATGTAACGGTGTCTTTTCTATGCAACTATGTACATATGTATTCTACAATGTTACGTAGAAAAGAAATATACATAGAATTATAGGCATTGCATTACCTTACTGCGACATATGGCCTCTATTACAAGTATAACCCAACTGTAATTCGCAAATTTTCCAGCGAGCCGTATTTTACAAAAGTAGCAATATATATAGTATATTTATTACTATATATATTGCTACTTTTGTATACTATGTAAATATTATATATTTAGTGATTCTATTAATCTAATTACATTAAAATTAGTTCAGATGTTCAGTTAGAAAAACCACAGAAAAATTCATATGGTTAAATATTATCAAATATTTAATTATGTTTATAATCTGTCACATTAGTAGAATTAAAAGGCATTTCTCAATATTTTTTCAAAAATAACTTCAAATACTGATAATGTTATAATAACTTCACATTCAGACCTAGGAGTAAAGCGACAACACTGTTACGTTGACTCGTATAAAATTCAATCTGGTAAGAGGCGGCTACAGTGTTGCAACATGGCCGTCTCAATTTCCCCTCAAATTTTGTCCAAAGTATTTTAAAAATCCAGGTATTAAATAAAAATACTACTCAATAATGATTTCAGCCCTAAGTACCTAATACAGCAGTTTATTTGCAACCCATCAGGATTACTTTTTAATTCTCATGTTTATATAAGTTTCTTACTCGTTTTTCTTGTGATGAGATAGCTTTTCGAATTAGTGGTGGATTAAAAAAAGTGTCACTATTCAAAACAGCTTAATTTTTGTTTGTTTTGTATTAAACAAAGGATTTTTTATACTTTATCACAATAGATTTTTCATACTTCGTCTGCTTATTGAAAGTAAATTATTTTAGGCGTTCTCTTCTACAATAAGTCTAGTTTCTTCTTTTATATTTCGATGGGTTCCCTAAACTTATTACTCTTTTTGGAACACTTGAGCTATACTATTCTTGTTTGGTTGTTTTTTCCGTGTTCTTATATTTTAGGCCTAAATGATCGTGCCCATTAAAACCTTCGAGCTTCCAATATTATTCCTCACAAATTATCCAAAATTTCCTCGAATTTGGTAGGAAAAGCCTTAAATCTGGCATCACTGAGAGTCCAAGTCCGGGCCGCATCACCGTCGGCCGCAATCATTCTAATGGCCTCACATCGGCTTGCACACTGAATTAGTTCTTTCAAACAACCCCATCATTGGATTGAATATCTCCAGACAGACTGAGTATACAAGACATCGTAGTATAATTTTAGATGGATTTTATTTAATAACATTACTCGTAGGTAATACATTCTATTATAATAAAATGACGGCAAACGATCCCGGTGGTGAGTTTGCACACTTCTTCCTTCATAAATATAATTATTTATATTAATCTAGTTGTTTTCAATATATGTCATATAGGCAAATGATATCTCTAATAAAATTATTCTGTAGTGCCGACAGTAAAAAATAAGCTTATTTTAGGACTACATAGCGCAACTAAGCAAAATATGGAAAAAAATATTGTATATAATATTTTTTATAGTAATTGATATCACGGTAAAAATAGCAGTAGAATATGTTGGTAGGTAAGAAATTATGAGTTGAGGGTAGCATTATAATAGGACAAATGAACTAATTTAAATTTCAAAATAATAGAAGTAACAATTATAGTAGTACCCTACATACTTAACATTTTTACTATTTATGGCAATACATACACACATGCAAATACAATATTTATGTACAACATGTAAACATGGGTTTCATATTAACAATATTCTCTATAAAATATACAAATATAAAACACACTTATCGAAAACCTTGTACAATTTTGATGTCAGAGACCGATTCAGATTCGCTTAGAAGATTATAAAATCAATCTGCATATCTATAGCAATAACCTTTCCAATTTTCCTTTTAATTATTGCAAAGTCTTTCCCAGCTCTTATTAGGTACTATGTAGGTATTACTTTCCACAATGATAGCAGACGGTGCTCTGTCTCCTCGTCATATCTAATATCCATAATCCATCCATTTTCATTTATTTATACTTAACTAGTGACCCGCCTTGGCTTCGCACACGGATTTTACAATATAAATAGTTTTATTTTCACTGCTTTTTCTACTATAAAATGCATATACATACACTTATAAATCGTCCTCTTGAATCTTTCAATAATAATAATTAAGCTATCTATTTCTGAAAACTGTATTAAAATCTGTTAACTAATTTAAAAGTTATAAGCGTACAGACTGCACCAGCGACTTTATTTTATACCATGTAAAGATTATATACATACATGAATTCTATGACACAAAAAGCATAATTATACGGTATTTAGTGATAATGTAGTGGTGAGTAACGCATTTTATATTTTCTATACTAAATATGTCACATATTTAGCATAAAAAATATAAAATGCGTTACTAAATAAATTATAAAACAACTAGCGGCCCCGCGCAACTTCGTCTGCATCACACTTACTGAACTTTATCTTTATTTTTCGCCCAATTTACATAATATCTTTTTAAATTATAGCCTATATGTTATTCTGATGCATAACCTATATTAAACCTGCAAAGTTTCATTAATATCCGTTCAGTAGTTTTTGCCTGAAAGTATAACAAACATCCATCCATATTCAAAAACTTTCGCGTTTATATTAAGAATAAGATATAATACAATGTACATAATATATAAACTTCTTATTATTACCAAACATTATAAAATTATTGTTATTTTTTATATGCTTTAGTATAATATAACTTCATTAAAATTTTTCATTGTAGCGCCAAATCCCAACTACACGGCGTTGCAATTTAAAGGGTAGATATTATCAGACTGCAGTAAATAGCGCGTTATCGATTGCCGCCGCAGTTGACATCCTTTATGTCTACAACGAACAAAGCCGATTATGTATGGTAGACAATATAACTTGGTTTATCTAATTATTATTGTTCATATTCGGAATCGTTAACAATAGAATTGAAACCGTTTATACGAATATACAGACGGTGGGATAGATTGTTTTTTAAGTTCATTATAATCCCTGAAGTGTTAATATAGGTTTGTTTAAAAAAATCAGCTATAGATTAAAAATACAGTAACTTTTAAAATGTGTAATAATATTACATTTTCTGTGTATGAAATGATCATGATCCATTATAATTTTCTTGGCAGTGTATTATTATATCACCATTAAGAACTCTAGCCTGAATGGTATCAAAATAATTTAAAAAAAATTCTTTTCTTACGTAAGTTAGCAAAAACAATATTATAATAAACTGAAGTAGATATCTACATATAGCTTAAATGATAAAGGTTTTGAAGCAATCGGTATAGAAAATCACTAATTTATTTCACTTTAGCAGGTAGGAATATTTTTTCGTAATCAAAATGAAAAGAAATACAAACTAAATAAAGATGTTGGAGCCTTGTTTTTCACATTTACATGTATTATATTTACGGCAGATGTTGCTACGACAACCAACGCTAATGACGCCGGCGGCGACATTAAATTATTTTTATGACTACCCGCGAGACACGATCTACCTTACAGAGACACGTATATACTTAGTACGCCATAACATAGTATTATTATACTAAATATCACTGTGGTTCATATATAAAATGCTTTTCGCAGTCATTTTTGTCAGCAGATTCCCAGGTAATGAATGAATGGGGCGGGTATAACAGAAACAATATAATGAATATGTATAGTTGCTGTATTTTCATTATCATGGAAAATTGTAAATCTCTTCTCGAATATGACGTCATTTATAAAGTTTTTTTCTGGTTATGAAGAGTATCTATATGTACGTAGTTTTTGTGATTGTTCATTGAATTTTATGTCGCTCACGAGCATACCGAACTATAGGTAAAATATTATATACATATAGCATTAATCTAAGCATTTCCATTACACAAGCATATTTTTTCTTGTATGTACGACTATAGAATACTGAGGAAAGATACTGTAATCAAATTACATCATGACAGACATATACTTTCTGTCTAATCCTTTCTGTGTGTTTTCTATGTATAATATGTATGTATTAAAAAAAATGTATTTATATCAATCGTCTAGTACACAAGTTCTGCTTACCTTAGGACCGGAGTGAATTATCCTAAAATATTATTTATATTATTATTATAGCACATGGTTGATGGAAAACACTGACATGCTCATAAGAAACTAAATATTACTACAAATAGTCGACAGTAGGCTTGCCATTTGTTAAGTTGGACTTAACAAATGTTAAGTTAATGAATATTCTAAAAATATATGGAGACTACGTCAACAGTTGATAATAACCTTTGACTATCCCATTTGAAAAGACGTTTCTTAAGATTTCCCACGTCTCGTCACCTTTTAGTACTCATGAAGTACTTTAATATCATTAAAAACATCACAATTTCTATGCTACAGGTAGACATTTTCATTTTGTTTCTCCTAGCACCAGAGCCGTAAACCATTCGTAGTCTAGACTGCAGTAAACACCTTAACAGCGTCATATGAGTGTAAATCGTATAGCGACATTGTGACAATGTTACACACGTGGAACATATAAAATATTACAAAAACTCCCTATATAACGATAGCTTTGAAAAACGAAGAATCTGTACTATATCGTGATCAATTTGATCTAGTATTATATTTTATTAATCAATATTACCAATTTAATTATAATCCCTTAACTAGACTGTCTACGAAGCAGACAAATTATATATTCAATATTTGAATCCATATTTAATAATAGTACGGTACTATGGATTCAAATATTGAATTATGCTTGCAATTTTGAGTTATATAGATATTAGAAAAAAGAACTTCCTTACTATATAATAGTATGAATGCGATAGAAAGTTAATTTGTTTATTCAACTTGAACTACTTAAATGTAGTATAAAAGAGATATATATATAGATTAGATATAGTCTATAGAATAGACGAAGCCACGAGCAGAAGCGTGTAGTATTTAATAAGCAAACAAACATAATTGTAAGTGCATTGATAAACATTGTAAGTAATTACGGGCTAGCAGACGAAAGTGTAATTTAATAAATATTAACTTGGACGTAAAGGTAATGGGTCTACACTGCTTAGCCATAAAATGTGTTATTTAGTACAAAACAGCTGTGCCCAAAATTGAGTCCTATCTATTTACGTGATTACAAGTTTATTTGAAACTTATTGTACACTGTTGTAGACACCTAGCAACGATGTAGGTACATTATCATTAAATTACCAAAATGTTCAAAATTTACATACCAAAAGGAATTCGATCAGTACGAGTATATTATGGGATTGCTTTACAGTAGCCTGAACGGACATAAACACTCATGAATCTCATCGCAATAAGATAATGTTTCAATTGCCAATCACTATCAGACAGTTCTAAAATTTTACGAAGAAGTGGTCATGCTCAAAACAAAACCCACTGTAATCTTGAAATAAAGTATTATGAACTGAGACATATACTTTAAGAATGTAATATTAAGTTATCTGTGCTTTAAGTCTGTACCTTAGATAATATAATCAATTAATGAAATTTGTATAATTTTGACTAAGATACACGTACAATATTAAAAAATAAGTCTTCAGTCAAAATGTAAAAGATCGTAATATATGACGACTGTGGGATATTGCCTACTAAATGATATATTGTATACTAAATATATGCCAACATGAGTAACAAAAACGTGTGTTAATAGAAGCTCCTTTGAATTATCGACTTTGTTTACGAAAAATTGATATTTATAATCACACGCTTAGAGTTCTTTTTACCTCTTATAATACTGTAATACGCTATAATCATTTATTGCTCAGTTTGGTTCTGTATGTGATAGGTCAATGTTTATTACACATAATTCTTCTTCACGAACACAATAGTCATAACACAGAATATAGCATTTAATATCTTTCGATGACTTTTGAAATTGTTATTGTTTGGAGCACAGTGCAGGCATGAAAATAATGTTTACATGTTTAATTTTTAATATAGGTATCATTTTATTTTAAGGTCGATGATAAACATTGCCATGTTTAGCATCGACCTTAAAATAAAATGGTCGCATACAGTGCGGATTGGTAGGCCAAGTAAGGAAAATTATTGATACTGATAAGATAATTTCCTAACTTATTTGGTCAACTTTTATCCGGACCGGAATCCATAATGCCTGATGAAACTAGCTCTAGCACTGGCATTAATTTTTTTTCCATAAGTCGTTACATGTAATCTATCTTTTATTATATATATTTATTGTATAAAAAGTACAAACAATAATTACATTTGTGTTAGCAAATGTATTTGTTTCTACTTTTATACTTATACTTTATTATTTTTAGTATTGGTATATGAATATATATGAAAAAAATATTATTGAGGTTTGTTTACCCGTTCGTTTGTGCGCGTTAATTTCTGCAACATTCGATGCGATCATCATTCATGAGTTGTGGGAACTTTCACATAAAATTTGTTGTTTCTTTAATTCTAATCTAAATACAAACAACAAAGTTGAATGTGTACAATGTCAACTAGTGTTTAATGTTCTACGATTATAAGTTGTTTATTGTTCCTTAGAAAAAAATGCAGTTTCTCAAACACTATCTCTTAAGTTCATATTATATATCATACGTATGTGTTTTTATTATACCATTGTCTATATGCATTTGAAAACCCAATGAATTCAGTACATATGTACGAGTATCCAACGTACCTAAGTTCGAAACCAAGCGACATTCGTTTCTGCAATTATACAGCAGGAATTGTTGTTATTACAACAATTATACAGCGGCTACAGCGCTTAATGGTTATCTTATTGCAGTTGCTTCTAAATTTGTATAGCCCCTTCAGGCGACATCTAGATCATATTATTACGTTAATTACACTTTTATTAGATGTTTTTAGAATTCAGAATTGTATTTGAATTTTATCCTTGTTTTGGTATTTATATTTATTTATATATATAATATAAATAAATATAAATACAAATTTATTTATATATATATATAATACATATAAAGTTTTCTCTTGAATCACTCTATTTATTGCTTAAGACTGTATTAAAACCCGTTGCGTAGTTTGAAAGAAGTAAAGTAAGTAAACCTACAGACAGCGGGAGCACCTTTATTATTATTTTTAATCAATCATTAATTTATATTATTTTTTAATCAATCATCACTACCACTTTGTAATTACAAAATAAACAGTTCGCAATGAACACTAGTTCATTTTTAACGGGCGAGGGTGGACAGACAGTATGATCGCAAATCTCC
This sequence comes from Achroia grisella, assembly GCF_030625045.1. NCBI lineage: Eukaryota > Metazoa > Arthropoda > Insecta > Lepidoptera > Pyralidae > Achroia > Achroia grisella. Next base: position 5,359,078 of record NW_026712979.1, on the reverse strand, counting down.
AGCAGAATATAACGCTACTACAGAATATACGAGTAAAGGATAGATCAAAATTTATTCCTCCTCTTAAAAAAAATATTTGCTGTTTTCATATAACCTAATGTAGAGATAAATAGAGAGAATTAACTTATGCTTAATTTATATTAGGAAAATAAAATCTCAAACGACACTCAAAACCGATGACACATGTACTATTGTTTGCAGTAAAAAGTATGATTCATATAACAATCAAGTCGAATTAAGTAGATTATTGGATATGTGAGTACTATTTATAATTATATAATTGAGTTTACGTACCATAAATCCTTGAATAAACCACATGGCCAAGAACAATGGCTTACCTGTAACCTACTATTATCTTTTTTATATTTTCGACAGAATAATTTACGCCCATGAACGAGTAAAGATTTAGAGTTCCTTGGCCGATTGCGTAATGCTTATTCTGAGCAAGATAAATATGTTTTTTTTTTTTGACGGAATTTATAAATATAATGTATCTATAGCTATTGTCAATGACCATGTTGCATTAAATTTAAAATCAAATAACAAAAAGCTACAAATAAGTATACCATATTTCACTTTAAATAATATTTGCAATGAACTTTCTGTATGCCAAATTTCATCCAAGATTTAGACGTCTTTACGTAACCGATATACAAATTAATAAGATTATTGTCGGTATTTACTCGAGAAAACAACCCACAAGTAATCTATCTAACTGTAACTATCTTGATATACCTATTTAATTGATCACCACAGATATTATAATAATAATAATAATTCTCGTATAATTCACACAGCGCCGCAAGTTAAGCAGAGCATGTTTTATGACTACTAGACAACTGAAATAAATACATAAATACTTTTTTTTGTAAATCCATGCATAATATATATAGAAAACACCCAGACCGATACTATCATACTCATGAATACAAATATTTGTATCGTGCGAGGAATCGAACTCGTAACCATCGGAAGTAAAGCGGTGATTTAGTGCTAAACCACTAGACCACCGAGGCCGTAAAATTTAAGTTATCGCGAAATAAACACAAAAAAACATACTATTATAATCGTGACAGTTTTTTACCAGATGGGGTAGTCAGAGGCAATGTCAACTGTCGATGTTGTAGAGAACGTAATATTTAACATGGCCATATTTCGCTCAGTATATTTTGAATACAACTTGAATCGCGAAGTGCTTAAATAAAATTTGCAGTCACAAAAAATATCGAATGTAATAGTTATACATATATGGGTATGGTATATACTCTAATATTTGCCTCCGTTTTATGCCAATATCTGTCAGAATCATACTCAACTTAAAACACATAATAATCCGTATAGTACCAAAGCTATCGTGTTATATACATTCATTATTATTCCAGCTTAATGAATGGCCTGCGGCGTCTACAAAGTTTTTATCGGTTCCTTCATACGTGAGAATGGTACGTTATTATACTAAGTAAAATAATGGGTTATTTGTAACATTTCGTAATTTATCCATTAAGGATATCGAAGGGTGTGTCATATTGTTTTTATGAGGAAAAGGGCTAGTTCCGCTAAAACGGGCAATATGAGTGAAATTAATTTGCACTTTAATGGTATTTGAAGCGATTTTCGTTAATTACAGTTTTATATCCTTATAGTTACTGCATTTAGCCATCACATATTAATCGTTTATTAGATATTTATCACCCACTTTAAAGTGATTATGTAATATTATATTTTCTGTTATGTGATTAACTATGTACCTAATGTAGATGAGATATTTGTTAAATGAAAAAAAAACTATTGTAACTAACTGTATCTACTGAATGGTTTAAACAGTAACCTGTGCCATAAAGTGAAATATTTAAAGTGATCTTACTAATATTAGAAAAGCGGAAGTTTGTGAGTATGGATGGATGGATGAATGTTTGTTATTATTTCTCGCAAAGACTACTGAAAGGATTTTAATTATACACAATAATATAGGTTATATATTAGAATAACATATAGGTAGCTAGTAATTACTAAAACTATAACCACTAAGGTAAACTTACTGAAATTAGTAGTAATGTAAAATTTATATGATTGTATATGCATATTGGTAAATGTAACTGGCTCCTAGGAAAAAAAAAAGAAAAAAAAAATATATATATAAGAGCCTAGGAACACAGCCTAAAACTTCTGAAGAAAAAGAAAGAATATCGTAATAAAGATAGGTGACACTGCATGTTGTCAACTCACCCGGCCGGCCAGCGGTGGTTCTGGGCCAGACGGATAAGGTCTGCCTCGGTGCCACTGTTAGGCAAATTGTAACATTTCGGCTGGAGGCTCCTCTAGAGTTGTACAAAAGTGGAAATTAGAGAAAAATAATAATTTTAAAGTAAATTAAAAAAGGCACGGACGAATATGTCTGTGGAAAATTGTATTTAATTTAATAAAAAAAAAACCACTAAATTTTATGAATTAATCACAAAATTTAGTATATATTTTATATGTACTCTTAGGGTAATATAACGTACGGCATTAATCTACTTTTTTGTTGGCAAGCTCTGACCTGAAACTTGCCGATTAGGTGTGTGTCCCGTCGTCTACCCCTATTCGTTATGCTGTCATCCGAAAATAACCACACAGTCACCGTATACAACCTATATACAATATAACAGTCTAGACAAATTTTAAATTCAGTTAAATGCCTATACTCGGCTTACCATAGATGATCTATTCACATATTACACCATTTGAAGTCTCTCATAAATGATCTATCTCTGCTGTTGGTAAATTACTAATTACACATTTTGGAGTCTAATTTTTAGTGTAATAAAAGTTAGAATGAGGTTTAGAGATTGGGATTTTAAAGCTGTTTTTTATTTATCTATTTTAAAACAGTAAGTACCTACGTCTTTCAGTCGCTATTTAGGCTACAATAAAATAAATCTTAACTTTGTTTCTGTAACTTTGTTGTGAATTTCTTCATAAATATTTATATTTTAACTTTGGATTAGCAATTATAATATCCTGGAATCTTTATTTTTACTAAAACAGAAATCGAAACAATCCGCAATTAAAATAATTACAATTCACCACTATAGAAAGAAATGGCGATGTGATTAAATTTCAAGTATAATAATAATAGTACAACACACACAGCATCATCTAGTCCCAAGCTAAGCAGATCTTTTGTTAAGGGTACTACTAATAATGCCAACTCTTAAATACAAATGTTTGTACCGTGCGAGGAATCGAACCCGCGACTATCGCAAATAAAGCGGTGTGGTAAACCGCTAAATCACCGCGTCTATCATCAGTACGTGCTAGTATATATCATACTCATTATTAATGATATCTACAATCTAAAATCAATGATGGTGTTTATAAAATAGTTGATTGATTATTATAGTTTTCAATCAGGGTGAATTTCTTTGTCCTGTTTCCACTACTGCGTTCAATTTGTCTACCAAAAATTTACACACACACACAACAGAAAACTTTTCGCAGTAATTTTTAAGTAATATATATATACATACCTAAATATAATAAAGTTCGCATTGTTTATTTATAATGAAAGAATAATGTAGTTAGATTGCAAATTGCTACGCTAAATTGCAATAGACAGCGAAACATGTTATTTACTGTAAGTACTTTGATATATGTAGGTACTTTACACATATAAAGAAATAGAATTAGAACTTGAAGTATACTATATTGTTATATGTAACTTATTTCAAGTTTACTTATTGGACTGTATTATCTATTACTAGTACAGTAGTTTATAGACCATTAACAGATAATATCGTACAATAATCATTCTGAAAATCACACCAATGCTTGGCACTCGAGTTAGGAAACCAGAAATTGACAACACATAAACATACATATCAGAAACCACAGCGTAATTAAACAAGTTTTAATACATGATTCAAATGAGAATGGAACTTGTGACCGTATATACGCAAAGTAACTAGACAATGCCTGCGCTATGAAGCTCGTGAAAAATGCCAAATTTCCATAACGTAGGTAACCGCTTATTTGCATATTATTCCATCAGAATAAGAATAAAACATTTTTGTTAATTTACAGCCACAAAGGCATACTGTGTAATTGTAATTGTTATTATTGCAAATAATTATTATTTATTATTATTATATACAATAAAATATAATAAAATACTCAAAAACGTACCATTCTCACGTATGAAGGAACCGATTTATTATTCTTAAGCTGGAATAATAATGTATGTATATAACATTAAACAATGGTAGATATAAAATTAATTATATAAGTATAATTCTTAATATATATTTTACTTTTATAACTGCAATCAATCTCTGAATCTACTGGGAGTAAATTTATTTAATTTAATTTTTAAATCTTTTTAATTTAATTTAGTAAAAATAGAATTTTATATTACTCTATGTGTATGTAGGTACAAAACAAAGTCCGATTATTTTTTCTAACAGGTATAATATTTATTTTACTATAATATTCATTGAGGGTTTGTATGTTATTCTATAACCAACTACAATAACTTTCTTTCCATTTTCACTTCAAATCCCTTTACGATGTATAGAGAAAGAAAAAAGACGTCAGAGCCTAGTCTTATTACAAGTTTATATTATTTATTAATCTTAATCGATATTCCAATAAAAAGTCCAATTACTAAGCAATTTTAAGAATATAAAAAAACCTAATATAATTCAGAAAGGATTCAATAAGTATAATTGGAAGTCTTTCAGTAATGGGCGATTATCTTCAAAAAATAATGTAGGGTTGTCACGAAGTCATCATTAATAACTCGCTAAGGTGACCATTAGAGGACTAAAAGCCTTATTGCCCGGATTTCTAACTCGGGACGGTTTTATCCTTTATTGTCCCCCCTACACTAATAACGATTGCAGCTATATCCCAACTATTGTGGAGATAGCTCGTCTGAACACTAAGTGACATAAAGGAAACTTATTGCAGTGTATCACAGGTATATTTCACTTTCATGTATTAGTGGTGTTCCACACAATAATTATTTCTTAAGAGTATATATTTTCTAGCTTTTTACTATGCACTGAAAAAATAAGTTCGAAAGAACACTTTGTAAAATGTGTTTAATAAAAGGCGGCATTATCGCTAAAAGTAATCGCTAACACTTTTTCTGATTTGGTTAACTATAATTCTAGGACCGAGGTATCTACAGTTAAAAATTTCAAACTGAGAGTGTCACTTACTAATAGAAATTGAAACATAACTTTTTTTCTAATTTCATCTTTATTTCTAGTGAGATTGAGCAAAAAGTATCAACAACTATTTCAAATCTATAAATAATAAACAGAAAACCTTCTGATGAGATTATGACCGTCAGTCTGTTGTTGCCCTATCTACATTTTGAATACTTAACCCAAAAAAAAAAATCATAACTAACTTAACTTAACTTTCTAAACATTTATTTTTTAATAGATGACTTGTTTCCCTATAAAATCAATAAAAACGCAATACTACAATAAATCAGAGGTTTGCCGAAATAAATAGGTAGCCATTGCCGAGATATCGGGAGTTAAGAATTGCTCGTTTCACATTATTAGATACTCTGTAAATATTTATATAGTCTGATATATACTACTAGGCACCATTATAGATGAGTGAATACTTTTGGGAGCATCGGTTTGTACACACGTCAACTGACAGATAAACAAGCAACACCTTCGACGATCATTTCACTGATACTTGATACAAATCAATAACGTTTTAGAGCCTTATATACACTGCGAAACGATCTCCACACAAAATATTTTTGTTTTAATTAATACATTTTTCCAGATAAAGTATTTGCAGTGGTATAGCTGAACATGTCCATAGTTGCTAAAATATTGTAGTGAAATATTAATGATTCCTGTAAATATGTAACTAAAGTGACGTTTCCTTTTTATCGTTATTATTCTACTGAGAATATTCTAAACTACATTAGTACTATACTACAATACGATGAACATAGTACAATATGTTTCTGCGTATCTTACATACCTTATCGAATGGTATATCTGTTAACGTAGAAGCCTTCATAAGTCGTCATTATTTTTTGTATTATTAAATTCCAAATACCATACCGCCATCTGCTGGTAAGCCGTTGCCTACCAACTCATATACATAAACAGCACATCACGTTATTATGTGACGTACGTGACACCATAAGTTGTCATTTAGGATTACAAAATTATCATGCTTCCATACGCTGTAATTTGACTACCTTACCTCAGCCATTCAATCAAAACACATCTTTTAAAGCAAGTTAGCGACTGTGAGACAAAAGACCCACGCAGATGACTTTGTACAAAGTGTAACTCAGTATGAACGTAAAGTTAGTACAATATTTTACTTAAAAAGTATAATTGTATATACTAATGATATTAATAAATTTTACAAGCGCCTATAATGTTAAGGTGGGAATGTAATATAAGTAATAAAAGTTTAAGTATCGCTGTTACAGTATTATGTACTCTGCAGTATCGCTAGTGAAATCTACTTAACAGTTAAAAACAGAATGAAGACATTTTCTCAGCTTTTACGTGCTCTCACTGAAGCCAGTATATACATAGTACTAGTATAAGTGCAAGCTAATGAAAATGCACAAATATAAACACATACGGCAAGCAGAAGCTAAATACGGGAAATTAAACACTGGGCGGTGCATTAAAGAAGATGCTATCCATCGGTGGCCTTTTCGTCAGAGCACGAGGTAGTGTCTGTTTCCATGACACAAAGGATTTTATTAAAACCTATAATTAATATCTTTATGATAATTTACAATAAATTCATCAAAATATTCGATACACCTTATAACTATTACAGTTAAGATATAAAATTACAAGGAAAAATCATCTTCACTTAGGTTTACATATAGCTGTATTACAAACAAGCTAACTACTTACCTGATTATAAGTGGCAATCATTGCCTATATTAGTACATGAACAGCGTCATGTATATCACGTCATGTGATGCCATTGATTAATCTTTGCAAATGAATGAAATAATATTTTATTTCTCCACAAATTGAACATCAAAACAGCAGCATTATGGAATTATAATATTTGTAGGAGCTTGACCCCCAAACCAGATCGGAGGTCTGTATCTTAGGAATCCAGCCCGCATTTTACATTTTGATATCTAATGTAAGCTTGCCAATAAGTACATTTATATGTAATGAGAAAAAAACATTTTCAAATTAAATCTTTTTGCTAACTTAAAACAAGACCTTTGTACAAAAAGTTAAGACTTTTGTACAATTTTATCTGTAAGTGATTGAAACATAAAAGTCTAGATCGATTTTATGAGAGATATAATTATCAAATCAAATAAAAAAACAATCACTGTCATAATAGTGATTGTTTTCCTATTTCACTAACACATATCCACATATAACTACTTAGTATGTTTTTTTTATAACAGAGAACAAAGACATCAACGGCTACACCATCAGCATTTAATTTGTAATAGTTGTAATCTACCCTAAATCAAATATTACAGATATAGTCAAGACAATTTACAGAATTGTTTACATTTATTCGTATCGTGTGTGACAATGGAAACCGTATCCCAGGCTCTTCTTAGTTAATAACACGCTTTACGACAGAGTGACGTGCGCTATTAGTTTTATACTCCGCGCTTAAGGTTTATTAGTGGGTGTACAATTCGCCAGGTTATTTCACACATGACCAAGTCTAGACGTTCTACTCTTTGTATTAAGAAAATTTGACTCGGTTTAGCACCTTCGTAAAAAGCGTTCGTTTATTGCGGCGCATAAGAAAGTGATCTCAAAATGACATGAGCATAAGATAATTTATTCATATGATAACGCTTCGTTTTATTATTTAAATTTGCAAAGAACACTTTTGCACTGTTTAATTACAGTATACGTTTCAAATAATATAATTTTATGTTTGTTATTTTATAATTGTAAATCCATTATATTAAAACTACAACACACTATTTTGTTACAACGAGAAACATATTTAACTTTTAATACATTAAGGTATCTTAAATGAAAGAAATTACTTACACATTCAAAAACCCAATCTTACTGCAATTCATTCCTATGAGACTAGAACTGCATCTAAACTAATAGTACTGAATGTTTTAACAACCACAATAGTAATGTTATTAAATAACAATTTCTTAACATATTTTTAGTGTCTTTTAACCTATTATTTATTGACATACAAGCCGAAATTTACATTAATGAATTAAATGTTCATTCATTCATTCATAATTTAAGAGCCATGCTCTTGTCGATCTTCTATAATTCTCTTTAAATATTGAGACGACACGACTCTAATTTTGTCTTTAATATACATGTAACTACTGTACTCTATTGTAGTCTTTGTCTTCCCTTCTTCAATTGTGGGTATATTAAATGTTTTTTTTATTATTATTTTATTTGCCATAACGGCGACAGTCCTGCCCAGCCATATTATTTTTATACCAACTGGGGGGAATATTTTTTAAATCGAGTTTTATAGAAATAGTAATAGAAATAGAAATAATCTTTATTCAAATAAACTCATTACAAGCACTTTTGAATAGTCATATTCTTTCTGTTATTGCAGAAAGAATATAAATAATTACAGACAGAGGTAATTAGATAATATTGTCAGTGCTAGTAAGTTTTTCTATAAAAACATTATTATCGTGAACGAATCTTCAATTTTATAGTAAGATAAATAAATAATTCCAGCAAATATCTATAACAATTACGATCATTGAAGTATGATTATTACTATATCCATTTTGACTTCTGTGTAGATAAAGGGAAGACCGTTATGTACACACAGAATTCAAAATTGGAAACTAAGAGTAAAGTTTGCATTGCTTCACTTAAAGAGAACCAGGCCCGGCAACGAGCTTTTCAAGCTGGTTTAGGAAATTTACTTTTCTAAATTGGCTCTGGCGTATAAATATTCTAAGTTGTGCTTTCAAATTCAAATTTTCATTGTCTGGTATATACAGGTAAGTATTCAAATTTCGAAGACTATAAAAAGTGCTATTAAGTATCAAACACAAGAAATTAATGGAGAGTAAAAGAAATGCGAATTTTCTAACAATTAATTTTGGAATATACGTATAACTAAATAAAGAGCTAATTATAAGATAGAAACTAAAAATGATATAGAATGACTGCAATAGATTGGAGACTGATAATTAAAAATATTTCTCTGTTTGGAGCTCTAGTAATTTAATAAATTGTAATCATTATTATATAATAAACAAAATAAAACATTACAAATCTTAAATTTGAATACAGTAATATATTCAGGTCTAACACAGAAATGCTTTCATAAAACCATGGCTGTACGAAGTAAAAAATCTCCTTTATTATCTCAAATAGGGGAAGTGAGGGTAATTGAAAAAAGAGCTTACCTGCTCTCATTTTACTAACAATGTAATAAAAGAAGTTTATATATTGAACAATAAGCAATTTGGGAGGAAAAACACCGCTCAAGGATATAGCCCATTGACATAAATAAATCATTATTTTACCCCGCTTGCCTCGCCAGCTCTAAGCATTACGTCTACTTTCAAAACGAATTTTCATTGTAATGCGCCACAAAAGAAAAATTCGAGACTGTATTTACGGTGCTTTGTTAAAAATTAATTTGATACCTTTATCTTGCATTACTTGGGGATTTTCTTTTTAAAGATTCTCTAGTACTCGTAATTTGAATTGCGCGTAGTTGTTATGGAGTTTAGAAATTATGTTTTCGTATTTATGCTTTTTAGATTGATATGTCTAAGGTTTCTTAAAAAAAGAGAAAATCTCAATTAAGTTACAAACCTATTCCTAATTATTATAATTCTTTTTGAAATTATTACCCAATAAGTAAATTCTATATCATATTATATGATTCGATATTGTATGATTGATATACGTAAAAAATACAACAACATACCGTCACGACTATTATCCTAGATGGATCAGAAGCATTGACAACTATAGATATTATGGTGAAATACTTAAGATCTAAATATATAGCTGGATATATTTAAATCAAAGTAGCTAACAACTTCTCTCATATTATATTTAAAATGGTGTTTTCTTCACCGGACAGTCAGTGAGAAATGTAATATAATAATAAAGATACTCAATGCCCAGATTTTATGTCATTACGTCTAGCAAAAAAGCTAACTAATATTGACGACCAACCTGATGGTAACTGGTAATTGTCGCCTATATACATGAATAGTAGCACAGAGATTATATAGATACTATTCCATATAATAGGCTGCTTGGCGGCTAAAATAGTTAAGATGGATGTACCCACGCTAACAACTTTATACAACGTTTCTTAAGGGTCGTCAACGCGCACGTGTCACTCCTAATGTTTCAGGCGTCCATAGGCTACGGTAACAGTTTACCATCAGATGGGCCGTACGCTTATTTGCCACGATATTAGTAGTATAAAAAAAATACCAATTCTATCTCGGTAAAATATAGTATTATACCTACGTAGATACTTACTAAAGTTATTGAAACATAATATTCAGTGTTTCACATACTAAACAAAGACAGCACAAATTAGGTTAGTTGATAAAAACATGTCTGGAAGTTTCCCCCGCCAAGTTCTGTTATCTAACAATTTATGAATCCAATTACACGTTCGACAAGTTCAAGCGGCATCGCTCTCACTCCGTTAGTTCTCGCATTATGAGTTCGAAATTTTCTATCGCCGTTTCGATCAATGTTAGAGAAATTGCTCACAGATAATTTCTATTTAAACACTTTTAATTACTTAATAGTATCACTTGATTATGTAGTATTTGAGGTAACATTTTTCTAAGAAATCTGTCAGCTATACTCGTATTATAAATTCGAAAGTACCTCAATTTGTTTGTTTTGTTTTGACTTAAAAATATGACATATATATGACAAAGGGACGAAATTGCTGGTGACTGCTAGTTTTATATAATAAAAAAAAAATATTACGATGATGGTATTTATGTCATTAAGAACCGTCAGACAGTTAGTCGTGAAAAAGTACTTACAAACATACAAACAGACATTTAATATTATTATTTTTGCATTTATAATATCAATAATGGCAAACTATTTACTTATACAAGTTATACACATTCACATAACATTTGATATGATTTATACCGATATATATTTTACTAATCTCTTTTATTATTATTTGTAACATAAAACATAACTCACGGAACCCTTTCGGCGGGTGCTAGCATCGCAGGTGGTACTGTCAGCTGTCCGTGCCGAAGCAACGTTTTACTAATTATATTTTTACAGCTACTTTATACTTGGCGTAGTTTTTACAGGACATAATTGAATGGACAAATTTAATATCTCATTCTAGGTAGAAATTACTTAGAGATGCTATGTAACAAAATTCATTGTAATAATTCAACACAATGTAAATTGTTTTGAATAAATAAAATGAAATGAATAATGGTCTGTATCAAACATATCTGTAACAAACATTTTGATTAAATATATTTTTATACGACATATATTTTTCTAATTTGATATGACTATCTAATTAATTTGTAGGTATGTATGTGTGTAAGAATATTAAACACTAGTTTAATATCCTTACATACATGCATTAATTATTAAAAAGATGTTTCATATAGAGAAATAAATGCTCACTCATCTACTCTAAAGGTATATGCTGGCGGAACAATACTGGACGATAAGAGAATAAAAATGAAATCACATCAATTAGCCTGTCGTGGTTAATGCGCCAGTAATTGGCCATATTGGTCACAGGGCAGACCGAGTGGATGGCACCCATTGTGATGTGATACATTGCTAGCAATGGGCCCAGTAGTCCGCAGTACTTACCTTTAACTTTCAACATCTACAACTTCATAGGAGTAGACTCATCAGCATCATTACTGAAAGGATAAACCAACTCAAGTGAAAACCAGAAACTTATACAGAATTGATTGTCATTATTATCTGAGAGGCACAGCTATAACTCGCTATATTCCATTCAAGTCACTAACCAAATGGACCATTACACTTTTATTGAAATTCACATTTTACTTTTATACTTCCTCACTCAGTTAACCATGAGCGTGATAACAATTCCGTGTCCTCGCTAAGTACACGATTTAGGTAAATTACTTGTCGCCACAGGGTGTGAATGGTGGCTTAAAAGTATATGTCAAGACTAATTTATAATACACTAGCTACTCGCCACGGCTTCGCATGGGTGAACATGTATTATATATATAAACCTTGTTCTAGAATCATTCTATCTATTAAAAAGCCGCTTCAAAATCCGTTGCGTAGTTTTAAACATTTAAGTACAGACAGCGACAGCGACTTTGTTTTATACTATGTAATGATGTTGATTACGATACTATCTTCACTACATTCATTTCCATCAATCTCGATTTTACAATAAGCTCTTTTATAATTTTCCGTCCGGTAAAATTATCCAATTTAACCGGATTCATCCATATTATCCGGGTTATTTTGCGTTGTTTTTTACGGTTTAATAACAAAAAAAGTTCTGAAGTATTTACGAATAACTGCATAATATTTTATTATTCCATGGTAATTATAAAAACAGGATATCAGCTGCATTATCAGTAGGTAGAGTGCACTTTTGCGATATCACATTAGATGCCATTTTACCACTGGTACGACGAAAGCTACTTACTAGTCATTTCATCCATATCTTCAAAGTATAACGAATATATATTGCTGTTAATTGCGTATCTTTTCTTTCTAAAGTTTATTATAATAATATAATATACCATATTTAAAATACCAATATATAATAGTACACATAAAACTTAAAAATATTTCTTAAGTTTTATTAATTATTTTATAGTTTATGAATAAGTTTACACAATGTGTTTGTGGGCGATAAAGGAAACCAGGGAATTGTAGGATATATATATGTATATATATATATATATATTATTATAAGAGTATAATACAAAGAAACACTACTAACTAGGGCCAGGAAGCAGTGACAATTTATAATAGAATTTTGAAATTTAAAGCTTATAAAATAGGTTGTAGACCAAATAACTGGCCTGTATTCCACAGTGTTATTATATACACCTACAAAATGTAATACTCTCAAGTGATCCAGCTAAGCTACGTGCTACGTTTTGCAATAAATTTCCTAGACTACTCCAAAGTATCTGCTACAAACTGTGTACTGCAAGGTACAAACAATATTACTCGGTATTAGCCGTAAAGAGTCGCTGGATAATAGGATGCCAAAATGCGCACTACAAACACAATATCTGTGTAGGATGTAAGATTATAATCCCACGAGTTCCTAGCCATATAGGTACTCATATTTATTGAAAGACATGATATTTTCCGAAAATTTTAACTTTAATTGACTATGTACCTTTGTTTTTATTATACAGAACTAATTTTTTAAGACTACAGATATAAATACAACCATATTATAATAGAAATTTGAATAATCTTAATTCAAATAAACTTAATATAAGCATTCTTTAATAGTCACATTTTTTTTATTTCGAAAGCGAGACAGCTTTTCAAGAATCACAAGACGAACAAGCAAGAAACTTGCTCATTGTCATTCATAAAAACAGTAAGGAAAGGAGAAGGTCTTTAATTCCTTTGTTTTATTTTGCACGTATATTTAAACAGATAAAATAAAACAAATAGACATACGGATATCACGTTATCGTGTGACTTCTCTAGTACCCACATTCCTATATGATCAACTAAGATGTAATGCCACCGTTATGTAACTTCTTTTAGTACTTCTCATCCGAAAGACTAAGATGTTATGCCTCCGTAGGTACTTTTTAAATTCAATGTCGTATCTCAACCTTAAACTGGCGGGACGCCAGCCATTCGACGATCTGTTTTATAATTCTTAATTTATTTATGTGCAGAAGAATACTGATTACCATTTTAAGAGACCAGTAAAAACTGATCACTATTATCAAAATAAAATATATTAAAATCAGCTCACAACTTGGACAGGTCAGCCATCGTCTAAAAAATGGAACAATAAAGTAATAGAACCCTATATTTAATATTTGTTATGGTTTAAAATGGAGTGCACATTTTACATTCCATAGGTAGGTAGTGTACGTAGACGAATATCAGTATCGGTTGTCACATCCCCGTTACCGCCGGTTCCGTCTGTTTGAAATATCTCGCTGTCAAATGACGCCGGCATCGCGTTGCAACGCAGCCATTCGACGACGCAGCCAGAGCTATTTGTATCTGATGGAAAATCATGTGGAATTCGATATCAAAAGCATATATTAAGTTGAAGCTTCAGTTAAGTGTAACAGAATATATAAATATAATACTAGTACATAAATAAGTTTAATCCAATAATTTAACTGCTATGATAAAGTAGATAGACTAGAATAGATTTATGAAATTTTATGATTACAACAATAACAATATTCAGTTAAAATATAGATATAGATTAATGACTCTAATAATAATTTATAAAAACCTAAAATGTATTGTAACATATCCCATTTTTTTCACTAGTAAAACTTGTGAGATCAGAAGCTAGTTATTTTATTAAGTCTCTACTAGAAATTTTTAGCTAATCAATTTCCTACTGATATTTAAAGTTACTATATCATTATTAAACGCCTTAATTTATAAAATAATTATAATGGCTCGAGAATTGAAAAGGACCATAATTATGAAATAACAATATACTATTTCAGCTACCAAGAAAGTCTAAACGATCCTCTTAAAATAGTCATAGAAAATACGCATATAATAAATCGAACTTTTGAATCGTATAAATAATCTTTCGTATTTAATTAGCATCATGATCTCTTACAGGCCACTTCAAATTATTCCCCGACCTCTTTTACGTAGATCCACTGAATAGAAACTTGAAAAAATCTACCGGGGGAGTAAACTTTAGTAAGAAGAGGAAAAATGCTGTATTAGATTCATATGAAGATAATTAATAAAAAAATACTAACTTACATAGCTTAACTTATTATGAGTATATTAGTTTTATCCCTTAATTACAAATAGTAAATTGCCGAACAAGAGTCCATGCCTCTTAACCTGTAATCTTAATCTTTTGGAATGTCACGTGATAACATGATATATGTTCATATACCTATATAGAGAATCGTTGCCGTTCAGCATGCAGGCCCTCATTTTATTTGCTATTCAATTTGCATAAGAAAAAACACACTCAGTTCATATACCTGGATATGAAAAGTTTATCAGAAAAAGTACTAGAAGTCTGTGAAAGTCTAAAAGTGATTTTAACTTGAAAGGAATATAATACATGAAATGTAAAAATGGCCGTAAACCAAATATTCACAACATTTTCATTAAACTGAACTGAATTTTCAACACGGAAATTGAGAGCGTGATTTGTGACAGCACAACGGAGCGCCGACGGGCCCGCCCGCCGCCTCCGTCCATTTATTTGTTACCTACGTAGTAGTAGCAGTAAGTACGTACCTACATAACGTTCCTTCCTGTCTTGCTTTTACCCACAGTCTACTGAAAAGTATAATAAATAAAATATTTCACAATTACCTAGGTACCTATACTGTAAAATGTAGTCTATATAGATATCTCAGTCTCGCCTAATTCACCATCAAGTATCCTACTTTGTTTAAAAAGGAAGTAAAATTACAGGATAAAGAGCATATTTGTTATACCAAATTTTACTGTTATTGTGTACGTATATTGTGTGTGTATTGGTACTTTTGCAACTAAAACAAACAAGCACTTTAGTTTTACATGTAAACAATGTAAATGTGTTAAAATAATGTAAATATTTATTTAAATTTTTAGTTATGTATATATTGTTCTGTATTGTTTAATAAATAAAAAAAAATTACTTCTCAATCCTATGGAATGGCAACACGTGACCGGTTGCCACTGTCGTCATATGTTAACGTGATATCCTCAGTTCTTTGATATAGGCGACAGCACCAGGTCGATCATAGTTGTTTGCCAATTAGGTAAATAAAAAAAAAAGAAACTATTTACTTCAGTACTTAGCTGCCCTTCATGACTTCCCTTAAAGAGTCATCAGTCTTGCTACATGTTATGCAACAAATGTGTAACATAACAGCTACAAAAAAATAAAACTACTCTACATTTTTTTATTAATTCTTCCAGCACTCTAATCTATCTTTTGCGATTCTTGCTTATTATTTAACCCGTATATACTTTGTATCTTATGACCTTACTCTTTTTATATATTATATTTTGCGGTATACTCCAATATCAATAATGTTTCAATGAGTTATCAATGAGACTGACTGATTTGCAACTTTCACCTAGGCCTAATAAATTAAAGAATAATTGCTTAACTAAAAATAATTAAAAAAGAAATCGTAGAAACAAGACAATTAAAGCAATAAAAAACGAATAAATTTATACATCGAATTATATTTTCAATTAAATAAGAGTAATAAATTTAAAATAATATAATATGAATATCAGAAATATTGTAGTTTATGGGCGTTGATGTATCGGCTACTTTGAAGTTTTTGCTGGATCTATGTGGGTAGATACTATATCTATTACAATGGCGCCTGCAGTTATATCTCATTATATCGAATAGTCTATTTAATGGCAATATCTGTAAGATTAAATATTATTGTAATATTATACACTATTGATATAATTGGTGAAATTATAATCATCTATCCATCTTCTTGTCATAGTGTCATCCTACATACCTATCTATATACATAATTATCTTGCAGTTTGCATGTTTGGCTTCCAATAATATAAATAAAACAATATATGACAAAAAATTGTTTTATGTAATAATTAAACATTTAACGCCATTCTGAATTTAAATTTTTAACAGTTTAATTACTATTGCATTTTTTTCGGATTTTTCTATCACAATAGTTAGTTTTAGCAGTTTGAAAGTTTCTGTATATTCTTTATATTGACTTAATTAGAAAATTTAAATATTAAGTCCATCCACATTTGTGATTTATAGTTAATTCGAACACGATAATAAATAAATGTGACATTGTACTGTACACAAAACATAAAAAAATATCTCTCCATACCACGTCCCACAATTAACATCAACAATAATATTTTATTATCTTTATTTCTGTTAGAAAGGTTATTAATTAATTAATGATAAGAATTTGAAACTCCAAATCATTATAATACATCTTATATAAAATCTTGTCAAGTGATGTTATTTTAAGCAACGTAGATTTTGTAAATAATCATCAGACCTCGTCGGTACCTCGGACTCACCTATTTCAACTTTCTTTGGAAGCTATATTTCGGTTAAAGGGTTAGATAATGGAGTGAAATAACAGGATAATTAAAATAACCCTGGACAATTAGCACAGCGCCAACTAGTCCCACGGTTAGCAGAGCTTGTGTTATGAGTACTAGACAACTGATATAAATACTTTTTTTCGTAAATACATACTTAATATACATAGAAAACGCCCATGCAAACAAACATACTCATGAGTACAAATGTTATAAATGCACCGTGCGAGGAATCGAACCAGTATAAGAAGCAACTTAGTCCTCTAGAAAAGCCACGTATGAATGGTATAACGAGTGTCACATGATGACGTGATATCGGCTATATACATAGTATATAAACTTCTATTACTATTAAGTACCATTACAATTGCATATAAAAAACATAACGTGTTCTACTATATCAAAACTGATCAATACAATAGTCTCCAAAGCGATACATTTTTCTTTTTATTTAAGTTTCCCTTTATAAATTCTTCAATATCAATTATGGATAATACATTATGGAAGGATAATTCTTTTTTTTTCTAATAATAGTAGTAAAAGCCACAAACCTTTTACAATGTTAATCTTCAATCGCTTTTATAGCGTTACCAAGCTACAATTTAGCCGACAATCAACAATTCGATACAGATCTACACAAATATTATGAACGACAGCGGAGTGACGTGGGCTAGCCGCAATCATATTGCGATCGAGCTTATCACTCTATCTGACGGCTGAAATTCAACTTATTGTTTATTACAGCACCCATTTTAGCAAATTCTTGGTAGTAATATTATCTTTCAGTAAAATATAGTCATTTTTATTCTTCCGATGCAAGAATGTAGTTAAGCAATATA
Source organism: Achroia grisella (assembly GCF_030625045.1). Lineage (NCBI taxonomy): Eukaryota > Metazoa > Arthropoda > Insecta > Lepidoptera > Pyralidae > Achroia > Achroia grisella. The sequence goes on along the minus strand of NW_026712979.1, from coordinate 5,340,996 downwards.
AAAATAAAAAATACTATAAAGAAAAAAATTCACGGCGCCACTTTCATTTGTCTTAAATGGAACTCCTCTGTTTCGGTTTGTTTTAATTGGAAAGACTATGAATTTTTGCATCCGTCGCTTATTTTATTTTTAATATAATTTATTTGAATATTCATAATTGTTACAAATATATAATTCATTATATTTCTAACTGACTGATAAAGACTCATTACAAACTAATATAATCGAGTAACCGTAGAAACCTGGCTTCCCTTTGCTTTACTCAGTAAAGTGGGTACGTGAAGTGTTTGCCAGGACGGTTAACATCTCAGAATACCTCATCAGGGATTATAATAATAAGGACACTGCCGTGAGTTTCGATTCTGATGAAATAAAATTTATATATACTGATGATAATAATGATGAACATCAAACTCAATTCATAATATTTAAAGATATAATAAAATAAAGTAATCGTGTTTTAATAGCACAGCACAATTTCAATATTTTTAAGTATTATATACGTCATTCTCAAGATCTTCACTGGAGATACATAATGATACCTTATTGAAAAAACAAGATAAGACTTCAGTAATTCTATTTATAGTATTTATGATGTATTAGCATTTCTTAAGGTAAATATCACTGAAAATAAAAACCAATAATACAAATACGTTGCGACTTCGCATTCATAGCACAGAATTAACAATCCATCTTTTTTCTATCATAGAATTCATTTCGCGGTGAACTATAAAACTCTAATTTCGATGTCATCGTATAATATAATGGATTGAAATGTCTGAGACCTCCGAGCGAAATTTAATATTATATTTCGTTGTAGTAAAGGTGAGGTTTCCATGAAAACGACACGCAACTATTGCCGTCAATCTGCAAAATATAATAAAATATATTTGAAACATGCTTGAAATTAATTTAATTATACTATATATTAATTGCACGCTACGTCTAACACTGCCATAGAAAACAGCAATAAGTTCAAAAATAGTAATAATATGTTTTCTATTTAACTAATCTAAACGAATATATATTACGCAATCATTATAATGAAATAGTGTATTTCAGAGAGAGATAATTTAGAAAAAGTATTTCAAGAAAACTGTACGGATTATTTTGAAAATAAAACTTATTTAAAGGTATAATGTCGCGAGTATTTTTTAAATTAATATTATAAATATAAAAAAAAACATTTTTGAGTTGTTGATGGATAAGCTCAAAAATAGTTTAAAAAAAATCTATGTTTTGTTTGTAATTAATAAACTCGAAAAAATATATCGAAAATAAAAAAGTCTTTTAGTTGTACAAATATATAATATCAATGCACTTAATTTTTAAAATATGAGATCTGTACAATAATTGCTTACACGCAAAGCTGCGGGTAGCCGCTAGTGCATTATAAATACAGTTTTGTATCTCACGCTTATGTATATCGAAACTCACCATTAAAGGAAAGGTAGAAAAGATAGAAAAGCTAGTACAATTGTCGTGGGATTGCGAACGGCGGAAAAGTCACGAAGGCTGCGTTTTGTCTAGACAAAGATGACAATTCGTGGCGCCGGCCGTGAGGGCCACTAAGCCCCGTGTTATTAGATTTTGATGAGTTGTTGAAGACGATGTTAGAAACTTTTAAAGAGCTTGTTATACAATTTGATTTCATAAACGATGAACTTCGACCGTCAAATTGAATGAGTGCCAAATCAAACGTATTCACACGAAAATTACGTATTGTTATGAGACTATCCCTTACTATAGTTACTATTATTTAAAGTATAAAATTTGTTATATTTTCTTACTATTTATCGACTCATAGAAGTCATACAATTTTACAATTTTTGTAATAATATAGTATTTTTTTATGTAACTTAAGATAAGTTACATTAAAAATACTACATTGATCTGTTTATTAAGTAGATCATAGGAATTAAAATAAAATCACATTCGTGTAAGTTATATCTTTGCAAAAAAATTAATGGTAAAATTTTACCAGTATGTTAATTTAAATTATTATTAAACATATGTGTACATAACTACATAAAAATACTATATATTATGTTATAAGAAATTATTGTAAGAATAACGACATTCTGTGACTATCAAAATATTTATTAAAATTGTTTATATTTTTTTGCTATACAAAAGAATATAAATGATTTTCTAGAAGATCTATATATTAAGATAGACCTAAATTACGTTATATTCCTTTTATCACCAGATCCGAAGAGCGGAACTTTCATTCAATCTAGAAAATATATTGATCTTTGATCTTGCCTGATACCAGTTTTCATCAGAATTGCCATCAGTACTATTACCATTACTAGCAGATATAAAAAATCAAATTAAAACCTTTAAATGCTCTTATAGACACGATATCAGTATTAAAACCTATCAGCAATTCAATATTGTAAAAACCTTTATCACGCAAGCACTAATCACGACCGAGTACTAACATACTGTAAGCTTGTATGTGGAGGCCAGGAGGCCATAAAACTTTCCCTCGCCAATGAAAAGTGAGCTTAGTCACGAAACTCACATTAATTCTGTGGACTCGAACTGCTAACAACTACGGCAAGCGTATACGAAGGACCATCTTTAGCTTACTTTTATATCCGAATAAATGTAATACAGAATTGTATTGGATTTTATAAAAAAGATAATGTTGATTATATAAGTAAACTTGGACGCCTCGGTGGTATAGCGGTTTAGACACTGGCTTAGTTTCAATGGTCGCGGATTCGATTCCTCGCATAGTACAAACTTTTGTATTCATAAGTATGATTGTTTGTTATGGTCTGGGTGTTTCCTATGTATATTATATATGTATTTACAAAAAAAATATTATATACAAATAATCATCATTATATAAATAATAATCACCTGCTTACCTGCTGCCGGAACTAGATGGCGCTGTGTGAATTGGTTAATTATAATTATTAAATACATACTAATAGAAGAAAAATAAAAAAAATATTTTAAATAATAATTCTGATATTATGGTCAATGCAATAAAACACTTGACATGCTCATTTCACAACGTAGGAATCCAACACTCCCTTTTAGATCTTCTTTTGTAATTAATGATGGGCTTTGCTCTTTCGAGATTAATTTACTGATAAATTCCATATTCATCTATTAAGAAAATTACGGAATTAATGACTAAACTATTCATGTAATGAGATACATCACAATATTGCACATTTTATCAATCTCTTAATTCTATTGGCAAACACATTGCTGCCGACTTACTATTTTCAGAGTAATAATACAGCAGTTAAATTACTGTAGATATTGAAGAGTTTTGCTATTTGCAAAGCTGAAAAAGTAAATATGGGTGTCACAGTATATTCTGTGACTTCTATGGTGAAGCTCTTATCAGGCTTCGAACTTGACGAACTTCGATTCCATTTATGTGTAAAGACAGCATATAACTTTACGATTATAATTCGAAATTATGTAAGAAATATCGAAATTCGTAAGCAATAAAATTTTCCAGAGGTATATCACCTTTGGCATATGTTACAATATGAATAACTGTCAATTGAAACATATCAGCGAGCAATAATTTATTTCAATAGCCAATTCGCCTTCGTGTAATCCTACATTAATCCTTTATCCGACATTTATTATTGTAACGTAAACCGAAACGTGACTAAGTAGATTGCCAAATAAATGCTTGTAAACACGATGTTCAAATGGCTATACCCATTTCTAAACGAATAGGACAATTTCAATAACATGAATGTTTTAATCAAAATCTATTAAATTTAGATTTGTATTGTTGTAATTAGGTTTCTATGCAAATGTAAACAAAAAAATATATTTTATTAGTAATTTTAGTCGTTAACGTTATTAGCATGTTATGTCATATAACAGATTAAGCATATACTTTCTTTTTTTTAATAAAATGACTATTATATATGTGTCATAAATATATGTTTAATATTATTTCGTACTTTTTTTTAACTTTATTTTTTATCCTTAATATTTATTGCTTACCACACAAGTATAGTAATAATTAAAAATAATGTACAATATTCATATTTTAAAGTTATTCAAAACTGTTAATTAAATATTGATATAGACAATGTGATCTGTAAAATCTATGTATATTTAAAATACTATTTTAGATTGGTTCTACTTTTTTTCCTTATTTTGTTTTGTTTATTTTTTTCCTTAATTATATAGGTACTTATCTAAATCGAGAAATTACAAAAACATTGCAACACACCTGACGTTCTGATCATACGGTACAAAAAGATAGCAACGCCTGTCAGACTAAATGTTTGAAACGGAATAAACAGCACTAATACAAATAGATATTATGCAAGTGCAGTGCACCGGCTGGCAACACCGAAGTTTTTGAATGTTTATGAATAAATAAGTAGCTCCCGTCTGCCGCATCAATACAGTGTGGCTGAATGCCAAATGCTCTTCGTGACACTTTCCACTTTCCCTCTTTTTTCCGAACCGCATACGATGAATATTTCGTGCGGTTAATTCCAGAAATCGCGAGCATTTTTTTCGTGTTGCAACAATGACTGTACAGAACACATTAGGGTTTTCGTTTCCATTTGCATAAGTGCAAGGTATGCCATTTGCATTTTTACTGGCATCAAACAGTCACATGTAATTTACAGTTCTGTGTGAAAAACTAAAAACATAACCGCTACTTTTTACAATTTTTACAGTTTTCTTTATTTTTTGATTCCGAAATAAATTCATTGAAAGTTTAGGAATGAATGAATTTATGATCAAAACAATGTAACAACAACTTTCTCTGTAGAAGATTATAACCTGAACTTATTTCTTACAAGAAAACATATTTTACCTACGGGTAAGTACTGTTTTTCTCGAACTACTTAGATTTATTGAGAGTCCTTATTTTACCCTCGCACTATTTTTCGTTTTTACCTGTTTCTTTCAATGTTGTTCACCCCTGAATAAATTGACAAATTAATGTTTATAAATTCATCTTATTTCAAAAAGTACTCTTGAAATATTTTTAATGTGTGTAATTTTTTTTATTGCATTATATTTAGGAAGCTAGTAATAATTTCTCTTTGAATTATAAATATTCATTTATTCAATAAAATATACATTCCACTGCGGTAGATGACAAGAGTGAATATGCAATTGAGTGAAATAGTTAACCACGACTCTAACGCACTCTGTGGTGAGATTCATGACAATAGAATAATTTATCGTGTATATTATGAAAGCAAATTGAATTATAATACTATACCAAACCATTTGGCCAACATGTTAATATAAAAGTGATATCACTCACTTACGAGAAGAATTACGGTAGTGCGGTATTAACAAGTAGTTATAATGATGATAGTGATGGAATGATAGATAATGGTATCTACTATTTAGCTAAAACTATTGTAAAAATAAATTGAGGCAAGAAAATTAAATGTTTGCATCAGATAAGCCGTTGTCAATCTGTTTATTAACCGAGACATTTAATAACCTCCTCCTTTTTTGAAATTGATTACAATACTAGTGGAATATTGTTTAACTTACTCAGTTCAAAAAATAGATTAATTATCATATTTTATGTTGCTTAACTTCTAATGGATGGACACACTTGTCCATTAGAAATAACGAAACATAAAATGTCGCATCATTATTATAGACATATATCAAAATGTAAAAGCAACGTGACAACAAAAGTCTAGATTTTTTATTTCAATATTCAAACACTATTCTTTCGACAGAAACAAAGTGAGACAGTTCAAGCGTATCTCTTTGTAGCTAAATCAGGCACAAAACAGTTGACATTTAACGTTCAAAGTGTTTAGGGCAGAGGTGTCGGGCACAGGGGCCATTAACCGAGCCCAAACTGTCTGAGTTACCTTCGCCCCCCAGCTATCGTCTAATGCTAGTCGTTCCTATATTATTTTCAGGCTACATCGTTGAATAACGTTTGTAAATAACGAATTTATAACGTTGGAAGTACTATGTACTGCAAAGAACCGACTTTATTAAAATAATGAGTATTTTAAATTGATTTTTTATATTTTTTATATCTATTACTTTAGGAATGGCAAGCTGATAATGGATTTGAGGAAGCCTTCATAGAGAAATGAATATTATATTATATGATGATGAATGAATATATATTATATTTATTTATAAAGTGAATATTGCGCTAAATAAAGAAATGAAAATAAAAAATATACTATTTTTGGCCTAAAACTAGAGTTTTAGTTATGTTCATATTACAATACAAAAATACATAGTTTTTACATTTTAATTTAAATCGAGATTAATTCACAGATTTATAATCTTTATTGTAAATAATAATTAATAATTCCTATCCTAAATTAATAACTCGTATTTTATAGTTCTCAAATACGTGCCTAAATCCTGTCGCTATCTGGATTTGATTTCAATTTTGCGGCTTAAAAACTGATAAGCAAGAGATGAGATTTTAAATTAAATTTTGAATTTGTAATTCGTTTCATTGCCTGAAGTTACAAATAAAATTATACAGGTTTAGCTAAATTAGACCCTCCTCATATACCTAAACAATAGAAAACTTTTGTTCAATTATTCGTTATTACAACTTAGGTATAATGAAATTTAATAAGTTTCAGTTACAATTATAATTTTAGCGAAATTTAATATGTCATCGTATGTTCGGCTATTCTTGTATATATTTTTTTATGTATTAACTTACATGTAAGTTAATAAGTGGTAATTTTATTCAGTAAGGAAAACATAGACCCACCGACTGCGCCAACAATGAGCATCTGATAATTTAGCAACTGATAGCAATAAAACCTTACTGAGAAAAAAATTGTCGTTCATAAACTATTAAATAATTAACCGATTTTAAAAATCTTTTCACGCATTCCTATGCGTACATAATGTAGCTGTAGTAGATAAATATTATAAACTATATTTTATTAGAAAAAATTCATTACATTTAATTAATTTGTCTGCATCGTTAAAGGAAAACCTAATACATCTGGTCGTTACAGTATTGTTTATCTAGATAGTGCTTGATAGTAAACAGCGCTCACTTGTAGACTAGGTGTCTACCTAGGTAATAAAGGTCAAACCATTATAGCTCAGGTGACATTCAAAGTCATTAGCCTATCACTTCATAGGACAATATAAGGTTAAGATACACATGGGTTTATATGGTCTTATAAATTAGGTATGCGACATAAACATACTTTACTAATTATACAATTATTATAGTCTCATAATTAATTATTTTTTCAATTCCATAGACACAATACTGATTTATTTAATCTGACTTATATAACTGAATATCAGTATTTGTTCTCTAGGCAAAAACCTTTTTGAGCCATGGCCTATTTGTACTGCTGCAGCAAACATACACACATTGTTTGTCAATTGCAACGTATAACGTTTTTAATTATGTGACTGTTTTATTATATATTTAATTATCATCTTGTACTGTGTCCATTTATTATGTGCTGCAATTGTAAATAAATTGTTTATTTATTAAATAATGTTTAAGCAACTTTAGTTGCAACACACTCATCAATACATAATATATTATTTGAGGATAGAACATAATTAGTAAGTACAGATTATCATTGTGAAAAATTCAGTGTATTAAACAGCTACCGTTATCTCGTATAATCAAAGAAAAAATATATTTTTCCTTGATATTATCACGACATACTATACCAGTATTATATGAACAATTCAGAGAGCACTTTAAGTTTGTACGAATAAAGAATCAAGATACCTAAGAAGAATAGACTATAAAGTTCCAAGCTCACTTTCAAGTAATAAATTATTACTAAAACTAATGGGGAAGGTGTAATATTTACTGCAGTATATTTAAAAGCTTATGCCGAGTTAATAAAACATGAAAGTCAGACGGTTTTGATGGCGATTGCCGTGGAAATATGTACTGTTATAACGTTATGTTTTTTTACTAAAACTTCTGCTTTTATAAAACATATTACGGTAGATAAAAGCATTGCACTTACATTAGCTACATTTTTATATTATCCTGGTATCCAGTTCTATAGCAATATTATAACAAGAGTATAAATACTTTTGAATTTTACGCAATTTGGGAAAGGGAATTGTCTGTCCCCATTACTAGGATTGTACCACATCAAGTCGAGTCAAGTCGATTTCTACAGGGAAATCACTTTAGTTAATTCCAAGTAAATCTGACATGATGAACCAACAGGTAGAACTTCATCCTCTCTATTTGTTGACTTGCGGTGTTTTCTGCGCATTTATAGTGAAACTAGTAATCCATCTCGGCTTGAAGTCGGATGTGACGGATGTTATATAAATATACACATAGGTTATATATGAAACTCCTGGAATAAAATCTCAAAATTATATTGGAAACTATATCAAAATCCATAATAAGAGGTAAAGTGAAATTGTAAGATGTATACATCGACTTTTTTTGTACATAGATACTATTTATAGTTAGTCAATTCTGTATTTATTGTTATGATTCAATTTGTCTTCGTTTATTCTGAAAACGTTTTTATAAAATATGTGTCTAATAAAAAATAGAAGTATAATATATTTTTATGGCAAAAATAAACCTCGAGACATGTTCAGTACCTAAGTGTATATCTCCTAAATTGTTGAAGTATTGAACATAGCAATTGTGGCTTTGCCTATCTTCATTTTAATATTCTGTTAGTAATAATCTTATAGCTATTATTTTACAATTAAATTATACACTATTTGTGTACTTCTATTTTTTTTTGTGTATCTGTGCACAATAAGGAGTTATTATTATTGTTAGATATTATTAAAATGTAAAAGTGAAAATGTTCTGTGATGAGGTAAATATATGTATTCGATCAAATTCAGGAGTAAAAACGTAGTAAAAAGAATGACATTCCAAAAACAGTCGATATAATGTCAATATTTAAAATACAATAAACATATATAAAAAAAAGTTGGCTTTCGGTAACATATATTTTATTATAGTATTATAACTAGTGTGACCTGCGACATCGATTGCGTGTTAATTTGTAGACACCAGCTGTTTCCTTGTTAATTGATACATAAATAAACGACAAAAATAATTAAAGCAGTTACACATCGCCATTAATTATTTCATTGACAAATTAATTAAAAATAGTAGGTGGTGTATTTAAAATTTAGGGAGTTTTTTTTCAATGATTTCTTTAGCTAATAACAATATATTTTATAAAAATTTCATGATAATTCCTGGAACTGTTTTTTTCTGAAACAAACGTGAACAGTCAGGTTTCGTCTCATCAAAATTTTATTAAATTAATACGTGATTATTTAGATTGAAATGGCAGATTAACACGGTTCCAACTGGATAGAACAGTCGTGTCCTAACTACATTCCCTTAGGACATATTCTACTTTCTATCATGGTCAATCATGATCACGTTTAAGTAGACGCGAACAGAAGCTTAAAAGTGCAAAAGCATAAGACACAAGCGAAGAACACAATTTTCAAGGTGTAAAATATTTAGATATTATCTACGAGTAAATATACGATTTAAGACTAAAACGTGAATTAAAATAGACACATTGCCATTGTTCGTGACTGTATCGCGCGAAAGATATCAAATAATAACGAGCTTTCTGAATAATTTAACTTAGTTTCGTTGTTTTCAAAGCGCAGACTTTCGTAGAATCAAATTACCAACGATTTAGCTCTCACATTAACCCAAATAATGTTAAAACTGGAATTTGACGGTGAATATTTTGGCTGCAGTTTACTAGAGTTCAAGTGTAATTATTTTATTTAAGTTAGCGTAAATTAAATTCCATAATATATTTTACATATTTTTTCTTACTGTAACTCTTCCTTCAATGGCATCCCACAGTTTTCTTTAAACTGCTGTATTGATTTCAACTATATTATTATGAAAAAGTATATTGGCTTGTTACTGAGAACTTCATTGACTTCTCTAGCATTATTTTAATGTCAGATAAAAAGAAGACAATTGTAAAAACAACATAAAATTTGTACATATTATAGTCATTTTTAATTATTTATTCAAAATTTAAATTAACACATAATTTTAAAATTTACAGGTCGTATACACTCAGACATTTCGTAATTCAAATTTAGGAATACACAAATACTAGAATGATTAATATCAAATAAGGAATTGATCATTATTACTACGAGTATTAGGGTCCATTGAACAGAAAGTAGCAAATAAATAGAAATAATCGTATAATAAATATTGAAATGGCAAACAATCTGACTTTGACAATAGCATGAACAATCATTATCATATACCAATCGTGGTATATGATAATGATTGTTATTCCAGAAGACTAAGATGTCATACCTCCAAACTAGTAATTTTACTGCCAATGCACCATACAACGAATTCAATGAACTCAAATATTTCAGTGTAGACTACATTTCAAAAAGACCTTTATGATTAATCTGTCAATCATTGAGCCACGATACACTTGGTATTTTTTATTTCTAGTTTTTCTTTGTGTCAAAGATATATATATCGAGAAATTAAAAACAAAACCATACGTGTTCTATTCAGAACGATATTGTTTTTAATATCTACAATGTACATACACTAATACTGTTTTATGAGGGTGTAATTCATATTTAAGTTTTAAACTTCGTGGCTTTAAAAATAACACTAACTCGTGAAAATTCACACCAAAATTTATGTTATTTTATTGTTAGTAAAATTGGATACTGGCTGGTAAATTCAAAATTAAATTTATGCTAGCATATTATAATTAAATTTATTTACAATTTACTTGAAAGTCGCTCTAAAAACTAAATTCCAATTTCATCTGTAAATATGTGGTATTTTATTCAAACAAGTTAACATTACATTTAATCAAATGTATGTAGGTACGAGTTATACAAAAATGTAAGTGAGACTTTAATATTTGTAGTAAGCGTACAAAATAAAATATTATAAAATATATTTAAGATGATATCTAAGTGAATGTGAAATTATAAAAGTGAACGAAAATATATCGATCGATTATGTCTAAAAGGAAACTAAAACAATATGAATTGAATACCTTATTTACGATGTACGAAACATTGTAAATAAGATATTCAAATAACAATAAGTTAAAATAATTTTGTTTGTGAACCGATTGAAGTGAAATAGACACTAAATAAACGAAAGTTTGCTACAATATTTAAGTGAAACCCTCATTCAAATGCAATTCGTCTGCTGCTAGTGGTGACAGATCTGTTAAAGTAATGTCGATTGAACTATCTCAATTAATTGAAAGATAATGTAACTTAATAGCCTATGCTGATGGTCACTGTATTCATCCTAAGCCTAAGTTTTATTAATTTCGTTAAAAATATGATTGTTGTTATGCTATATGAATTAAAATCGCTATTAAAAAATAGAGGTTGGTGATAGAAGGGTGGAAACTAAGGGTTTTATGTATTTTTTAAACCACAATGTAAAAGTTTGTCCAAAAATTAAAAAATAAATGTCAAGGGTGGACAACCTTTATCTGACCTACTGAATATGCATATAAAATATAATAAAAATTGGTCAAGCTGTTTCGGAGGAGTGTGGTAACTAACATTGTGATACGTGAATTTTATTTATAAGATAATGATGTACAATGGCAATGAAAAGGATGAGGGTAGAGTTTCTTGCGAGTTCCTCTTGGCACAAACTATGTACATTCAGAACTGACGATTGTTTAACTTATCATAAGTGTCTATAAATAGACCTACATGAATAACGATAAATTTGATTGCATATTTCATACAATCAATTTGAATGGATTCAATGTTTGAATTAGTATTGCACAGATAACCATTATCTAAATGGTTATTAACCATTTCTAAAAACTATTTTATAAGACGTTTAAGTCTTAAGTACCTACTACATGTTATCTGTGGTACTACTAAGTGTGTTTTTAATTTTATTTAGAGCCACCGATGTTCTACCATTTTACCAACGGTCTCATTAAATGTATAAATTGTGAATACAATTATGATTATTATAGATTTTCAGTAAAAAAATATTTTACTTTCTTTAAATATTTAATATCTCTTTAGCAATTGAATATCGTATAAAACAGGTAGGTACTACAAAATCTCTGTCAGCTGCAACTTTTCACCTTAAAAAAAACATTTTTGAATTTTATAAACATTTCTTCACGAATCTTGCTTTAACGAGTACCTAATAGCTCTCGTTACCGTCTGCTATTCGGATGAAATTATGCGCCCACATCAACTACGAGTACTATAACCAAGCGATTCGAGTTACTCGGGACTTCTTATAAACATATTTTTTTATGTAATTGGACTAGTAAACCGGCTAGGCGGCTGATTGCATACTTGATAGTAAATAGTAACTGCCGTCTATATATGACATTAGTGATACTTTTCAAGCGCGGCGGACTAAAATTTCACTATTTTATACCCAGTTTTCTACTGAATAAATATTATGTTATAATGCAAGCTGCTTATCGGATAGGATAATTAGGCAATGGTTACCAATGCTGACTATTTTGTACAAAGTGTACCTTTGTCTGCTTGTTTCAGAGATTAAAGAAATAAGGTATATTTTAAAATAAATTTTAATTTATATACAAAATGAGTAAATCAAGAAAAATGTCATTTATTGCACCACACTGGAAATAATTAATCATATGTTACTATTTTGTAGACATCGTATATATATACTAAACTGTACTAGAGAAGAGAAAGCAGAAACAAACATACTGTCTGTACATTAAAAACTAGTTTCCTTCTTCACAATATTGGTATTGTAATATTTGACAATACTCAGTACCAATTAGCCAGGGGAACCCCTATCTGTAAACAATAATGACTAAAATCAATTCTGATAACACACATTATAAAATACCAACGAAAAGTGAAGATAAAACTTTATAAAGTGTTTTTGTAGTGGTTTGTTGATTGATGATTGACCATTAATGATTTACAATTGATATATCACCGGAAATAGTATATTTTTTTGATCATCAATAATCAAAGATTTCTCACAATCTTAACATCTTTATCTGCTATGTAGCTTAGAATGAATCTTCCACCCTGTCCTGAAATTAAAGGACTCAGCATGGTAACCCTATCTAGGACCCTTGATGGAGTGCCTCAGTGTTTCACCGGTCTGCTTTACGAGAATTGGCCTCGTTACGTTTGCACGAAATAGTAAAAGTTTGTGGCCCTTACACATTAGCACATCTGCTACTCAATGAATATTCTCTGACAAAATTAACCTATTCTGCTATTTAAGGTTGCATTATTAAGATTTTTAATTAAATCCTTTTATTTCATACTAAGTATATCAATATATGAGTCGTCGTATGTAATCGTTGTAAAACTTAGACATCGCCTATGAATACTACGAACTCCGTTTTAAAAACATTATTAACTGTATCTACTACCTATAATAATTATTTATTTCATACTAATTTTACCAGTTTCTTAGTTACATAGAATTCCTATAAGTCATATTTATGTTTCCTTACCTTGTAATTTCACTGCCTTAGAAATCATACAAACTGAAACATAATGAATGAACTGAATCTTGGTGGCCTAGCCGTTCAGTACACCGCTTTCCTTCCGGTGGTCGCGGGTTCGATTCCTTGCACTTACAAACATTGTATTCATGAGTATGATTATTTGTATCGGTCTGGGTATTTTCTATGTTTATCATGTATGTATTTAGAAAAAAAATTTAAGTATTTATATCAGTTGTCTAGTTATCTTAAAAAAAAATAGACAAAGGTTTCCACTTAAACAACTGGACAAAGACTACCTCGCTAAAAATTTGTTTGCACACAATTAATAAATAATGATAATTTATTCACATCATGACAGCCTAAAAGTAAAGTAGTACTTTAAAATGTAACCTTATGCATTATAGATGCTTTGTTGGTAGTTTGAAATAAATATGTGATGTTGAGAGTGCCATATGTATGGTATGGGAGTATAAGTTAAATATATGGCGGTTATAAAGTTTATCTGTAATAACTTATTAAAATGGTCCGATTTTATAAAACGTTGAAAAGAGTTTTTTTAGATTTTTTTTTTAATATTATCAAAGGCGTATTGTAAAATTGCGTAAATTCAACGGTGTTTTTGTTGGTGTGTATATTCATAAAAAAACTGCCATATCTCCTTCAAAACTATTCAATAATTGCATATTGTTTATTAACTTATTAGAAGTATGTAATATTATGTTATCAGTGTTAGAAAAGCTAAGTTAAGTTCTGCTATGTATTTATAAACAGTTATAAAATGGTTTCATCACGTAAAAACTACAAATCTCATAAAAAATATTTCCAAGGATTCCTTTGAGCGGATTGGCTTTTGTGAAAGGGCTTCAACTCAGCTAATGTTAATGGACAGCGATTTTTGTGAGTAATTCTTCTTTGATGTGAGTAGTGCGATGAGCTCACGTGACAAGAACACTAATGTACTGCAGCTTAAGTGTAAATTTCAAGCGCATGAGATGCAACATGACGTCTTACACCGGTACACTGTGAGGGTTGGTACTTACGAATAGGGTTGCTAACGTTTATATTTTATTTCACCAGACCAAGCTATATGACCTTGTATGATCGCGATTTAAAAACAATCTCTACAATTGTTACTCTCTAAGGAAAAACGCAATGCAATCATTGTTTTAAAATTGCATCGAATTTTAAGCTTAAAAATAAACGATGATTGATGTTGATTCTTTTGGGAAGTAGATATCATCTTACTTTATATAAGAGAGTAGTAGAGTACAGAGTTTTATTTATTGTCTGGATCAATTTGACAAATAATTTATGTATTAATTATAGTTAAGGTTTCACAAATTACTGTTATTAGTCAATTTAATGACTTTTATTTTCATTAGTGATAAAATTTATTAGCAGTATTCTATAAATATATTTATGGTTACTATATATTCTAATAAGTATATAATATATTAACTGAAATAATGAAATATGCTTAGGGTTGGCCCCTTGTACTTATCAATTTAATCATATTATTTAATGATTCAAAGAATTAGGTTACAAACCTAATGATTAAATTGATAAGTACAAGTAGCCAACCCTAAGCATATTTCATTAAGACGTTATATTTTACAGTCTGTGTTATTTAGGCACTTTGTAAAAGCAAACATGTTACGTTATAGTGAAATTGTCAGCAAATATTTGCAGTGAAGCTGCTCGAAGGTCGTGCTTAACGAAGTGCAAAAAGGTTATGCTAATGTTGAGCGAAAACATCCATTAGCAATTGAACGCAGGACCACTCATTGCCTTAGATTGCAGTTGCCTCTTTGTTATTTACTTGTTATATATTTCACTCTTAGTAGAAATTAAATACAAAATATATAATTATTGTTATAAAATTTATTATTAACGTGCATTTTTTTGTGGTTACAAGTAAAAGTGACTCAGATGTTCGTCATCAATATTGATCACTCAACTAAAGATCATTAGTGCTAGTAATAAGGACGAAAATAAAATTTGTATACATATTAATATAGTTTTTTATATTGCGAACTTTAAAAATTTTTATAAAGTTGATATACTCGTAATTATCACAATATTTCGCTTTACTTTTCCATTAGTATCTAATGAAGTAAATATTGTGAAGATAGATATTACTAAAAAAAAATTATTCAGTCATATGAAAGAATTATTGAACGACAACTTATGTTATTTAGTATTATTGAGGAAACCAATTGTCCATAACAGAACTACGAACAGAAAAATAAGCTTGAAACCAAATATTACATATATGTAAAATATATTTGTTCAGATTACTGACCAATTACGTTTCATGTTTATGTATTTATGATTTTATCTATAACATCCTGTCCAAAACTCCTGAATACAACCTCTACATTCCTGAAAGATACCCAATACACCTGCCCTCCTCTTTGGTGTAGCGAGCGACAACAATTACTTACCATCCGTTGAGCTGCATGCTCGTTTACTCTCCTCGCGATAAAGAATCTATTCCAAAATTCCTTCTCTATAATATCAACATTCGATGATTTCGTAATGCCAAATTTAAAGTATGTATATACAATATTTTAAGTTTGTAAGTTCAATATTTTTAAGTTAGTATTTATGTAGCAGTTAAATAATTGTAGTTTAGACATATATCTATTACAGATATTTTGATTGGGCTACTTATTTAAATTTTATGTTTTTACACACAATATATCAATTAAATAAGGAGTAATAACCTCTACACTCTACCAGTTAATATTGTATGTCCAAATATAATTATGTATTTAATTATGTGCATTAAAATAGTTAAATATAACTTTGCACTAATTTTACAAAATAATCATAGCCATACTTCAACTGTATTGTTAGAAACAAAATATTTAATAAACTTATAGTGAATTAGATTTTACATTCTCCTGTTACAGTGAAATATTTCCAATAATATGTTTACTGCAATAAATATTTCCAATTTCTTGAGTAGCCGCGATATCCTGCGCAAAATATGTAGCTATCTGAAATGATTTATTACTAGTTTCGACAGTACAGTCAGCTTCTTACCATCAAGTGCAAAGTTAACTTATGGAATACAAATTAAATCTATCACAGTATTTGTGTTCTAGAAATGTAAAGTATAACCAATACGGTAATTTTGAATTCCAAACAAAAATTGATGGCCGTGGTAGTAAAGACTTTTAGCGCACTATCTTACTTTTTTATGACGTGGGGATCAATTCCTCACATTATGCAAACATTTGTATTTTTTTTCGTTACAATATTATTTATACAATAGGTACACTTTCGCGACAATATCAATCCTTTCAGTATTTCTGTGTAGGCTTCTGAACTAGCATTAGCCGAATGACAGAAGCCAGTTCCTACATATATTCATGAGTAAGTTTATATTGCTGTGAGTATTTTCTATGTAGATATACGATACTGGTTTACAATATAAATAATGTTTTCTATGTATATTATATATGCATTTAAGTATTTCTATCAGTTGTCTATTATCCTTAACACAAGCTCTGCTTAGAGTCAGGGATGGTGGCGCTGGATTATTATTAATTGACCGTATATGTATAGATTTAGTTAAATACTTAACTTAAATCTTTCAGTTCTTTTGTAAATTAAATTACGGTATTTCTTGTTTAACAATAATTAAACTGTAAACGCTATATCAATGTTAAAACTTGTTTCCAATAACCCTATTATTGATTAATCTATCGGCCAATGTCTTTACGAAGCCAACTGTATGTACGTAGGTTAGGTACACCGATCGTCGGAGCCGCAGACGGGGCATCGAACATTCGGTATGTCAAGCAGTTAGACAAGATTTCAGACGCATTGTTTAAATTATTCCGGGCATCCAGATCGTTTCCAAACTATTCCCAGGGTTGGCATACCACACTTTATTGTCTCGATCTATACTGCTGTTTGTTAAATTGAAAAGATATAGACAGAAATAAAAAGTATTTAAGTAATTTAATTCATGCGAATAAAACAATTACATTTTGATTCAAGACAATTATTATTAACTAACTGTAGTCTGTACTAAGTATAAAATACATAACAACTCATTTTATACTTTTTCGAATATGGTATTACATTTTTTATTTTAATGTGCCAAACAATATAAGGTTTTGTAAGTCTCGAGTTCAAACTGTAATTTACGTGCCACAAATCACAATATTTGCAGACCGAAAAAAAATTTCACAATGACCGTACAAGTTTCACAAAGCTTCTCTTTATTTTTATAACAAATCGTCGATGACTCAAACGTGTTGCTATATGCTGTTCGTAACAAGTAACCTTGTGAAAATGAATCATTCAATGAATCAGACGACAAAGAAAATACTTATAAATGAGTGAGTTTATCAATTTACAATAAATTATTAATGAAATGTGGGCCAACGGTTGATAAATTTATACATACATGAGTTGTATGTCAAAATATTGTCGAAAAATCGAACGTTCGATGTTTTAATATGGTTGAAAGCAATGACGGCTGACTCTAGCGTCACGCTCGTGGACGGGCACTGCCTGTGTTTTTAGGGTCTTTGGGGTTATTGGTGTTGATTAAATTTTTTTGTGCTACGTGCGTAGTTAAATATTAATCTATAAGGGTAATAATAGGGTATGACCACAGTAGGTATATCGTGTTCCTCACTAATGAAATTACATTAGAAACTCATTCTTCTTTGTTCAAGTCGGTAGAAATAGAAATATTATTTATTCAAATATAGTTATAAGTGCTTTTGAATAATCATAAATGTAACAATTAGTTGAGTTACAAAATAAATTAGTCATACTTATCATTATAGACCAAGCCCAGCACACTATCATGACCATAAAAAATTTACTCTTCATATATGAGGTTCACCCTTGCGAGCCTTGCAGATATATACATATATCTACCCATAAAGATATAACCAATTCCTACTGTTACCAAATATTGTTATTTTCTTCCAAATAGACAAGACAACTCTATAGAAAAGAATTAAAATATTTCATATTTAACGATTATAAATATGTAATGTGTGAGTACCCTGCACTTACATGTACGAGAGCATAGAAATTGATATACAATATTATATGATTCTGTCTACCTGCTCTGAAAGGAATCTGACATTTTGTAGTATGTATTCTGTAAGTACTACAATCAACTAACTCTTGAAATAGATACAACTTTGTATCCTATGTAGGTATTTAGCGTAAATTTCAAGTTATAAACTCTCGTACACTATTGATATGAACATCGTTAGGGAAACTGTATACCTACTTTATTATAACTCGACGTTGCAAACAATCATACTCTAGCGATTGTCGCTTTGCTCCTCAGAGACGCTTGATTTTGCAATTTGCAAATTTTTAGTTCGTTGCCACTTTTGTCTTTATATTATTCAATCAAGTTGGCTCTCTAATAGGATGCTCTCAATTCAATATACCTAAATACTACAACCGAACTCGGTTGGACGTATTGAATCATTATTTAATGGTTATACATTATTGTGTCTAATTGCGCTACCATTAGCTGTTTGAGACAAAAAATATTCACTGTGGAAAACTGAGCACCGCTACTGGAGTCGTTACGACCTCCTCTATTGGTAAATTCCAACCGTTATATTGTGACACGTGTATCGTTTCTGTACGAGGCATCATCAGGCAATGAATAGGGTTCGGATTACTTTTGCATTTACAATATCAGATTACAACATATACTTGTATACTTGATACAACGACTTTACAATACTATGTAATATATTCACAAATATACATATTCTAATACTCGTATTTACTTACATTAATTTAGCTCTAGCGTTTTTCCCAATGTTAACTGACACACCGTCATGTTATCATTTCATTTCGTTTCTTTAATTAACTAAAATGTCGAAATATCTTAAGAGCTCTATTAAGTACATCGAAATGAAAGTGTACTCAAAGAAGACAAAATTAAACAATAATGAACCGTCTCACAAACGAGAATCTTCAAAGAAAATACTTTATTTAGTACTAACGTATATATACTTGAGTATTTTATTTTTATCGTAATACAGTTCTTTGTAACAGTCCCTTTCTCTAGTACTGTTTGCAAAATAAGATCTTTGAACACAGAAAAATATTGTCTGTGTTCTGCTCAAAAGGTATCCGAGCCGTTTAAAAATAAAAAAATGCAGTACGATTCTGGTCTCTATAGATGTAAAGACTTTATACTTTCTTTATATTCGTCTCAAGTCTAGCCATGCGATTACTAGTATTTCAAATATTTACAAGTCCCTTGGAATGGAAACATCAATAAGACTGAGTTGAGTAGTTGAAGATTGTTTTTTAAAGAATGTACTGAAATTTACAACTTTTTATTGCAAATATCCGAAGTTTCAAAGAGTACATTATACCTACGTTGTATTTTATTAAAGGAAATTATTAGTAATACTCAAATTTACTTTTCGTAAAATTGTTTATGGAAATGTAATGTACATATTTGTGGAAATGTTCCGAGTCATATTGTTGCCTTATTATTGTTTACTATACTGGTGAGCTGATAGAGAAGGTCCAGCTGAGGGCTTAAAGTAACAAATATTACAATATAATTTCTTTTGGATAAGCGCGCTACATTAGGCTGTAATAATAGAGAACTAGGGGTCTGGACATCGTTTCCCACCAGATGAGGTAAGACCAAGCACCAACCCATTTACAATAATAAAAAATATATCTGAATAATCCGAATAAGGGGTAGAGTAAAAAAAAAAAATATAAGAATATTTACAAAAAATTATTAAAGGAAATATTACGCGTATTTCAATACGTTTGATCTGATTATATAATATATTTAATTTGGAATGTATTAACCATGATTTACATTTTTTCGTGTGGAAAAGTTTTCAAAAGATCGTCACCCCGCAAAAGGGAGATGAGAGAATGTGTTCTTACCCACTAAAACACTAAAACCTACAAGCGCCATTCCATTGCGTGGTCACGTTAGTATTCTACCGCGAATCCGGCGCCGTTAATCACCCTATAGATGATGTAGGGCAGGCGGCATCTTGTTGTTAGGGTGATCTATTTAACCTTACTCAGTTATGAAAGCGAGTGCGTACGCGCGCATGCCTCCGAGACCATTTTGTTAAGACGCTGGCTCCCTAAATACGAGCAGTCCCTATCCCCAATAGGGGATATAGTTAGGGAGGAGTTGGATATACCCTTGATTCTAGGCAGACTTTGCTTTTGCGGCGGATTAGTGGAGCGGAAGGATCTTACTCCCGCTCCCTCTCCTCCACCGCCAGCCAAGATCTCTAGCAACTAAATATACTACATCTTAAAAATTCATAAATAGTAAGTAAGTAAACATTTTTATACATAAATAGATAAGGACGAAAGGTTTCAGTAATCACATATTTTCTAAAGCATTTGTAAATATATATTTTCATTGCACTTTTGCACAGAAATGATTAATATATGGTATGTTAACCACTACACCAGTACACTAGGCATCTGAGCGATCAAGAAGAAGAGAATGTATGTTAATTAAAAACAATGTTGACAAAGGAGGTCTTATCTATAAAGAGAATATAATAGAGATCTCTTCAAGTCAACCCAACATAGCGTGACACATAAAGCGATAAGTAGATTGAAAGCAAACCATAATTGAAAGAAATGACAAAAAGTAACAATAACTAAAAAAATTTAAGATAAATTGCACTCAAATTGAGAATCTTCCTTCTTCCTCTTCTTTTAAATTAGGTTGAAATTATAAAATAATCTTTTTGCAACCCTACAACACCGTCATAAATACAAGTGTCAACATATAAACTTGGGGAGCATTGTCACGCACTAATATCAGTGGACGGGCGTAATGTAGCCGACGTTAGCAATCATGCTCTTGTATTAACGTTATAAATTAGGACGTTAACGTCTGCTAACACTCAAATAACCGTAAACCGTTGGTAGTGGTCATTGTGGACACTTGTGGCCACTACGCGACTTATACATGACCCGCACTGTATTTAGTTTCTCTTTGTATTAAAAATGGAATGAATTATTGATATATTCATAGGGATAGCTGGATATATACAGTAATATCACAGTATGAGTACTTTAGATTCAATTATATCTATACTAGTTACCCGTGACTTCGCCCACTATATGAGGTAATGGAAAGCTTATACTATATTATTATGGACGTGATTTGCATCACTTAAGGCAAATATTAAAATTAGTCATGAAAGGGTAGCCAATACGTTCGCATTTATAAATACAAATCCCAACCCAACATATAAAGGTGGAGAGCATTCTATTCAGAGACTAGTACCTACAAGTACATAACAAGATATTATTTTTGTAGTTTATACATATCACAAACAGACAGATATTACTTTATTCTTAATATTACTTATAGTATTAGATATATATACGAAAAAATTAAACTCTAGGTATAAATAATTTTATTTGAAAATGTTGTATATCACTATTGTATCTATATATAATATAAAATCGCCACTGCTGTCTGTACGCTTAGATCTTCAAAAAACGCAACGGATTTTATTGCTGTTTTCATCAGTAGTTTTATTATTTCATGAATTATTATTCAAAAGGAAGATTTATATGTTTGCATATTAGTGCAGAAAAACGAGTAATTCATAGATTGGTAATATGCGAAACCAGGTCTCTATTTTAAGTATATTTTGCAATATTTATGTATACTATAAAGTCATAGTTAATTATTCATATATTGTGGACACCGCAGAATAAATATGTTATTTAAAGAACTGTATATATACTCATAAAAGTAGATAAAACGTGAGTTCATATTCTGTGTCATAGGACAAGAAAACTTAATTAAATATGTACATTTTAAACATTCGTTCATAACATTATATATCGTAATCATTTATAAATGGCCATTGATGAACAATATGTCAAATATACTATATATTATTATATTTACAAACTTTGTAGTAGACAATTACACCCTGGCGGTAACTTCCAGAGTCAATTTCCGTACTATGCAATATTTATCAATGAATACTATCTAGTATATTAACTATGTGCCCAATTAAATTATAGGAAAATCGTTATTAAATTTATATATAGACCCTCAGAATAGAAATTGTATTTCGTATTATAATAGTAAAATCTTTCTATCACTTCGTTGAGTTTGTAGACATAACATTGTGAGCCGCTGTGTTACATATATTTTACTTTCATAACTTCTCTTGTTTTTATTTACCTAGCCGTACAAAAATGAATACTAAATATCATAGTTCTAGACTGAAAATAGATTACAATTTGAAATCTACTACAATTTGAAAATCTCACCTCACCTTAGTTAAAAATCATGAGTATCTACAAACCACAAGTTAATAATCCATTTAACAATGTTTTGAACTTCCATTCCGAGTCCAGACTTTAAAATTCCCATGTAGCTTTCCAGGTAGGATTCCTATTTCGTTCTATTCAATAACTATTTACTTATATTGCTATTTGCCGACATATAATATGTAGCACACGTTGAAAACAGACTCGTATTAGAACTGAATGTAAGCGTAGTACTAATGGTATTGAGTCTACGTGGCCCTACTATCTGACTATCGTGAAATTCGTAACAAACACAATATAAAACATCTATAAAAGATAGATAAAAATACAAGTAAGTATAAAAATATATATATATATATAAATTAGTTATTCATCATGATCATTTTTAAACTCCCGATATTTAATTAAAAGTGTCGTGATTATAGATTTATCAATTACAATTGTAAAATATACATAAAAATGGTTGAAATTTAGTTGAGACAAATATAATTACATATAAAAAATTGTAAAATCATATTGATGTTTGTTGGTAAATATTGAATACGTGTAAATAGCAAGAAGAAATTGATTGAAGATTTAGTAGATAGATTATGTCCTCTATGTATTACACATATATGTATATAGTATTATTTATACAAGACATATTGTTAGATACGGTTCATATTTTATAAGATAAATTTGGTTATTCCCAATAATATTATCTAACATCTGTAGATAATATAGACAAGTGCTACGCAGGTCATAAATGAGAATATCTACGCATTCCATTGTCTAGCAGATATTCCGAGTGAGTGTAATGTGAAGAAAAAAAACATTTAGTCTTATATTAAAAAGATATAATGCCACGCTATTTGAAAATATAACCACCAGATCATTCAACAGCATTTTGTGAAAATATTGTTAGTAGTGAATTCAAAAGGACTTAGTCAGCTAGTTAATCAACCAGCTTAAGTACAATTAAAGTATGTAAATAATAACCGAAAGTATATCTTAAATGACACAAAACCAATAGTCTGTAATGACGTGATATTAAATGAAAAAAATGTATTCCAAGCGCTATGATTCTAAGAATTGTTCTTAGAATAAACAATTACGTTAAATAATTTCTACTAAATAATATGTATATCACCACGTTGCTGGGCACAAATATATTACAGCAAGTTTTTCCTTAAAGCCGAGGCATATTTGACTTAGTACAAGAAAATAGCATAAAAATAATAAAGTAAAATTAATAACAACTTATGGGTACACACAATAATTAGTGACATACAATTTCACATCCTGTTGCTACGAATGACAACTATTTCTGTGAAGATACCCTACCGGAGCATTTTAGATACTTGTCTAAATGTACGGCAATAACTAAATGATTAATAAAATTATAAAAATTTTAGCGGAGTGTATTTTCCGTACTCCGACTTAATAAAAACATGAGTAATTGAATATTTTCTATTATCATTTTTTGCAATTTATAATAATTGATCTATAAATATTTTCATTTTAAGAAAAATATTAGTATGAAGAAAGAAACACATTTCAGCGTAGTTTTTGTTTTCTTTGTATGTATTCTATTATTGATGTATGCAGATAAAAGTGAGTAATTTTTTTCTGATTTTAATTTGTAAAAAAAATCCTCAATCTTAATATATCTTCAATAAGTTCAGAATCTCGACAATCTAAAAAAATACCATATTTATAGTCTATTTTTATATACATACACTTATTGCTTTGCCCAATTAATATAACTGACAAACTATCTATTAATAGATGAGTACTAATATATATATATATAGTTTCCTAATAAATCCATAGTACTTAGGTATATATTTGTAGTCACATTATCTTCAGATCTAGAATCAGTCGAATGGAACTCGATATCGTGTGGTAGGGCCTGTGGCCAGACATCTCGAGAAAGCATCAGCCACCGCTACCGACGACGTGATGCATACTTATTGCTCGATTTTCCGCAGAGCAGTTTCAATTGTGCCATCCCATTAGCGGTACGATTGCCTTCGTTTCAATATATAGATATACATATATACAACCTTTAATTGTTTGATAATAATTAAATTAGATCCTAAAAAATAGCATAAATAAATTTGAGAGATTATACATTAAAACGGATATCTATCTTTAATAAAGAGTACTGAAGATCTTTTTTAAATCTTTCAAGTATGAAATAGACGTAGTGAATTCATCTGAAGATTTTCACTTTACTGTAGTGTAAGTGATTCAGTTTATTCTATATACCTAGCTTGTGGCTGATTATACCTACTCGTCATTAATCATATATTAAAAAATGCTTGAGTATAAGTACAAAATCGATGTAACAACAAAACTATATACTTAACAAATTATTTCTTTATTATTTTGTTATATGACGATATGATTTAATAAATATACTGCTTTAATTAGTAAGTATAATACTTACCTGTAGTAATCTAAACAGAGCGGATTTATCGCTAATTGAAAGCAACCAAGTCATTGGTGCAAAGGAAAATTAGACGCGCAAATATTTATTTCAATTAACAATCCCCTTCAAGAAGCCCTTCAAAAAGTGTGCGATTGACACGGAAAGAAGGCGGGTGACATTAGAGAAAAAGGGTTGTTTTCTTAGACATCTGATTGAGTGGGTACTCAGCTACTTAGCCCTTTAAAGTCGGCTCTAATTAACACTGTTAGCGAGTCTAATTGAGTATTTATTCGTGTTAAGAAGTGTAAAATTAGAAGGGTTTTGTGTGATTTTGCCTCTCTTATTTCTATTCGTATCCCGAATATAAAATTATTTTATCAGAAAGAATTTATAGCAATTAAAAATTAATTAAATTAGAATCATTTGTTACTTGAAAATTATTGAATTCCATTAGAAATAAATTGATATATTAATAAGACATTTTTGTGACATTCTTTTTTAATACCTACCGAAATTTATTCATTAGTTATAATTAATTATAACTGTCTATTATAAGTGCATTTTTACAAACAGTGCTCAAATTGTAATGGAAGTTAAGGGTTTCTTTCGCATCATATTTTAGAAAAATATATATTGTTTACATTAGTAAATGTTAGCATAATTAGTTTGATATCTACTGACATAGTAGTAAAAATACAAATAAAAGTCAGAGCCTAAAAAAGTCTTTCACTACGATCTCGGTTCAAAACCAAAATAATCCTTATATATTAATAACAAAATATCCGAATTCATAAAAACTATAATCGTTAATCCCCCCTACAAGAATAGAAAGGGTTTGAAAATTGCCACAGAAAAGAAAATAGGTTCCGCACGAGTAAAATACGTTCTTTCTTATAAAGTAAATGTTTCCAATCAATTTCGATTTCTATTAATAAATATGAATTATTATTGATACTGGTAGCTGTTGCACCTGGAATCGACATTTGATTTCTTGTGAAAATTGCCTTTAGAGTGATAAAAGTAAAACTTATATAAACTTATATTATTAACTGTACTTATACTTAATAAACATTTTAATAATACTTTTATATAACCTGTCTAATTATATTATTATATTATCAACGTCTCGGTCTCGGTTATTTAATGTTTTATTGTACCGCCTTACTTTTCGATGGTCGCGGGTTCGATTCCTCGCACAGTACAAACATTGTACTTATGAATATGATTGTTTGTAACGCTATGTGTATTTTCTATGTGTATTATGTATTCATTTTCAGTAAAATATAGAATTAATAAAAGTATTTATATCATTTATACAGTGTCGTTATAACAAGCTCTGCTTATCATCATCATCAGACTATTATTGTTATATTTTTATAGCCAGGTCCAATTATTCGTATTGTTTACTAAATTATTATAGATATTACTACATGTTGCGCAAATTTTGCATTAATATGAAATATTAATAAAGATAATCCTTCAATAACAACATCTACATATATAATAAAAGAATGTATTGAAAAAGTGCTATTTAATTATGGATGAAATTGCCATAAACTCGTGTTACGCGATGCCCAATACATTGCCGCAAAGGGAGAAATGCAATAAAAGATAGGTAATACGTTTTCTTTGTAGATTTTACGCTCGGCCGCACATGGAATATTTAAAACTGGCTTCGTCTCTTCAATAGCATTCGACGGTCATCCATGTGAATAAGTTTGGGAATATTTATATTTCAATTTGTACTTACATAAAATATGTTATAGGTAACATAAAGCTGCTTGGAAAAAATATCAGAAAGGTGATTCGGATCGAGCTGAATTTATTATAGGATAAATTATTCAGTATTATTCTCTAATACAAACCATATCCCGCGATGTTACTCCCATGAATTATGCTGACAATTATGGAGATCTATCTAATACACACACCAAATTTCATTCAAATCCATTCAGTAGTATATGCGTGAAAGAGTAACAAACACCCACCATCTCCAAAAACTTTGGAGTATATAGTAAGTATTTGCAGATATTAAAAAAAATCATTAACACGTTTTCTAATAAAACAGTTGAATGATTTAAAGGTACTCTCATTATAAATTTAGTAGCAATATACCATACTGTATAGTAGCATCAAAAAATTTATTTTCTTTTTCTGCTTTTATGGTAATTGCGAAAGGTTTTACAACACACTACCAGAGACTGTTCTAAATCTGCCTGAAAAAAATTCAAATATCATATAAAACACTTTCTCTGTTAAAATGCTTATTATAAAATTAAAAAGATTGTGATGAATCTGCGTTCCGAATCTGTGGTAGAATAAAAAATACGACTATTCAAAAGTTCTTGTATTGAATTTATTTGAATAACGATTATTTGTATTTCTATTTTGTGCTAATTTATCACTTACTCATATTACCGTATTTTGTTTCATTAATTTATAATATATGATCATTTATTCTAACGACATAATCAGACATTTTTATATAATTCTATCAATGTCCTCCAGTATAAAGTGAAACAATCCACTGCAACTTATCACTTACCGGATAAACGGAATTTCCTTTGAAATGCAAGCAGCGTAACGAAATAAGGAAAAGGATAAAACCCGAACCTAATTAGTCACAGCGTCTGACGGTTCTAACAAAAAGCTATGTGACAACCCTTAGAAAAGGTTGCGCCGATTAACGATTCATGAGATATAAGGCTGGTTACACGTTAAGTATTTTTATAGATTTTTAAAATAAAACCTTACATTTTAAATTATTATCAATAATTGTCGGGGAAGTACAAGGTTAGGTGTCAGTCAAGTTACTTCTTTTACTTCGATGTTCATTATTCTTCTGCAGCTCACAAACGCGTAACTGGGTTCAAAGAGGATACGACACATACGAAAATAAATACGGGAGTCTTATAATGTTTTGAAAAAAGCTGCGAGTCTGCCGAGCAACAGCATTAGGTTTCTGGTCAGGAAAAAAGGGTTTATTTATATAATTTACTTTATTTTCCATATAATTAAAAATTTAAATATATATTTGGAGTTTAATTAATTTGGTTTTTTTCTTATATATATAACGTGGCTAAAAGCCTCCATCAACGTGATTTTCTATTTGTCGCTACGCTCATCCATTTTTTGCCTGCTGTTTCTTTTATATCATTGGACCATCTTTTTTTGTCTACCTACTCGCCTTTTGCCTGCCAGTTCTAGCCATTTTGTTAATTGGTAAGTCCACCTTTTTGTCTCTGCAACTACCTACATGTCGTGCGCATTACTGTCTTAATCCATGTTGATATGCTTGTCTTCTCGTGAATTACTGTTTTTCTTATTTTATGTATTTTCCATTACTTTAGTATACATCTATTCATTGCATGATTACATGTCAGGATTTTATTCATTAATTTTTCAGTATATACTCTTATTTGGCTTAAATATGTTACAAGGGGGTTTACAGAAAACAAATAGAAACTGACTATAATCATAACTATACTAATATCTTAAGATTTACATGATTAAACAGCTGAAAAAAGCGGGAAAGTGCTTTAACTCATCTATTTACAATGTTTAATGTAATTATTACCAATAAAATGTGAATTTGTTGTTCACCACATTGTCGACAGTAGAAAATGCCTATCTACTCCATATTTCGTTATAGGAGAATAGGTTCGAGTGTGTACTTTCATTATACAATATTAATGATATAAAGTATTACCACGAAGTGATTACTGGTGGAAGAGCAGCTTATTTCTTCAAGTGGTTGCAAGCCTTTCATCGCTCATTCGGCCTCCCTTTGGCCAACTCCTAATTAACATGGAATCACTCCACTCGCAGGCTGTTTACTCGCTCTCAAAACTAAATTGCTCTGAGGATCTTTACACCAAATAAATGCTAATTACAGATTAGGAAAAATCAGTGCCGGTGTATTTACCGCTTTATGGGGCAATGTACGATTTGTAATGTATAGATAGGTATTCAGACCCTTTTAATAAAGATTTTTAGCTTCAATATCTGATATAGTAGAGACATTTGGTTTGTCTATCTGTCCATGACTGTAAGGTTTTTAATAAAAACCATGCCCATAAACATTTAAGTAAAGTGACTTATATATCTGAAGGAAAAATAAGAGGGGTTTCTTATTAGATACCTTAACAATATCAATATAATTTATCATATTTATTTAAATATAAACTTTCGCCATACACACCCATATTGGATAGTCAACAATGCTATGAAATTGTAGTTCCCAGTCATAAATATATCAGAAGTTTTCAAGTAGATTATGTAGAGATAACTATGAACGGATGCACTAATTGGAATATATGCGCCAGATACTTGTATTAATTATATTAAACCTAAATAAGACAGTGTCAAAACTATTTCCTATTCTATATTTGAACATGACACGGATAGCAAGTTGTACGAATTGGCAATCGTACTTTCTCTCCAGTGATATAATCTATGAGGAAATCACAAGACGACAGATTCATTTACATAATCAATAAGATTTATTACTATTAAATATCATAGAAATACCGTATCGTATTGAATCAGATCTTTCATTATCCGAAAATATGTACAAGTTAATTTTGCAATATTTGTATAGTGTAAGTTTACATAGAGAAATATTTTTTTGAAGTGATTCAGTAGTTTCCAGATTGACTTACTACGGTTTTTAGTATTTTGACAGTGACCTCATATGTACTACTTCTCATGATGATCTGACTTGATTAACTTCATTAGGTATTATTATATTAAGCTACTGTTATCAGCGAAAGTGGTAGTAATAAAAAGTATCACTAACATCATCCTCTAAAAAAAGATTTAAATGAAATTTTAGAATATTAGGTTAGCTGGTAGAGAATGCCATATGGCATTAAGCTCGCCAGATTATACAATTTATAAAAGTGCAATAAAGAATAAATAAATAAAATATTTCGCGTTACGAGACGTAGTCATAGTGTGCATGTCACAATAATGTACATTAATTACTTGGGTGCTCTGAAATACATTATTGATATAAAACATTTTTTTTTATAATAAGCTACATTACCAGTAGGTATTTTAGAATTGCCCTTGTAATAGTCGGGGTATTTTGAGGGTCGCTTGTATTCAATATAATGCCTAAATTGCCTCATGTTATATTCACGTACAAAATATTACAATTACATACTTATCTCTTTTTTAAACTCGTACTTAAATAAGCCCAAAGTGGGTATTTTCGACGTTAAAAGACTATTTTAGAAATTGTTTTTTGATAAATGTAACTATTAAATATGTACATTACCAAAATGTTATGGACAAAAGTAAAGATAAAATCAAAATATTAAATACAATTTATTGATATTGCTCAGGACATTAATGTATATTTTATAAATGTTCTCTTTAAAATACTCAATAAGTGCATTATCGTTTCTCCTATCGACATTCTTTATTATAAAAAAAAAAATATTTTTGAGCTGGTTACACATGCATACTTTATTATTTTTTATCTAAATATTTATAAATGTAAAAAATAACCTTAATTACTTATTAGAGGATTATTCATATTCTAGTATTTAAATAAAACACTAATAAAGTTACCTACTTATGCACTCAGTAAAAACTATCCATAAATGACTTTATTCAAATTTAAACTAACCATATTCTTTTATGATTGTACTGTCACATTAAAAGTTTGGTTTAGGATTTTAAACAGGGTTGTCAAATCGACTCACGTAACAGTATATGAACATTTTGAATCCAACGTAATGTATAATTATACGTACCTACCTCTTTCCTAATAATTTGAAGTTTAACAATTCAAATTCAAATTTTAAAAAAAATCAAATTTAAAACTGGAGCATATCGTTTCCCGTCGGTTAAATCGAACTTAATCCTTTTAAAGTTCATAAATCGCAAATATAATCACTAAGTCATTTACAGACGGGATATCGAAGTGGCTTAGTAGTATCAGTAGTATATATACCTACTTGCTCTGTGCAGTAATAAATATCAGATATTGTTGTATAATAATATGAGTATACATATCACATAATAAAGGAACGGCAACCCTGTGAGGCGTATTGAGATTATTTGAGATTACACTGCAAGCCGGTTGGCATACTGCCATATCAGTTTGGCGGGGCGGTAGACTGTTTTAGTAGAATTGCCACCCATTTGTACACCTCGTAAGGGTACGTAGAGCTGCCATGCAATTTGGTACACGTGACGAGTACACTTCATTGCAAAATAAGGTTATATTACACATTGACTCGATATGAAAATCAGGGAAGGAATCTACTTAACTGGGGAAAATCTATGCAATACTGCCCGCATATTTGGGTATACTATTTACGACGTGACAAAAAATATAAATCTAATATAACTTATTTGATAACTATGATTTACTCGTAAATTGAAATCGAATTTAACAAATTGAACATCAAAGTTAATTTTTCATAATTAGTTATTTTTGAGTTAATGCAGTTTAGTATTAATAACATGTCACGCATACAGAAAATTGCAAAACATAAATGTTTTACAAAATAACATACATTTATAACCAAAAATATACAAGAATAGAATAGAATAATAATAAGACATTTATGTAAATATAAGCTCTCCACAAAAAAGAAATCACTGCTATATTAAAAATATAGGTATATTTATAAGAAGACATACCTGTAAGGTTGTTTTAACAAATCAGAAAATCTATTTAAATATATGTACAAGTATTATTGAAACATCTTTTTGTTCTTAAAGTAAAGTTAGGTACTACATGGTACCAAAAATTATAAACTAGCTTATTAACTTTATGATTTTATTTTAGAGCAATAAAAAGCATAACTTTTTTAATACCTAAACTCCAATAAAATAAATTTTGACAATGTAAATTACCTTTTTACATCGAAGTCAATTTAAATATATGTATGTATATGGTTATTCAGTTTTAAGTTTTCTAATTTATAACTGAAACAATATTTAAACTTTGCCGAAGTTATGGAACATTAAAGTTTCGAATTATATCCAGTTATTCAGTTGCTAACGAAATATTTTGCACCGAGGGATGAAAAAACTAATTTTGAATGGATTCTTCAGTTATTTTGAATACAAAATATATATGTATATAATATTAGATAGTATGTGATGGTATTTTAATAAGCTTTTGTTATATATTATATATTATTTTATAATTGTCTTGAACTGAGAAATGTGTTATAAGTATATTATCTGCGGATTCAGTTGTTGTTCTAAATACAAACAATGATAAATTATAGCAGCATCATCAGTTTCGATGTTTATGGACTGAGTATAGTGATCATATTCACAATTGGGGAAACGTATTAATTGGCAGAGGACAATTACAGTAATAACATTTAAAAATCAAGTACATTACAATTTTAGTTTTATATTTACAGAACTTGTTCAGTTTGATATCAAAACACACTTTATAAACATTTGTTACCAATTTCAAAAGCGTTCGACGTAACAGTATCCTAGAGATTTCGTATTCAATATCGAGTCAAGTATGTATCGATACATAAGTGTTTTTATTTAGCGTTTTATAGACAAGGATTGGAGGGATGCACTCGATATGGGTCGTCAATGTTTACGACTCGATTCATTCGATTTCCCTCGCATAAGTGCTGCATTATATTCAATACGAAAAATAAAAACAGTGATTGCTTCAAATAGTCAAAGTCGATGTGTCGCCTAGGTAATAGATACTGATATATACGAGTAGGTACATTAGTATAAGTACATACTTTCATATATAAACGACTGATTTCTTTCTTTCTTTATTATATAATTCTTGTTTTTAGATAATGAAAATTTGATGTCCTCATGCCAGACAGTAAATGCTGACGGATACAGCAATTATGGAGATAAAAGCCAGCCCATACACCATCTCGGCAAACTAACAATAATGGTTTCATGAAGGAACCGCTTGGAATTACAGTTGCAGACCAGGGGGTACAGAGGAGTAAATATTCTTTCTTACTCCATACCTGATTACCTTATTCCTTCAATATTCCTTAATAGTGTGGATATCGAATTCAAATAAAATATAAGTACGAATTCTTATTCTGGTTTGTTGAAAATAAAATGAAGATATTTTAACATCGCATATAATATATAGATATATATCGTATTATATACACTATTATAGGCACATAATGTAATCTATTGTCAAATAAATTATTAGAAAAAATATTCGTATCTGTTGTAACAGTAACAATAAACAATTAAATACATATCATTCGGGAGAAATTACAATTCCCAGTTCGTGTCGTTGTGAACCCTCATTCTCGGTTCGGATGACAAATGTCATACTATTTTGAGTGAATATTTCAAAATTATTGCGAGAGTTTTCCAAATGTCTCGCCAATGCTCTCGATATACTTTTTCTTTTCAAAATTTACTAAATCTATATGATAAATGGTATTGACGGCCTCGGTGGTATTGCGGTATAGTACACGCCTTTCTTCTGATGGTCGCGGGTTCAATTCTATCGTACTTTAAACATTTTTTTACAGGTTTATATATTAATATCATTAATTGGCATTGCAATAATGTAAAAATTGCAAAAACATGACCAATATTCATAATAATAATTATATTTAGTAAATAACACGTGATTTGAAATATAAATGTAATATGGTACGTGCTATATACGTATCTAAAATTGGGAATAAAATTACTTAAATTAAATTCCTAGATAAATATTTTCAGCCACAAATCCTGAGTAGAGACCGTCTAAAGGTCCTTCAAGTACAGCCAAACACAATTAGTATCTGCTCGGTTCAACCGCATCTCAAGACATTCCAATTATTCTTGAGGAAGCCTGCCAGGGATATGCGGTCACCACCCTTGACCATTTTTGGTTGATTTGGACATCCAACTTTCTGTTTGTTTGTGAGTAATAACGGTTACGGAGACGTGTTTTGGAACAGGTTCGTGCCAATACTAGGTAGTAATTCTAGTATTTTTGCAAACAACATATCTAAAAATTCGTTTGAACAAGTTTGACAATGTGACGCAGTACATGATAAAGTGTGAACAACAATTTCTATTCTTTAATTTAATATATAAGTCTAAAATTAAAATTTAACTGGCAATTTCATGCTCTACAAAAACCAAACTCAATCGTAACAGTTTCCTTACATCAATATAATCGATTGGAAATAATGATAGTAAACTCAAAGAAAAGGATAAAATGATGAAACTCTTTGAAGCGGCTTCAATCTATATGGTAAACGAGCCTAGTGCTTTACATCAATAACAACAACATAGTAGTCTGAATGATAATTTGATCATACTTCCATCCTTAACTGGTTCCCTGCCAGTGGTATACACCATTAACACAGGCAGGATGGTAATTGAAATGTTATTGACAAAAATAAAATTGTATTACATTAGTTTACACTGTCAAATATGCAACATATTTGACAGTGTAACCTAATTACTACATAGTATAATACAAAGTTACTGTCGCTGTCTATCCGTCCTATATATGCTTAAATCTTCAAAACTATGTAACAGATTTTGAAGGGTTTTTTTGTAATAGATAGAGTGATTCAAGAGGAAGGTTTATATGTATAATAATATATATACACTCGTGAGAAACCGGGGTGGGTAGCTTATAATTTATGTAATTTATTCTTCCAATATATTGGAAGAATATTATTAAACCACTATTATTTTATTTTTCCCAATGATCTTTAAATAGCGGGTTTGTACATGAACAGTACATGAAAGCTATGAATTGCTGTAATGTTAAAAATAATATTATTATAATAACAACTCTAAATTATGGTATATAATGTGAATGTTATTAGCGTACATTATCAGCGTTATTTATATAACAATACAACAGTAGGTATACGCAACAGACAAGCTAAGCTTAATTTGAATGGGGATAAATCTGTACATTTACGACGCATTTACATAATCGCCGCGGGCTGATTAAATTTGTAGGCACTAGAAATTCAGGTGCTCTCGGAAACATAAATAATTAAGATTACGCCGCTCTTTACGCTTAATTAACGCGAAAAATATTTGATTAAGTTTAAGATTATTGAATTGCAAATTCTTAACGAACTCTTAAATAACAAATACATTAGCATGTATGATTTTTTTTATGTATGTTAAATAACCAAAATTGTAATGTTAGCTTAAGGAGTAGTTATACTTACTTAAAGATGTCTGCAATAGACTAGTCGTTACCTGCGACTCCGCCTGCCTTTTTTTTAATAAAAGATAGTCTATATCAGTCCTTATACTACCATCTACCATCACGTGAAATTCATTATGATCCGTTCAGTTATTCAGTCAAGGGTAATAAACGTAGAGTCAAATGTACGTATTTATAATATTAGTAAGTATGGGTGTTTGTTTAATACCTACCCCAGAAAACAATAACACTTTAAGTAGTAGTTATACTTAATGATAATGAGTGTCTATAATGTATAAAAACCACGGTTTTTTTAAGCCGCAGTCAATTAGACCGTGTTGTTTTCTAGCTGGAAGTTTTTATTAGGTAGAGAAAAGCTCTGCGGAGAATTTATTATACGAAGTTGCCCGCCGTTTGCAGACTGGCTAGTTGCAAACTTTTCAGTCATAATAACTGGAAGGAAGGAACAAATTTTATACATCTTTTTTCTTCTATATGTTCTTGGAATTATTATCAATTAGTTTTTAAATAAATTAAAATGTTAAAAATAAAGAACAATTTATTCTTACAAGAATAGAAATTCAACTGTAGGTATTAGTTTAAACTTAAAATGTATAGACTCCAAAGCTTATCGAGAATATTAAAAAACCCTGTCGACCCTCTAATAATATGGAATGAAGGTAAATATGTTTCATACATCTAATAGTATATAAGTTGTCAATGTTCATGATAACATTACGGTATGCAAGTTATTAGTGAAAACAATTTAATTAAGTTCAATCATTTATTTGAAGTATGGACTATTAGTTTCGCATATTATTGTCAAGAAAGGAGATTTAATTAACAGCATCAATGTCATCCCTCATCGGAATAGTTTCTATGTGGTTTCTAAGGGTCAGTTGGTGTTTTCGTCTTTTAGTCTATAAGAGAAGCAGTAGCGTATAGTAAATTATAGTTGATGTCTTATTTAATATTTTATAAAAATATTAGAGACCCCGTCTTTGCTTAGATGATTATAACTTCCTATATATAATCATTATATATAGTTCTGCCACTAGAATAAAATCCATTTTGAACGATGAAAGAATTTCTCAAATTAAAGCAGTGTTTAATTTCCTCATAACATTATATATAGACAGGGAGGGAAAACCAAGTCAAATGTATCCTGATAATAGTGTATGTTCTATATTGCAACTGGCAATGAACTTGTAACAAAATAAATATAGACATAATTACATATATAATAATATACACATAATAATAATATACACGTATTCATTTTCATTCATTCATTTGTAGCACATACAATTGTACAAAATGAATACATCCTTGAAGGTATGTTATTTTTAACTATACTTTAAAATATTTATCGACTCACTATCCAGGAAACAGTTAAATAATTATAGAATATACAAATAATTGTGTAGTTAAATTATAATTTATTCATAAGATACCGAAACTAAAAAACGTATATCTCCTGTGAATTGCACTAAAGGTCAAGATGTCAAAAACAAGGCTTCCTTAGCGATGACCGTCTCTGACTGGGGGCCGGACCAGTCCGGGCTGGGGGCACGGCCGCGGTCACTTCGTGCTGGGGCGTTAAATTGAATGACGGCCTTACAAGTCCCTCAGGGCCCTGCACTGTACATGACGTGGTCAAGTGTTTAAATTCTAAAATTATTTGAATAACAGTAAATATCATACTTTAATACAATATATTAAATGTTCTAATATTGAATGCACATTTCCACATACACACATATGCACAAACAAGTTGAATACAAATTTTATATCAATAAAAATGTTCAAAAAAATAAGTTATAAACCTTTTTTAAAGTTATTTGCTGCATGAAAAAAATGCATATTTTATCTTTTTTGGATATTAGGTGTCGCCTACAGTTGTTTACAATTGTACACATTGTATAAATTAGATATTTATAAGGTTAGTCGACATCACAGAAGACCAAAGAGCTGGCAGCTACTTCGGACAAAGAATTAGTCTAGCAATTCAAAGAGGGAACGCTGCCAGTATCTTCGGAACCTTGCCTAAGGGACTCCTTAAAAAATATAATGCAATAACTAAAATAGTTATTGCATTATATTTTTTAAGGTTTTTAATTTTAGGTTCTTAGTACAATTAAGTTATGTAAATAAATAAATTAAGATACTAAAATAGATATTTACCGTGATATTTTTGTACACTTGTATAAAGAGAATGTTTACAAATAACAATTTTAATCATGTCAGTCATATACTCATAAATATTTTTGTCGTGGTGAATCTCTCGTTTATATAATGTTACATTAGATAATGAGTTACTGAGTATAAGTATGTACACATAAGACGTTTTATTTTTTATTGACATCCCGATATTTCGGCATTGTTTCAACCGCCATATTCACGGGTAAACTGAAATGCTTCTTCAGTTTACTGTGCGGATAGATGGTAAATAAAATCTTTTATGGGCAGACATATTTGTCCACCTTCACACGTCTTCGTTCGTGGCTAATTTATAATATAATATAATAAAAAAACATTAACGCATATAATTATATTATAAATATAATTACATGCGTTAATGTTTTTTTAGTGCGAACTTGTTCAACAGGAAAATAGAAATGCATTAAACTTAAAACCTAAAAGTCAAATACTGTATTATTCAATTATAATAAAACTATTCGGTCTTTTTGAAAAGTATAGAAAAAAATCTTAATGACAGAGTAGTGTGACATAAAATCTAAATATTTCCCGAATATTTTAAAATACATTAATTATTATTATAAATCGAAGACTGACGGTTATACTGGTGTGAATTATTTTTCAGTTCCATAAGAAAGTAAGTTGTTTTAATTTGAATGTTTTTTCATTACACTCGCTAAATAAAACCTTTTCGAAATCATTACGAAATATCTGTATCATGCCTAATGTAATTAAAGAACTAGTTTGATGCGTCATTTACTTGAATATGAGATAAAATTCACTTTATTTATTGCTCTAGAATTTGGCCTGAGTTTCTTATAATACAACAACATCTCTGTAACTTACAATAATAACATGTACGTATATTAATAGTATGATTAAGTATATTGCTAAAAACTATTATTTTCTTTATTTTAGAATAATGCAAACTCCTAAAGAGATATTTCAAAAGCGCGTAACGAAAAGTCATCTTATGAAAATACCATTTAATGAAAGGAATATCAATTCCAATGAAGAAAACTACATTCCACAAGAATTTCACAAAAGAAATAATAAATTTAAATTGCAAGAGAAAAATGTGGCGGAACATGGAACAGATAATCCATTTGATTTGCCACCACACTCTCGACTATTTAGTCATAAAAGATTATTAAGAAAGATCAAACCAGAGCCATTCATTATGTCAGAAACACGTGCGATATGCGACATTGATAATAATTTCTACAATATAATTGAAGGTAGATCTATTAGACAGTTTGTTGACGTAAAAGTATACATGGGAGACATCAGAGATATAACACTCTTTAAAGCTAACGCTGCGTATTTAGAAGACCAAGTAATACAATTAGATTCATTTTATACTTTTGAATTAACTGAGTACAATGAAATTAATACACTATTTAAGAAATGCAAAGATAATTTTATTCAGTGTGCAAAAGATAGTTACTGCAGTGCTAAAAATTTGCAAATGGAAGCTGAAGTGAAAGCACTCGAAATTGAAAAGGTCACAGAAGAGCTAGAAGCCCTTAGTTCCAAATATGTTACGTTGAGGAATAAATTATCTGATATATGTGCTAATTTTGACACTTTATCAAGATACCGTCAATTCCTGAATTCATTAACTCCACTGTGGTGGCAAGCACAGTACGGACCAAAATTTATGGGGAGAGATCTTTTCTCATATACGGCGAGTAATATTTTTTCGAGTTCTGAAATATCACTAGTTGATAGTAAAGTTAGCTTAAAAATGTTTAAAGATGTGCAATTACAGCTATACTTCAAAAAACCCGACGAGTTAATGTCAATTTTTGAAAACCTATGTAACCAATGCTTAAATTATTTAAACATAGAAATTTTTACTAAAAAGATTTTAAAAATAATTTTGAATAATAAAGATATTTTGCAAGCGCGACTCCATGCTGAATTGAACGAATTACAAGAATACATTTATATTTATAGTGATCTTGTTAAATTCACTAAAGAAAAGGAAGTTCATTATAAAACAGTTTTTGAGAAAATACTTATGAATGAATTTCAAAACCTTTTCTCTTCATATGATACCATTAAGCTGTTTACATGCCTCCAATATACTCACAGAAGGATCTTTAATACCTCTGAAGATCCTAAAGATAATATTGCAACTTTGATGCTCAATATGGAACTACTTTACATTGAACTAACCTCCGGATTGGATAATTTGAATCAGGATGTAGTCAAACAAGCTACCGACGAGTTCTTTTCGAAGGATTTAAAAAATATGACAAGAGCTCATAAAGCGCAACGATCTTTAAAAGAATGTGATATATTGATGAAAGCACTCTATGCTAGTTTCGAACCTCCAAGACGAAAATATAAGTAATTTATTTATAATTTCAAACAATTACTCGTTATAAAATAAATTATAAGAATGGAACATTGTTAAATATTTAATTGTACTAAGTGCGTAATTATGTCCGTTTTTTTATTTAATTCAAAGTTAGGTACATAAATATTGTAATAACAAATTATCACAGTGTAACAGTTTGCGACCATTACTTTTTTCAATTACTATTGTCACATAAAAATAATAATAACAAACAACTGATAGAAATACTAAGATATTTTTTTTTTAGATATATACATAATTTACATAGAAAACATCCAGACTGATACAAACAATCATACTCGTTTTGATTACATATATAGTTTGTGCCGTACGAGGAATCAAACTCGTGACCAGTAAAGCGGTGAGCTTTAGCACTAGACCACCGATACTGTCAAAATAACAAACAAATCCGCAGGCACAGCTAGTGTTAATGTATATGTAAATAAAATGTCTTCTAATATTCAATGTAAGCTATCTCGACTTGTATTATGTACTTTAGCTTTAGGCGTTATTCTAAATGTAATTATCATAAGTTGCAAGCGTGGGTGATTCCGCGTTTCTACCGTCCTATACACTCTAAGCGCCCTCTGGGACTAAACATTCGCTCTCATGAATACCTTACCATAACAGACGGTAGGAAATGCCATAAAAGTAACAATGTAAATTTAATCTTGCATCTCTTGGTATAAGTATATTGTTTTTAGTTGTCTCATTGTCTGATGCAGTCGGACTTACCAGTATAAATTTCAATTATAAGTGCAGTCAGGGAAAACACTGTCTAGTATTTTGATGTTCTAACAAAATACACTTCAATTTCATTGTTAATGTAATTTGTGAAAATAAATAAATTTATAGACTTGAATTATTTTTCTGTGAGCGAAGATATCATCATCATCACCATCTGCTTCTTTCTTATCACATTTATTTGGGGTCGGCGTAATATGTATATATAAATGTAATATTATAAACGCGAATGTTTGTGAGTATGAATGGATGGATATTTATTACTTTTTCACGCGAAAACTACTAAACGGATTTTGATGAAACTTTACTGTATCAGAACAAAACATAGACTATACTTTAAAAATATAATATGCAATTGGGCGAAAATATAACGATAAATGTCAAGTAGGTGTGATGCAAACAGTCGCGGGTCGGCTAGTGCAGGTAAACCTAACACACGGCTATATTTTTTTGTGCCAAACATATTAAGTATACATTATACAAAAGTTGTTTACATGGGTACCTTTGTATCATTATGTTCATTTCTACATAGCTTATCGTTAGCTGTACTTCTGTGGAAGGCTGAGATAATAATATGTCAGTGAAATCACTGGGTACGGAGGCATGACACCTTAATTCTGCAGAAAGACGCATGATAGGTACCTCGAGTATCACACATGATTATTTAATTTCCGTGGGGCTGTTGATGTACCTATTGTAAGCTATATAGACATCAGTTTTTATAGATATGTCAGCTTGTTTACTATACCTATTACAAAATTTATATGTATATATGTACCTTAACTTTCTTTCCTATATATACCTTTACGTCCCTTAGTACCTTTTCTATTATCTATAATGAATTCGAAAAAAAGATGCAATATTTTTCGTATAACTTGTGATAAATTCATAAATAGGTCGCCAGCAACTTAAACCATTAGGGGTGGCGCTGAGCAAATTTCAATGAAAATTGAATAATCTCGTTTTTGATTACTCTCGTGTTGTGCACAAAAAGTTCATATTGTGTCAATTTAACTTCTAATCACTTTTTAAATGCGTTAGCAGCGAGACGCAGCCGATCAACGAATAAATTTGAAATAATTTGAATTCATTAACAAACTGAATCAGCACCGCCCACTTGCCTGACAATTGGAGGGGAAATAAATTGATTTCTGTACGACAAATGTCCTGTTCTGTAACTTAACATTTTGATTACACGTTTCTTTAGATATACAAAAAGTTGAAATATTTTTTCTTTTAAAATCATCAATCATTTATTCCCATTGAAATTGAATGGTAAACAATATTATTATTTTCTTATATTGTTAATCGTTCATATATTCTCTGTATAGTATTAAAAACTGACATCCTAATAACTTATCTTTAAAAGAATTTAACAAATAATACAATTATTTTTACCAATTCTAAACAAATAAGAAACAGCATAAAATAAAAAACCACTTTGATATATTAGTACAGATTAAATATCTAGTATATTCATAAAACAAAGGAGTCTACAAAAATACTTCTACAGCACTTAGATATTGTTTATTGTACTTAGCTATTGTATACAATATTATCTAAGGATCTACTGTAAGAGTAGCTAAAATGACACTAAAAATTATTAGACATAAATGAAATATTTATTGTTCCCCAGTCTTTTAGCAGTTCAACAAACTTATATTTAATAACGAACGAGTGCACTCAAGGGGCATAAAAATGTTTAATAATCGCGAGGAATTCTTTGTTGATGCGATTATAGAAATCTAATTTATAA
The DNA here is from genome assembly GCF_030625045.1 of Achroia grisella. Lineage (NCBI taxonomy): Eukaryota > Metazoa > Arthropoda > Insecta > Lepidoptera > Pyralidae > Achroia > Achroia grisella. Next base: position 5,298,612 of record NW_026712979.1, on the reverse strand, counting down.
TTTAAACAAAACGCCAAAGGTTCACTAAACGAGCAATTTGAAAAGATAGGTTCGGCAACAGTCACCTGGCATTGTGACAATTTATATTAGTAAAACAATTAATGTATAAAATAAAAGAATTTGTATTATACAATATAGATTTATATATTTCTATTAATTCCAATTCCTAATTATATATACCTACTTAGTCAGTAATGAAGTCGAAAATCTGTAGTAACGCTGAAACTGATCTACTTACCCGAAAAAGCAAAGAAAAATCCTTCATATAAACTGCTCAGTGATCTGAACGTAATCATATTGATATGAAAAATATTTTCTATTTTCTACTTTATTTCTTAATGAAAATAGTTCAGTTTTATCAGTAACCTACTTGGTTTTTGGCTTAATATACTAACAAAACAGAAAATATGATTGCTCTCGAAACTGTAATAGTCCTATACAATTTATATTGACTAGTGACTGTACTAGAAATATCAGAACTCTTTGCAACGTAATCACATCTGAAACAATCAAATTATGATATACATGTTCAGTTGAAACAAAAACTGAAAAACATCACATTGTATTATTTATAAGTTATAAAATATATCTCAAACTTCATACAACTACTTCAGATTTTATTAGAATAAATGTAACTTATACTTATTTATTTTAGTCTGATTTTCACTTTGTGCTGTAGATTTGTAAATTTTGTACAATATATTTTGTGAAATTTTCTATTTTGTGATAACACTACAACAATACATTATATCACATCATCTTTTAATACTCAGCATGCCGTAAACTACGACTAGGAAAAATAAAATTGTCATTAATAGCCAGTCCAAGAACAAATATTTGTTTTATTTTACATTTCAATTCAATTCGTCAGACGAAATAATCCTAAACTAATAGAATAAAAGATAATGGTAGACTAAATTCTTATCTAAAGACCAGGATGAGGAAACTGTTGAGCGACTAATGCGAACAGATTAGTCGCTCGTGTACGCGAAACTTCATGAAACTCGCGCTACAATCGACAAAGGAGTCGCCCAACCGTCGATTGATAATTAATATTGTTTTAATATAAGCCCCGTATCTTTTGGAGCAACGCCGAGAGCCGGATTCAGCGAATTGTGACGCAATCATGCGTGTACTGATCCGTAATGCTATTAAATGTTTAGATACGAGTACCTACCTCTGTTTAATTAAGGCGCGTTTGTAAGAGGGAAGTAATATTTTGTATGAATTATGCTTTGTATTCTATGTTTTGGAAATAACATCCGGAGTGAAATGGTTCTAATTTACGCAAGAGCGCAACCTTGTTTTATATTGTTACTACCTACGCCTTCGCCTGCTTTTTTAGATAAAGGGTAGTTTTAGCCTTTTATGTTTGTTCTCGTGACGATTGTCAGTCTTCATCTTCATATTAAATTTCATTAAAGTCCGTCCAGCCGTTTAGCCGTGAAAAGATACCAAACCGAAAGTCAGACACATTTTCTAATATTAGTATGGATAAGAATATTTGTGTGTAAAATAAAAAAAAAGATCTCAAAATGGTCATTAGTATGTAATTTAGTCGACACTAAGTTTTTGTATATGAATTCAATTAACTATGACGGTAAAAGACCTACGAAACAAAGAAATATAGGATTATCTTGAGTATACATACAGCAAATATATCGGTTTTTACAGGATTATGGAATCGCAAATGTGATCGCAACTACACTAAAGTTATTCTCGTATAATGGCTAGGTTAGATTAGGTTAGGCTGGCCGAGATTAAAATATTAGACCATCGCGGTATCAGATCTTTAATCACATCATTAACACCGAAATACAGTATCTAATACTTTTCGTCCTTTTTCATACTGACAGGGCTACGGGATTCTGTTAGTGTAGCTTATAAATGAAGGGTCGATACCACTTACATTAATAAGACAAAAATTATGCTAGCAAATTTCCTCCATACCTACCTACTGATATATTTTAACATGTTCATTCATATTGCGTTGGGCGGTGTGTGAAGGCATACATTATGAAGGTGGCAGCAGCAGGCCCCGTCCCGCTGGCCCGGCGCGGCGGCGCGGCTCGGTGGGACACTTGATTGATTGCGGGACGAGCCTGTCCCGGACCACTCGCCCCATGATGTACAACTAATTGCAGTTTCGGGTTTAATTGCGCGTTTTGTCTTAGTTAAAGCCCAAATAAGTATGTGTTATATTTTTATGTAACATTACACATTGAGTACAAATGTCTGCTTGTTATTGTCAACAGTTTAGAGGTAGGATTTTGGTATCGAAATGAGATCAAAATTAGTTTTAAACGAAGTGGTCGTACGTGTGTCATAAAGGGTATTCTATCGTATCATATTTTTTCTGATGTCATTATTAAAATATAAAATAAGAGAAATTTCAAAATGCTATATTTGGCATTTTCAAAATTTATACCCTATTTTTTCTACTCAGTTTTCTATTTAATGTTTTTTGTTTCTATTTTGTTCCCATACCAAACGAACTTTTCGTAGTTTCCATCTGTAAATATAATTTAATTATCTATATAACTGAGAGAAACTAACATGCGTAAGTATGTTATTGCTTTAGATTATACAAAAGAAATTTGCACCTCTTCAATCTTCGTTAATAAAAAAAATACAAAGAACATTAATCGCCATAGAAATCAAGTTACGTGGGTACTACAAAATAAATTCAGTACACGCATGACTGATGGTGTCTCGACACTAACGATACTATGATGCGATACCACCCTTTGACGCAATTTTTTAACGCAAAGGGTGACTACGTGTAGGGTTCACGACTTGCAGTCAATGTATTTTTTTTATATTATGGGTAATATCTAAGGATATTGATTTATGATCAGAATATAAAGCGCAAGCGAAAAGAAACAATACATGTCCAATCGTTTAAAGTATCCAGGTAGTGGTTGGATAGTAGTAGAATTACGAGTTGTCTCAAAGTCTTTATTTTAAAAACATATACTTTAATTTATCCATTTTTAGTAAAATTTCATATTAATTCCATATTCATTTTATTTGAAAAACAATATCTAATAATCTTACAAAGGAAGCATAGCAAATAGGGAAGTGTAAGTCGAAGACTAAGGCACCCACGCAGACTATTTTTAGAAAGTCTACCTCGGTAATTAAAAAAAGTAGAAATGTGGTGAACAGCACTGAATTATTTTACTCACGTTAAAAGCTGTGTTTACATTATATTATTAAAAACATTAGTTAACCAAATTAATTCATAAAACGAGAACAGGCTATCCCCTGTCGCGCTGGATTCGATATTCTCAGAAAACAAGTCTATTATTAGTTCACTGCAATCTAAAAGTTGTTTAATATCAGAAACTATATATGTTTTACTTATCGTCAATATTAGAATATATATTATTGTTGTATATTTATGACTAAGTCTGCTTTATTTATTTTTGTATAATTTTCAAGTAAATAAACAACTAATTAATTAAAGTGATAAATTAAAATAGATTTTTGTTATTTTTTTATTCATGGGTGTCAACCCTAAGTAGTCTATGGCCATTAATCTCAAAGGTCGCAATACCGATACAATTAGATAAAAAATTGAATATTAAGAACCTACCATTAGGGCATGTGCACAGCCGTGCAAGATAAATGATGCTGTGTTTCCTGATATTGTATATCAAAGAGCTTCATTACCTTAGCTATAACTACGGCAAAGTAAATTGCCATTGTTTATAAAATTATAGGCAATGCAACGGCCTGTATCGTGATACATTACTTCGATTTATAGCCCCAAAATGGTAAGATAAAATCAATTATCGAGACTAGAAATCTGTGTCGATTAATTTTCTGTCTAATTCTTAAGTGATAGAAACACCAATATCAAAACAAATCGTTTGTAGAGACAGTGGTAGTCTCGCCGTGTGCGTTGGATACAAATAAAAAAATAAACAAGTATTGCGTGTACATATTGACACAGTTGACGGTCTGACTGACCAAACCATCTGATTATTTTTTTATTATTTATTGCACTTTAAAGAGTGTACAAGAGGCAAGCTTAATGCCATAAGGCATTCTATACTAGCTAACCTTTGGATAGAAATAGACAGCGTTGTAGGAAAGAGATGGCGAAAATCTATGATAATACACTATATTATATCAAAAAGGTATTATAAAAATCCTAAGTATTCTCTTATCCGAATTAGTAAAGTTGTAGATCAGTATTTACTTTATTTACTAGCAGATACACATACACACACATATTACAACTTTCTTTTAAAAAAGACTATAAAAAAAGAGGAACCAAATTAAATATATATAAAATTTCATACATGGTCATAACTCTCCTACCTTCTTTCTTTGCACGTGTATCATAGACATACAAAAAAATAGTAACTCTCAAAAAAATCTAAGTGTTAAACCATTACTTTTCAATTACTACCTAAACTACATATATGCAATTGCGGTCGTAACTACACCGCCACGTTCTAAAACTTACATAATACAACATAAAATAAATAAAATATAAATATAGTTTTATATTTTTACACTACATAGTATAAAACAAAGTCGCTATCGCTGTCTGTCCGTCCCCATGTATGCTGAAATCTTTAGAACTACGCAACGGATTTTGAAGCGGTTTTTTTAATAGATAGATCACTCTATCTATTAAAAAAAGAATACACCCGAAATACACCAGGGCGAGTAGCTAGTATTAAATAAACGTTTAAATAACATAATGAAAATTAGAGAAGACGTTAGTAAAATTCGTATGAGTGGCACACAAGGCTAAATATAATCATCTACCATGCTAAAAGTTAATCTAAAATAAAAGTAATCTCGTTTAACTTGATTTTTGATATATAGGTCTCAATTAATAAGAGTGGACAGGTAAATTAGGGTTAAAAATAATATTAAAAACTAATTTGCTTGACACACTAAACTGTCTTATACGATGCTTTTAAGCTAGCATTAATAAATATATATTTACAACTTCCAATTAATGTAAAAGAGCAAACTATAATTTCTTTAATATTATATTAATCTTTTTTATAATAAAACTTATATGAGAAACCTTATTCCACTTTCCACTTCTATCTAACGCGCTGTAATCCGCCCGGAGCTCTGATACTGTCATATCTAAGATCTTATTAAGTAAAATGTTATTCCCGGGAAGAATTTTATTTACGTTACAAGTACCCAGGTGGTATCTGCTAGTGTTGGCACGTTTTACGCAAACTATGAGACATGTCATACGGAGGAGGATTATTATTTAAAGAAAGCATTTAATATGGAGAGAATGACCCAAGAAAAGATAGTTTGACTCTGTATAAGCTGATATGCCTATGGACGATATGATTATGGTAAAACATATCATATCCATGTTTAATTATACATGCATATGATGTGTTTAAGGGGTCATAATAATATATTGATGAATGAACTTCATATGAGATATGAATCTAAATGTAATGATAAATATAAAATATAACAAAGGAAAAACTAATAAGAAATAAATGCCACACAGCTGTATTTTCAGATAAATCCAATTGAACTAACAAGTCTACCGAGTCATTTTTGTTAACGGTATTCCCGTCACTGGAAAATTTGTTAAAATTATAAATTACCACAAAAAGTTTTCCAGTGCCATCCAGAGATGATTCACGCCCATAACCTTATGCGTTTATAGTATAATTTTCATCCACGGCTGATCCGCGTAATAGGAATTACCTGTATAACCATTTCCAACCAAAATTGTATACTTATTAAGGTTGGACTTTGGATAGTAATGGAAATAATGTCGTATAACGAATTGTCTTATTAGTATTAGTCATATAGAATTATTAAAATACATTAATAAAAAACTTATGGGGTAAGAATATATTACAGGGTACTTCATAGTTCTACAGATACTACTACTATGTAATATTATATTATCTGTGCTTCTACTATAAGAAAATTCTCAAAATTTATCAGGCTAATTTATCAAAATAATATGTCTTATACCAATTGAGTAAACAACAGCGTAGACAGCAATTAATAATAAATAACGTAGACGTCCCGCGTATACAGAACGTCTGGCGACACTACTTGCAGAATTTGCATACGCGAGTTGTGATCTGCCTTAATTTATCCGTAATGGGTTTCAAACGAGCCGCGAGTGTTCACACTGATTGCCAGACTCCCCGGGGACAGGGTTACGTAGATACGTGCACGTAAACAGACGTACAATATATTGTTTGTACCATTTTGGATAATACGGATTTCAATAGGCCGGTCCTGTTGTAAAAAGTGTTACGTAAGAATTTATAAGTCGTGACAATCAGACAAAATATTGCGTCTACGTAATGGAAATGCTAATTCTAAAGGAACGTAAAAAAGTTTATTAAAACAATAAAAAGGAAAAGTTTATATGCTGTCACTCGTTGTGCTTAGAGGGAAGTTAATAAAATTTATTTCTTTATACAGCTCCAATCTTAGTCTTCTTGAAATTCATTGTGAGTGGTTTTATGAAAACTCTTGCAATACCAAGGGCTTGATGAATCTCATCACTCTTTGTTTTTAATGTTTGGACTTTTTATTATTTTCTATAGTCATTTATAAAAAATATTTTAATAACACAGAATAATTCATAAAGCGGCAACTAATAAAATTTATCGGATAATACAATAATTTAAAAAAAAAGTTAAATATAATATACATATAAAACGTCTAGCCTTATACAAACAATCATACTCCTGAATAAAAAGTTCTTATAGTGAGGAATCAAACCCGCGACAGCCGGAAGAGCGGTGCACTAAATTACTAGACAACTGATGCCGTCTCTATTATTATTTATAAAATAACTGAAATTTCGCAGCTGATACCTAACACCAGCTATAGAGATGCATTAAAATCGACAAAGGAATCCGCGACTCGGCGCCCTCCCTGGGGAGTTCGGGAGACAAAGTAAAATGCAAATCTCATGTATTTCCAATTAGTGTCCTCCCACCGCCCACCAAGCAACTAATAAGTTCGTTACTCTTCTTGTTAGGCGTCCAACTGTGGTCAAATCCACGCCCCAACACGCATGATTTAACAGGAGCAACCCTATGACTTTTGGTCGACAATATATTTTTTCGGAGTAAAATATTTATTATTTCTGTATATATATTAGACAGTATGTACATTAACACTATAAACTTATTTTTTTTAACTGTATGTTTTTTTTATTTTATAATTTGATCCTTCTACCATCAACCCATTTTTTAATACCGATTTTAATGTATATGGCAAAACAACGTTTGCAGGGTCAGCTACTATATATTATATAAAAAGTCTAATAGGCATTATATACCACGTGGCATCTATCGGTTAACTATATGTAGTTCAGGGAATAATTGCAGTGATAATGAATATATTTTATAAAGATAAATCGAGATTATATAAATAAAATAAAATTGTTCGAAACTTATTCGTAACGTAATTTGAAAAAATCAGACTTAAAATAATTGTACGTTTGTAATTATCATGAAAACTGAAAGCTATTAGTGCAGACTTAATTGACCAAATTATTTTAATAGCCAAACAATTTACACTAGGTTTTAATTAAAATAAAGCTCTACATAATTGTCTTCAACAAGCCTACATTTAATTTAGTCGTAGTAACTTCATAAATAAAACATTTTGATCCTGAAAGTATATGTCTCAGACGCTCGCCGAGCCCGGTAATGTCTTTAATAATATTTCTATTCAAACTAACTTCTGTGAACAGAAAATTTAATTAGTAAATTTATAGTATACATGATGAATGTAGTACAACAATTTTTCGATTTCCATTTACTTTTGTATCAAGAATAAGTTATAACCAGTATGTATATCTTCTATTAAATCTATTAAATAAAGTATCGTTATCCAACGATTCAAGTTGTCTAAATCCAAATCTGTAATAAAAAGTAAGTGAAGTGACCTCTAGAAAATGTGAATTTAGTAGATACAATATTGTAATAAGTAAAAATATTTTTATTTTTACTTAATACAATATTGTATCTACAACTTCGTTTGTAGTCAATTATTTCCCACAGTATAAGGTTTAGTTCCATAATTATAACGATAATGTGGTATCATTTGAAAGTCTTAAATATTATTAAACTACCTGTTACCCGCAACTTCGTCTGCACAAAGATTCATCCCCTATTAACCTATTTCACCCCCACTAGATTATTTCTGAGATAAAAATTGCATCATGTCAAATTTCATTACGATCCGTTCAGCTGTTTAGTCATGAAAGGGTTAGAAACAGACAGACAAACATACTTTACTTATAACATCATACTAGCTGACCCGCGCACCTTCGTCTGCATCACACATACTTGATATTTATCATTATATTTCACCCAATTTACGTTTATTTTAACTATAGGCTATATTTCATCCTCATGAGCTATGGTACTGTGAAGCTTTATGAAAAGTAGTTGAGTAGTTTTTACGTGAAAGAGTAATACACAACCATCCATCCACACAAACTTTCGCATTTATAATATTAATAACATTAGTATGGATTTCGGAGAATTATACGTACCTACACTAACTATACCTGCCTTTGCTGGAATGGCCATTAAAATTTATTATGACGACGATACTTCAATTTAATATCTCATTATTACAAGAACGCCCCATGGGACTAGCGATGCTTGCGAAAAAATTGGCGTTTTATAAATTAAGAGAACTCCACCAGACTATCAGACTTCTTTGTGGCAATTAAAAATAGTTGACGTTGATTTTGCGAATGAGCTTTTTGTAGTTAAAATTAAAAACGTCTACTTTTTATATTTTCTACTCGTGCTTATAGAAAATATTAATTTGATTAAAAAAGAGATTGAAACGTGCTCGCTTATAACTGAATTGAAAATTATATGAATATAAATTAAAAAGGTGTAGAAATATTAATAATTAAAATTTATTTTCCCATTAATGAATGAGCTAGTCGTTTAATTGTTATTATTATAACGACTATTCTCAATAATATAAAATACATATATGTTACATAGACATTAAATGCATAAATTAAAGTAATCTAAAGATAAAGTATGGAGACAAGAGTACTTATTTTTGTTATGTATTTTCTTACTTCTATTTTGTAGTGTTATATAATCTTTAACAGATGATAATAATCAATCTACTTAGTACTTATTGCTTCTGATAGTAATTATCCTCAGTTAAAATATAAACATATTTTCCCGTAGTTGTCAGATTTCATTGAATCAGCTTACCAAATACATAGAGTTGAATGACGTGGACTTTTCAAAATTGAACAATGTTCGCAATACAAATATATAGGATTTTATATATAGCCTCCTTCTCGGATTTGAGTCCATATTTCTTTTTATAATTTTTTTCAGTACTTCATAAATAATAACACAATGAATTTATAATATATTTACACATTTATTTATAGATAGCACGTGTTATGTATAGAATAAAAAAAAGAAAAACACAAAGTTTGTATTATATGGAAATACTTAAACGTTTTTTTTATTTATATACAGACAGCGGTCCGTGCCCTTGTTAATTATTTTTTGGTATTACTTTTTATATATTATATTGCAAATAAAATAAAATTAAAACTTAAAAGACTAAATTATTAACACTGAAATCAATAATATATTAATTCAATATCAAAAAAATTTAGAGGATCCTTCATTAATTATATCTGTGCGAAGCCAGGACGGGTCGCCAGTATACAATACATCCAGTGATGGTATAGATGGAATAGAACAAAGTAAATTTTATATAAAAAAACTAAATATTGTCGTATTTCTATGTATATCACTGACTTAAAATACACAGAAAAAAACGGGTTTATGATGAAAATGTACGCTATTTAAGAAGGGGGATCGAATGCACAAGTGTCCTCCAGAGGCCGAAACACCGGCATTGGAGAAGCAATAAAAATACCAACTGAGGGTCAATCAGGTTAAGTGTTTGTCCGGCGTCGCGTATCTACGCCAAAATATATATTTTATTTTAGATTTATGTAAGTCGTAGTAATGGAGAAATAGCTGAAATAAGCGAACCACTTGAAAGGTATCCGAGTGGATTTACGCTACGCGTTCCCAACATACCTTTATAAATACAGCGTTATTTTAACTTATTATTCATATACATAGGTTTACGGTTGGAAGGTAGTTGTTGTGGTTCAATTTGGCGGAAATCAATGGTTTGTTTACTTAATTTATTTTTATGACGCGAAATAACATGATTATATTTTCAATATTTTGAGTATATAAATATCACTAGCAGAGAGGAGGACTAGCACATAATGTATACCTACTATAAATAGGTAATTAGATTTATAGTATAAGGCGTCTATCTGAAAAAACCGTCCGAAATTAAATATTAATTACTATGTGTACAATAGATAAAGGTAACCATTTATACCATGATGTACACAAAGACTTAATAAAGTTTCAGAATAGTGTACTGACTAAAAGGACAGTTAATTGTATGAACTTTACAGCCAATACATTCTCCATTACAAAATTAGGTAAACGCAAACATATCTAATATTCATGCGAATGTAATTTTAGCCGACACGCTACACAGATTGAAACAATAAATTGCATTGTACCGAACCGACATATGCTCCATACTGCCGAACCCATCGTACCATGACTGCGAAATCTCGCCCCTCGACGCGACAAAATTAAGACAGCTTGCAATACCAATATGCAAATTCCACCATCCCTACACTTGTACACAAGCCTAAACAAATATTGCGTATAAACTTTGAGTTTAAATTCGGTATCAACAATCGTATAAAACAACAAAATGTTTATGGCAACATTCACGTTCAACAAACTAACATTTGTAATTTATTATTCTATTTAAATTTACTATTAAATATTTTAGGTACATTGATATTGACAGGGTATCAAACGCATTTGAAACTAAATTGTTTTCTTCTAACATAATAACACTAGTCTTTCAACGTTTTATTATTATGCTTTCAACTCTATCTGTACATCTACCTACTACAAATGGAAGCATCTGTTTATTCTCATAGTAGGATTCTTTTATAGCGACTGACGAAGTGTTTACGACTTTCAATTCGTTTTCAATTGATAGTAGTCTTTGAGGATTCCTACTTGCGGGGTGGTGGCGTAGAAATTTAATGAAATGTAGAAAATTCACTTCTTGGACGTAACTATTGCGCCTTTCCCGCAGCATTCCTTTGAACTGCGTATCTTGAAAGCGAGTTTGCATTTCCACGACGTTACCTATTTGTTTTGCGTTTGTTCAAACAAACAGTGGAATCTCTAAGTTCCTTTCTACTCATGATAAAATATCACAAGGCAGTTGGCGCACATTCTTTCAATTCTGTAGCACGAGCCAACGGTTCGGAAAACATCTTTTGTGTATAACGATACAGTCCCGGGCCGTGGAAAAACGTGAGAAAAGTTTCTGAACAAACGATAATAATAGCGATAACGTACGTGTATGATCAAGTATCACTTTTATAAAGTTTTAATAAAAATCAACTCCATGAAGATTTCGCTTCGGGAGCACGCCGTCGCAATTTTCCAATACAGCCATCAGAGGTGTGGAACATCGAAGAGGTAGTCATCTTACAAGCTGAATTGATACTTCAGACATGCTGTGGAGCGCTATTCTGTTGAAAGCTTTTATATTATATTATCTAAGACCTTTCAACACGTGGTGGGAACGTCTGTCGTGTCGATCTATCGATTTCGATTCTCGCCTCTCTTGGGTAAAGACGAAAGTGCTTGCTTCAGCACTGCAGGTAGGCAAAGAGACAAGTTTAAATAAATTTATGAAAGAGTATTGATAGAATGTTCAAGAGAAACTACATCAAGACAAAATTTATTGAAAATTGTCCTCATGGGATGGGTAGCTTTGGTAAATTGATGACAAAGCTTTTACTATGATGAATACCTTAGTGAATAAGGTTTTTTGTTACGGGGTTAAGTGATCTGTTCAATAATATAGGTATAAGCACAGATAAGTGTAAGTTAATAATTTATATTCCACCTTACTTCCTATGGTCACGGCTTCAATTCCTCGCAGGACACGACATACATACCTATGTAAGTATATTGTATCGGTTTAGGTATTTTCTATGTATAATACGTACGTATTTACGAAATATTATAGATATATTTTTATCTATATATTTTAGTACTCATAATACAAGCAAGCTTTAGATAGCTTAACTTGAGTCTAGATGGCGTTGCGTGAATTGTCCTAAGATTATTATTTATATATAGAAAGAGAGAACGAAATTGTAGATATATGTATTTCATTATTACGAAAAATTATACGTAAAAAAAAACAACGTTAAGAGCCGATTCTGATTACATTTAATTCAATGAATAATATAAGTTATGTTATGTATAATTGTCATATAAAAATCTAACAATTATCAGGGAAAAGCATCTTGAAAGTACTCTTCTAGCAAAATAACTTCTTAATTAAAATAAGTACATAGACAAACCAGATAAGTAATTAAATTAAACGAACACGTAAAGTTTTATCGCAACTCTTATAATTTACACGCCTTAATGAGCATAAGGAGCCGTTTGAGTGCTTCCCTGCTTACAAATAGCTCAGGGCTCAGACGAGGTTCCGCTTAGCGATCTCGCGCCTTGTATAAATCCACATTATGCAAGTAACAACGTTTTGGTTCACTGCCAACAGACAACGAAAATGTTTGGGTATCTATATTATATGGATAATAGACATTTCTGCGATGCGGTTTAAGTGCACGTACACTCCTATATAATAACGATACAAGGCATGTGTTGTGTCTAAGCTTACAAGTTATAGATAATTAGATACTCGAGCATAGACGGAGTGACAAAATCCTTTTTCTTTTACTTTAAATAACATAAAACAGATTTCGTACGATACTTAACTTTAAATATTTCTGGAGAAGGTGCACGGTGAGCTTTAATAGATTAATTTAGTCATTGTTAGTGTTTCGATTACCAGACAGTTAAAAACTCTAAATTCTAACACTATTTGTCAATTTGCAATTCGAGTATTAAATATACATTAAAATAATGCTTTATAAAAATTTTATATCTACTATTGCAAAATATTTGTTTATGATAATAGATACGTAATGTAGGCATTGCGATATTTTGGTATGAAAGCTTTACTTCGAGTAGTCAAGTAGATAATATTTTATTAGGTAAATAGGTACTCACCTTCAACGTAAATCTTGTTCATGATTGACAGTTGAAAGCAGCAAGCTACTCGTATGTCCTTATTGGGTTATAGGTAAGTACATTATTTTAATAGGGTAATACTTAGTATTCAATACTAATATAGGTGTGCCCCATGATATGCTTTATCGACCTAGAAAATTAATATAGTTTAGTTTGCACATTCACAAACAATAATATGATACCTATATACATGCATATTGCCGCCCGTCTATGAGGGTAGACAGTAATCATAAACTGCTAAATGTCGCGGATGCATACAGCTTTATCAACATGTTCAATCAATGAGAAAACTTACTGCCAATAGAAAGGTAACGCCATAAGATAGCTTGGTTGTCATTCAAATTACATAAAAAAATATATTTATTAGATATGCGAAAATAGTTTGGGATATAGTAAAGCGATCACTTCATTGGTTTAGCATGAAAATTATATTTCATATTTTCATTTATGCCCGTAGGTAAGTATAAATAAAAATGAATCAGATTTATATTTGTATAATCAACATAGGTATATAATTTATACAATCAAAGTACGTGCAGCATGTCTGCTCATGAAAGACAATCTAATGAGATCAACGCTCGATTTACATTAAAAAGCCTTAAGGAGACTAATAAAATTAGCAATTCTTTCGTCTCGGGTTTAGGACGATTGAAATTCAAATCCGATGTCTCCAGCATATTTAATATAATTAAGCCGCTGCAGTAATTGAGTAGACATCCCTACTGTTTTAATAAGAAAATTTCCTGCCACATAAAAAATAAGGGGATAAAAATTTACCGTGAACAGTGGAGAATTTCGACAATGCTGTGTTAACGATTAATTGACCGCTTCTAATTGACCTCGGTCTGGGCTAAGTTATAGAAAGTGGGGTCGCGGGTTCAAATCTTCACTGTAAATTTTACTAGTATCGTCTCCCCGAGTGTCTACAGTGGTACGGGCCATTAATTTAGTTAATTACATTGCATGTCCTTTAGTTTCCAAACAAAATTTTAAATTTGTTTTATAATATATGTAAATTGAAATTAAATTATTTTTATAAATTCCTGTTTTTTTAGAGAAATGACTGATGAGTTCTGTCATTTCCGGAAATTATTTTGACTTTTGGATTATAGAGAACTCAAATCTCTTTATTTATTACTAAAAATACGTAATGAATATTTTAACTGCAAATCGTTTTGATGTTACCATTTAACACAAATATAAGTACTAAGAAATAGTATAATTATTATAAAAAAATATAAAATAATAAATATATTATTTCTATCTTTGACGTGTTTAATGACATGTGTATTAATTAACTAAGTACTCAAAATTAACTGTTCATATTACGGCCGACCAAAATGGCTGCCATAAGCAAATGTGTACTAAATCCTTAACACAATAAATTAGTCAACACTATTACACTACAAAATCCTCTTATGAGAAATGGCTTTCTGTGCAAACAATTCCGATTTATATCTACGCCACATGTCATGTCAAGTTATACAAACTAATACAAATGCTATTAGGCAAGTAAGTTAATACATTACGGCGTATGTAAATTAGAGAAGACGTTATCCACAAACATTGGGTGAATTAATGTAGCCGAGTGAGCCCCGTGCAGCCCTAGGGGGGTTGGAGTGGTTGTCTTGACAGTTCCTTATTTTGAATTTTAATTAACATATGGTATGATATTCATTAATATTTGCGTAGAATATTCTCCACTCAATTTTAATAAGCTACCTTCATATATATAATTACGAGTATATGACCTATGACACTAATATACATACGTTCTACTCGTATAATTTAAGTGTAGTATACACCAAACGGAAATAGGGGTCGTTATTATGTACATACATATAAGCAACTACAGTAAACGAATAAAAATGATGTTCAAAAATTTGCCAGCTTCGGATAAATTGTTTACTTGATGTCTCAGTGGCCAAGTTGTCAAAGGTGCATTAAAGATGATTTGTGTACATATCTGCCAAATTCGAATTTACAGCCCTCAGATGTGACAAAACAGAACTTGACTCCCGGGGCACATACAATAGAATTCCGATTATTGGGATCAATTAAAACTAGGGGTATTCCGTATAATCGAAAATCCGGATTCAAAGCACATCAAACAATATTTAAATTTTAATATTTTTTCATGATGGAATCGGTTTTACTTAGATAATACGATATATAAAAAAGGAGCTATAACGATAGAAAATTTAAAATTTTGGTTGGAAATAACTTGATCTTTGACGTAATGAATCACATATTTTCATTGCGGCCAAATCCCTGATGCACTTCAGTTGTAACAACTGTATAGGATCCGATTCGTCCTGTCTTTCAAACCAGTGAAAAACAATATCTAGAGCTTTAAAAGCTACGTCAGATGGTACTTGACATATAACCCTAGTTTCAGTATTTTTTTCATCTTCTCTCTCGTTAAGTACTGTCCAAATGGTAAAATATCTAAATCTAGAGAGAGTCCGGATAATTAGATGTTCGGATAATCGGGATTCTACTGTGCCCAATTTAATGCAATCTTTAAACAAGATATTGAAATTTTATACTAATTTATTCAATTTTCACCGTCGTTTAGGATAATTAAACCGATGACTTGTTTTCAAACCTTATATAATAATAAAAATATGTGACATATTGTTTAACTTGTGTAAAATGGGAACTAATATTTAATATGGAATTGGGGATAAAGAAAATAAGTGTGATTAATATTAATCATTTAATAGCTACTCGTGAAATCACATGTGTAAGATATTTAACAATTGTTAACAGTTTTAGAACCATAGCACGTTCGACATTTTTAGTATAAGCGATTAATAGTTCCTTTTCATATATTTGTTACTAGACCCTGGGCGACCAATCCATATATAATTTGGATGCATTTCAAAATCATCCTCTCTGTGCCGCCACAAGTAATCATTTAATAAAATCGCTGGTACTAAAATATTGTCTTACAAAAAAATGCTCTAATAATAATAGCAAATTACATATATTTTTAAATTGGTATACTACATTATTAACCAGATATTGTATCTAAAACATACTTGAAGCCATATTTGGTGTAAACATTATCTCACAAGGAACATCCATTGGTATTAAATTAATTAGAACACACATTACTATAGTTTATTGTTGCATCCTTTGCATTTTTAACTTAAGTAATTTCTGATTATTGTCATAATATTTATTTGTTCATTAGTGCACACTAACTGACAATCATTGATTATTGCCGCTTTCATCATAAAACTGTTAAGACAAAGTATTACCATCAATGAGATATGCAGTCGCATACTACAAGTTCGGTTTTTTTTAAAACTTTTCCAGTATTACCACGTTATCTATACATCTATACATATAAATAAAATTGAAGTGTCTGTTTGTAATATTGAAATAACCGTTTTTTACTACATGCATATGAATATAAATACGGTACATACATATACCAAAAAACACTTTACAATTTTTGTCTGTCTGTCTGTCGGTCTATTTGTTCCGGCTAATATCTGAAATGGCTGGACCGATTTTTACGGGACTTTTTTTGGCAGGTAGCTGATGTAATAACGACTAACATAGGCTACTTTTATTTTAGAAAATAAAGTTAAATTCCACGCGGACGAAGTCGCGGGAACGGCTAGTGTAAAATAAAAACAGATGTAAAACATCGAAATTATTTTGTACAGATAACACGCACATCTGTAGCGGAAACTTATGTCATTGGAACCATCATTTATATATCTGTAATGATAGGCAAGCCCGATTGACTAATTGGTGGTATGTGGTACTTATCAAGCATTGCCATTCCGAAGGACTAAGTTATGCATCCATATCTGTAATGCCATGGCTCACCCTTCAACCGAAACAGCTTACAAAGAAACTGCTTTTAGGCTGGCTGAAAGATATTCACGAAGACAACTTTTACAAAGTCTGGTTAGATCTAGTTAGATGTTTGACATTAATATTGCTTCTTATAATAAACGCAATATTCAATTTACATGGGATATTAGTATTTTTAAGTTCATGCCTATTTTATGTTTAAATTTAATTTTAGGTACTTAAGTATCTAGTAAATATTATACATGTTTGTACTTTAGAACATTACGACTGAGTATTGATGGTCGGTGCTAGACTAAACCTAAGACTCATCTTATGTTGTTTTATGTTATGTTTTAAGCCAATTTTAACTTATCATTCATCCTTCACACCGCAGATTTAATAATGCTGAAATTTACCAATTATTTACTCCTATAAGAAATGGTTTTGTTCTCTTATTTTGATTATAAATTATAATATAAGTATTTTGACGACTTGTTTATTATTACCGGTGCTTGGTTTAATTTAAAAATAATGTATTTATTTATTTATGGTGATTTTTCTATAAAACAATAAAAAATATATAAAATATCTCACCATAATTTATATTTATTTTTTCAGTAACATACGCTTTATAAATATTTCGATTTATGTTGTATGCATAAAACTTGATTTATTTATACTTAATAGATATCTTATGGCACTATTAACAATAAAATTGAAAACTACACAGATATTAATGTTTAAATCTATGTAAGCATAATAATTAATTACTTATAAAAAAAGCTGATAGTTTCATATATGTATCTAATTTGTACGTGTAATATAGAATTTGTTATGAGAATATGAGTTATGAGAATCAATTTCGGTACATTCTCATATGTACCTACCATGAAAGGATGTTACCAAATTGCTTGCTTTTCTTTCGTTCTAAAAGGAATTGATTTAGATCCGTAGATTACTATAATTATAGTATTTCATGTTACAGATAACAATTATTTCTTCATATTAAAAAATTACCAATATTCCATTTTGTGTAAAATGGTCTTTCTGAAATAGCTGTTACCACTTTAGTAACTCTATACCTTGTTAGGTGCTATAAAATATCAATCAACTATCTTAGTGCCTAAATAAAGACCTAATTACATACAGTGAAGAAATGTTGGTATGAAATGTTTTTTCTTATATAATATATTAATACCAATAATATTAGGATACGCTCTATCCTGTAGGTGAAACTATTATAATCTGTGGCTGTGCATGTATTTTATATAATATATCACTGGTTACACTTATGCGTTCTGTACAACCCTCATGAGAGTTGGAAGCCATAGCAAAAGGCACTTAAAATCACTCGGTTAGCACCAATCGACAAGGTTAATATTAATTGCGGCAACAAATTTTTATTGCTCGTTATATATTATGCCGTTCATAACAAAATATATTTACAAAGACTAGTAACTAATAAACGTATATAAGGTTAAAGCCGATCTCGACATTATTAAACGTAAACAATCTCAAATTGTACAATATATTTTTTACTGTATGCTACTGATAACTAGTACTAATTTTAAAAGAAAGTGAAAATAATGTTATAAAAAAAAATATTTTTCTACATGGGACCTGCGGGTGTATTGTATCGAGTTTAATTGTTCAATAATTCTGTTTTCTTTTAAACAGAAATCAAAAGTATAAAATACGAAACAGGTGAAATTAATTTTACAGGTGAAATTAAAAATTGATATGAATTACTTTGCTTGCTTGTTTACCACCTAAGTAGTATGCCTGCCGTCATTTCAACAAAATTTTGTTAAGACGTAAAAAAATATTAAAATTACTAACACCAGTTATTACTAGTGTTAGTTAGTTATTTTTAAAATAATCTTTACGTAATACGGTAGTGCGTGCTAGATCAGTCAGTCATAACAAGTCAGAATTGAAGAAAGAATATTTAGAGAAATGTAAGAAATAAATTTACATTTCTTACAAAGTATACATAACAACAAGGTGAACATTTCTAATTCTAAAACACAAATTTCGCAGCAGTTACAAAAATAAAGCAATATTACAACTATTAAAATTATCCATAGTTGTATAATATTATTATTTATTCGTAATATCGATTATTTCTATATAATTATTTTTAAGTTAAAACATTAATTAACAACATTTTTGAGTTATAAAATCACGACTGTATTTTCTAAACTATAATAATTTTGTCCGATCAAAGATTGTTTACTTTTAATTACGTCTATCGTTTCACAAAACATGTATATTTTAACGATAATATAAAATTACATATTATTTACAAAGTAATCTAGAGTAATATAATAAACAAACACACCCAAAGACTCTTCTTTATTATTAAATAAACATTAAATAACGTTAAGCTTGTGTTGCACGTAGTAACTAAATCGTAAATAAAGATACCAAATATAAAATCAAGATACAAAAAATATAAATAAAAGCGTGTTTTAATTAAAAAATATAATTTACATACAAGTATGATAATCAATTAATATAATCAGTTACAATTTAATTTCATTGTTACTGAATGTAATTTCTAGCATTATATTTTCTTTACAAATATAATTTATATTAAGCAATAATAAAAAATCAAATCAAAAAAGTATTATAATAAATAATCTATTATGTATGTTACCTTTAGATTTAAGGATTTGGTAACTAAGTGCAGCATAAAGCATGCTTTTTCTTTGGGTGGATACACTCAAGGCCTCAAGCAATTATTTATAGCAACTATAAAAGCAAAAACTACCAACACTGAGTTATTGTAACACCATCTAAAACATTGTTATACTTCTATTGAACAACCGATAATCATTATTAATCTAATTAGGTATAACTATTACGTATCTATTTAAGTATTGCATTGTCAGAACCGAGCGCTTCGAATTTTGAATCTTATTTTCTGTTACAGACAATCCATATTTACTTGCGGTCGATTCCGATAAAGTTTCGGCTTCGCAGATATATAATTCGAAAAACCTGTATTTTTATACTAAACTAATTTGAAGGTGTATATAATATTGCTATTAAGTATAATTGCTTACATTTCATGATTATAGACATTTTGACTCCAGTGTTTAGTCCTGTTCTAATCTAAAAATCAGATCATTAAGAGACATTGTGATGTCATAAAAGGGGGACAAGTTCTCACTAAGAATATATAATGTTATATGTAAAAAATAATGTCTAACTTACCTAGCTGCATATTTTATGTAATAGCTTCTTTTTTGTTTAATTTATACTTGATGACTGGACCAATTTTATCATTAGATTTGTCTTAAATGATTAGTTATTTTATTTCCATATAAATATGTACTCATATTATATTTCAAGTTTAATTTAAATTACTTCAATATTATATTAAATATCTAATATATCCCTTTGTATTGCCATCAAAGTTTTTGTTTATTACGTGGTATAAACACCGCGGAGACTTTCTTTTTTTATGCAAAACTAATTAAAAAAAAAAAGAAATATACCAACATATTACGTAAAATAATAAAAATCGGTCTAGCCATTCTAAAGGTGACGCAGCTCTACCATTAATTTATGTTAATACCATTAATTCTGCCTCTTGAATAACATTTTAGGAAATAAATTAATTAATTAAATGTATATTTGCAATACGACAAATGATTGCACTTTTTGTAGTCATGGTTTACGTGTTACACATCTTATGTTTAATGAAAACCTAAACTTCAATTAAACATCAAAATATCATAAATATAATACGTACAGATAGACTAAAACACTGGTTGCGATTAGGTGTCTTTATAACCATTGGCCTTCATTGCAGAGTGCACCACCCACGAAATAGTCAAGGGTTGTCAATACTCTCTGTTAAATACTCGGCTGTCTCCATCGCGCCTCCGTCTCCATTAACTTGATCCCTAATCACGATAGTAGGATTGTTTGAACAGGATAAATTCGATTCGGTTCTGTTGGTCGACTCACATCGCTGGCAGTCGACCACTACTATTGAGTTTGTGTCCATATCGGTTTCCGTGCTGCTCGTCCGACGGAGATGGTTCGCGTTTGACTGCAGTCGATGCTCCACTATCGCTCGCCATAGACGTAGCTCTACACCACCTCTGTGAAAACAAATTGTCACATAAATAAATTATAATATCTTACAGTAAGATCTTATGATGGTCACGATTTCGATTCCTTGCACGGTACAAATTTTGTATTCATGAATATATGATTGTTTGTATCGGGCTGGGTGATTTCTATGTACATTATGTACATATTTATATCAGTTGTCTAACACTAATAAGAGAAGCTCTGCTTACCTCGGGACTAGATGGCATTTTGTGAAAATAAAAAAGTGTATAACATTACTAAAATTATAAATGTAATGTGAAAGTAAACAAATTTATGATATCCTGGCAAATTAACGACTAAACCAATCATTATGAATTTTGGTATAAACCTATAATTTTTATGTATGTAAAAAATAATATTCTAGTTGGAGCTCAAGTTGGAGTAGCATAAGTGTCTACACGCTTTTCCATACCGAAAGTACGGTGGTGAATTAATTACTAGTGAATTCGCTACGAACGGCTAACTGATCTAACTTCATGATCATCCTATCACGCTCCACTGGAGCCCCATCAGTGTAGACGGGTAAATGTAATATTCATTAAGTCATTAAAAATGAAGGAGTACGCACATTTGTACTTTATTATTTTTTAACCTTACCAGCATGAGACAAAGGTCATAGACTACTTTTATATATATATATATACATTTGATACTTAAAAAAACATATCAGGTTGCTTTAAGGA
Source organism: Achroia grisella (assembly GCF_030625045.1). NCBI lineage: Eukaryota > Metazoa > Arthropoda > Insecta > Lepidoptera > Pyralidae > Achroia > Achroia grisella. The sequence continues at coordinate 5,276,780 of NW_026712979.1, read as the reverse complement.
GCACACAGTGAAGTCCTTTCTTCAGTAGTAGACAATGTGAAATAATTAACGATAATAATGTTTTTATAGAAAAACTTTAAATCCATAGCACTGACAATATTATCTGATTACACTAATAATGAGTGCGTTGCGATTTCTATGTTGATCATCGCATGCCTCTTACTTGCTATACTGTAATTATTTATATAAAAAAAACATATATTAAAAAGAGCAACACACAAGTTTCTTGCACATTCTTCTTGTGATGAATCTGCATTCCGAATGAGTGGTAGAATCAAAATATGACTATTCAAAAGTGCTTGTAATAAGTTTATTTGAATAAAGATTATTTCTATTTCTAATGGTGATGAAATTTTATTACAACTTACTTGAGATTCAACTTAGCGATGTCTTCTCTCTGTGCATGTTGCAACAAATCTGAAAGAGAATATTCCTGTGCAACCAAAGCCCGTGCTGCCGTCTCAGGAACACCACGAGACAATGCCCAATCTCTAATAGGTGCTAGTTGCTCCTGGTCGACTTCTGGCAACTCTTGAGTATGTATATTCCTGTAACATAAATATATATGTCCTCAGTAACGAATATATAACTCCGTCTACGTGGTGTATTATTACTTCCGTAAAGTTGGTGCTTCTTCTTATAAGGTTATTACTCTATACCATACAACAATAAACCCTCTAAAAAAATTATATATATATATATATATATAAATAAATAATTTAGTACTATTATTAATTTAGTATGTATTAACGGAATAAAGCAGAACACACCAAGATAATTTTGACTGCAATTTAATGCTGTCGGAACATAAACTATCGTTTACAAAATAATACATAAAACGGTTCATTATAATTGATGTAACAATAAACTCAAAATTAAAAATTCAAGAAGTAAATTCCAGGATTCCCTAATTATGAAAATTAGAACTTACTGCCTTCCACTCGCCAGCTCTCTAATAATCTGCGTCTGCATCTTCTGTTCTTCCAGCATCTGACGTAGTAACGCTTGATATTGCTGATAGCTATCCAGCAATTCTTGATGCAATCTAGAAGTAAAATATTTGGGAAGTGAGCACAAGCTATTACAGTCTCGATAATTTTTTTTGTTCCTGATGATTTCAGAGTATGGTGAGTTAGACTAGTCATTTAGCACATGTGCCTTTTTTCGGACTACTCTAATATGCTGCTGGCCGTAGCTGGCCTTTACAGCTGCACCGGCCGATAGAGGGCGAGTGCAGATGGCACTCGAAACCAAAGGATGGACTTATGCAGTGGCTGAAGGTCAACTCCCGCCTGACAGATACGACTGTAGTCTGAGGGTACCGCTAGGGGTTCGAATCTCGGCTCAGGCCGTCGTAATTTATAGCACGGGGGCCTAATTTTTTTTTAATGTATTTATTGTGTAATGATGGAAGCAACACAGAAAATCATTACATAGTATAAAACAAAGTCGCTGTTGCCGTCTGTCCCTATGTATGCTTAAATCTTTAAAACTACGCAACGGATTTTGAAGCGGTTTTTTTAAATAGATAGAGTGATTCAAGAGGAACGTTTATGTGTATAATACATGTACACCCGTGCGAAGCCGGATTGGTTAGCTAGTTATAAATAAATTAATATAGATTGATGCTTCCGCTTGTACTATAACGATATAAGTCAGCGAGGTACTAGTAGAGCATGATAGCATGAACATGAAAAATATTCAGTTGGTATTCACCAACTGAATGTTTTTCATGCACCATTTCAAGCACCAGGACTACAAAAACAAAATTTACGGGAAGCGTCGTAAACAAAATTTACCGTAAATTTTGTTTTTGTACATTATAATTTTAGAAGGTGGTATTCTAATTTTATTTTTCTTAGGGATTTAAACGTGTGAATAAATTATTGTTACATTCTATAAATAAAACTATCTACCCGCCCCGGCTTTGCGCGGATATACATGTATACGCTTAGATAATTTAAACTACGCAAAAGACTTTAATGCAGTGTTTAGCAGTAAATAGTATAGTTAAAGTAAATATATCATTTTATACTATGTAAAGATATGGTAATATTAGAATTTTAAATCAATTTAACTTCAAAAATTAAGTAGAGTTTACAGCTATCTATCTACTACTAATTGGAAGAGATATGAATGATAGTTTCCAAAGTATTACTTGTGTATCTCCTGCCGCCACTGGTGCTGCTGGTGGTCTCTAGCTGAGGTTGCTGTAGAGAGTGCGGAGGAGGTGGCCGCCTCCGGAGGACCACCGCCACCGCGACGCGATTCCCCGGCCAGGTTCGCGCCCAACTCTGTGAAAATAATAATTACAAGGTATAACATAAGGCAAGATGCCTTACTTCTCAGGGATAAACGGCATGAGAGGCATAGCGTTATCATTTAAATCAGAAATACTAGACAATACTCTATTGAATATCTAATATGCTATGTTTTTAATTATATTAAAAATGAGACATTAATTTTTTTTATTAAAATGAAACTTATAATCATAAAATTTTTATCACTTTTTCTACTATTTAAGTTCATTTAGCTATTTCAGTTGAGAAGATATGATAAGGAACTGACTGGGACATTTCTTTAGTTCAATTCAATTTATTTAGTACACATAATTTGAAAAATTTACAAACTAACAACTTACCCGGTGACAACACAGTTATTGCGGCTTGTACTGCATTCCGCACTAAATTGTCCAACGCGAACATCCAATGGGGTTTTATACTGTGCATCCTAAGTACAGCGTTAGCAGCCTCTTGGAACATATAGATGGCTGAATGCAACTCATTAATGGCATTAGAGTCGAAATCTAAATCCTCCTTTAGTGTGATCACGGCTCGTTCTATGACCTGCCTATTTTGTTGCGATATATAATCTTTCAAAGCGCAGTGAAGTACTGTTAAATGATTCTGTTAAAAAGAAATAAATTCAATTAAATTTATAGCGTATTTGTACCACAGAATTTCATTGTAATCTGTTCAAATCTGTAAAAATAATTCAGCAAATAAAATAATAATGCCTATAAGAACATGCCTAGCTTTAGATTAGATGGCGGTGTGTGAATTGTCCTGAGATATTAATATTCCAAATATCCATCTAGTCCAAAGCTAAGCAGAGCTTGTGATATGCCTACAAGACATCTAATATAAATACATAGATATCAAATAATAATATACATAATTTACAACACTCATCACCTGTTTTTCCTTCTTCCATATCATTAAATCGGCGTAATATATTATTCTCTTAACTTCATCTCTGTTCAATCAATCATTTACAAGAGTATATTATAATTATGTATCATATTTTTGACTTACCATTGTTAATACAGTATTTCCGAAATCCTCTTGTATATTGTCCATCCATTTGGAGCACACTTTTTCGCTGTCCTGTTCTAACACACGGGAGAGAGTAATACGCCGTTGTGAATCCTTCTTCAGTAGATAGAAACCATCATCTTCCATTTCTACAGACGATCGACCCCCGTTTATCAAATCCACCTGTTTATGGGCATTTATTGTTATTTATCGTTATAAAAAGAAATGTGTATTATTAATGGTTTTCAGGTTACTGTACTATTTGCGATTAAACTTGCTAGTTTTTTTCGAACTATTCTAATGCTTTTGGCACCAGCTGGCCTTTATAGCTTCATCAAACGATAGGGGGCGACGGCACCAACTAAAGTGAAGAGAGGTCGAAGCATAAAAAAAGATAGAGGCCCGCTTTGAAAGGATTATGGGGCAGTTGAAGGCCAATTGTTTTAGACGGATACGACTTTAACAGGGCACCGCTAGAGTGGTATATGCAACAATTGTTTGCACGTAATTTGCAAAAAGTGCGCGCAGCCGCAGTAGAATGAATGCGATGTTAATACTAGTATGAGTCTAGTATGACTAGTTAACACAGTAAATATAGATTCATAATTTCAATGAATAAAACATACCGAACTTTTTAATAATTCATACCTCAGGCGACAAGAGTCCTCCGGATGAATTTCGTCGGTTGAGCAATGTGTCACTGCTATCCATTTCATCAGTAGATGGCGTATTGGGCATCGTGCTACAAACAAAAGTATATAACATAGTTTCCTTAGCATTTTTACAATGTGTGTAAAATTTACATAAAATACGATTATTATAATAATAATTATAGGATTGACAAAAAATCTGTATTTATAAACATATAGCTGTGTCGCTGTCAATATTTCGAAGAATATATTTTGAACATTATTCTTATGAATGTTAGAACGATAAAATAATAATAAAATACACTATAATATCTTAGTTTATTTGTCATTATAATGGTATATTACTAGACAATACATATTAATATAAAAATTTGATACTAATATATTACAAATAAACAGTACTGAGAAAAAACCAGAAAATTTTGCTTGCATAGCTAGAAAATATTACCTGTTCACCACGGGTTTACTCTTAAGAGCATCCTACCGCTTATTCGATTGTATATTTCCCAAATACTAATAAGAATATCCAGAGTTCAGACTTACATAGATGTTAGGGATAAAACGGACAGATCTAGGAAGTATACTGAATGAAATAGTGAAAATAGCAAAATATAAAATTAAAAAAACTAATATATTATCTATATATATAGAAAAACATATTCTATAAAAATATTAATACTGTTCTTATTTGTACAAAAAAATGACGACCCCTTTTTAGTAAATATAATATTAGATATAAATTTTCCTCCTAGACTTGCTCGTTTTTATTTAAACGTCTGTAACAGTAGATGCAATGTTATAGATGTATATATAATTTTGCCTCGAAGTAACACATGCAAAGTCCCATATCAAAGCAGTTATAACATTTATCATAATAATATAAAATTGTGGGTGGGTTGGTGAGAGGTGAGAGTGGATTATTGAATCCATTGCTAGCAATATACCATGTCAGGTTGACCTCCATGCCGTTCCCCCTGGATACCATAATGATAGATTCCTGGTGAATTTGTCACGATTGGCTAACTGACCTGACCATCATCTTATCATCCTCCACTGGTGCCCCGGCCAAGTAAACCGTTAGCGCAGACGGGTGTATCATTCCATTATCATCCATTAAAATAATATATAAAATTGTTAAATAGTATTTAATCAATTTCACCGTATTTAATAATAACTAACATAGAATATAACAAAATTAATGCATTCCTTGTAAATTTGAGTATTAACAATATTCCTTTTTCTACTTTCACGTACAGAAAAAAAATACATTAATTCTATTACATATTGCATAAATAGAATCACATCATATGAAAAAGCTAAATAAAAAATATATAGAATTGGGAAAGGTCTTATAAATATATTGATATGAAGTTTAGGCGACAGAAATTGGTGAATAAGCGTGTAGATATACAAATACAGATAGTTCATGCCGTTGTCATTAAAAACAAGACATTGACAGCGTATTGATTCATAGAACACGATATTTATAACCTACAATATGATTCTTTCGAAACTAATGTTGTAAAAAAGTTTCAATCTTTTGTTCGTAATGTATTACGTAAAAAGTATATAACCAGTTTTAAAATGTATTTAACTTATAGAAAGCTGTTATAAGGAAGTAAGATATTACAGACGGGCACTGCCCCGATATATATAAATCATCTAGAAGAGTTATTTAATAGAGCAATGTTAATATTCTATATGTAATAACCACATGGTTATTACAATTCACGCGAATGAAACTACGGGAGTTTCATCCGCGTGAAATATAAAGCCTATGTGTTATCTGATGTATAAACTATATTATTGTATCTCAGCATTCAGTAGTTTTTGCGTGAAAGACTAACAAACATCCATCCTCTCAAACACTCACAAATTTCCGCGTTTATAATATTAGTAAGTTTACTGATTTAATCTTAAATTGCATTTAAGCATTCTAGTTTAAATTGCCTTATTAAATTAAAGTGACAACTAGAATTAAGTTAATAAGCACCGGTATTCATTGCATCAAAAAAATGTTTAAATATTTTGTACTTATAACAAATTAACAGGTACGTTAACATGATTGCATACACGCTGCTGATTCTACTAGAACTTACAATTATACAGCTGTAGTTATATAATACACATATAAAACAAAGTTTATGGACGGTAACGAAAATTCTAAAACTATAAACGTAAGAAATAAACATTATCAGTATCAGTAACATAAAAACAAAATATATACATTAGTTTATATTGTTACTCGTTCAAATGAAGAATTTATTAATTAAAAAAGGATGAGTGCAATATATGATAGTAAATAGATAATATTAATGTCTATAAAAATATTGTTACGAGCTGAAAAGCGCGAAGTCTATTTGCTATAATACATAAGACAATAATAATTACACACGATAAATACTAACTCTATAAGTTAAAGACATGCATATATTATTTATAGATTTATTTATTATAAGATGTAATAAAAATATAACAAAATTTATCAACATTTGTCCCTCTCATACACAATATAAGTATACCATAACACAGATGTATCCGTAACATTGCGTTTACAACAAAACACATTCTGTGTTATACACGTATACATGTTTAATACATGTTGTAACAATATTTATATCTATGTTACAAATAGTGTTTTCTTTTAATGGAACGGCGGTGTATTTTTATTCTCTTTCTACTTATAAATAAATGAAGTTAAATTAAGGTTACATAAATATAGTATTCTATGAAATCTGTGCATCAATATGTGCTTATTATAAAATGGTTACGGTTACCTGCTATTCGACAAGTCCGGTGGGTATATCAATATCGGTGATAGCATCGACGAAGCTGTCCTAGTGATTGTCGGATTAGACCGGACCGTTTTCACCCTTTATTGTGGGAAAACAAATATAGGCTTAGGTGCAAAGCAGTTAAGATATAATTTTGTGTTAAAACTCTAAATCGTGGTATCTACTGTGATTCGGGCCGAAACAACCAATTTATCTGTTACGGTCGGGGATAGGACTAAAGTAGAATTCATTAGTGTACGTCCAAAATTAATGACTAAATTGTTACGGAATGTTATACTGCATCGGGTTTGTGTTATAATAAACTGAATATATAAAGTAATTTGATATACAATAAATAGTAATTTCTATAATTATTTACACGAAGCACAGCAATTGAATTCGTGCAACACAGTTATTCATATAAGTCTCTAATCGTCTTGCAAATGACGAATCATATTCATATAAAACACTACATTGGATCCAGTAATTATACAGTACCATAAATACAAAAATATAGAGACAATCGTGAAAAAATATAAGTTGTTTGATGATACCAAACAAATTACTTGCGTATGTATTTTGAAATTTACAGTCTTAGCCACTTCTACATTTTTTTATGTTTCAACCCACTTTTACATAAAAAACAGAACAAATATAGTTTATTTTATTAAATTAGGAATATGTCATAGGACTAGTTTATGTATATAGTCATGACATATTAATTTATATAAATATGGAGAACTCATTTCTAGGCTAATTTCATACAAGTACCCACCTTATTAAACCCAATGCAGTAAATTTTTAATACAACCAATAACTGTTTCAACACAACCATAGAAACATTAACTTCTATCATACATGCGCTGCAATACAGTATTTAATTATATTGTGGTACAGTGTCAGTGTATTTGCGCACTAATCTACATACTAGTAGTTAAGATAATTCACAAATATATATATCATCCAATGTCACAATAAACATATTATATGTATATGTAGTTACTTAAACAAAATAATTAATACGATAAACTACTACCAACATTTAGTTGTTAGCGCATTCAATTTAATCCCTCCGTCAGATAATTTGGTGTTAAATTTTCTCTGCACCTGCCTTAATGCCGGTGATCTTAATGTCAATTCGATCATACCACCGTACTAAACTGGTTTAAAATGAATTTAATAAAAAAATCTTATATTGTTCATCAATGTGTATAACCGTATAGATTAGAAAACGAATAATGGAAAATGTAGAATCAAATAACATTTTTAAAGAAAAAACAGAGGTTTACAACGACCGTAGTAAGAGTCAACAAGTTTTGACAGTCTGATTAAAAGTACTTACTTTTATATACAAGAAACCTAAGATGCATATTTGCATACTAGAAATTGGTTTCAAACGGACACTAAGTAAAATAACACATATAACCCAAGTGCAAGTAAGAAAACAAGCAGTCCAATTACTCGCTACTACATGTGTGTTACATGTTCTCAGATTAGTAAAAACCGCTGTACAGAAAAAAAAACATGGAAATCTATTTATTATTGTCGCCTCTCTGCATTTTATCGGCAGAACCATTTGCCATACAATTTAGAAGAAATGTAGTGTCATGGAGAAAATAACAAAAATAACATTTAAAATGTTGCATCTAACATAACATTTCTCACATCAGATTTATATTAACAGACGCATTTTTATTTATAGTAAACACTAGTACAATTAACTTTAGTCTGTTTAATTAAGGACAAATATTCCGTCGTATTATTCCTTTGCAATTAAAAAAAAACCGAATGTTCATACGTTTTTCAGATTAGTTTTGTGGCGGATCAGAATTGACATAATGATGGCGGAAAGGAAAAATGATACATGTATGTACGCATATCAATTCGCTGGTTAAACTGAGCACACCTCGCCCAAATCGTAAGCTCCCTTAACCATATTACGTATGATATGACAAGAATACATCACATATGGACGGAAGGCATTAGAATTTGAACTTAATTTTTAAATACTTAAATCTCATATTAATGTAACCAGGTAAGCCATGCACGAAGTGACCTTATTAGAGACTGTACTCATGAAGATCACTTTTCTTTCCCGCTCGTTTACATGATTATTATAACGTCAAGGCAGAATTAATATATTGGAGCGAATAAACATTAAATAATAAATATAAGTAATAAATTGAAAATTGAACAGCGTCAGATTGAGGTGATTATGATCCGATATAAGTAATCATTCAATAGAGATTGTATGCTAATCTCTAGAAAGTATTTTAACTTATTACTGAGCATATTCTAAGAAACAATGTAAATAAAAGGAAATGATAGCAAGAAATTATGGACAATACAATTCATGATTGTATAAATATGTCAATTTGTTCTACATTTAAAAAACACATCATTGCCAGTAAAAATTATTTATAATATTTAAGATATTGTACAAATTTTTAATATATTAACCTATTATATCTAGTTAATGAGTATGTAAACTAATAGAATATAAATTAAAATTATAATTAAAATTATAAACGTTAACCATGTTTCCACTATATTTTTATAGCCAATCGTGTTATATTTATATCTCGAGATATAATACAAATTTTGTTGTATAAATTGCATATTCAATTGTCCAGAATTTTACATGAGGAACACGAATTAGATGATTAATACTAAAATCACCTCTAATCTTGCAAATAATGAAAAAAGAGCTATAACTATAAATATCGTTCCCAAATATTAGTTCTGCATACAAATTGTTATACTATAACTTTGATACCATACATGAACTGTTCAAGTAACTCCATGCGTTTATAGTAACAAACTAAAGCTGTGTGCTATGTATGTGGTGTAATGAAGGAACTTACTCGATTTCCGGTGAGCTGGGAAGTGTCCCTTGGATGTATGGTTCTGAAATCTTTTTTTGGGATATAGTTTGTCTGGCCTTGTCAGCAGGAACTGAGATGCTACGATTATAATCTATACTGCTTCCTAAACGGCCAGTGTTCTTCTTTTTTCTGTAAATATATTAATGAAATCCTAAATAATAATTTATTAGAATTTTCAATTAATACAATATTTCATTTTCAAGCGACGTTCACAAATTAGTAATGTTTTTTATTATTTTTTTAAATAGTATAATATAATTATTATACTGTTCATTTATAAAAAAAAAACATTCTATTAATATTTCTTAATAAAGTGGTATCAAATATAAAAATGTTGATAATTTCCAAAATTTATAATCATGTACTTCAAAAAACTCAATAAGAGATACGATTAAACACATTATTTCTAATTTTTTTTTATTGCTATATATAATTTTTAAACAAATTTCACTATTAGGTTTACAATCCTACTTTAATTTTAATTATTTATGATGTTTCGACATTGCCGAAATGTGGCATTTTCTTTTTTTAACGAAGAAAATTTATCTCCATCTTACAAATTTTATGACCGTTGTTTTTGTTTATGAAGCAATTTTTGAAAAACATTATAATAATGAAGTACTTACTCGCAAAGGAACCCATCTTCGAGCAATTCAGCTGCTGTAGCACGCTTCTCTGCATCCGAGATGAAGCAACGAAGAATGAAGCTTTTAGCTTTTTGTGATAGCTCATTCGGTATTTCCGGATGTATCTTGTAATAGCCAACCTGAGGTAGTTAATTATTGTTATTACACATTTTTTTATTAGCCGGATTGCCACCCATCTGGTTACCACCACTGGCTAACATTGCAGATATACATGAACAACATTACGGATACAACGTGGTCACGTGACGCCCGTGATCACACGCATTGTCATTCCAGTGTTTTACCGTTTTACCTCGATAAAACATACATCATTGTTAAATATTGTAACTTAAGTAACTTTGTTTCTCAATATATATGATTGAAATGAAAATATACAGAATCGGCTGTTATACTAATGAGAAAGATAGCTGAGTATTGATTATATCACTGAGTATTATATTTATATATAAAAATTACGTGTCACGTTGTTTGACCGCGATGGACTCTTAAATTACTGAACCGATTGCAAATTTAATTTGCATTTTGTGCAATTTATCCAACTTGAAATATAGGACAGCTTACATCTCAATTTATTGTCGCAATATTATTTTATTCAAGAACCTTAGTCAAAGCAATGCGTGGCCAAGTCTGATAGTAGCATATGGGATATATATACAACACAACAACAGGAGATAAGAGTTCGTGAGAGAGTCATGGAGAATAAAAGGTAATATTTAATCATTACATAGTATAAAATAAAGTGGCTATCGCTATCTGTCCCTATGTATGCTTAAAATATATCTTTAAAACTAAACTATCTTAATCATATATGTATATTCAGGGGCGTCACGTGACCACGTTGTATCCGTAATGTCGTTCATGTATATCTGCAATGTTAGCCAGTGGTGGTAACCAGATGGGTGGCAATCTAGAGGAAGGTATAAACCTTCCTCTAGATTCACTATATCTATTAAAAATATATAATACATGTACACCGTGCGAAGCCGGGGCGAGTATTTAGTACTATAATAAAAAAACCATACCTATATAACTAAGAGAAATATTTACATAATAATTATTAAAACATTTCATTACCTTAAACATGGCCGCGTGTGGTGAGCCTAATTCCATGAACGGAGGGTTACCAGTGGCCATCTCTACAACTGTGCATCCAAGAGACCAAATATCCGCCTGTAATACATTAATTTAGATAATTTAAAACAAACAATATTTTAGTTACTTATGCTGGTTTATATAATATTATTTGATAGGGTTAATGTATTAATAAACACTATTTATTTAGATAGATATATATTTTACTTTCTACTTTCTCTACCTACTCAAAGGTAATCTGGAAGACATCATCATTTATTACATCATTATCATTTATTTTTTTTGTTCAATAAAGAATATAAATAAATATATATATATATAACTACATTATATGTTATGAGAATAATAAAACACTATGCATGTATGTAATTTAAATAATCCTTTCATGAGTAATAACATTTTCTCAGTAAAAGTAAACGAATTTAAGAGAATTCAAGAAAATACTTTGGTATCATTAAATTGAAAATTGACCCACAAAGGACTAAATGACTTTAAACCCAAAAACTTACACATGAAAGTGAATAATATTAAATAACATCTAAATGGAATTTAACAAATTTCACATATATTTAGAATGAGTATATCCATGATAGATTAGTGTAACACAATAACAGATTTCCATTATCCTAAATCACATGGGCAAATCCTTTTGTAACAGCTAGTCTATCTATACTAATAGTACAAAGAGAGCGGACTTTATTATGATGGAAATAAACTCCTGAACCACTACACCTATTTAGGAAATTCTTTCACTTGAAAGCTACAGTATTTCATAGTAACATAGGCTATATTAATATACAGCCTATGTTATATTAACATGATCGTTAATATATATAAAAGTCATACATGAGAATTCGGGTGAAGCCGAAAGAATAATATATTAAAGAACTTACTGGTGCTCCATATCCTCTTTGGCCTTTATCAATAACTTCAGGTGCCATGTACTGCAAAGTCCCCGCAAATGTTTCCGTCGAAGGACATAATCCGGCCAATCGTTTCGATGTGCCAAAATCTGATATCTTTACGACGCCACTGTATGTATTCACGAGTACATTATCACCTTTTATATCTCGATGGACTATTTTCTGATCGTGAAGGTATTTTAAACCTGGAAATTTTAGTGCATTTATAAACCTGTAGTAATCTCCCCTTACAAATGAACAAAGAGGACTTTGTAAAGATGCTACATGGCAAGGAGGATAAGACCTTTATGGCAACAAATATTCATTTAGTTATTAGTTCTATTTCATTGATCTATTTAACAACTACGGTCTTATTACAAAAAATCTGTTAAAACTCGGACGAAACGTGGTCTAAATGGTCGTGGTTTAAACCATTCCTAAAGTTAATACTTGGAATAAACCTAACATTATTACGAATCCAGATCTAACAGAGGACTACTTAGTACTACGGTTAAATCGTTCATTATGTATTCCATACAGGAATCAGTCACTCATGTCTGTCACCGTACAATTACGTTCCATTTTACCAGAAAACTGAAAGGATCAAAAATAATATTAGTTCAAAGAAAAATGTATAAACTAAATATAAATTTATTTCTATTTATCTATGTCTTCATTATAACTATTTCATTAATATATAATATTTATTAATGTACTATTAGGCTGAAAATCAGTTTTAAATTACAAGTAGGAGTCCTATACGGAGAAAAGGAACGGCGAGATATTTTTATTGGATCGTTCGAATGGTGACTATTTCAAAGTCAAATGAGTGAAAAAATAACAAATAACGTCTTTTATATATTTTTATTGTCGTAAAATTTGCTTTAAATGTTTTTAGTTAATATATTTTTAATTTAGTTAAAATATTTTTCCAAAAACTACAACTTACAATAGAATTTTTAAAATGGAGTTTGTATTTTTGCATTTAGACCACTGTTAAACTAGGGGCATCGCAGGTCTAACTTTAGACCATAGACGAATCACGATTTAGAGATAAACTTCATTTTGTAATAAGGAATACATTGGTGAATGGTTTATTACTAGTGCTAAACCAGGTTTATCTTTTTGTAATAAGGCCGCTAGAGTTTATAACGTCACTAAAATTCATATAACTATTAATTTCATTTTATTTATCTATTTGCTGCATATTACACGCTAGTTAGTTTGTATTCACACGTTTCGACTTATAAATGTAAATTTACAACAATTATCTAAAAGAGCAACACGCAAGTTTTTTGCTCATTCTTCTTTTAATGAGACAGCTTTCCAAATGAGCAGTAGATTAAAATAAGATAACTATGACCACTCAAAGGTCCTTAAATTAAGTTTATTTGAGTAAATGATTTTCTATTCTATTTATCAATTATATTATGGTCTTTACATGATTTATACTATGAATCTTAAATTAGAATTTAAATGCACAAAACTTCTAAAATCTAATTTTAGTGTTTGATTAATACATCTTACAGTTTCCCTTTCATCGTTATTCCACATACATTTTAACATTAACGTATTTTATTGCTAAAAATTAAACTCTTAACTTTTGTAAAAATAAAGGTACCTTCCAGAATTTGTTTGGTATAATAAGCTATTGTCCCTTCATTTTCCTTCAGTGGACCCCATTTTGACTTTAATAAAGCTGATAACGAGCCTCCAGGCACTTGCTCCATGAATATTTTGAAATAGTTATCTTCTGATATAGAACCCAGGTACTGTAAAAGAAAACAAACTAATTTTTATCCATGGCAATATTATTATATATAAGGCTGGCTTACTAGAACATCATTGGTAAGAAAAATTAAACAAATTTCGCATAATATTTTTTGGTACATAGGAATAGTAGAAATATATTTGAAAATTTAACTCTTCCGAAAAGTTTGTATGAAATAAAAAATGCAAATTTTAAACTTACAGGTACTACTATTAATATTTCGAGATAAATATAACAACCCTATGTTACAATATAAGAATAATTTTGCTTTGTACATATAACGCGTTGATGAAAATATACAAAGTTGTAAATAACAGACCCTCAACACGAGAATCACTTACGGAACTTATTATTTATAATAATAAGTCCAAATTATTATATTTTATTATTTAATAAATCTCGTTCCGTGGGCATATTATTTATGGCTTAACTGTTTATTGTGTGGTTTAATAACATAAAGAAAAATTACGGTTGATAAAAATAAGCGTAAAGATTTTAGAGTAGGTCCTCGAGTATGACGGCGTAAGTAATTGTTACCTGCACTATATTCCTGTGCCGCAGCTGGGAGTGCAAAAGAATTTCCTCATGAAGAGGTTGTACGGCGCCGAGATTCTTCTCGGGGATCTCCTTGACCGCAATACGGACTTGGGTACGCAGATCCCGTGCGGCATACACCATGCCGTATGTACCTTTACCCAACACCACACGCTTGTTACAGTCATCCAACTCGTACTCATACTGAAATCAATGATTTAGATATGATATAGGATAACATACGACTTGGACAAGAAATCAATCGATGGCTCCTCCTTTTTTAAGTTGTTTGTAAAGTATTTGAAGACATATATAGAAACTGCTTCAAATATAATACACCATTCAATATGATTATTGATATTGAGATGTATCATCCATATGATGACATTCCAATTGCAATAATACATAGTATAGTAGTCGTTACGCTTAAAGCATACCAAGCAAACAGTAAAATTTCGCGATTATATGAAGCTGACAGCCAAAGTGAGTGTCGTCTATAAACTAAAATGGCACCAATGACATCACGTTATCATGTGACGTTCACAGTACCACTTATACGTTGTCATTCCGTAGGACTAAAGTGTCCTTCGTAGATGTAATTTCACTATCAAATCTCATACTTCAACTGAAACTCATCTTACAAAGTAAGTTGCTTGGCGATAAAAATAGCTAAAATAGAGGCGACACAGACAATCTTATAAAAAGTGTATCTTGTTTAAATTAACAATTCTGATATTACCGAATTTCATTAACTATATGTTTATACTTTATACCTTTAGCTGCTCCTGCATCACAGATGTATCCAAATCAGTTACTTTCTCATGGTCTGCTGTGAGTTCACCTAACAGATCGTGCAAATGTTGTCGATACAGTTCAGATGGTAAGAATATTTGGAAGTCATCTGAATTCTCACTCACATAGAGGAAAAGACATCGCTCATCGCGTTTATATAAACTGAAAACATTAAGAAGTAAATATAGAAAAGTTTTGTTGGTAAACGGGATGGTAAATTAGCATAAGATCTATCTGATATAAACACTATAGACAGCAGTTGCTTATTGCAGACTTTTGTCTCTTACAGAGATTTAGCATCAAACTAAAATACAATACAATTACATTGTTCGAACATCATTAATAAACAGTTATTGTAACAAGGTACAATATTCTTATAGTAGAAATATCTTTTAACAATTATCATAGACATTTGTACTATAAATGTGGTGATGACTTGTCACAATATGATTATTATTGAAAGGGCGTTATCAAATACATATATGTATTTTTTAGATATTTCCATTAATATAAAGGAATATACCTGTAACTTCTTATCATATCGGAGGTGAACAGCCATCGGTGCACTTGCCGACACTCCCTATGCATCGATTCCATACAGAGGTTGAATATTTCCACAGACTTTTGTTCAGCCCCCATGTTCACATTTACATACGACGGCATATATATTTTCGTTGTTTCCAATATGAGAACCTGAGACATGAAATATTTAATTATACTATCTAATATGTTGTAACGGAACTTAACATAAACAATTTAGACAGAGCACTAGTAAATTAGATATACTCAATACGATACATTGTAGCATAACTTCACATCATTCTCTTGAAATGCAATCGAAAATAAATGTTATAATCCAAGGTTAACTAATATATAGCTTTGAAGAATAATAAATGTGTAAAACGAGACTTAAATATTATTCTTAGGAATGAGACTTTCTTTTAGTCGTAAACAATCTGACTGTAACTTTTCCACATCTCATAGTGCATATAATTTAGATTTAATTATAAAATAGTAATTCTAACATGGTTGGTTCCGATTCAAGTAAATGATTTGATGAGTAAATGATTATACGATAATTATTAAGCAAAAATGGCGGCACACTCGACAATATCTATCATGCATTTCTCTATCAAAACTATGTAGTGGTGAACTTACTGGAAATCGTATTATATTTTCGCTTGTTGTTTTTGTAGCTTCCACAAAATATTCCATCCAAAACGCGAAAACCTTCTCCTCAGGTGTTAACTCTTCGTTCTTTTTCCTAAACCTGTTATAGAGAAAAAATAAAGGTAAATTGTGGTATATAATTTAATACTTATTTTATTTTATTTTTTTGTCTATTAGTTTAAATTAGATTAATTAAATGCACCACCACCACTGGTTTAGTCCCCGATGGTGACGTGAGTTTAAATCTGGCAAGCAAAAAAAAATGTGCATCCATTGTTGGTCTCGGAAACACCGAGAACAAAAGAAACGTCGGTAGACACGCCTCCAGCCATGTTATATTCAAATATATCCAGCGAAAAGTTAGAATGTCTAGTGCTGCATTCATCTCGACGTAAACAGTTGATAGTACTAGAATAGTAGTAGTAGTTTTTTTTATTTTATTTTATAGTATTATCTGCCGCTTCCTTTGTGGCGACATCCTTTTGGCCTATTTTAGTAGTAGTAATTGTAAAGTAAAGAAAAATTCACCTGTCGATCAACTCGATATTCCCAACAGTGGACTTCAGGTACCAATTAGGCGGTTTCAGTTTAAACATGCACTCGGCTGCTTGTATTGCTTTAACGTAATCCTGAGCAAGTACAGAAATCTCGAAAAACGTGGCAACATCCCAGTACTCTTTTAATGACGACAAACTGCCCTTTCTCCCTATCAGATGATTTAGAACCATAGCTGAAAATATTGGAAAGCGTTAGTCATTTCTTTAAATTTCTCTCGCTTTGTGAAAAGGGGCATATTGTGTAAAAAGAAATCGGGGAACGGCCATCAAGCGGTATTAATTAACTTTTCAAGAGGCCCAGATGTCATGTGATACACATCATATACGACTACTGAGACCATTATTTATAGTCTAGTATTTGGCAAGCTAAATAAAATATAACAAAAAGTTAACTATAGTTTTATTTTTTGTAAACATATTAATATTTCTATATTTTTTTACATGTTTATATTGGTCAAGATATTGAAAACTTTTTTAGTTGGCAAATTATAAAATTATCTAAAACATAAAACTTGATATCATATATAAAGCTAATTATCACAACTAGCCAATTAATTTACCTATTTGTTGCAATTCTTGAGAGTTTTTGAAGTCATTCCCCGCAATGACCAATAATGTGGCTAAATTGATTCCTGCATACTCATTTCTCTGTATTTCAAAACCCTGCCTATACCTGGAAAACAAAAATTATTGTCTGTTTTAAGAAGGTAAGAACATTTACTTCTGGCTCAAACTGTTTTTTGGATCTGTGGGTGACACTTTTCTTCTGTGGAATACAATAAATAAAACGCAACTCAATGTACATGACGTTCCAAGTACGTTGAGTCATATGTCATTATTACGTGACACAATTTACAACACTACACTAGTTTCGACCTTATGATTATTGTCTTAAGAAATTATATATATAAAGTATAAACAAAATATTACTACAATTTTACCATATTTTAATATTAATAGTTTTATAAAATAGCTGGTCGGACTCAATACATGTTCAAAGAGACATTTTTTATAATATGACGACAAAAAACATTTTATGTACATCCAAAAATATTTTTTACATATATGCAGATACAGAAGAATTAAAGAGCATGATGGAAGATCGCGGAAAGTGGCAAGAGCTCCACCGACAAGAGCGTAGCTCTTAAATTATGAATGAATGAATGAATGCAGATACAGCTCACTTTCGTAGTTGTAATTGTACAAGATAAGACTTTTGACCTCTGTAAGTTACTATCCAATATAACTAGTAAACGGTATATATTTTACTTATTTACCAATGGATGGCATTCTTCAAGCTCTCCATGTCCATGTGTTGAGATTCAATGAATTTGTCTTTATATATACGACCACACAAACACAACATATCCGGGAAACGATTTTCTTTTTTATCCAAAGCCTGTATGCACACTTTCAAAGCGTTCTCTCTATCGCCTTCTTTATTCCGTCTAAAAAGAATACAAACAAAATTAGATATTTTATGTATAATTAAGGATATTGTTTGCATAGTACTGATACATTTAAAATCAATAATTAATATAAATAAAAAAAAATCTTTTTATTTTCAACGCCGTCTAAAAATTGTTCTGTATTGACATGTCGTTTTTTATTATATTCAATTAATTTTGAATCACTATGTACTAAATAACAAACCTACATAAAACATACATACTACATTAACTGGGTTGGAAACCATTGTCTGATTCAAGAATTCCATGAAAATATCATAAAATATTTATTACTTATGTTTAGTCAAATATACAGTCTGGTAAAACTACTGGAATAATCTTTCAACCAACAAGAATTTAGTTATTACTAAAACTAGACTCCACTATTTTCAAATAATATTATACACAGTTATAATAAGTTAATACTTAAATTTAGTATGCCCACCAATGTATGCTACTATATCAAGATTACTAAACAAAACAATGTAATCGGGAGCCATAACTCACATTTTTTAATAAAAACTAAACAAACAAATTTCTAGATGTTGCATTTCATTTGTCGATTAACAGTACTAAAAATATTACAATTAGTCATATTAAAATAAACAACTTACGTACCTATTCATAGCAAATGCGTACATAAACCTAATAATAGGCATTTTAACATAATTCTTGCCACTGATAATCGTTTTTAAATCATCAACAATCTGCACTATTGCATCATAGTCTTGTATTTCTCGAAAAGATATAAGCATATTCAATATGGTATCGCCCGACAGCACGGCGGGGTCGTCCAGGCGTCGGCGCATAGCGTGAAGAACATTCGCTAGTTCTGGCCCGCTGTACGTTTCGCGCGCTTTACGCAAGTCTGAGAGAAACTTCTCTTGTAGGTGGGCTCTGGAAATAATAAAATTATCTCAGGACAAATCATACAGCGCCATCTAGGCACCAGCTAAGCAGAGCTTGTGTTGTAGATACAAGACGACTCATATAAATTCATTTTTTTAATCGTATATACACAAATAATATATATAGAACAACCAGACCAATAAAAACAATCACACTCATCTATACAAATGTTGTACCGCGGGAAATAACTGAACCCGCCACCATTGGTAGGAGGGCGGTACTAAACAGCTAGAGTACCGAATCCATCAATTACTAACATATCAATAGAGTAAAATATAGCAGTCCAAATACAGGGTATGGGGATAACAGATTAGTCCTCATGAAAAGAAAAGCAAAATGTAAATGTTAACTAGATTCTATTTTTCCAAACTTAGTAACATATTTGTATCATCGCGCACGTAGAGACTGCTATAATACTATTCCAATAAAAAGTAAATACCTCACGATATTTACTCATATAATATTCCATATTTACATTAAGACAGATTTGTTAAGGATTGGAATAAAATGAATTTAATATTAACCAAACATCATAATAATACATTTATAAATGTCTTACCATTAATTTGTAAGTAATTATTATATTATATTATTAAAAGTGATAATCTGTATAATTATTCTTTAATAAATCAAATCGATTAATACAAGAAGAGATCGCTATTTCACGATAAGGCCACCTAGTTACTACCTCTTTGAATGGCTTATTATTGTAATACATTTTTATCTTTTTATATAATGGATATACGGATGGAACAATAGAATTTTAATGATTGAAATAATTATTATGTTAGCAACAATTTCAATTTTTCTGTAAGACCTTGCTTTTAATAGTAAGGCTGCATATTAGAACTAATTTTTTTGTACTTAAAATTTATATTTTTAAAATTTTAAAACCTTATTATACGTATTCAAACATGTAGTAGTATAGTGTACGAGACATAAAAACTCTTTTGTATTTTTGAATTTCGAACGCGTACCATTCATTGGTTTTACGAATAGAAATATTATTACTGAGATGTGAAGATACCATCATGGTATTTATTTATCTCCACAATTTAACTATCTTTTATACATATGGTATGTCTATTGTTGTTATTTCCTTTCCTTTTAGACCACATTAATAACATGTATTCATTCATTCATAATTTTAGATCTGCACTCGGAGAGCCACGGTGGATATTTTGCCACCTACTGCAACTTCTATCATTATTTGTCGTAAAAAAGCTACTTTCATTCCTGTTTTTAATTGGTTAATATACAATCGGAACGCCAGTATAGTAGGTATTGGGATGATAAACAAAGGATACAATTAAGAAATTTGCATATTCATTATAAACAAAATTAACTGCCATCAAACATAATTAATAGCAGACCTTGAACCTTGAACTATGAGTGATCAATTATATGGAATGGATATCAGAATAATTAATAAATCGTCACTGTGTACGATTCTTTTTAGTTATTTAAGCAACGTTTGTTTACCGTGTAGAAAAAAATATGGTATGATATTTGAAAAGATGACATGCAAAAAGTATTAATCTAAATATATATAATTCAAAGGTGGCTGACTGACATAGTGATCTATCAACGAACAGCCCAAACCACTGGACGGATCGGACTGAAAGTTAGCATGCAGGTAGATGTTATGACGTAGGCATCCGCTAAGAAAGTATTTTTAATAATTCTACCCCCAAGGGGATAAAATAGGGGATGAAAGTTTGTATGAAACTTAGTCAATTTTAAACCGATCGGGCTGAGACTTTGCATGCATAAAGCTACTATGACGTAGGCACATCCCCTAAGAAAAGAATTTGATAAATTCCACCCCTAAGGGGATAAATTAATGCGAGCGAAGCCACGGGCAAAAGCTAGTTATTAATAATAATCTAAGGCAATACACAATGCCGTCTTAAAGTTTCAAACTAAATGTTTGAATCTTGTGCTATATATCTGTAAAATGAATATTACTCAAACAATTTTTTAGACATATAATTTAATACTATAAGATTTCATTGGTTTGAGTATTTTCTACATTGTACATAGAAACCAAACCAATACAAACAATTGTACCTATGAATACAAATTTGGTATCCTGCGGGGAATGAAACCAGCTACCATCGGAAGTAAAGCGATGTGCTACACCGCTCAGATATGACGTTTGATAGAGACTGTTGACATTCTACGCCGACCCCAAATAATGGGATAAAGGCAACTACAGCAAAGCAATGACGATGAGTTTATTTATTTGGCGGAAGCATATTCCATTATTAAAACAGTTTTAGAAATAGGTTTTGTTAAAAATAGTCAATTTAGACTATAATATTTTTGAATCATTAACCATAATGTAAAAGTAATACTAAAACATAAACGAAAATGTTAACAAATTATATTATAGGCATTATAATATTATATATATACTTTATTTTTCTAAAACAAAATAATGTTTCTAAAATAAAAGTAGCCCAAGTTACTACTTATTACATTAGCTAGCTGCCAAAAAAAGTCCCGTCAAAATGGGTTCAGACATTAGCCGGAACAAACAGACCGACAGACAGACAGACAAAAATTGTAAAAAGTGGTTTTTTGTGTATGTACCGTATTTATAATCATATGCATGTAGTAAAAAACGGTTATTTCGATATTACACACACACAAATAAACACTCCAATTTTATTTTTATGTATAGATTATAAACTTAGTTACCTACATCAGTATTTTCAATTTTACCATTGCACAAAGGATAGTGGTTTTTCTTCATATACTATACAATACATACATAATGAACCCTAATTTTGGAGTGTATTGATAATAATATTCAAGACTATATATATACATATACATATAGACAGTTGCATATAAGGTAACCTGGTATAAACAATAATACATTCAACTTACTTTGTCTGTATTTCAACATCCTGCAATACATTCTTTAGACGCAATGTAAGATGCTGTTTGGGATCAGGCGTTTCTTCCCCCTTAAATTTTGTACCTGCCGGATTTGTGACTACACATGTGTTCATATCCGAAAGTTTGTATGACACAAACAAAAAATTAGGAAGAGGTGTCTGTAAAAGAAAGAGATAATGATAATAACCCAGGAAAATTTATACAGCGCCATCTAGTCCCAAAGTGTACAGAGCATGTACAACGGGTACTAAACAACTGATAGAAATATTTAACACATTATTTCGGGAAACACATAATATAAGTACATAGGAAATACCCTAGCCTAACGATCAATGGATGTATGACGATATCCTAAGCTACCGAGAAAGTTTATTGACATTAAATATATTTAATTCATATCGGACATTTTTGTCACTAATCCATATCAATATTTTTTATCACTATTTCTGAAATATTTCATTCAGTTCGAACATCCGTTAGGTGACTGTACGAAACTGAAAATAAACGATAAACCATATACATAATCTATACATATTATAAAACAATTATCCCCGTCGCATCTGTTTATATATCTGTGATAATTTCAAAACCTTTACTTAACAAATTTCCATGCAGTTATCATCAGATTTAGGTGTATAATTCGTTGACCTGAACTAAAAACAGTTCCGGTCGATAGATACATACATAAAGCCAAAATAATGAAGACTGTAAGGCCGTTCCATTATAGAGTTTAGGTATGTACCTATCAATTTAACATGTCAGATTGACGTCGACGTATTCCCTTCGGGAAATCAACATGGTTACTTATTGGTGAATACACCCCTGATGGACTAACTGACCTGACTTCCACTGAGCTCAACCTGTCATCTTCCAATGATGCAACTGTGCACAGGCGGGTGCACTATTATTATTAAATGTTCATAGATTAAAAATAATAATTTGGATACACCAATACTCACAGCATCATCTAGTCCCAAGTCAAGCAAGGCTTGTGTTATGAACTTATGAGTACTAACTGATATAAATATTTAGATAATTTTAATTTTGGTAATATCTACGTAAGATCCATAAAAAAATACCAAGACTGATACAAACTATCATACTCATGAATAAAAATACAAATAGTTTATGCCGTGAGGAATCGAACCGGCGATCGTCGAAAATAAAGCGGTATCTAAACCGCTAGACTACCGAGGTTGTCAAAAGGCTATATACTGTTGAAAGTATAATGCGGCCAGCATTATACTTTCAACAGTATATAGCCTTTATTATGGAAAATATCACTTCTGTATCTAAGTTTAGGTAGTGCAGTATAATGTATATCCCATTAAAGTTTGATAATTTTCTAATGCGTAAATCTTTATTTTCAAAAGATACGATCGTAAATTATAGTTTTACAATTATACCTAAGTATTATTTTATTTCATTTAGGTTATCAACGGTTGTTTGATGGATTACGAATCTCTATCAAGTTTTACGTAATTATGTGTTTACTTACGTAGATAGTACTGTTGACTTTTAAAATAAAGAAGCAATACAATGAAATGCATTATTTAGTTTCGTTTATGATGTTAAAAAAATTAAAGGATCCTCACAATTTGTTCCTAATAATATGGATTATCCTAAATTAACACATAGATTTAATTATACTTTAAGGTATTCAAATCCGGCTACTAAATAGCATTATCAATGTATAAATATAAATGTTTGCCTAACTACTATCAAACTGATAATTATAAAAGTAAACTTCGTTTTAAAAGGCACTTGAGAATAAAATACTATGTGGTGATTAAAAATAGCTGTAATACAGCACTACTGTTCAACCGTTGTTACCATTAAGACGAGTCGTAATGATATATATCATTACGATTCCGATAACAAAACTTTAATTTGTGTATTTTAACAGTTTTATATTTTCTTGGCAGTTGACCTTTACAGCTTCCCCAGAAGATAGGTGGCGAGTGCACTCCAAACTCGCGGAAGGACTTATGGAGCGGCTCAAGGCCCGCCTGACGGATACGACTAAGCACAGCTAGGGGTTCGAACCTCGACACTGGCCGTCGTAATTTCGGGATGTAGACGAGGGATCGATCGGAGAGGCGACCGGGGGCGCCGTGGAATTTAATATTGACAAAACGAGAATGGAATTATACTGCAGTAATCGTTGTAAAAAAAAATATCAAAATCAGTACAATATACAAAATAATTATAATTCAGAACAAACTATTGTTTGATGTCGCTTGCAAAGTAACATCGTACCAGTAGATTGCGCATTGAAGATAAAAATTTCAAGGTAATAATAGGTGTAATTCAATAAAGGACACGAAGAGCTCTAGGCAATTGGCAAATTGAGTGCGACAACATATTACTACTCATAGACGATGTTGGTCATATTTATTTAATGTAGTTCGAAAACGTAAATAAATTTAATTTATTACGTGTGTTTTACAATTAGGAAGGTGGGTGTATACTTTGTGTAATACATATTTACACACGTTTTTCAAGTACGTTTACAACCCACTTCCGATAAGAAAGATCTTCTAACTTTGACTGTATGTTTTATTACGTGTGTTTATTATAACTTGTCTATGTGTAACGATTTTGATAACTCTTTTTTTATTTCAAAGCTGTGTATGTTTCATATTTCTCAAATTTCTCCTATCCCTAATGATGCGATTAGTCGGTTTTTTCGTGACCTAAACACGATAATTTGTAGAAAATACATATTATTACTATGTAAATACAAATAATAAGGCAATCCAGGACCTCTCAGTAGTTTGACGCATCTTTTATTACCTGGAAATTCATTCATCATTCAAAAATGGCAAAATATATTGCAGTGGTAGGTATGCAATATATTAATTATTATCCATTACGTAATTATTATAATATTTGCCAATATTTTAACAAATTTTTTTGTCACGCTTAACCAATCAAAGTGAAAAAAGACAAAACTTCTTTAATTTCGATCTATACTGGTTTGGCAGGCGAAAACGCAGATCAAAGCTAGTATGTATTACAATGTATTAATAATTATTGTATTTCCAATTTGCATGCTGTATGAATTTATCAAAGTATGTGCATCATAAAATTTTCATTATCATGTCTTATGCAAATAAAGATAACAATTTTTTATTTGTGCAACTGAATCTCAAGCAACCCATATTTTTATCTATAAACAAGCATTTTTATAATTGTTTTTTAATGGTAAATAAAAATGACACTCCATAGAAGGGTATCAAAATAGAAGTAACAAAAATTATCAATATTAGATTTAATTTCCCTCTGTAACATAAGTATAACATTAATATTTATATTATAGAGTATATATAATATTAATGTTTGACAGCCTCTGTGGTCTAGCGTTTAACACACCGCTTTATGTCCGATGGACGCGGTTTCGATCCTCGCAGGGTATGATTGTTTGTTTTGGTTTGGGTGTATTCTATATATATATTGTGTATATACAAAAAAAATCTAAGTATTTATACCAATTCTCTAGTACCTATTTACACAAGCTCTGCTTACCGTGGGACTAGATTGTGTCATAAGGCTGTTGTCATAATTCAGGGTTACTTATTTATTATTATTATATATATATATCCTTTAAGATATATAGTGCACAAGCCGGGCTAATATTCAGTTTTATTATAATTATAATATGATTTCTACTATGGTACCTTAAGTCGTCGAGTGGAATCAGGATCGATGTCATTATATAGCAATACATTTTGTTTCATGTCAAAGCTCTCTCTCACACCCAAATGGTATAATAATGTAATTTGTTGCATTTGTACACTAAGATCAACAATTGCCACATCAGCATTATAAAATGTATCCAGCACAGTTGTCTCTCCAAAATCCAGCTTCTCATACTGAAATCAATAAAAAACCATTAAGTTTTACCAATGTGCTTCTCTATATTATATGATAAGGTTCTACATGTGCAAGGTTACATATGGCCTTCAAATTCAATATTTTCTTTTCAATAACAATCATGCATATTGATGTTTACTTGGTGTTAGTAGCTAGCGGTTTAGCACACCGTCTTACTCAGTGGTCATTTGACTTTTCATGTAATGCAACAATTGTATTGATGAATCTGTATGTTTGTATTATTATGTGTGTTCTATGTATATTATGTATGTATTTACAAAAAAAATTAATTAAGTGTTCTGTGGTTGTTATGTCTCAACACCAGACAATGATGGAACAATAACTCTGTTATTGGCAAACCTTCAAGTATGTACTATAATGGACAGTACCCATCATATACATTGTTTTATTACTACTTGTACAACTAGCTCTCGCCATTTAATATAAACATTACATTAAAATAGTAATTGTTTTGAAACATATTAACTTATACACACTTTAGATAAAAAACAAATTACTACAATATATTACAACATTGAGGTGCTCTTCCGTTAATATTAAAAAAAAATACAACTTTCTTGTTGTAGTACATGATATTTATGTATTATATATATTAATTGTAAGTGACAATATATTGAAACAACAGTAGTGTCAATGTAAACCTATCTGGCAGTTGTATCCATCCCATGAGTTTTTAGGTGATAATATTCTACGGACTGACACAATGAATCTCATACACAAAGTACTTCATGTGAACAGCACTATTAGGTGAATTCAATTAAATTAAACAAAAAAACTACAGAAAATTTTTCTTCACAAATGGAGTAAATAAATTGAATTAAAAAATATTTCCACTGCTGCTACTGATATTCGTAATAAATTAACATGCTTAGAAAACAGCAATAAACTCGTAAACCCTATGAAACAATATTTAGATACAATTTATATACAAACGTGATGTCTATAGAACGACACCAATGTATATACATATAATATTCATAACAAAAACTTACACTAATATAATGAAGATTTGCATTGACTAGTTCCGCAGCCATTCGGACTTCTTCCAAAGCCCTTTTCCTATGCGACAGATTTGTTGTTTCGGTGATATCCAAGACACAGGCGATGTCCATACGAGGCCTTTGGTTGGTGGCCCCTGGCTGAACGGTAGCATTAGATCCATCACTGCCAATACTTTCACAAATGCTTCTCACTTCGCCTATAATTTTAATTATAAACAATAATACAGTTTACAGATTACTGAAAAAAAAACAAAGTTGTCGCAAACCAAAGTTCACCAATATTATCAAAGTTCACGACTACAGTACCCGTGTCTTCCAACGCCGTGGTGCTCGCAGCGCCGAATGTTATCATTTTTCACTTATATTTTAACATTTGGATAGTTTATGAGCGCATTTTTTCCACTCAATTTACGCAGTTTATAAATAAATCTCGTATCAATCAAGCAGGACAGCCGAGAAGTTTGCTTTGCTATTTGTTATTTAACAGAATAGTGATGTGCTCACTCCCATTGTTTGTAGCTCTTTCCGTTACTATCACTAGTTCTCTACTTCACAGTCAATACTGTCGGTTTTGGTGGCGTTGATTTTAACTGTTAATTTTTTTTATAGCTACCTAAAGTGTGGGTTGGATTCAAGTTTACTTTGAATCTGAATTCACGATAAATATGAGCATCTCAATAAAAAAATATTTTATGGGCGTTAAGATCGCATAATTGTTATGCCCAAATTGCGTGTGTTCATAAACTGCAAGGAACATAGTATCTACTTATACAGTTCCGACATACGAAATGTATTACTATTTCTATATTAAAACGTACATACTTATTATAATTTATAGGTATATTTATGATGATTGTATACCAAATAAATTTTCTGGTTTGTATTTTGAAACTGTCAAATATATAGGTATACTACCTACATATTAGGTAAAATTTGGCTATAATTGTGTAATATTAACAAATTAATTTGGTAGATTTTTTTCTGTAGATGTACTTTATCAACCTAATTGTAATTTTGACTTTTGATTGGTTTTTTAATATCATCTAATTTATAAAGTAGTTCAAGAATTTTATGCAATGAATTTTTACTTTATTCATTGTAAAGTATAGGTTATTACTGGTAATTGGTCTTTATATGCAGCTGAATGAAATGAACTAGACACAATATGAACTATAAGATATCAACAATGGACAGGCCTACGGCGACCTTGAGATTTCAGTTGTAATTATTGTAATAAGCGCCATCTGTACTGAAATATGTAAACTATATAGACTAGTTTGACTATTCATTACTAGCGCCATCTTGACGTACATGTGGGTACTCATAGTAAAACATGCAAATAATAAGGAAGATTATGTATTATTCATATTTATGACTTCTAGTGATCTATGTAGTTCTAGCTATGAAATAAAAAAATACCAGAAGATGGAGAACTTTTTTTTAATATTTATTATTAGATTATATATAATCTACCTACACTAAATTCGAGAGTAGATTGATATGCTTTACAGCGAACAGACCTTTTGAATAGTAGATTTAATAGTACCTAACTCTAGATTTCCGGTGAATTCTGTATATAACGTCAGGTAAAAAATGTGCGCCGTTACAATTATTTCGTGGACAAATATTTAATGGAACATGTAGTACAGGGCAGTGGCTGGGAGGATAAGATGCAGCGTGTTTGTTAAGGCGACAGTACGGCGATCTTAGTGCATCCAACAGAGTAGGTCGGCAGGAAGAATAAGAAAATCACTATACAAATAAATAACTACAATATTTTTTAAATTGCCTCTCTAAGTGAATACAATCATAGTAACAACCACTTAACATCTCAGAGGGAAGTCAAGTGGTTGTTATGGTCTGCTCAATCTGGTCACGGGACTTCCCTTATAAGTGCAGGAAGTGGCCCACTATCTCCACGCTGTACAGTACAAATAATAATCATAGTAACTTTATTCATTATATTGTTTACATAATTTTTTAAGCCATGACTGGAGATCTCCTAACCCATAATTAATTCACACAACGCCATTTAGCCCTAAACTAGAGAGAGCTTGTACTACATAACACTGAGTATTACCAATATTATGTTATCTGTGATATTACATAGAAAGCACCGAAAACGTACAATCGTAGTTATGAATACAAATGTTTATTACGTGCAAACACACCGCTATTGAAATTAAGTGCTAAACTACTAGACCAATGAGGGTGTCTATGTGGTTCAGTAATTTAAATTACGTGGTATGAAAAAAGTGACAACGTATTTTGATTATAATAATATATATGTTTTTACTATCCATTATATATTTTAGCGAGATAGACTTTGTACTAATTTGTACAGAATTGCAGATACACCTAGTTCTGATGCAAAGGAACCTACTTATTTTATACGTGTTTCGGTTGAATGGTAAGATAAGACAATGACATTACAAGGTACATGATATCTTTGTCTTCCAGAATGGTAAGGCAAAAGTGATACAACGGGCGCCACATGATTTACGATCGTACCAGAGTCCAGGTCTTCAAGTGACACTATAGTATATTAGGATATAAGTGCGTTATAAGTCACTGTTGTAACACTTATAACACACCAGGTGGAATTTTAGCCCGAGCCGAAAACGAGGGCGTAATAAAGCCGAGTGTGTTAAGCCTAGTAGCCTAAGTAGTGTCGTAAAAACCTATAAGTGTTTGTATAGTACGACGTTTTTCAACACACTTGCGAGGAGGGAAAAGCATTGTTAATAAAGTGAATTAATTATTCCATTGTATGGTAATGTACCGAGTCAGGTTGACCTCCACGCGGTTCCCCCTGGAAACTATCGTGATAAATTTGTGGACAATTTGTCACGATGGGCCAACTGACATAACCTCATATTCATTCAGTGTTACCACAGCTGGTGCCCCGCCAGCATAAACCGTTAGCGCAGGCAGCACCATTTCGTTATCATACATAAAAAAATTCAATTGCGAGGAAATAGAATAAAAATTCATGATATTATATTTTGTTAATTTTCAACTGTGATGCACACTTCCTTTCGTACCGTTTTACTTTTTTAAATCATAGCGCACCGTACCGCTGGCGCCGCGCGGCAGTCAGTTCGAAATTGATAAAAAAAATAGCAAATAGTGCAATTAAGGAATATAACTTCACTATTAGTGTTTATAACGCACGCGTGTTACATGAATTATATATTGAAAACCGGTGAAATTAGATCCAAATTACAAGTAATTAAAAAAATAACTTTGCATATATAGTAAGTAATGAAACTATTCAGTAATGAAATGAATTTGTAATGAAACAAACATTATTATTTAAGTCTTTAATAGTATCTACTTCCATTACATATAAATATAAAGAGTACCTCTTTAATAAGAGATATCACAGTAAACGGAAACACAAGTACGAATACGTCATAAAAGATATCTATATATATATAGGTACAGGTGTTGTAACCAATACAAATACAATAAGAAAATAAAACCTTATACATGTATAATGTTAACTCTATAGAATTGTACCATCTTTATAATATAATAAAATTATGAATTATAATTTTATTCTATTATAAAGGTGGTACAATTTCGTA
Organism: Achroia grisella; assembly: GCF_030625045.1. Lineage (NCBI taxonomy): Eukaryota > Metazoa > Arthropoda > Insecta > Lepidoptera > Pyralidae > Achroia > Achroia grisella. Next base: position 5,245,940 of record NW_026712979.1, on the reverse strand, counting down.
TAAATATATGACCGAATAAATTATAACAATTCACAAGAACATACTGTTTGGTGTCGGAAATTAATAATTGTCTGAATTGGCTAGATATATTCACATATGTACCTATAAGTAGGTATTAAATATACTTATAACAATTGGTTTCCAATTGTAATACAGATTGTAGTACAGATTAAAGAAATAGATTGTAGTATTTCTACAAGGTTAATATAAGGTAATAATAAGGTTAAAAAAAAGTAAAAAACTTTTTAATTTGACTCCAGGTACATTTTTTATTAAGTATAAATTAATAAACCTTAAGTCAATATTATACTTATATTCATAATATTTATGACAATTTTAATTATCATAATTTATACATATTTGAAGTATGTAATTACATATTCAGTAATTATCTAAGTGCATAATACGAGCTGGTAATATCGTGTCTTTGGTAGTTTTTTATTTAAAATAATTTACATAATTTATGAAATATGAAAATACAAAACAAATGTCACATTGAAATATATTATTCTAATAATATTTAAATTATATTTATATTAGTTAATAACATAGATTGTGTACTACATTTACCCTTAACTTTCATAATCTACTGGTACATAGACTACTACTTGCCAAGAATGATTTTACGTGAGGCGCCAAAGTTCTGTCCTGACTGTGTTGCCACCTTGTTAGTACCAGCCTGTAGTCCTATCACTGTCTGCCCTGCTCTAAGAACATCCTCACTGAACTCCCGACGGTTCTCTTCTGCGGGCTTAGGTCCTAGGAAGGGACCACGCCATTCCGGGTGTTTGTAAGCCTGGAACAATAAAATTATTATGTACCCAGCATAAACATCACGTACAATATAAAACTTATAATTAAAACTAATAGTAATCGATTCGGCGTCGTTTTTATATATATCCCTGAGTTCAAAAAGCATCATCGAAATCGGAACAAAAAATGCTGTCGAATTGAGAACCTAGATCCTTTTCAAAACTGGTTAAATACGTTGATAGAGTTTTAATGGAGTATTTTCAACAAAACAAACAAACAAATAGTTAACATTTAATGTAAATGTCTCTCTATTTTGCAAGTAAGTATATAGGTATCTATACTAGGTACCTGCATAATAGCACAAAAAATATATAATTTTTGCTGTAATAACAGTGTCAATATGCAATACGCAATGAAGCTACATAATTTAGATATCATACGTAAATACTTCAGTAATTAAAGAGTCAATAATCTGAATTTATATAATAGTTTTATAAATTAAGATTATTGACTCTTTAATCATCACATCACTAATGAGATTTATCCTCTCTACATACTTTATACAATAATAATAATGTTATTGCTATCGTAAATTATATATTACACTGTATCTGTGAAGTACACGATTAACCTACAAGATAACATACTGCTTGCGTTTGTTCGTTTAGTTTGTAAATTTTACGCGTGGATATGAAACATGTCAGATTAATCCCACACAACAATGTTATGAAGTCTGGTATGTTAAAATCTCATACACGAATCCTATTTAATTAATCTGCACTATTAGCACCTACATCCGCTTCGTAAGCTGAAGGTTTTTGTTACTTTCTTTGAAAGCGATAGACATGTTTTCTTTGAAGTTGACGATAAAAAATAAATAAAAGAGAACGAAGCGATAAAATAATAGATAAATAATAACACTGATATTAGTGGAAAAGTTTGTTTATTGTCACTCTAATATTACTTAATGGGAAGAACTAAAGGAGACGAGAAGGCGTGGGAAACTGTAAAGGTTCGAGAGTGTTCAGAATTACAGCAAAACGTGAAATACAAAAATAAATATGTCGTTTGTACTAAGCGATAATTGCCGTTAATGCTTATTAATTTATAAATTATAACAGTTATAAATTAATAATTAAGGTTATGACTCGGGCAGATGCATGATTAAATGCAATGCAGTTGTTTGAGTAACGAGCGTGGTAACTATTTCTTCCATCCATCGCACGGTATCCACACAAACGACTTTTGACTTTTGACAAATATACATAGATAAATAACAACTATTTATTGAAAATGTGTTATAACCAAATCCCTACTTGTTAGCTTTAATATGCTGAACTATGTATTATGTATTTCTTTTTCTTAAGATAAACAAAGTTATTATGAATAAGCAAAATACGAATAAATGCCGCCCTTTTAAAGTGATGTACATACGTACATTCGTAATTATACATATTGAGATTTATTTAGATTATTCTTAATATAGTTTATTTATATATATTAAAGATATATGTAGGTGATATCTTACCGTTCTGCCTAAAGCGAAGATAGTCTGTGTGACAAGTGCGATGTTTTTCTGATCCCAAAGATCCGTTGTTTGGAAGAGATCTACGTCGGGTACTCCGTATTTCACGCAAGCCTTTTGGAATCTAAAAAAAATAGTATAATTTATCTCCTTGTCTACTCTGCAAAGGATCTGACGTGAAGAGATTGACAACAAAATAACTTTATTCATCTGCAATTTTTAATGAATTTTAATATAGGAACAACACGATAGTCAATCTTATTGAGTAATAAAAGAAATGCAGGCACTAGTCTCCAAAAGTCGATTGAAAATGTTCTACTATTCTATCTACACTTTTTCAGTATATTTGTAGACCTATAAATGGGATTTTTTTTCACATTTATTATTGTTACTTTTCCTGTATTAAGTTTTATACGTACTGGCTGATATTGTCCATAAACTTGTAATCTCCCCCGGAGATGTTGACTTTGGTGATGATACCAGGTTGTAGACGGTTCATCAGTTTGCACAAGATGATACCATCGCGAAGAGCCTCCTCATAGGCATAGCCTTGTGGGAACCTTTCGCCGATTACGGATTCGATCCAGCTTTGCGCCTCGGCTTCCTTCTCAGGTTCGCGCTTTCCAGCACACTGAAAATATACAAGGACGTTTTACTGACTGCTAGCTGTATTTTTACATAAAGGTTAACCTATGTCCATCCTCGTGATATTATCATCTATATTCGCGTTAAATTTCATACAGATCTCTTTCAGCCGTTCCGTCGCAAACTACCTTTTTACCATAAAAGGATACTGACTAGCAGACCCACTTTCGAATGTAAAATATTAATACACATGGTATCTTATAAAATAAATATTTTAATGTCTAATTTCCAAGAAGAAAGAAAGAAGGATAGAGTATATTTTATTTGGAAGACACATGTTGCAACAGTAAACAGAAAATATAGGTAATCGAACACATGGGGCACTGTAAGAAAATTACCTTTCTTGCCAAATTATTTTTCACACAGTCGCTACAACTTCTAGACCTTGATTTGTCTTTATGACCAATAAGATATGATAAGGGCATTCAAGGACATATATATAAAAATATACAATGTAACCTAAAAATTATAATATGTAATTCTTTTCAGATGCCTATTTTGGGGATTACAAATCATGATAGAATTGATTACGTTGTCTAATTTAAATTTTGTACTTTAAGCTATTAATATAATTTATACAATTAAAAAATATATTACTTTTTTTATGTACATCGATTATTACTTGGTGGCACGACATTTGTCTTATAGTTTTGCATTCTACCTTTTAACAATAGATTTGTAATGTTAGTCACGTTTCATAGCATCCATAAAGGCAGTGAGTGTTTATTGTTGTTTTGGGATCGTACTACCATCGACCGTCCTGTATCAATATTTGTTCTGACCATGTGATCATAATGTCTCATCTACTACGTCAATAGATAATAAATCTATGACTGATGATATTAAGTATACTCGTAGATATAAATAAGTTAAAATGACAGTAGGTATAAATATAAACAATTGACTTTAAAATGACCGACGTTCTTTCAACCGATTTTATAGTACCACAGATAAGATAATATGACAAATGTACTTAGAACGAAATGAATATGAATATTATTTAACTATACACATTATTTTATTTATTAACGATATAAAAAGTTACAAGAACGTTTAGGTCACAAATAATTTCAAAATTATTTTGCGTGTACTGTACCAGAAAAATAAAAAAATTGATAAATCATTATCATTACATAGTATAAAACAAAGTCGCTGTCGTTGTCTGTTCGTCCCTATGTATGCTTAAATTTTTAAAACTACGCAACGGATTTTAGGGCGGTTTTTTTAAATAGATAGAGTGATTCAAGAGGAAGGTATTATATGTATAATTAATGTACACCCGGGCGAAGCCGGGGCGAGTAGGTAATTAATTATATATTTTTGTATTGAAAATATGCTTCTAAATTGCATAGTCTATGCCCTACGTCTTTAAGCTCCACAAAAATGTAATACGGAACCGTCCCTTGCTATCGGATTTTATACGTTCAATATAAACACAGGCAGACTGTACAACTGTACGTACATAAGTATGAGTAATATAATGTTTATTAAAACATTTACAGCGTATCCTTTCGCATGGTTAGTGCGTGGTAGTGTACTTAATTCAATATCTATGTAATTTAATTTTAAACTACAAATTATAAATTAAAAAATTATTTTTATAAGTTAACTAAAAAATATAAATTAAAAACATTGTCAAAATACAGAAGAATCAGAATAGTTGTGACAATGCTTTCCTTGGGAATAATATGTGCAGTGTTATTTTATTATACAGCTCAAATTCATCCTGTTTTACTCGTATTGTTATTAATTAGTATACCGAAGCATTTGTCTTTAATATTATGAAGATGTTGTAATAACAGGAGATTATTATTTATTAAACAAACAATAAACGTAAATGTTAAATGCGAGTGGGATTGTATAATAGTTTAAAAGAAATGGAAATGCAAAACAAACGGAAATGGGATAATAAAGAAAGTGATTAATATGAAGCATTGAAGATATTATAAGGTATATAAGATTAAATTATTGTTGGTCTATGCTCTCTATGATCAATAAATTATTGTGTTTTGCTGTCTTTGGTCTATAAACCATTATATTGTATAAATAAAATTTTACTTTGACTACATAATCACAAACATTTATGGAAAAAATAGAAAAGAAATAATAAAAAGTGACAATGTGGTTATAGATGGAAGAAGCAGTGAAGAAGGCTGCTTTGTGGCTAATACGGAATTAAATAATTCCTTCGCTAAAACAAAGTAAAAACTACAGTAGGTACAAAAATTTACAAAATAAATATAAAAGTGATAATTAACGTGGACTACGTAACAAATTCAACATCGCCAAGAAACTTGTATCAATTGACAGAAATGGACAGAAATATGGCTATTATTAATACCTATATGTATATAGGACCGTATATAAGGGTTATAAGATTACAATGTGTAATACAGTTTATCAAATGAAATAAATGTTATTAACATGATTGGACTTTATTATTAACAATATTGTTCTTGGAATTGAAGAGGACAGCATATATTAGTGAGGTAAATGCTAAAAACTGTACTAATGTTATGATTATTAAGTGCTAATAGATACTTAAATGTTTATTTTCATCATTAGCTCATCTCTACACATTGATATCCCAAAGAGACTTTAGACTTTATCTACCAGTATAAATATCTATGGCCAGTGTATTTTTGTTATAGATATAGACTGGTGTGTTCATCTATCTTATTTGTATGTGCTGATGTGACTGGAGAATGACAGCGTGAATGTGAAAGGACTGACTTCATATCCAATTCGGGCAAATTTACCAGTATACGTTTTGCTAAGTGGATTTTCAGGAAATTTTAATAATCCCGTGACGCCCTACAACGCTAAGTAATTACAATTGATTTTAAATGAAGCGTTATAATAAAATAGTCCTTTATACATTTTTAATTATTAATTTTTCCTATTTGGGTATTTTTTGATGAATTTTGAAGAAATTATGAGTAGTCTATTGTTTACAATGATTAGATAAAATTAAAACTTACTCCCCTTTACTGTCATCTAATATATTTATGATCCCACTTTATCTATTTATAAACAAATGCGGATTTATCTATAATACCTATTGCTGCTCTACTGCAGATAAAACGTTTTCATAGATAAGTCCGCGTTGTACGTATTCTATATCAATGTACTTAACTATTTTGTCATTATAATCGTAGATCGGCGTTGTACTCCAATTTCATGCATCCAGTCGCATGCATTGTTAGAATCAATGTTAGGAACAGGTTTGCTAACTTTACACAGCCTGCCAGCGCAGCGCAGCCTTGAATTGATAGTTTTGCTTTATTCATTATCTTTATTGATTTAGTCATTATAGGGGGTTATTAAAGGAATAAAAAATATTAAGGCTTGCTCTAAAATCGTTTCGGGCTACTACGATCTTGGGCTGATTGTAAGCACAGGGCGCAATAAATCTCCTTCAACTTTTTTTTTTGATGATACGGCAGGGAACTTCATGTAAATTAGGCCTTCGTTACAAATTCACCAGGAACTTATCACATGCGTTTCCAGGGGCAACATCATGGTGGCCAACTTGACATGGTATACTAGAGTTAACATATAATAAAAAAATAGTAGATAATGTACGGGAAAATTTATTTAGAATTTTCAATAGGTCAAAATCTTATACCACATTAAATCAATACCAAAATCTCATATTTAAACTTGCCATTATTACTTAATTTACTGTTATTATAGTAATGTGTGTGTTATTTGTCAAAATGTATTTTCGTATGAAATGTACCGAGTACAAAATATTTACCAATATTATTATTACCTATTCCTTCAATTTTAATATAACTTTTAGTACGCCCAAGTCGTAAGTTAACATTTCCTTGAGACGTCATAGTCTTGAAAAAATAATGACAATTTATACTCTTTAGTTTTCTGTTATTGTTATTCTGTACGTGTCACTAACTTATAAAAGACAATGGCTGGCAGTTTGTATTTTATTATAATTATCAATATGCGTCTTTTATGGTGCCACTGTGAAACAATACACTTTGTATATTAGGGCTATAGTTTTTTATTAGAGGTTTTCCAAACGATTTTAAAGAGAATATTCGATATAGCATATCTCCCACATTTAATTTTTAAAGTTCTGCTTAATTCCAGAATATGTAAGATTAAAAAAAGAAAAGAACACAAGTATTCTGGATATAACATTTAATACAGATCGGGCCTAGGTAAAACAATAGCGGTACATAAAACCGATTTCCTGAGTTACACCCACTTGTCCCAATATCTTTAATATTTTTTAACGTACCAACATATCTGTGTACCATAGGGGACAGTTTAATCACGAATCAAAACATTTTCAAAGAGATTTTACGCCAGGCAGGCGATCGGTCGGAAAAGTGAAAGCCTTTAGTAATGTAACTTAGGGACTATTCAAGTATTACGTAAGCAAATTTATTACAATTATTTACCCCCCATCCCCCTTGTCAGCAAAAAAACAATACATTAATTGAGAAATGTTTACGTAAGCATGGGGGGAGGGGGTAAGAGCTTTGCTTACTTTTTAGCAAAGACGATGTGAGGGTTGACATTTGCGTAAAAAAGTAAATAATTACCGATGACGTAATCATCATCTAGACTCCCCCCCCACCCCCCATGTCATCCAAAATAAGCAAAGCAAAGACCCCCCCCCCAAATAGTGCTTACGTAATACTTGAACGGCCCCTTACATACGAATATTACGCTAACCCTAAATTATAATAATAAATGGGACAATGGCAGGAAAATGATGATGATGTGCAACAGTACGCAAAAACCAAAAAATAGAGTGAGACAATTCTCTTGCTCGGTCGTATGAACTGATATGAAACAGATAATATAATAAAGAAGAAATATGCTGGCAAAACTCGATTACTCTAGGCTGTTCTATCATGATACGTACGTGTAACATTTCCTAAAGACCCAAGACTAAAAGCCGGCGTAGATGCTTCAGATAAGTTATAATATATATATAGTTATAATTGATGATAACAGATATATATTATAGTTTCTTATCATATTCCGTCACGGACCTAGCATTTAATAGATTATAGGATGAATTCAGATTTCATCCTTTATAAATCATTAATAAATAGTGGTATAGACAGCCCTGTACTATATGTAGGAATGTCATAGCTCTATTATGACAATAGGTATTTGGGTATGTATATAATATTCAATGAAATATAATAATTAATATTACTATTAATAATTAATATTATTCATTATTTCGTAAAATCTAATTCACATGTATAATTTATTCATGTTGGCCCAGACAAGACGTTTATGATATTTCATTTTTTTAATCATTTGGCACTAACAAGAAATTTGGTTGTTATTCATTATTCTTTTTTTCATACAGAAGATTACGATTATGATATTTTTATTTTTTCTTTTTCACATTGAAATTATTCCTATTATTCGGGTAAGAAGTTGAATACTTTGGTTTAGTAGTAGTGCTTATATAGTTATTTTTATTATGTAGTTGGGATGACAAAAAAGTTGACGGTTCAACTGATAGTATGTAGTATCCGTCGCTTATTTACGTGAACAGCACCTCGGTCACACGTCATCAAGTGACGTAACGGGATGACTGCGTTGCCATTCCATACGACGAAGATTTTAGGTTTTCATACCTCGTAATTTCACTGCCATTTGCCACTTTTTATCCGAATATGTTACTAAGATAACTGCTTGGCGGCTGCAGTAGGTGAGACAGATGGATTATACTTACTTAGTATACTTGTACTACGATAAAAAAATCGATTGTCGGTGGATTTATAATAAAACTACTATTAATCCCGGCTATACTCGACGACACGCGGCAGAAGACCGGATGTAACCTCATTTTGGCTAAGTTCCAAACGAAATCTGGTTTATAAATAAGATAAACATTAGTGAGAATTTAACTGGCATCCTTAAATCTCGATTACATCATCACTCCCACTTAGTAACAGTTACTCTGGAGTTTACTCTATAGCAAGTGTTGCCAAGTGTCATAACTTAGTATTTTTTAAATTCATGTCAAGATTTTTATCACCACGTTTGTTAATTTATATAAAACCACGTAAGTATTAAGGAATTTCCAAAATACAGTTACTGTATTTCCAATAGTGCTATGTCAGTATGTGAGACTTTAAGACTTTTTGAGACACATATTAAGTCTTTACTTATAAGTTGATTTCCTTATTATTATTAAATTATTTTTACATTAACTAATTACAAAATAATGTTAAAACTTTTGGTAGGTATACAACACAATATATTATAAATGTTATAATAATCTGAATTACTGACAATAACATATAGCATAATTTTATTTCTAGCTAGTTAGCTTAGCTACCTTTAACATCATGCCAATAGTACATATACACTTTCAAGAATTTATTATCACTAAATGTCTATTCAACTATGCAGCACTGCTGTTTATTTGTAAAACAGAAGACAATAAATACCCACTGAAATAAACTAGCTAACTGAAATCTTGTTTTGATCTTTACCTATTGTCTAGTAAAAATTTTGTGCAAACATTATTTCCACGATTTCAGAATAATTTATTTACTGAAGTATTTCAAATGACCACGATAACTTTTGGAACACATTTTTTATTTATTGAAACTTAAATTGTATAATTAATTAATTATTATCATAACATCATTATGATCAGAAGTTTCAGCTGTATGGTAATCGATCAATCTGAGCACACGCCCAATTAACAAAGACCTCTACTTTCTGCGCGAATGCATACATTAGAGTGGCCAAATTATATGTCATTATTCCCAAACATCCATCAGACCTGTGACACTAATTAGAATTTCTAATAACTCTATTACAAATGGCATAATGCTCATATCTACATACATCTGTATTTTGTTTCAAACATCTACAACATTTTAACTGTAAAATTACTCTTTATTTTAGTTAAACAATGCAATTTAGTTATTATTTTTAACCAACTTATAAAACAGAGGATTCTATGAACAATCGTAATTTATACATGTATGTATGTTCAGGATATAAATAATATCTACTCGATAATTCATAAAAGTCCATTCTTTGGGCAATCTGTAGAAGTAGTACTACATACCACAATTAAGATAGACATACTTAAATAGGTATATTTTTTCTATAATATTTATTGTTATCATCCAGACCATTACAAAGAAAATTATAGTGCTTATGATGTGTGACGATTGAACCTGTGACAATCAGTAATAAGACAGTGTACAAGTCGTTGGATCCCTTAAAATCATGATAGTATATTCCACAGCTAAAAATTTCCACCTATAGGTATTAGATAATAATTAGTTTAGTTAGTTTAGTTAGATAATTAACATTTGGCAAGGGTACCAGTGCCAAGCCGTTCATCAATGTAGGCATTTAATTTACTAACATCTGACGTCAATTTCTCACATCATCTCAGTTATACTTTACACAATATTGGGTTATACCGTCAAGTAAATATTATTGATGTGAAAAGTACGTAAATATACTAACTAATACTTCTGATATGTTTGTATTATTATTTTATTGTTTGCACACAACACTTGGAAATAGGGACTCGATTTCGATTGAAAAACTATTAATGTTGGACCCATTTGTCAGGGTAGGCTATATAAAATCTGCATCGGAGCATCAATAAAAAAGGTTGCAGAAGCGGATTTATTTATATTTATTTTTAATTTTTAAAGCTATTAGTCTATATATATATTTCATCGTTACGTTCTCGCTCTGTAATGCGACTATATTTTATTTCGTATAAAAGAAGTCTCTCTTATAAGAAATAACATATATTTTTTCAAAAGAGATTCATGAAGATACTTTATCCTACATCATAAACTAACTTTATGTTTATACTTTTATTGCTATGTCTATTTGGAGCTAAAATATCAAAGATATCCAAACATAACAACACAAGCGACCATCAAAATACCAATAATTTCAAAGCAGTGTAAAGGCTTCCACCCGTAATTTATAATTCACACTGTACCTACTTCAAAGCAAAGAAATGTTTATTCTATTTTGGACACCTGTCTTAGTTATGAGTCAACGGTTTTGTAGATAAATTCATTGTAATCGACATTTATTAGAAATGTGGTGTCATTGCCCTGTTGGTATATACATTAATTTCTTGATAATGACAAAAGGCGACGAAGGTACCTTAAATAATGTCAGTGTCAAAATTATTCAGTTTTTGAGAAAGAAAATAAATAATTATATCCACTTAAATATCTGTATAGAAAAAAATAATTTCTGATTTTTTTAACACTTTATGTAGGTATTACAAGATTAGATCTCCAGTGGTAGGTATGTTACAGATATTAATCTATGTATCGGCTCTATTACTTTATATAAAAAACGATGCATCCAATTCGGGTTGTCATTCAGGGTAGGGTTCGCTAGGGACGATCAGCAACGCGATGGACCGACCAAGATGAAGCAGCGATAGGTTGTCCACTCTACTTGTGTACCAGAAATGGCGACTTCTCGTAAGGCGGATAACATCTGCCTCTCACTCTACTATATAAGGACTACGACTGTGCTATCAAGAGGGTATAGAATAAGAACTATTAAATTAGTTAGGCATTTTCCCGATGTTTGGTAGCTTTAGATATTTAGTAACTAGTTCTCCCGAAATCCTTCTAGTAATTAAAGCTAGGAACTTCGATAATCATAGAAAAAAAGATGAGTTATGACACTTTGAACAAAAAACTATAAATTAATAATACATAGAAATCATACATAAAAATATTTATCGTGCATAGCAATCATACTAATGAATATAAATGTTTGTGTCGTGCGAGAATCAAATCGATGAACTTCGGTAGCTGACTACAAGTCTACTAATTAGTTAGACCACCCAGACATATTCTTCTCTAAATGTAATAAAATATTGTTCATATATAGAAATAACCGTAATAGTAATTTAAAATTGACACTTCACTACACAATATAAGTATGTAAAGAATTTGCAAAAAAAAACAAACACAATTTTAAGTAAAGTCTACCACAATAAATGAGTGAAATCTATACCCCAAATCCGATATTTTATTTTGGAGTCATATTGTCTCTATTAATAAAATTCAATAATCTCAATATTACGAAAAACTCCATTATGATTTTATCTTTTAAAGGTGATTTCTCAAATATTGAAAATTTTTAGTCGCAATTTATTATAGAGCGAATTTAAAAGTTCTAGACTTTATCTAGAACTTTGAAGTAATTATAGACACAGCTAATAATTTAAAATATAAAAAAGCAGTAGAACAACTTTTGTCCCCGTTTGACACACGCCTGACAAATCCAAGTAACAAATAAAGTTTTTTACTAATCGCCTTTTATTTTTAACAGGCGTTTAACATATACAGTTAACAATAAATATAATTCGGCGCAGCTGTTTATAGAGATTATCTCCTATTATCTATTTATAGAAATGAAATGTGAAATCCATTTGCGTATACAAACATGAGAGTTATTACGAAATCTATATGGTAGGAAAGTTTTCATCATAGAATGGTGCTTTCATCTACACTTACAGTATTGGTGGCCTAGGTGATCTAGCGGTTTAGCACACCGCTTTACTTCCGATGATCGCAGGTTCGATTCCTCACACGGTGCAAACATATTTATTCATGAGTATGATTGTGTACATCGGTCAGGGTGTTTTCGGAGAATATTATGCATGTATTATAAAAAAAATATCTAAGTATTTATATCAGTTATCTAGTATCCATAACACAAATTCTGCCTACCGAGCGACTAGATGGCGCTTGTCCAGGGTTATTTAATTATTATTATTATTAGCATATATTAGCGGGGTACCAAACGATGTTGGGATGAGCATGAAGTCAGGTTATTGTGTCAGTCCATTGTGGCGAATTAGGAATTAAAGTGGATGGTTAAATGGGCACTATGCACATAATTGAACTGAGCAACATTTTATCTTGATACGAGTATTCGTGTTTTCCGACATTAAATTAATGTCAGAAGACTGTTTACTCTCATTATATTTATAAATCTTCCGGCGTAATGGAAGATAAAAAATATAACATGCACGCCTGTGTTTTATAAAGTACTTATGGCGTCTATTTAAATACATGACCAATGTCATTGATATTGAGTTATAAGTAGATAGAATATGTATATCATCCCATAATATCTTAATATAGATTTTTTCTATACGACTGTTAATGGCCCACCTAATGGAAAGCAAAATATACAGTAGTAACCATAACTAATATTATACCGATAGAGTTTTAAAAAAAATCTGCATTGGTACCTTATTCTCAGGTTGCTTTGTAACTTTTGTTGGACGGCGAGATAATGAAGTAAATACGCAAATCATCTTAGTCCACCGGAATGGCAACGCATGGTATAATGTGCGATAAAACGCGGTACTCGGTGATGTTTGCCAATTACCACCAAGTAATCCGACAGCTTGATGCCAAAACAGATACATAATTGAAAAGAGAGAATACAAACATGTGTTCCAATAGGTTTGCCATTCAACCCTTTTTCAAATATGATTTTCATACACGAAACTATTGTGCACAGCAATAGAAGGGGTTATTAGTAAGTTGGTAATTACTAATTCCTTTGCTGTGTAGTAACTATTAGGTCTATCTCCACACAGTCTAGAGTGGAAACCAATGAGGTTACCTAATTGTTGTTGAATTTACAATTTGATTAGACCCTTATCATAAAAATCATCGATATTCATTTGTATATAACAAAGATATCATATCATACTCAAAAGCATATCGTGGAACGAGCTTTTCCTTCTGGAGATTGGTTCATAAAACTATTTTTTATTTAAAGAGTGAAAACGGAAGTCTGATTGGTGGACTATTTTTATTTCATAGCGTTGCGATTTCCTAGAACGATGTCATTTCCGCAGTTGTTCGTTTCAATTACATAAAAAACATGTTTTTATATTATATGAAAAATATTTTCACAGTAAATCCATTATTAAACTTTTGTATGCATTTGCTGTAATCAGGAGGTACATTATTCCAGTAAATATGTTCAAAATATATAAATCCTCTGAACCCCTTAAAATACTTTATTTACGCTATAATTTTAATATTTAACTTTCCATTCATGCGAAATATTCTATTTAGGCACAGAAAAATAAATGAAACTAATAATAAAGATCTAAACAGAAAATTTATTGTGTACTATTTCGGCTAACTAATAGCCCTTAAGAATATTTAAGTAAAAAAAATATAAAACAATAAAAGCTTTTTGCTATATTAGATAACGTATTTTATGCAGATTTTTTTAAAACAACTCCTAAATTCTACTCTTAAATGTAAGTATCTGTGACTAGGTTTTGTACTATATCAGTTCATTAATTTAGTTCAATAATATTTTATTTTACTACGATTGCCATGATTCAACTCGGCTTTTATGGAAGTTTTTAAATATTATTTGTATAATAACCTAAACGTTTTAAAAAAAATCTTTGAGATCAATACTCATGAACCTCACATTAGATTTATGTTAAATCTTCGAGAAATCGCTTGTTTTATCATAATATCATATTAATTTTAACTATATTTAATTATCATTTAACTATAGCTATTGAAAACTTTCAGGATTCAAGTTTGTCATGGTAGGTGTTTTGAAATTGTATAACATACGTATGTTGTTTATAATAATGATGCCATATTATACAATTTTATGTTTACAGTAGATACAAAATAAATACGTGAAGCCGCCCGCCCCCGCGGCGAAGTCGCTGGGCGGGCGAATAGATCGGTCGACCAGTTCATTCTACGAACCCGTCGCGAAAGCTCGTCCAACAGTTTAGTGAATTTGAAGAAACTTCATCGGACCTGAATTAAAATGCCTGTATGTATGACTGACTTTGCTATTTCGAATTAATAAAAAATAATACCAAATTCAATAATATTTTTATAAATTCTATATTTAAAAAGTATAATGCTTTTAAGTATTAAATTAATGTTAGTGCTTTTCACTTTCAACTAATTTATTGGGATCGTGAGATGTCATCGAGACAAACGTCTGACGTCAATGGTAGAGATTAGGCGCGCGCGCAGCTGCCCCAACTCAATCGTTCAGTTTTCCAGAAACTACATTATGATAGCACTAACAGTTACGAAATGTTATTTTTGGATGCTGGAATCAGCCTGTACACCCATCAAACGACTTGGCACTGGAACTGATGTTTTATGGCCGTCGTTCAAAAGCTGCATGTGTTCAAATTTTTAAAGCATCAGTAAGAATGTGGAAAACTGACTCTTATTACTAGCTGGTTTATGACAAACTATTTTAACGCTTTGCTTGATTAGTGACGTATGTTTAGAAATAATGATAATCGTATATGCTACGTAGGTTTGGAATCAATCCATGATATGATTTTTCTCGGAAGAAAAAAATTGACAACAAATATAGAAATATTTTTATTCTTATTTTTACGTCTAAAGTAATAGTTTAAAAGTAGAACCAGAAATTCCAAGAGAATTAAACTTTAATTAAACGTTAGTTTTTGTTAAAATTATGAATATCTTTGACAGGCCAGGAATAAGGAACAGGAACAGGAAGTCCTAACCTGGATCTCCGAGGTACTTGGGGAATCTTTACCTAATGGAGATTATGAAGATATACTAAAAAATGGAGTAATTCTTTGTAAATTGATCAACAAACTTGCCCCAGGATCTGTTAAGAAGATACAAGAAAAGGGAACAAATTTCCAGCTCATGGAAAATATTCAAAGGTAAATGATACTGGTCACAATTCAAATTTATTTAAACGGCTTGTCTTGACAGCTAGAGAGAACCGAGTGCCAAAAGCAAAACTCTACATCTCTTGATTTAGATTCATTAATATCTAGTTTCATTCATGTAGCATCTGTCTCTGTTCTTATAACTCATAATTTGTCCCAATTACTGGACAGGATCTAGACCTCTTACTAGCATTGTTTATCCTTTCACATGTGTTTGACTCAAAATATTAAAGATACCTGTTTCTCATTTGCGAACTAAACTTATATTATTATATTGCAGTTTATTTAAATGCTTAATTTAATATATTTCAGGTTCCAAGCTGGCATTAAGAAGTACGGAGTGCCAGAGGAAGAAATTTTCCAAACAGCTGATCTTTTTGAAAGGCGTAACATCCCACAAGTTACTCTTTGCTTGTATTCGTTAGGCAGAATTGTAAGTTCTGTTTTTTAAATCTTTTTCTAATATATTAATCAATTATAAAATGAAAGTTATCATTAATATCTAATTAATATTCCAGACTCAGAAGCACCCAGAGTACAATGGTCCACAACTTGGACCCAAAATGGCTGAGAAGAATGAGCGCACCTTCACCGAAGAACAACTTAGAGCACACAATGCCGAATTAAACCTTCAAATGGGATTCAATAAGGGAGCCTCGCAATCTGGCCACGGTGGTTTCGGCAACACTCGTCACATGTAAATGCTTCATAAAATATATAGGTATCTGAGACCAATGCCGATGTATTCGGAGTTAGCCAGTATTTTTTTAAAAGTGAATTTAGACTGAACGACTAAATGTCACAGAATAAAAACTAGAATTTTGCAAGAACACAGAATTAGACAGTTTGAAATTGCAAGAACAACGAAAATGCACAAATTGTTCATAGCAGTACAGTTTAGAAACTAGAAAACTACTACTAAATGATAAATTCATACGCAGGATGATCTTCCGAATACTACTTTTATTTTTTATGTTGTTTGAATGGCATTGTGCGATATTAGATAAAAACATTTGATGAGTCTAAATTCACTATAAGATATGTTTATTCCATTCTTAATTTTTGCTATTGTGAACTCGAGGCAAACTTTCAATTCTCTTAAATTTCCTTCTTCAATGCCTGCTTAACAACGTCAAAGATTGTGTGATAGAACAATTACTGTATTGTATGTATCTAATTAGAATTAATATCTAACAAAGGCTATTTTTATTAAGATTTTTTACGACTATTGTGTAATTTTTGTAAATATTTAACATTATTTATTAAACGTTGTTTCTAAGGAATTTTTTGTTTCATTTTTATTATTGTAGAGTTAAAAAATATGTATTTTGGATAATTAGTACAAATAAATAATTATACTATTAGATTGTTCATCCAAGTGATCAGATATAAGTTTTTTAATTATTATAATAATATTTTGGTGTAAAATTTTATACCACGTTATTTGAATATCATTACCTATTCGTATCTAGTAAAAGATACCTATAAGATATATGTTTTGTACAATTTATGTGAATATATGGTAAACCAGGTGTCAGCTCATCTGATGGTAAGTGGTATCTGTCAGCTATATATAGGTACAGTACTGACATTACGTTATCAACATACATGTATACATTACGAGATTGCAGCGACTTTACAGTCTACCACGGAAAAGAAATATATTTGTATATTTATATGTTTAGTAAGTACACTATAATACAGTGACACATATAGTAAAATAACAGGTAGACATCGCCATGGGACTTTTTGATGTCGCATTTGTGTATATTATAAATAATATTATAGCTACAAAGTTGTTAAAAAAACATAAATTTAAAATATAGCTTTAAGCATCTCCTACTACTTTCCTTTTCCTACTACTGTTGCGTGAATTTTAAGTACCACACGGAAAATTTCCATCGAATAGCTAGAACATGATCCGTGTCAAAATACATCAAAATACATTTCTGTTATGAATTATAAACAACTTCAATAACGCATATTTTGCGTTTAATTTGATTGATGGGTATGTTTATTCATGTATACATTACTAGTACTCATTACTCCATCGGTGTTGCTGTAAGTAATATTAATAAATATTTTATACATTAATTTTACAGTACGTAATCGTAATTTTAAAATTATTAGGTTATAGAGAATATATCTAATTTATTATACGTTCTAAATGAAATTTCCGAAGATAACAAACCAAAATTTTCCAACAAATCGAATGTTACAGCAAGAATTTTTAATTTCAGAAATGATATTTTATAACATGTTCTGTATTTAAACACGTACGAAAATAAATGTGATGATAAATGTGTCGGTTCAGATCTGTCGTCCCTTAATTATCTTGTCGTATACATTAGTTTGGCCGCGTAAGATGTAATTTATATAACAATGCCAAAAGTACATATTGAAAGGTGTAAGTATATTGTAGAAGGTACTCAAAGTAAAGTACTCTGACCCCAGAAATTGTGCTAGAACCTATAAACGTCCATTGGTTCATATTTTTTCTACGATGTATATTTTCTACCTATAACCAAATACGAAACGTACGAGTGGTCCACGAGACAAAAATGTTTAGAGACTACTAAACTATTGCTATAATACAAATAATCCCAACCAATGTTATCAAATAGCGTTTAAATTTTAACCATTAATAAAGTTTACTTTAGATAAGGAGTTAATGGTAATTCTGCAGCTAAGCACACTACTACAGACATAACAACTTAGTCTTTAGGTATGCAACACGTGAGAGATACTCTGATCTGTGGTACATGTATATTGACGAAGGTTACCACTTCCATCATATAACTTTTTGTATTTCATTCAAAAACAAACAACTAAATAAAGAATAGAGCTTCACTTTGTGAGTGATCAACAATGATTTCATTTGCGTAACAACCCAAAAGTGAAATCAACACTGTGGTAAAGCTTGGTTATGCTACAAACTGTATACTGAGTGGGAGTGACTTTCAGCGTTATGAGAGTAAATTTCAGTTATTAAATAAAGTAAGTATATTTATTTTAAATTCTACAATATATTGCTATTATCCCTTAAAAACATGTAATTGTTCCATAAATAATCTCAATATTTAATTTTTTTTTTCTCAGACTAAAATTTAACTTTGATGTTTTATTGATTTATATGGGACCTACTAAAAATATTAGCATAATTAAAGGTCATTCAACCTTCCCATTCAACAATGTAGTTTTACATTGTCACTTGTGAAGTTGTGACACTTGGGGGCAATAAAATTAGTTTTATATTCACAGAAATAGCTTTGACTCGTAGTGCGGTTTGTGGCAATCATTTAGATGTTCTATTTGGGTGATTAAAACATAAAACAATATTTTTTTTAAATTCTCCCATTCATTCATATGACAACAGTAAGAATAATGAAGTATTATTGCATTTATGACAGAAGCGATGTATAAAGACAAGAAAGAGAATAATGTTCTCTTTCTTTTCTCGTTACCTATAAGATAGGACATACGAATACACAAAACTGTGACTCCTGTGCCTAAATAATCCGCGGGGCTTATAGCATTCTTTCAAGAGGTCCATGGTTTGATCTCGGTTTCTAAGTGAGAGTTTAAAAAACTAGTTCCACTTATAACAAATCTTCTTATACTCTGTTTAGACTTTGACAAATAAAGAAAAACACCTAATTTATATATTATGAGTGTGAGCGACCTCTTATTCATTTGTTACTCTTATTATTGGGCTAAACAATTACATAATATTAAAAAATAATATCTAGGTTTAACAACAACTATACATATCTCATACATAATCAGAAACAGTAAATAAGAGTCACTATTCCGTGTTACAGATATTTATAGTTATTTATTCATAGCTTAGCTGTTTACCGCGAATTCTCCAGCTTTTATGAAGATCATTGATAGCCTATGTACATTCTCATATCTTCATAATATAATCTATTCTATTAGGATAGTTCACTCCTTTAGATGTAAATAGTTACAAACAGTCAGACATACAGACACACATCAAAATTTATAATACATATTAGTAAACCAAATGGTCTCGGTTTCGAAAAACAAACGCAATTAAAACATTTAGATCAATAAAGGATCGCTAATTCAATATCTCACTATTATAATGCTTCAGTACATCTGTATGTCATCTAACACCTTCTAAACAGCGGGACCTATTTGGATAAAATTTTGCGTGTATCTATATAATTGTAGTAATAACCTATACTACATACTTTAATAGGTTCCTGGATGTTTTGAAAACACAAATAGACACTCGTAATTGATAGGCGGCGCTGTTTTTCCAGGCAGGACAACATCTGCTAAGTCTGCTCGTATATATTATACGTAACATTAAAGTTATTTTCCTTTTATAATGAAGGTCAAATATCCTGTTTACATCTTGGCCATCAAGATAATCAACTATTATTTATTACAGTTAGATAATGGTTTTATGATATTACTACTATTAATATTTTAATTAAAACGCAATGTTGATACATGATTGTTGTTGATTATGTAATTAGATTTTATATTACACATTAAGTGCATATAGTCTTGTTGCAAGTTATTGAGTTATTTTTTTCTATAAATATATAAACGTTGACAAGTCACAGCGCCATCTAGTCTCATCATAAGCAGTGCATTTATACAGGCACAAGGCAATTGTTAGACATAATACGTTTTGGTTCTAAATATATACATAAGATTTATGCATATATTAGGCGCATTGGTAACAAAAATAAAGTAATTTATACTTAATGCTGCTTCATAACAACTATAATAACGCAAGATGACAATGTGATATTCAATATATAAACCATAAAAGTTAATGAATTATAAGTACTGCTTTTAATCCATACAATATCTCTATCAAACAGTCAAAAACAAAATATCTTTATTTAATGTAGGTCTATCACTGGCTTTTATGATATGTCAAATCTACCGTCAGTTCGGAGTGCTTTCGAGTTGAGAAGAACTGACGAGAAACTCAGGTCATCAGCAATATACATATATATAACATAGGAAAACAATTAAACAAGCACAAACAGATAGCGTCATTAAGATAATACACACACCGAAATAATCTACAAAGTGAGTTGCTTGGTAACTGAAGTTGGTAAGTTTATATGAAATCTAAGGTACTAGGACGTTTTGTATATCTTACCTTATAGTATATGGACGCTAGATATTATTCGAATTTATTTAATTTTAAAGATTGTTAAAAACGTGATAGGAACACGTATAAAATATTACTATAATTTGTATTGTGCGGGGATTGAAGCCATGGCAATCGAAAAGTAAGGCAGTGTACTAAACCACTTGATCATTGTAGTCTTAGATTAGAAATGGTCAGAAAATCGCACCCACACTCTATTATTACGATGTAAACTTTGATATCTATCTATCTCTAATAAATCGTCTGCGTCGGTACCTCAGTCTCACCTATTTAAGTTTCACCACCATACAGTTTGCTACGTACCTAAGCTATGATTTGGTTGAACGGTGAGATAAGGTAAATTACAGGATAAGAGGCATGACTTAATACTCCGAAATAATAACGGATAGTCAAAGGCGTCATTGAATCTCTTTGGTTGTATCTAAGGCGTCATGTGATAACGTAATGATGTAGTGCTGTTCATGTATATAGGCAACGGTTACCACTTACCACCAAGTCAGTAGAGCGTCAACTTGTTTACCATTCAAATTACATAAAGAAATATGGTTTTTAATCTTAAGTACCTAGCCAAAAAATGGCATATTACCCACACTCCAGAAAAATGTATGTTCTTTCCATCACACGCGTGGGCTCTGTGACTGTTTGTCTTGACTGTCAGCCAACAGTTAGATTTATCCCAGCATGACAGACTACGGTCATACTTTATATTTGTACACTAATTATGGATGAACTTAATTTAGGTAATTAGTCCAAGGTTGAATAATAGATTCACAATTTTGTTTCACCTAGCCTCTATGTTTATAGCTCAAAGGCAAGGCTAAATAGACTAGGCTTCTCTCGCGTTCGTGTCTGTCGCGTGTGTATCTTATATATATAATAAAAAGGTGAAAGTTATATCATATTAATCGAAAGAACTAAAACGTTGTGAATACTATTATGAAGTCTTTTTTAATTTAATAAATTAATTTTAATTAAGAAATAAAAAGAAATTGAGTCGTTTAAGGGTATTTTGATAAAGTCGAACGTCAGAATTAAGACAAAAATGTAAGTTAGAATATATCTGACTGTCGATGTTGATTTTGTACAGTCATCTACGTGGCTACCTATATCATACCTATTTCAGCCACTAAGCATCTTGCTACGTTTTGGTTTAAAGGCTGGAATGCGGCAGTGAAAATTCAGAGTACCGAGCATGGAGTACACCTTAATTGATCAGAATGGCTACGCAAAAGTGTTAACCGGACGTCACATACCCACTCGATTACATTACAGGCAAACGACTGTCATTTTCCATCTGGTGGACCATCTGCTTGTTCATCATACCAGTTAAAAAAGATACATCTATTTTAAAGATGTATAAAAAAATCTGTCAGTCATTTTCATTATACAGTAAGTACAGTTTGCCAATTTTAGTTTAATACATAAATTATAATTATTTATGTACATATTTATATAAATTTAGTCTAATAAAGATGAATTATAGATCACTTCCTTACGATCAATTTCAGAGTTTCGAGACGCTTGTAATGCGAAGGCCTATTTATACGGATGACCGCGTTACATCAATTTTCAGGGTTTCCAATAATAAATGGACTCGGGATTGATAGAAGACCACTGTAACCACGGCTTAGCGTTAAATGGTCTGTTTATTCCGTTCTCCTCCTATTATACTACCTACCTAATAACAGAAAAACATACTGATGGATATTTTTTTATGGATGATAATTGAATGGTGCACCCACCATAAGATCAGGTCAGTTCGCCTATCATGACATATTGATCAAGAATTTATCACGATAGTTTTTAGGGGAACCGCGTGGAGGTCAACCCGACATGGTACATTGCTAGCAATAGGGTCAACAGTCCATATTACTGACAATCCACTTCTCACCGATGGATACATTAATAATGAAAATTAGCTTGTACTCAAGTTCGGCTTCACCCGGTTGCTAATACCTGTTTTGTTTTGGATATAATAACATAATTTGTAAACATGTGTCATTTTGGAATGTATGTCTTTCATAAAACGTATCTTAAATCGGTAAAATGGTTCCGGAGGTAACTTTTTTAATAATAAAATCTTTTACAAATACCATAACTGATTATAACTGAAACGGAGGTATCTGATGTACCCGATGAGTGAAAGGTATTGGGGGTTTTATAAGACAAAATAAGGAGATAATAGAAAATGCGACTAATTCGACAGCGATGGACAATAGACCTTTACAAAAAGATTATAAAGATATAAAAGATTATAAAATTCTAAAAGATATAAAAGATTAAAAAATCAATGATTTCGCTACAATAATTTATATACCGAATTTGGCAGTGACGTTACAGAATATGCAATGCAGGTATAGCATCTTAGTCCTCCGGAACAACTTAGCTTGTATATAATTTAAGTTATGTACGTGTGATAATAATGTCACAGGACGATTTTTTAAAATAATTTTTACATTTGACCCCGTTTTATGTGCGAATTGCCAAATAAAAATTTGTGTACATAAACATCACATATTGTACTTGAGTATGATTACAACACGCGTGCTGCGTGAAAGAAGGAATTGACGTTACGGAACGAATGTAACATTTAACTTACGGCGAAGAATCAATCACCTGTATTTATATACAAGTATTATTAATCAATGATTATTTTTATTCTTAAAATAAAATTGTATATCGTATATAAACACTATTAAATTGGTCACGTGATCTCACAGTTTGTATGTACTGACGAAGTTGTCCTTTGTTTAAAAATTAAATATACAAAAATACCGATTTTCAATCTCTTTCTTTCACGTTTAATACTATAAATTCTTTAAAATTAACAAGGTTGACTTTACAAAAAGTCCTTGAGTAGAATTTCTGCTATCTCAGTCCCACTTATTTCAGCCGTTATGCAGCCACATACCATCAGATGGATCCGTATACATAGGGACAGGTCACTGTCTGTCTCTATATATACGGATTTTGAAGCGGTATTTAGTATATATAATATAAATACATGTAATTTTCTATTCATATTTGGAAACGGCTCCTAGAGTTACTTCCTAGCATGTTCATTTTCTCTTTCGAACTGATCGGTAGATTATACGTAATTTCATTATTCAACCTGAAACATCACACGACTTGTTGCCATTTATGTTGTGTTCTTTCTACGCAAGTACTTAATTGAAGTTGCGGTCAATATCGTATGTTTACGTGTTATTAGCAATATTAACTTAAGCAACTCCAAGTTTGTTTTATTTACTTAGCCTACAATTGCGTTGGATCCCCTCTACTTCACGCTCATAGAGACAGACTTAGCTGGAACTTAGTATAACACCACCACCACTTGAACTGCCTGCTCGGGGCTCGATCTCATCGGTAATCGGAACGAAAGATGCATTTCGAATTATTCATAGTGACGAGTGTGCTACATTATACAACGGGTGAATATTTCAAGACGAAACGTAAGTATTTTTAGACATTTAAATTAGTTATCGAGAACATTTTTTTCGAGATAAACATGCGGACCGTGTTGCCGGCTTCTGCCGCACCGATTTCGCAATTGAGTTATTGATGTTACGTAAATTGATTGTTTGTAATGATTATATCATGGCGTTACGTTACAAAGAAGTTGAGTGACCTTTTATCGTCTAAATCTAACCCTTATTACTATTAATTTACGTGTTGATTATGAATGATAGTGATAGTTTACGTAAATAGGAAATGTTTATGATACATATATTTTATGGTAGGGTTGACGCATTGGGAAATTGTGATATAATATATTTTAGTTGTTTTATAGTATCTAGAATATTGACTTAACGTAAATTTAGAATCATAAAAATATCTAAAATGTTATTTGTAATTATATATTTCTATTGAGTCACATTTACAAATTATAGAAGATTGGCAAAGGTTGTCTTTACGACATATTAAAATTGTCTTTAAACGTAGGTATCTACTGAAAAATTATTTTACTCGCATTGTTATACTAAGTATTAAACTTCCTGCCAGTTTATAATACCTTTATCTAAACCTACCTTACCTTTACGTTACTTTTGAATTAAAATATTAAATATAAAACCTCAGTGCGTTAGTATCGTAAAACGCTATATTTAAAAAATTAAATCATACATTATTGTGTATGCATCTAATTATAATATTATTCCTAATATTACCTAAATATTACTATAAATTAGTGAAATGATTTAGACACAGGCGATATCTCAACCTTACACTTAATATATTTTCACCTGACCTTTGATATTAATGTCTATGAGAAAAAAAAGCAATAATATTAAATAAAGACATGTATATGTACCTAGATATCTTTAAAATTATTCTACTGATGTTTAATCTTATGAATATTTCATGATGTCCGTAAAACTCAACTGTTGAGAAAACAATGCGTGGCACGGTCAATGTCAAGTGCACTAAGATTACGTAGGTAGGTTATGTACGTGTATTCTATTCTAAATTTAAATTATTGCTTCATTATAACATTCTAAATTTGAAATATTGCTTCATTATAACAGACATTTATAAATTATTGCTATGTATAAAATGCAGTCGTCTTATCTTTCTTAATTTTATACTGCTTTTATATTACTTTATGCAAAAGGTAAAATGGGAGCTGTACTACATAAAAACAAATATAATACTAAACAAATAATACTACGGATATAAAAAAAAAATTCAATTAATATATGCATTAATAAATTATGTATGCATAATACACACATGTACATATTAGTGGCCATGATTACAAAGTTTGTACTGTGTGGGAATCCAAACCGCGAAAGTGTGGCCGTGTATACATATATATACGTCGTCTCATACAAATAAATAAAATATTCTATGACAAGGACTAAGTACGTAAATAACGTAAGGATTGCGATAGGTTATGTATTGCACTGTCTTTCATTAACTGCACAAATATTATATTGTAACATCTACATAATAAATATAATTAATTACGGCTCGAAAGTAGAATTTTAATCAAATATTGTTAATACAGACTTTTAGGTGCTTATTTTACATGTATATTTTAATCTCTTTTCAGCCAATTTTATACAAACATGCCTGAAGAGTGATCCGGATTTTGATGATTGTTCACGGCAATCTGTTCAAAAATTGTTCGATGCTTTAGGTCCAGGTAAATTCAAAACACTTATTATTTTTAACCTTGTAATAACGTAAGCGAATATGCATTGTTATCATTTCACGCAAAAACAACTAAACGTGTATGGCAAAGTGACCAGAGCATAAGAATAATTTATGGATCTTATGTGGCACCTATGTACTTAAAGCGAAATTCAATGTAATGATTCTCAAATGGTGCTTTCTTACTGTGTACGTTACATCACTTTACTACATTACCAGTGCTGTCCCGTTTTTCACAGTTATTTTTGCAATAAATAGCATTTACGCTCATGTTAGTACCAAATAGATTTTACATATATAACACGATGAACAATATCATTGTATTATGCAGTTGTACGATTAGTAAAATAAAACTTGCTGACAACCCTACGCCGCAGTGCCCTGTCTGCTTGCACAGTTGCAGAGTGCCTGGTTTCTTGCGCAACGACCAATACTCACGTCTCATACCTAGTGCCACTTGTACTCCTCAGCGATTCTGCGTTCCTAGTACTATTCTCCAATTTGTACATAGTTTCCGAGGTTTTATTTTTCCTATCGCTCAACTGGGAGAAGGATAATAATGACGATGTCATAGTTAGTGTATTTTGTGAAATTAGGTTATGACAAAATAATATTTATTTCAAGAAATAAAAATATATAGTATGGTGATGGCTAAACTATAGACATAGATAACAATTAGATATATTATGATAGTGGGTCGGTAGGTTCGTGAGCCCCTAGCTAGTAGTAGTCACCTCATTACGAAACATTTTGTACATAACTTGCGGAAAGCGAAAGCGCTATTTCTTCACTACACTCATGCGACGTACGGCGCGCGTTATCAAACAAGTCATAAATGAGTTATTATATTTTTTAAGTACTATCTATGTTCCTACATGACAGAATATGTACACGTGTATTTTTGAAATTCAGAAAGAATAAAATAAATTTACTTCGTAACTTTTTAATATATTTTGGAGCCACCATCCTATAGTGATTAAAAGTAGAGTTGTAGAGTCTTATCATTTATTATATTAATAAGAATAAATATGGAAATTATATTTTAAAATATGGTCTCGTAATTTTAGGAGATTAATTAATTTAATAAATAACTAATCCTACCTTATCTATTTATTCTAGAAAATATAAAAATCAAAAGAGTAAAATAAATAATGCAAGTGAGTTTTTTATATATTATAGGTCTTCCAGAAATAGACATGCCCCCTCTGGACCCAATGAAAATTCCCAAAATAAGAATCTTGCAAGGTGATGGCCCTGTGAATGTAAATGCGGCGCTAGATGACGTCACAGTGACTGGTTTCGGGCAGACAGAAGTACTCTTGAGTCAGTGAGTATAATCTCTACATGTTTATTGCCCCCTGGTCTTATTGTCGACTGTTTGATCGACTCGGTCGAGTAATAATCGAGTCGATTCTCTTCGGAACTAAATAAAAAAAGTAAGTAAGTTTGTTACAACGTTGTTATTTCTGTTTCATTAGCAACTAGAACGCCAACAATTTTATTGTTTTATTTTCATCGATCTTTTAGATGCAGTCGTTACAATTTGCAAAAAGAAAAAAAATCCTTAACTTGTATGTATATTTAAATATCGCACATGGATATATCGCATTATAATTATTACTAACTTCTCTTTTACTAGGATGTAATGTTCTCTTAGGTAATGATTTTGTAACGCAACTAATTAATGTTTTCACCCCAGTATATTTGGCATAATCAAAATGTCTATAATACTAATAACAGTCTATAATTATTTATAATTGTTAATTTTGATTAACAGAAGATTATTAAGAAGTATATTATTATTCTTTGTTTTACAGAGTAGATAGCAAAACTTATGATTTCTACACGAGAGTTCGTGTTCCAAAAATTAGAATAGA
The DNA here is from genome assembly GCF_030625045.1 of Achroia grisella. NCBI lineage: Eukaryota > Metazoa > Arthropoda > Insecta > Lepidoptera > Pyralidae > Achroia > Achroia grisella. The sequence goes on along the minus strand of NW_026712979.1, from coordinate 5,218,086 downwards.
GGGAACGTATGATCTGAAAGGAAAGATTTTATTAATCCCTTTGGTAGGTCGTGGCCTTTGCTGGTTTGAGCCAAGTGAGTATTATCTTTGATTGGTTATTAATTTATTAAACATGTAATAAAAAAGCGAATGAGCCGTGCCTGTACATTAATACCTCAAACAATGTACCATACATACATGTTTTTAAATATTTCTATCTTAACTTGTATTACTGAGGTAAAATATGTATTTTTTTAGATTTTAGTCGAATTGGCAGTGACAGTCCTCTGCCCACGTCACGTCACGTTTTTGTGTGGCGACGTCTGCCGTGTCTGCTAATTAGCTATAATTCGTTTCAGGTAACATGACCATTGACATTGTCAGTGATGTAAAATTGTACGAAAAAGACGATTTTGCTTTCTTCAATGTGACCGCAGCCCATGTAAAATACGGTATTGGTGGATTAACATTACGTATGAATAATTTATTTGATGGGATTAATTCTTTAGGTAAGTATTTGATTACATTTATAGATTACAAACAAGAGTTAAATTATATTAATATTCAATTATAGAACTTGAAATATTAGTATTGTTATAATTAAGGGTTCCCCTTACTTTAAACGCACAACGACTCAAGTGGGAGGCTAGATGCGTAAAACAGAGCTCTATGTGCTTAAAAGTCGGTATTTGATGTTTTATATATTTAAATAAAACTGAGCAATTACCACACTAATTAATTGATTTCATGATAATAATCAAAATATTTAATTCATATCGTATATAGCGCCATCTGTACGCAGCTGGTGAATACATTACATACAACTCTATTGTACTGTGAACCTGATCTGCTTCTAACAGTATAATGAAGATGGCGCCATAGTCTGATAGCAATAACTTGTTTATATTTATATTATCCTGGTACTTACGTGTTCGAAATTGCAACGTTGAGACGCTGTAGACGTTTGGGAGGAGCGTTTGACACATCATCCTCCTTCGATCGTTAATGCCAATTTATGTTGTCTTGTATTTTTTTATAACCATTACTCGCGGAATTGCGGCTTTTTCAACTCGTCATAAAATTTCTGTTATATTGGATATGAATTCCGTATGTTATTTTATTCCGGAGAATTTTTAATATATTTTCTAACCTTTTTACTATTAATCTAAGTAAGGTTATTTTTATTGATAATGCAAACAAGTATAAGTAACTATACGATGGTAAACTATTAGCGTTGCCTATGGACGCCTGAAATAATAGTGCTATGTAGAAAGGTTTACTTAGGCCCCATGTGATTTTTTCATTCAATGAGTAATAAAAAAATATTCTTGTTCCAGAGGACAGCACTAACGCTTATTTGAATGCGAATTGGCGACCCGTATCCGAGTCCTTAAGACCTATATTATCGAAGACTATAGAAGATATTCTATTGGGTTTTATGCAGCAGCTATTTCACAACTTGCCAGCTAATTTCATGATTGGTGATATAAAGTACCATCCAAGCAAAAAGAGTGACGACAAGAAGAAAGTTTAGACAAACGAGCTCTCTATTAGCATTAATAATTTAAAAGTATTTTTAAGTAGGTATTATATTTTATTAAAGATATCTGATGAATCAATGGGCAGTATTCAACTGAAGCATTACCAAGAAACGGACTGGAAATTTAGAAATACCTACTTTTTGTTTTAATTTCAAATCGACCACATGCCGTTCAGTTATGAAAGGTTCAACGATTAGGTATTTACCGATTTTCACTTGGATCCTTGGGTAAAGTTGTCTAATTTCATTTCAAGATACTCAACTCGTAATTAACAATAGGTACTTAGAGCACAGATAGCACAATACTGTTAAATACAGAGTAAAAAATCTACAATTTTCATAGACTGCTTTTCTAATGTCATCAATAATTGTATTTGTAACTGTACCTTATGTATTGGTTAGCAAATGTTGACGTGTGATAATAAAAATAAGATAACTATGTGTAATAATTGTGTATTAATATTTTTTCATGTAAGTATTATTAATTTAATTCGATTAATTACTTATTAATATCAAAGACTTTATTAAAATATTGGAAAACTAGCTTTAAAAATGTTCTGATTATCTGTCTTAACATTTATAATTAAATATTATGCTCTATAAAAATAGCAATCATTATTTTTACCCTTAAAGAGACTATCTCACATTCATCTCAACGTTTGTAGGTGTCATTTTTATTTTACTATTTAATTTATTTAAATTTATTTTTTTTTAAAAAGGAATTCTCATAATTAGTTAAATACGAGTGCATTAAGAATACCTTTTTCCCCTGACGAATTAATCCAACTGAATTTCACAATGTGGTGTTTTAAACCACCATTGCTTTATGTGTAATGGTGACCTGAGAAAAATTCACCAAAACTCGAAGTAGACGTGGTCTACCAGGCTCGATTGGGACAACACAATTTTTAGCCAAAATTAAATGTCACTGCGCGAAATAAAGTAGGTTCAGTCGTACTTTTTACAAACCGTACCCGACTTTTTTTAGGTTATATGATCTTCAACAGTGTCTGTTATTGTTAAATGGCAATCTGTCTAATTTTAGTAAGTAAGCATTAGGTTTTAGTTCTATTGATATTCTAATTACAAGACACGACTATTGTTCACAAATAACTGGAGTGTCTTGTTTCATACGGTATAGGTACGCGATGTGTGCTCTACACATCGCGTACCTATGTATTATCATCAACAGGTACAATGTTAAAGCGAAATAAATGTAGTAACGGTCACATTAAGCTCTTATAGAAAGATATACCTCACTGTATTTGATATGAATTTAATTAATTAAACTTATTTATTATTATTATATACCTTAAGGTATTTTTTAATAAAGTCAAGACTGATGACATTGTTGCGTTCAGAAATTACAGACAAGTAATTTGAAACTGTGCCAAAACATTTTTTACGTATTAGGTACCTTGGTACGTTGTTGTCGTGGCATCGTACCTACCTGGTAGGTGGTTCGAGGTCGACAATGTTACTCATCACCCTAAAATGTATTTCATTATAGTATAGTAACAAAACACTCTTAGTAATTATTATATAGTCTAAATTACGCTTATTACGAAAGGACTAATGGTACCTTAGTGCTTGTAAGCATTTTAAACCTGCATTTTTTATTTATTTTAATAAACTTTGACTTTAATTAATAATGATAAATTTAATTATACATTAATGTTTTATTATCATAAAATTACTTTAAAATAGCTAGGTACATTAGGGATAAAACAATTATTTGACAGTAACAATTAAGGAACACAGAAAGATATAATAATTAAAATACATAGGTATAAAGTTGCTAATTTCCTAATTTGTTACTTTAGCAGGCATATGATACGGACAAATAAAAACCCTTTTTTTAAGTATTTATTTAAAACAGTATTATTTTAGTACTTTTTTTTAATTTTAAATATCTTGCCTTACCTGCCAAATAGGGCGTCCAGGCATTTTATTGAAATTAGGAATTCCAAATAACACTATACAAACACAACACTTGCACGTGTTTCACGAGCTTGTCACTAGATGGCTCTCTCACCAAAGTTGAGAACTAAATAACCGTCTCCCCGTTGTAAAACGTGTTTTATACGATGCCAAATCGTTGCACGGAGAGGCAAATATTAGCGCGAACAGATATGAAACAGAAACAACGAATGATCGACAGAAATATCTCAATATGTAGTTTGATTACTTAAATTCGTTATATTCTTTTGTTAATAATAAAGACTCTAAATAACTTGTTTTAGTACCTAACTTCCACCATGTAGAACTTCATAGCTACACGCTGTTTGGAGAAACGAAACGTGAAGGAAAATATATCATAATAAATAAATTAAAAATTTCACTTGAACTTTATTCGGCAGTAAGAGAAGGGAAGGTTCTGATTTACCCATACATACACTCATACTTCATATGGTAAAAATGTCAAATAAAATTGCTCGAACATTTATGAATGATAGAAAAACTTATTTTGGCGGTAGTGTTATGTACCTACTTATATATTTTTTTATTTTTATAAATATAATGTACAAGAGCGAGGTTATTTCTTCCAACAAACTTAGAAAATATATAGGTATTTATATGTAACATATTTTGTCATTTAGTTTTTGTGGTTGTTTAATGTTTAATAGTTTAGGAAAAAATAGATGACATTGCTCAGTAAGAAGAACTTCAAAATTGACCTATATTTTAGGTGTAAATAACAGCGTCGGCATTTTATTTCAAGCATTAAGCAGGCGTGATCTATTTCATAGAATACTACTACTGTACAACAAAACCGAACCATATCATTATACAAAAATAAACCTTAACACTAAATTAAAAAATAAAATTGTGAAACAAATATTTATATCCAAAAATAAAGTGAAACAATCTGAAATGGAGTGTTTTGACTGACTGTAGGTATTCGTACTTTGAATTTATATTTCAATATAAGCTATGCATATCCGCTAATTAAAATACATACTATACATAACTATTTTATTTATAGAGAATCACTACATCTGTCATCATTAACTGGAACGAGGTTATTTTAGTTCTACATTTACTCATTAGATTCTGTAACAAAATTTCTATTAAAAAACTATATGAATTATAACAATACAATGAATACATACTAGATAATATCAATGGCGGCACATGTACTTTACCTTTTAAATCGTGTCATAATCGGCTCAGTAGTCCAGTCTTAAAACGTTACTAGAATTTTGATTTTCGTAATTTTCGCATAATAATTATTACACAAACACCTTAAACCGTTTGCGCTTAAGATTGTTTTATAGGTTAGTAACCTAAATTCTAAATTCAAATAGTTGTATATATAAAACTATGCTATTTTTTATGATACAACACATCTGCTGCTTTACGCCGCTGTGACTAATATTCGCTTTCATACTTCTCATTCGTGTTGATGTAAATATTCATTCGTTATGATTAAAATGCATCATACTGGTAGACTGCATCATAATTTATTTAACACTGCTGCTTTTTGCTGCAATCCTTGTCCAATAAGTTCCTGGTCCTTGTATGAAGAGTACTATTACCATCTTGTCGTCGTACCATAACGATTGATTGAAGACAATATTGTAAGGTATGATGAAATTAGTGTAAACATATTTGAGTGGTCTTATAATTAAGAAGAAATGCAAATTAATTAAAAAACATAGTCTTTGTTAATATATCCATTACAACATTAATGAAAAAATGAACAGTCGTAAATAAGAGTTTAGTGAACAACATATAGATGATAAAAATAGAATACACTATCTAAATGTACATAATATTTAGGTTAAATAATATTTTATACTAAATACGTATAATATACGTAAATGATACGCACCTAAAAATTTGTTGGCACCTTGCAATCAATTTAAACGTAATCACAATATAACAGAGAAGGTCATCTCGGTGATTGACCGAAAGATGAGCATTGACCCAGAGAAGGGTGCTTAAAGGGGATAGGGCCCCTTTGGTGTCGCTTACAAAAGGAACGGACACTAAGGCAGCATGAATGCAAGGAGGTTTAACAACATATATGCACTTTGCACCGAATGCGTCTGACGTCACCCAATGCCTGCATTGTTGCCGCTGCAGTTTTATTTACTTTTCAATAACTAAGATACGCATTAGAGACTTCGATCTATGAGCCTAACGTCTATGTTCACACTACTCAATATCAGACATAACGATTTACTATTTCTAAAAAATGTTTTGATGATGAATCTATCAAGTTATGGATGTCATTAAAAATTATGAAATAATTGATAAACAAGTAGGCTAAAAAACATGTTTATAAATTCAGATGTGTATAAAAAATATATTAAGACGCGTACACAATCTATCATTAATAATATTATCTATAAGTATATCATATTAACTATTACAGAAGTTTTATGTCTAGTAAACTTTTATATATGTAGTTTTTTTGTAATAAAATCATAAGTAAAACTAAGAAGACAAAGACATTCCATGTAATATTATTTGCAATGACAAAACCGTAATATTGTCTTGACGTCTATCCATCCTACTTAACACCCACCTCTGAAACACACTATAAAAATAGAAGATTTTTGTACTCCAGAATATTCCTTACTCAATAAACTGAAATAGGTCGTACTTCATGAGCGGTTCAAGGTGGCGCGTGGTGGCAAGAATAGATTATGAGTAAACCGCTTAAAATAGCGACGCCCTACAGTCATCACGTGTTGACGTTCGAGGAATGTGGGTACCCAGTCCACCAACCTATAGAAATTATCTTTGAAGATTTTATCGACAAATTACGATGTTCTGTATATCATAGACACTACAAGGCAACAACGGACAAGATCTTTTTGATGTTAATTGCTATTAAGCAATTAACTTCAAAAAGGTTGTCATAATTGCCTGTTCTTGTTTTTGTGTGGTTTTTCTTGTTCCAATTCTGATTCTTATTTTCCCCTGCTGTGTTTGCTGTGCAATAAAATAAATTTACACCGTGTTTACTTGCTTATTCCGTTTTGGATTAACTATAAATATTCCCCTGTTCCTTCTCATAACACAATTTCAAGCAGACTGAACAAATCTATATACAATAACAGTAGCTGTAAGAAGAAGTAGAACTGATACCACTAATGTAAATATAGTGTTAGGTCGACAGGTAACACTATATATTTCTATTTGAATAGAAAACCGACTCATTATATCATCTTCCTCTGGTGACCCGCTAGGGTGTACCGTTAGCGAAAGCGGAGGCACCAGTCCATAATCATCTATTAAAAAGTAGAATAGTAATTTCAGACATCATGTAACTGCTTTCATAGTTATGAGTTATCGCTACATAAGTCACATGGGAGCACATCAACGGCAAAACCGGAGTTGAAGACTGTCGCCGTGGTCGAAATCGGCCGGGATTACATCATCATCATCATCATCAGTTATGAGTTATTGAAATGAAAAGAAAACTAGATGAAAACTTTTAGCTGAGGTAAAAACAAAGTAAGAAAATAGCGATAAAAAAATAAAAATATCTTTTGTAGAAAATTAAAAAAATATTTTATAGTAAATTATAGTCATTTGAAAAGTCAAAATTAGTCAAGTCAGTCAGTCACCTTGTCACTGTTCTATGGTTTCAATTATCAAAAAAAAAAGTGGCCGAAAAAGTAATCCTACACATAATAAAACGTAAATGAGCTGATATCAAACATTATTAAAAAAAAATGTTCTAGTAGTGAACGGTTCCTACGACGATAAATATAGTTTCTTTTTTGTTTCTAATTGCCAGAAACAGATTCCTTTAATCCTGGCAATTGAAGTCACGAAGAACTTATCCTCGTTTCATTATCAAAAAAATTAAAACGTTTTCTTTTTCGAATACTCTGCATACAAATTTGCGGACATAGCTAGTATATGTAAATTACCACCAGACACAACGCCATCTAGTTAAGGCAATTGAAATATATGTTTGCATGTATTGTGTAGAAGTAACACAGTCATGTAAAGACAATAGTGGGCGTAAATTGCACGTGACTTGTTGTTTATTAATTACGACCATAGCTTAATGATTATTGCAAATGCGATTGAAGACCATTTCCAATTTATACTATTATTTTTTGGAATGACCATTTCCAATTTATAATTATACATACAAATATTAATTTGTTACATAAATTAAAAAGTCGTGGATACCCCAGTCTTGCCTATTTCGTGAATCATGCCGCTTTTCTTTATAAATTGTGTTTCGGATATAGGGTAAGACTATAGATACAGTAAAATTACAGGGGATTGTTAGCAATGTGGACTGTTGTCCTTATTGCTAGCAATGTACCATATATCGGGTTGACCTCCAAGCGCTTCCCCCAGGAAACCATCGGGATAAATTCCTGATGAATATGTAATGATGGGCTAGCTGGCCTGACCTAATGCTCATGTTATCATCCTCTACTGGTGTCCCGCCAGCGTAAGTTACCGTTAGCGCAGGCGGGTGCACCATTACTATCATCTATAATACCTAGGTATAGTGGTTTCCTGCACATACACACACACACACACAATGGTCACAGAATTCGAAATGTACATAGTTGAAAGGGAAAAAATAAATAGATAGGTTCATAGTACAAAAATCTTTCTGATTCTATTTATTGATACGGTAGTATTGCAGTCGATACAACTATAAATTTCTTCAGCTTTGCTGCTTTACTAGTAAGTCCTGTTCAGCTGACAGGCGAATGACATAACTTGATCCATATCACCAAGACCTTACAATATTTAGATGTAGGTATTCACCATATACATGTACAGAAATATCGTTTAGTTTGTCGTTGTATTCTCTGTGATGTTCAGGTTCACGAGCGAACGTAGGTACCTACCTACCTGAAAAATAAATAGGTTGTTTGTTATGTTAGTTAAGACTTTTTTAGGTCGCTAAAAAAGTTTTAACTAACATTGGCCATTATTCTTGACTATATTACTTACACAACAAAAATTGTAACGGCTATCTACAGAGCATTATTGTCTGGCGCAGAGAGCGATAAGAGAAAAAGATTGGAACGCTTGGAACGTGGGCGTCCGCCAGTGGAGAATCTGGAGCAGGCAGTTACGATCGCCAAGTACTAGGACAACATAAAATCAAAGAGCACTTTCAGAAATGCAGTTTAGTGTAAAGTGCCCTCTAGCGCCAATTAGTAAAAACAACTCATATGGATTGCTATTTCTACAGAGATATTTATAGGACATATGTTAATAGATGTCACCAGTTCATTCAAACCTACATTTAAGAATGTTTCTGAAAAAGAAAATAAACACGTATTCTATTGAATTGATACTACTGTTTTCTAATATCTATTAGTCTATTATTACTATTGACAGTAGTTTTTTTATAATATTTGTTATATTGAAAACATCGTAGCAAAACAACACACGTAAATGCTTTTTCTCAATAACCAGTTTTAATATTTCTCCGATAGATGTCAGTCACGGTGTATAATATAATGTTAAGTTTCAATCAAAATTATGATGAATACCTATGATAAATTAATTTGAAATACTGTTTTATTAGGTATTTAATACAAAATAATATGTATAAGAAATGCCTTCTAAGTATACAATTAGTTAATATCAAATCTCTCGTTTATCGTGTAGATACACGGTGGTAAGTAAAAGCATTTTTTAAATAGAAATATCTATTTTCCAAAATATGTTATGGAAACTAAAAAAAAAAACTATAAAAACTCAAATCATCCAGTTCTTTAATAGAATAGAATAAGAATATTTCATCTGAAAAGCAAAAAATAATTAGTTAAATGAGTTAATCGAGTCGTTCTCTTGTCTCTCATGTGGATAGACTAGCAAAACGCGCGGTGTTTCTGTTGAGGTAGATTTTAGAGTTTCACGTATTTCAGTCGACAAGTAGCTGGTTTTATAAGATACTAGCTACTCGCCCCGCTTCGCACGGGTGTATATGTATTATATATATAAACCTACCTCTAGAATAACTCTATCTATTAAAAAAAAAACACTTCAAAATCCGTTGCATAGTTTTAAAGGTTTAAGCATATATAGGGACAGACAGTGACAGCGACTTTATTTTATACTATGTAATAATGATGGTGATGGTTGTCTCGAAGAGTGAAATTACAGGATAAGAGGCATGACATCTATTATAGAGGATACAAAAGTGGTCTCGCATCACAAGATAACGTGATGCTGTTCATGTTTATAGGCAACGGTTATACTCGTAGCATACCATCAGATGTGTTGCAGCTTGCTTGCCTTAACAAATACATAAAAATGTCCGTACCCGCGGTATTTATGATTGTTTTTTAAGTTATAACATTGTACATATATTATCTACTAATTGTAAAAGTAAAGTTGTAAAGGTCTACTTAATAAATCATGGCCACTTTATGTATTTTAGATTGTTGTGTAGAACCTTAGTACAAGTGCTGCATTATTGAATATAAATGATGTTTACGTAGTAATAAATATAATAATAATAGTTTCATAGTAGGAGACTGAATTTATAATTAGGTATACGTTTGGTAAAGATACTGTCTGTAGTAATATGTGGATATACATAATTGCCTCTTCTTTGAAGATTTGTCAAACAGATATAAGTAATTAATATATCAGTTATAGGGAAATAAAACAAAATTTCTGTTAGTAATAATTTAACTGCATTTTACGACACTATGATAAAAATTGAAATTAATAGTAAGCTCATTTAAATAACATTGAGTAATAATAAAAACAAATTATTTACATTAATTAATATATAAGATTTAAGCAAATATTTTACTAATATTTGGTATTCCATTATTGCACGTAAGTGAAAGTGTATGATTCTGTGTTATCTTTAATATCTACTACTGATAAATAGGTACACATAAATTATACTACCATTTACAATTTCTCTTAATATTATGCGGTTCAAACGAAGCTTATTGCTTGTAACACGTATTGTGACTTTTTACAAAATAATTACGTCATAATTTAATCAGACCTAATTCATACCTAACAATTATTTAAGAATAAATAGTACCTATAAATAGATCTATTTACATAAAACAGTTTGGAGCATCATTATGATTACTAAAAGATTATTGCAAAATATTTGGCACCTCTTGATTAATATTTATTGATACGATAACTTATTGAACTTTTAAATACAGTTATCCTCAAAAAAGAAAACTTGTGCCTATATAATACACTAATGTATAAAATTACACCAGTTCGTCATAATTGTCATTGAAAGTTTGATCCAGAACATCACTATCGAAACTAGAGGCAGTTTTCTTTTGGATGGCGTCGTCCTTTTGAGCGAGCAATCTATCACAAGCCATTAGTCTACCGTGCAGAACTTCATATACCCTTGTCATTGATGCTACTTTTTCTTTACAAGACGGATCAGTTTCTATAGCGAAGAGACGGGAGTCCAGTAATTTAATAGCTGCTACAATATAATTCCTTAAAGTCTTCATTTTGTGTTCAGTGCTGATTCTATCCAGAAAAGAGCACACTTGTCTCTCTCCGCATAAAAGCACGTCAACATCATACGCCAACGGAGAATGCTGTTTATGAAGGTATGCTATCAATCGTTTTGCATATCGTCTGTATGTACGATATGCCTTTCGTTTTCTAGGTCCGAGAGTCCTTCCCATGGTCATTGATTTTTTCATATCATCAATTACAGCCTTGTATCCAGCATCGACTTTAGAGTCGAATATGTCCCGCAATCGAGTTTCAACAGGTTGTAGCTCATAAGGCGCTGGCGAAGGAGGCAGAGAAGGTGAAGATGGCGGTGGTGACGGTGGTAATGTATTGCGAGTATTCTCTTCTTCACTAGATTCGGTTGAGATTCTGCATTCTGTAGGACTGGCCTCAGGAGCTGGGTAGGGGCGTTGTCTCGTTCTCTGTCGCTGAACACGGGCGGGACGTGGAGCCGTACGAGCATTATAAGCGGTTAGAACATTGGCATCTTGTTCTGTAAGTGGTCGAGCTCTCTGTGTTGCCGCTAAAGGTATTATCCGAATTTTGACGAGACTGTAACTTTGGTGTATTTTTGCTTTTATCCGGGGGTCGTCGTAATCTGATCCCCAAAGGTCACGAATAGCAGATTCCTTAAGATATCGAACTTGACAGAGTTCGCCGTTGAAAAACCTCTTGCGCTGTTGTTCGTTGAGTGTATCTCGTTCCGCTCCTGTAAGTCCATGGATTTTAGTGAGATGGTCTGGAAGTTTCCCGTAAGTAAATCGTGCGCAGTTTTCTATTGGGCATGGTATGTTGGCGTGATTCTGTTTTTTCGTGCGAGCTGCAGTCACCGGCGGCCGGGTCGTCATTTTCTTCTTCTGGAACAAAAAATATTATTATAAGCTTTTTATTATCCTATTTATTTATGTATGTTATGTATATTATGTATGGTTTTATTTGCTTCGGTGGTTTAGCGGTTTAGCATACCGCTTTAGTTCCGATGGTCGTGGATTCTATTGTGGGCACGATGCAAAACAGTTGTAATCATAAGTATGGGTGCTTTGTACTATAATACTTAGATCTGTACTTTACACACACGGTAATATGCTACATTTGCTTATGGTTTGGGACTGAGGGAATATCGCTGTTTGAATTTTCCAGAGTTATTATTATTATTTATTAAAATTTGGAATTGGTTTTATTAAATTGTTCCAAATGAATACTAATTTCAAATAAAATTTCTTTATTCCTGTAAGTTTACAGAAAGTTATGATTAAGTTAATAAAAATTACATTCATTATGCTTTGATAGAGCAAGTAAAAAAATAGTAGTTATTTATATATTATATTATTACGTCGTAACAATTAGTAAACTCAAGTATTCCGAATGTTTTTCTAGTCCAGATAATTTATTTAGAGGGTGTTTATCGACACTGGGGGTGGCTGTCCGAGTATAATAATTGTGTTGACGGAGTCCGCCGGCTATTTGCGAAGCGCCGGCCCTCTTGTCCTACGCTTAATTTATTGAAAACAATGCCTCCTCAGTAAATGTCGTTTTGTTAGTTATCTTGTTTATATTATAAGATAAACATACAAAATATTCACTGAATAGATATTCTAAAAGGTAGTTCAATAAAAACTATTTTTTTTATTTATTTAAATTAATATTATAAAGAAGAAGGAGAGACTTGTTTTCTTATAATTAAATAATTATTTTTTTATAATTAAAATTAATTAATTCATTATAATTAAATAGAAAATAAAAAAATAAATAAAACCATTTATAGCGACATATAATACCAAGAATTTGACATGTATTTTTAATTATTTAAAGAATTCATGAATTCCAATTATCCGAAACGGGGTGTTTTTCAAACATCAATTCATCCATCCGCACTCACAGAATTGTTCCTTTATGTTATAATATTATTAACATATTGATATTTACCACATTCCATTAAGTGAGTCGTTAATCTGTTTGTCATTAATATCAAATAAGGAAATATCAAAATATACTGCATTGGTTTCGTTTAGAGATTTATTTTCATGCAATTAACGTATATACAATACATAATATATTTATTTACAGAAATATTTATAAAACTTAACAGATTATTTTTTGTACAGTTAACAAAACAATGAATTAATAGATATTGTTTCATTTATTTTTAATAACAACACATTTTGGGGGGATTCATTAAACTTTCATAATGTAAAATGAAACAACAATGGCAAGTCAAGACCGCCGTCTGATTGAGCTAATATTTATTTTGTAAATTAGCTAGTATCGCCGCCAGTGTTCTCTTTGGCCGTCTCGCAACAAATAATCTAAATTAAACGATCCCCAGAACCCGTTGTTTTATATTCTTTAATTAATAATTTTGATTAGCTTCCATGTTTTCAGTTATAAAACATAACAATTGATAAAATTTTATGTTATGTTATGTGTTTTTCTTATTTCTTTGGAGCTTTTTATTTACTGAAAACTTATATATATATAATATAATATGTTATAAACATTATATTTATTTAATATGTGTAGTCAAAGTTTTATAGCTGTCCAAAAACGATTGTATATTTATTGACTTATCCATACTGATAGCTATGTGCGGAGTTTCAATCGCGTGAAATTTATAGCCTGTGTTATTCTGACGTTATAAGCTATATTTTTGTGAAGTTTCTTAAAATCCAGCAGCTGTTGCATGAAATAGTTAAATAAAATATACAAGTTGGAAGTAATAAACAAGGAAGTTTGTGAGTGTGGATGGATGGACCGTCCACACTCACAAACTTCCGCGTTTATAATATTAGAAAGATTCGTGTTACTCTCTCTCTCTCTGTCTGTCTATCTGTTAGCTTTTTATGTCTAAACGGCTAAGGTCTTTATGAAATTTAAGATTATATGACGAGGAAGAATATCTATACAGGCTATCTTTTATACGTATAATTAGTAAAAATCACGGGATCTTACCACGTTTTATATTTATTTGCTGAGTTGCTATTTTGCTGAACTCAGCAAATAAATATAAAACGTGGTAAGATCCCGTGATTTTTACTAATTATACGTATAAATAATGACCGCGTCAAGTTTAAAACAGGCTATCTTTTATCTAAAAAAAAACAGACAAAATCGCGGGTAACTAGTATTTATTATAAACTTCGGCTTTAGTAGTGCAGGTATTAAGCCCAAACCCTCGAGTTCAGATGATCGCGAGTTTGAGCCTCAGCTGAATTGAAACAATTATTAATATTATAATTAGTCTGAATTTCTATTTAATAGGTCTATTGAGAACGTTTAGGCATGGCGTAGGCATGAAACACATGATAATGTGTTGATAATTCTATGGGACTATGATTTCATGTCTCCGCCATGCCTAGATAAGTGATCTCTCACATGACGTGACGTGGTGCTGTTTGTGTATAGCGCGGTGTAAATAATAAATATATAACAGTGTATAATTAATACAGCGCTATCTAGTCCCGTGGTAAGCAGAGCTTGTGTTAGCACAGATAAAATAATATTACATAATACTAGACAATGGATTACTTAGATTTTTTTGTAAATACATACATAATACACATACTTAGAAACACCCAGACCGATGCAAACAATCATACTCGTAAATACAAATGTATGCTGTGCGAGGAATCTAACCCGCGACCATTGGAAGTAAAGCATAGTGCTATACCGCTAGACCACCGAGGCCGTCAAGTGTAATATAATAATATTCTATACACATCTATATGTCTGACATATTACCATAATTATCTATATTTCATCTCACGATTGATAAGACGGGCAGGTCGCGTTTTGAGAAAGTTGTCATAAAGAACCCTTTTCGGATAGAAGTGCGGCGTGAATAAATAACTAATTTGCATATTTAATATCAGGTATCGCGATTCAATTGCGGGTTCCGTGAATTATTAATCCAATGCCGCGGTTAGCTTATTACCCTCTGGCTTACACAATCAAATATTCAGATCAGATATTCTTAATTAGCTGAGTATAAAGTGGAGGCTTTATTAACACAAACATTGTTTTACTTGTCAAAATTACAATTTAGCCGTTTTACCTATGATGAGATAGCTGGAATAGATATCTACTCGGTTTACTCAGTAAATTACGTATTATTAAGTATTTATGAACTCATCAAAATATAACTTACTATATTTATCAATTAACTACATTTTATAAAATATTGTCTATATTAAAAAATCTTTAAAAAAGGCAACTGCTGTTTATAATTTGCTTTAAATTATAACATGGTCATTCATTTTCAAATTATATACTTCACAATTCTTACCTTATCCTTCGATGTTTAGTATATAAAAAGCTAAATGGTATATTTTAGCTACACTGTGTCCTCTATGGTTTATTATTAAGCTTTAAGATCAGAAAAGAATCTGAGCAGATTTATCAAATGGCGCCTGATTTTTATCTAATAAAGCTACATGTTGAGTTTTTTTAATTATTATTATTATTTAACACAAGTTTTATTTGTAATTTGTGTAATAAATGTGAAATTCTTCCTATTAGACGATTAGGCTTTCCGGCAAGTCAAACAAGGTGAACCCTCCGGCCCGGAACCTGTGGTATTTTATCCTATTTTTACGCCACTAGCTGTCAAGTATGCCTCCAGGTTATCGACCTAGGAAACTATCATAGTGAATTCCTGTTATTGTTTATACTATATGCGTTATGATGGCAAACAGTCCTATGTACGCTGAGGCCAGGCGTGTCACGTGCGCGTTGCCGACTCTTAAGAAACCTTAATATAGGGCATATTAAAAGTTTAATTTCTTATGATATAATGCCATATGCCATATATATGATAAAATCCCATACTACAGTCTCGCGAAAAAACATTCCATAATCATAATATACGCGGATGGAAGATGTTCTGAAACCACAATGTCCTAGACAACTTAGGTACAAGCATGTGGGTATTAATTGCCTATCGATGGCGGAGCGGTAAAAAGTAGCCGTGGGCGTCATGTCAACCTCAGTGAGAGAGCTTCAAGCTCAGTGAGACCGAGCTGGTATCCAGGAGCTCCTGCCTAAAGATGAGATTAGTACTCTATATGCGGACGAAATTCTGTTATTTCACGCAAAATTGTATACTTTCACGCAATAACTACTAAACGGATTTTGATGAAACTTACAATAATATACTTTATGCATTAGAATAATATACATAGTAATATATACTAATATAAATACATAGGCTATTTTTTTATATTCAATTTAACGTGGATGAAACCGCGGGCACAGCTAGTATACAATAAAGATAATACTGAAGGCTGTTTTAACATTTTACTGTATTATAATTCTAATACTCTAGCTTTATAATAATTACAGTAAATAAATAAATAACAGTTAAGAGATTCAGTTTAGTAGTAGCTAC
Source organism: Achroia grisella (assembly GCF_030625045.1). Taxonomy (NCBI): domain Eukaryota; kingdom Metazoa; phylum Arthropoda; class Insecta; order Lepidoptera; family Pyralidae; genus Achroia; species Achroia grisella. Next base: position 5,201,725 of record NW_026712979.1, on the reverse strand, counting down.
ATAGATAGATAATAAACTATGTTAATATTTTTATTTCGCCCACTTTTTCTTTACAAAAAATACTTACATGATATATTTGTTAGTGTAAATTGTAAGATACAAAGATAGAGTAAAAGGAATCTAAAAACACGTCGATTAACCCTCAAACGCGGAGGTGTTCGGGGGCGACCACCCCGCCGTGCACCGAGCGCATCCGTAAACACAGGGTAAACAAGGGAACAGCGTAAACAAGGGTGCACTCGATATTGCAACCTGAAGGACGTATTTAATAAATGGTGTTCACATTTTATTTATGTTGGCTAATGGATTCATTTTTATTACAATATTGAATACGTTTATTAATATTGTAAGTACAAACGTATGTTTGTTTGTCTGACTGTTTCTTACTACTTATATATTACGACGGAAAGTATTGTAATCAAAGTTACTATTCATATAGATCACGGGGATGAACATACATCTCAAAAATATTGAAATAAGAGATAAATATTTGTACAGAAGAAATCTCGAGTAGTAGCTATAAATATTGAATCTTAAGGAACTAAACTTGTAATAAAATATGATGAAATGGATACTAAATATCTATTTACTATAGAGTGGTATAGGTTTTAATAAGGTAAAACAAAAAAGGGAGAACGTTGTCAATTTTACTATAATTTTCTCCTGTGTTAAACTTCATAACTTGTCTTAAAGGTGATTACATTATAATAATACATTTTTAATTTAAAAACTAGTAGGTCTTGCGTATATACATATAAATAAGATCAAGATCTGATTTGTAGTTTTATAGTTAATCTTATTTAAACGATTGAAGTCTGTTTTTCGTGGTCTGATCGCGGCCAAATAATTATAACCAACTGTTCAATTTGTATGCACTTGGATAAATTGTTTTTCATTATATACAAATATTAGTATAGTATAGGAATGAGGATGTTTAAGTGTCATCGAACATTAAGATATATACATGAATATGATTTCCCAAAACTGTAGTATTAAAGTTAGAAATATCTTTCTATTTTTCATTACTATATACATTACAAAATACAGTCATTTATGATTATTAGTTTCTAAAATTTCTGAGATCATACACTTCCCATTGTCCTAGTCCTTCAAGAACTACGCCGAGCAACAAAATTATAAGGCTGATTTAAAATATATTATACTTGTACCCCAATCATATGCTACCCCATTGGAGCTGGTAACTATTTAGAATAAACTAGTATGACTCAATATTAATTATTACAGGCCTATTTTGAAATAATAAATGAGTACGATTAAATTGATATCAAATAAAAGTACTTTAATTTTGCAAAAAAAAGGACATAGTGATTTACAAAGATAGTAGAAAATAATTTAAAGAATGTTTAATATTGTTTAATTTATATAATGTATTAGGTAATATACAATTATAGATTATTTGATGTTTATTTTTATACAGATTATAGATTGTTTATCTGTGCGACAATTTTTAATTTATTTACTATTATTACTGTTAATTTATTTGTGTTATATATTTTTTTTATTCAAACAAAAACGTATATTATTATCCCAATTGTTTTGTTTAATAAAAAATGACACCACAATAAAAGCTATTCTGAGGTTTGTAGATAAGGAGGATTTCTTAGAAACAGTTTATCAAAAATACACTGTTGGCAGAATATTATCCATTTATTATTTTTAAAAACTCAATATTCAACCGTATAATGAATGATACGTTTTTTATTTCAATATTTTGTAGAGGTGTATATAAATTTATAATTTTTATTTAACTTAACAGAAAAAGTACATATTATATTACAAAAGAATACAGTATTTCATATTTATGAAAGCAAAAGTCACCAATTTTACAAGAAATATGTACAATAATACTGAGTTCAAAAACAAGTAATGAATTTAAACAAAATTAGAAATCATAATTATAATATATATAATATACAAGTAGATACCATATATAACGGCTATTAATATAAAACATATAGTGATATAATAATAATAACTTACCCCAAATTAGCACACACTGCTCCAAGGAAATCGCGTGTTGTTTACGAGAATAAACACGTTGTTGTTATTTATGTTAACCCTAAAATCGCCGCTGAAAACGTGCGACCCCCTGTACTGTCGTCACTCAACTGACGTTACGTAACTTGTATCCTGACAATCCTGTACCCAACCCTCGAACGTCTATGCATTTTCTCTAACCACCAATTTTCTTTGAACTTTCCTGCCTCTCTTTACTGTACGCAAAACGATATAATTACATGAAAAGTACGTTTAATGGAGGGATCTATTTGCATTGGTTTTGTTCGAATACCTTGATCCTCGGTTCGTAAGGGATCGGAAAACTTCGGATTTTACAAAACTCCGCCTTTGCGTAGTCAAGTCTACGTCGTAGAGGTAATGACGCGACGTAGCAATTTATTATAAATAAAAGTATTTAATAATACATTAATAATATCAATTATTAATGTATTATTAAATACTTTTAATGTGTGTTTATTTTTTATTATATTTGTTATTTTAAGTTTTTAATGGTAAATTTCATTGTAGTAGGTTTATATATTTACAAAGGTTTTTTTTTTATAAATTTATGCAAGTAAATTTTAAATGTTATCAAGAATTTAATAAACGTAATTGTAACTGAATAAATTCACAAAGTTTTTTTATTGGTTGCAGTTTATAATATGCATCTAATATTAGGTTGGCTTTAAACAAATAGCGCAGTATGTACGAGTATAAATTATATATAAATACGGTGATAATTTTGCTCAACTTCCATGGAAATTATTTATTTTTTAGATTATTAGTGGAATAAACTTCTTCTCAATTGTATAATGCTGGTATTTCCTGGAGTAAAGTTTATGCACAATAATATATATGTCTACGCGTGGTGTATATTAGGCATATACGTAGGCAACGCATATATATTCATTTAGTTCCATATATATTTATTTCGTTTAATGCGAGTGCGTTATCACAAACATCATTAAACATTAATGCTTAATAGCATTAGACTTAAACGTAATACATCATATTCTTATATTGCTCTCAATTTTTCATCGTAACTAACTCAACATACATACAAGTAAGAATGAAATTTTTATGTCAGCATTAAAAGGACACGCCCATCTGATGGAACTGGGAGTGGCTGAAATAATACACGCCTACCGCCTTCTCCATTGCTTGAGGCTCTTTCAGACAATGTCACTTATTATAATGCTACCGATTTTGAAGCACCATAGTTCTTAGGAGGAAATTTAGTAAAAAATTACATCCGTATTTGGTCGTATAACCTAGCGATATGGCGATTCGCATATTGATCGCTTCAACTTTCTAGACGATTGATTAAATACTCAGTGGGGATACAATAGCATCCGGATTACAGGCTCGCTTGTTTTTTATATAACTTGCAAATTGATTTCGCAAGCAATTTAAATTCCTCTGGAATATCAACGCATAAGTGATACCAATGGTATGTTGACTTGCTGACCATCAGGTGGCTTGCTTGTTTTATTGTTCTAATTAATTAAAGAAATCTCTAATATACTATACATCATACTAGGTACAATATTAGTATTTTTTGTACCGATTGACAGTACGAATGTAAACTGATAGTGCATTTTAGTAAACTAGAAAAGAACATGTTATTTCATTGATTAACAATTTGCAAAATTTTATTTCGATGAAATTTGTAATTGCTTATTACTTACATATATTTTTTTATACCACGAAGTGTGGTAATCAAGAATATGGCCATTCTGATGGTAAATAGTTATCGTAGTCTACGGAAGCCTGAATGAGCAGGGGTTGTAAGTGGGCATTGCCTGTATGATAAGGTATTTTCTCTCAGCTATTTTACCTATATGTATATCCGTGAAAAAGGAATGGTCAAGATTTAAATTGTAATATTACAGATATAATTTGCATGTTTCTAAAAATTTCTAATATACTTATGATTATTGAGAGCGTCGTGTCTAGTTATTTACTAGATTAAACACCGATAATAAAATTAATCATTACGAATGTATGCTATACTCCTGCCATGTTGAATTGCATATACAGAGAGAAATGTGTGCAAATCAAGTATTCACAATAACACTGGTTTTTTCTTATGAATGATAATGTCAGGTGAGTTAGCCCATCATGGTAATTCATCATGAATTTATCACAATGGTTTCCAAGGGAACCACGTGGAGGTTAACTTGATATGGTACATTGCTAGCAATGAGGTAACACCGGTCGTTGATGAGTTTCTGACTACCTCACCTGGGATAACAGTCATGAAGATATAATACTAATAATACTAATATTTTCATAGAGTTTCTATGGAATTAAGTATCAGTTATTCAGAATGTATATTTTTTATTGCATCGTTGAAGGTAGAGCTTGTTTTCGTCAGAAGTTTAAGCTAGGTGACTGTACTATCATTAATCAGCCAATAATATGCAGATCCTTTTTAAAAACACCACCATTTCTTGCAGGCGAGATCAAAATATGTCCCGAAAGAATGGCAGAGATATGACAGAATTTCGAATGCGTAAAATTGTAAGCTAATTATTAGAAACAATATTATAAAAGTAAAACTATTAATGTTTATTATGACAGACAAAATAGCTATCTATGTATTTTGTTATATATTACACAAGAAATATATATTTATATGTATAATTAGAATACTGTTATTTTTTTAAATATAACAGTGTTCTAATTATATATTATAACTAGCAATCCGTCCCTGATGCGCAATGATGTATTACAAATCCGTAACTTTCTCGCCTTGTTATATACTATAACACGCATACATTATATATATTTAAACACATAAATCTTCCTCTTGAATCACTCTATCTATTGCAGAAAACTGAATTAAAATACGTTGCGTAATTAAAAGATATAAGCGAACAGACAGCGACGGCTACCTATGTAAATGTATCTACAAAACATACAACAGTATTGCAAGTTTCAAAATTAAAATAGTGTCCTTTTCTTGCTTATACTGACAATTCATTAATATTTGTATGACTGTGTATACATTAATGATCCATGTTGAGCTTTCTATTTTTTTCTTGACATAATGATGATAAAAATATGATGTTGGCCTCCCCTCCGGATATCCGGTGGATATTGTGTTATCCGCCGTCACAATAAGAAGCTCGTGATAAATTTGTACCAGGAAATGCTCGTTGATTAATACTCTTAGCGGTTTATGGAAGAACACGCACGATTCTGAAAGGTGTTTGCAAACAACACTTAGTTGTTTAAACTCATTCAAAAGTATCTTTGAATCATAATAAAATAATTATTTTTAGTAAATCCTTAGTCCTTGATGTCTCCATGATAATATTATTTCTAAATTATTAATAAAATATCGTTTCAACACAGGATATTATTGCAGAATTTTCTTGAAAAAGAAACGATGTCGGTGGTGATAAAATTAGTCTGGGAGCAACTGACACAGGAATTTCCTATAGTGTTTACTATTGTGTTAATTTATACTCGAGTAATATGAGTATAAACATACAAAATAAACAGTCTAATACAACATTTGTTCTTACATATCATTTTTTTTAGCAATGTTTAATATTTTAAAACCAAAGTGTGTCGGTGTGTTTATTGCCTTTTCGCAAATAAATGACTGAAAGGAACTTAATATTTATGATACTAAAACAGGAACATAGGCTATATTTTAGTTTAAATAAACTATAACATATAGGTAGTTTCCTATAATTTTTGTTTGTAAGGATTGATGATATTCGCTATATGTATTAAAATTTTACGTTCTAATATGAGCTCATTTTTTTATATTTTATTTTTGTAGCGCCTACTGGCCAAAGTATGTTATTTGTTTTCTGATAGAAAAACCTCTGTCGGCATGCTTCGAGTTATGCGGCGTAAATCATAGGGCGGTGTGCATAATAATATAATAAAATGGGGTTCCGATACTTTGTTTATTGTTTTGATGAGTCAGCTGAATCGACCCTCAGATAGAAGAATACAGAAAAGGGAAGGTGCCCGCATATGGCAGAAATTTGTGTGCATAAAGAAAGTTTTTGAGTTAGCGCGATGTCTTAGATGCAGATCTTGATGAAATGAGATTTCCTCGTCTTGAAAAGTAATTGCATTTCAAAAAGTTTGATACTTAAAAACTGATGGAGACAGAAAATGTGACACAAACTGTTGGAAAATTTTGAAAACTAAATAATGACTGTGAAAGTCTAATTTGAAATAAGAATATAAATGAAAAAAGACATTATCATAACTGTCATAATATTATCACGACTGTCATTCTTGATAGGGTGGTCAGAAGTATTATCGGTTATTGACGATTTGGTGCTGTAGTATATTTAAATCAATTTTGCTGGAGTATATTTAAATCCAACGTAGGCAGTAGAATCGCTCTTCTCTCGGTTTTTTGTATTGTTACTGGTATCATATCGGAGAATTTATGTCGACCAGATTTGAGCTGACAACCTTTTGGATAGTAAACCACATATTGAGTTTAACTTGGTCCCGAGAGCGCGGTTTGAATCGTCTTAAGATTGATATCAGATATTTTTATAATTTATTATTTACAACAATTTCAACAATCGGATTTAATTTTATTAACAGACCTTAATTATTTCAGTTTTTTATTTTTAAATCAAATTAATGTCATATCTCTTACTGTTATTAGGATACTTGTGAACTTTAATTAGATATTAACGATTGAAGTTAGTTTTTTCGTACCAAATGAATTATTATTTATAAGGGTCATTTTGTTTATGCAAAATATTAAAACTGAGATGTGTATGAATGTAAATAAAATTCGCTTAAAAACATTTCAAGCTTTCCTGCAATTTACCTATACTACTGCATTTAGATAGTACCTACTATTATGCACTCTTTTGTATGTGCAATTACAATACCGTGTTTTGCAATAGAATTTTCCAAATTACCAGCCATCGTAGACAGTTTACAGGCAATTGGCAATTCATCGAATCCGTTTGTTTGGCCGCTACAGCGATTAACTTGTTGAATTTTTTATATGACACATCGTCGTGGAACAACAGTGGGATGTTTTTCACGTCCTTTTTCGAAATTTCACGTGATTGTCGTGTGAATAATGCATACGTGGATGGTAGTTCGTTCGTTTTCAATTAAATCACAATAAAACGATTGAGTTCATATTCTGTTGACTGTACCACAATGGAGTTGTGTAAATAAGCAGCTTTACCAGGCCTTTGAAAATATGCCAATTGTATTAGACCATATGATTGGGATTTGAATATTGAATATAGTCCTTTGCTTTGTGTTAGGTGTATATACGGCCTCCTCACCGATTACGTTTTTAATAATAGTTGTTGTCAAAATATTGATTGACATTGTTGTAAAAGAAAATTATAAAAAGGGACAATAGAATTATTCTGCGATAACGTACATATTATTTATTTTTTAATACATACCATCTCAACACAAAAAAGAACCCCACCACAACACTTTGCTTTCTTCCGAAATACATATAATTCGTATTTCGGATGAGTGAAGCCTCCTAGCATAGGCATTATTATGCTTAAAAGGAGGCTTCAACAACTCTCTAGAATTGAGTAAAAATTATGTTACCGAAATTATTCTGATTTTTTAATTTCTACATTATCACGTTAACTATCAACTACAAGTTCCCGTATTGTGTTTAATTGGCATTTCTGTGAAGCTACGATTAAACTCTGAATATACCAGTGCTAATGTTGATAGGTTGCTTCTGGAAAAAGAAGAAAAAAATCTATGCTAAAAAATTTATTAATAATTTAAATTCGAGAAATGAAACTAATACTTAAATGTTTGTTGAATTAAAAAATTAAAGAACACGTATTTTATGCTTTTAGTAATAAATGTGCACTTGAACTAAAGTTTTTAATAATATAATGTGATTAAATCAAATTGTAATTTTAGACCAGATTTCTGAAAATTGCCATGGCAATTATATAAACAGCAATTATATAAACGTGTGCACATAATATAAACGACATTCTGTGGGTATTGAAGTTAGGACCATATAAAAGTGAGGTACTTTGTTATACCGCTGAACCTCTAAAGCTGCTAAACTTAATGTTCCCAAAATAGTTTTAAAATTCAGTTCAAAATATACGAGTTGAGCATGAGTTACTTTATTATACTGCTGAACCTCTAAAGCTGCTAAATTTAATATTCCCAAAATAGTTTAAAAATTCAGTTCAAAATATAAGAGTTGAGTATGAGTTACTTTGTTATACCGCTGAACTCTAAAGCTGCTAAATTTAGTGTTCCCATAATAGTTTTAAAATTCAGTTCAAAATATAAGAGTTGAGCATGAGTTACTTTGTTATACCGCTGAACTCTAAAGCTGCTAAATTTAATGTTCCCATAATAGTTTTAAAATTCAGTTCAAAATATAAGAGTTGAGCATGAGTTACTTTGTTATACCGCTGAACCTCTAAAGCTGCTAAATTTAATGTTCCCAAAATAGTTTAAAAATCCAGTTCAAAATATAAGAGTTGAGCATGAGTTACTTTGTTATACCGCTGAACGCTAAAGCTGCTAAATTTAGTGTTCCCATAATAGTTTTAAAATTCAGTTCAAAATATAAGAGTTGAGCATGAGTTACTTTGTTATACCGCTGAACCTCTAAAGCTGCTAAATTTAATGTTCTCAAAATAGTTTTAAAATTCAGTTCAAAATATAAGAGTTGAGCATGAGTTACTTTGTTATACCGCTGAACCTCTAAAGCTGCTAAATTTAATGTTCCCAAAATAGTTTTAAAATTCAGCTCCAAATATAAGAGTTAAGCAAAATTCACAAAAAATGTCCAACCCCGAAGCGATAGCTAATCTATAGCAATTTCTAGGGGGTAGTGATGGGCGGTCGCGAAGTGTCGACTCGATAAATGAGAGGTCATTTCTCTCGGCCTCTAACTAGTGACATTCCGACGTTTACCTCGCCGTATTTCGCCACCGCCGGCGTTTTTTACCACCGATAGTATCGGCATTTGAAGCTCGCCAGTAATGTCCGCGCGGATTATTGCAATATAAATTGTCCCCACTTCGCAGTTGCCCATTCGATTGGTTAGGGTTGCCAAAACTTAAGTGGCCCATATTTTTTTTATTATTTCACTTTTGTAACCTGTTACTTTTAAACTTAGTGTGCATATCTATATACTGAAAGGGCTACTGTATGGATTTAACATACAAGTATTTACCTATAGTAAAAAAAAAACATATTGGTGGCTTTTAACGATTATATATTTTTATAGGTTATTTTTGACGCATACATACATTTTATTTTAGATTAATAAAATAATAATTATAATTTACTATGTTACATCCTAATTTGTCGTAAGTTCGGTAAGTACTGTATACAATTACGACTTATCAAAATGATAAATTTCCATAAAAAGGACTCAAAGTAGCAAATCTTGCTACTACAAAGTAAGTGGTAATTTTTCAACTATGCGGAGAATAAATAGTAATACTTATTTGAATTGTTTAATTACGTATTATTACTGTCAACCCTAGATATTCTGCATTTGTCCAGTCACTCCCCAAAGGACCATTTAACGATATTAGGGCTTTATTTTTTATAGTTTGGGACAAAAGAGCTCAAGCGATATATTAAACGAAGTGGCTACATTACTTTTGTCATATTCACTTATGGATCGATTTCATTACAACTTAGAATGTAAAATATTTATATAGAAAATAATACTTATTTCACTTTTGTATGTTCATAGATATAACAACTGTACTAAAATAAATAACATATATGTTCGAAATTAGTATATTTGATCTTGAACCTGAAATCATACTGACGGAACGTAATTATTAGATATATTATTTATTTGCAGATCAAAATTAAAACATGATTTAGAATTATACAATTTTGTATTGAGCACATGAGTGAAATAAAGCTGTTATCTTCACTTTGTTTCTATTATTCTTCAAAATAGTGTAATGAATTACTTTATATTCAGTAAAGATACGTTACTTTTTTTATTTTAACGTCCTAAGTACATTCAGGTGATATCAAAAGTTGTAACAAAGGGCCGCGCGAAAAAATCCCATTGTTATCGAGGGTATAATTTATTAGAGACCCTGGCTCACGGGGACCTTTTTTTATATATCATCGCATTATCCCCACTTGGGGAGTTACAACTTCTTAAAGGAAATCAGGGGAAATTAATTTGAACGTTTAAACTGTCCCGAACACCGGCCGCGACTTTGTGCCTGTTATGATGAATGTTAGTTCTCCATTGTTATTAGTCTTAATGATTTTTAGAAAAAATGCCTACACGCCTTAGCTATAAATATATGTATGTTGCTTATCTCAGGCATGCTTTCATCATAGATCATTCTCTATGTTTGCCACGTTTGTGGTATAAAAAAACTTCAATACACCTCGGTTGTTATACATATGGTTGTTTCCATCCTTGACAGTTCAGTCAAATCCTCGATGGTTCAGTCTAGACAAATCTTACTGGACTTATTATATATTTTGATATGCTTTAATAATTAAATCAAAATTAGTTATATCTTGTGATTATTTAATCATTCATAAAATACATCTTCTGATGTTAATTTTGTTTGAAATACATATATTAACTATTAATATAAATAAATAAGTAGTTATAAAATTTAAATTTGAATAAATTAAACTAAAAATTTTGATAACTAAGTAAAATAGCAAATAAATATGAGTATTAGATGAAAAAACAACTTAAATTCATCATTGTAATCCAGTAATATTTTGCTTTAAAGTTAGGTTTTTCAATTTCTATACTATATCAGCCATCAATGACTATACTATTTTATGTAAACGAATGCCATTATCAGAAGCGTTGATGTTACTGACATGAATTTTGATGCAACCTGTCGTGGGATAAGTTTGGCTTTTAGGTATAATAATAAATAGATAGATAAAGTAGCATATAGGTAAAAAAATATAATATATAAAAATATTTGGTCAAATTAATTTCAACACGAGTGCCCACAGGGGTGTCCCTGTTCATCCGTTTCCGATTCAATGTGTCCCTAATATTTTTATCTCAACGCATAAATACTCAGTAATGAGAAACCCAAAATTCTCGGCCGTTATAAATTTATTCAAGCCTGGCCACCACTCGAGTGTGCATAATTTTGATACAAATATAATCTACAGATAATTTTTAAGCCCTCGTATTAATTTTAAAGGATTTTTTAAATACATTTTTAGCACTAAATTTAATTATGACGTTCTATATATAACATCTACCTACATTTATATATAAAAATCTTATTTACCAAACTTAGAAAGCCAAGATTAAAATTTATAATAATATATTATATTGCTGTATAAATAAGTTATGTGTATATAATATTACCTATGAAAAGCAACGTTTCCTAATAACTGCTATTTCACAAAATTGAGTTTGACTTTTTAATAATGAAGAATTCGTTCACAAATGAATTCATGACACTAAAATGACATGCTGCTTCATACTTACCATGGCATACGAAATTGGTTTTTGAACAATTAAAATGGTATAAAAACGTGGCATTTATGTACACAGTCAAATATAGTTTTGAACTAGATGATAGCCTAGAAAAATTAAATACAAATAGAATAACTAATTTTAATGCATTATATTTATTATTTTATGTCTACTTAGCACTAATAGAAAAAGCTGTAGTCAAATTTCTTTGCAATAATATTATTACTTGAACATTTTAAATCTTAGGTATTTATCACTGTAAATCTTTTACATCTGATAGCACACTGCAGTAATCTCACCCAGGAAATTGCACCTTTTTCTTACAATTTCCTATTGCGTGGATAGGGGAAATGAAAGTGGTCACTACAACATGAGATGGGCCTTTTTGTATTTAAAATTGTATTATGTAAGTTCGTAAACGTTCTTAATAAAAAAAATATTTGATACGCCCCCTGACTTCCGATGATCGCGGGTTCGATTCCTCGCACAGTACAAGCATATAATATAATGTTCATGATTATGATTGATTGTGCTGGTATAGGTGTTTTCTATGTATATCATGCATGTATTTATAAATACATACATATATATATCAAAGTATTTATATCAATTGTGTAGTACGAATAACACAAGCTCTGCTTAGCTTCGTAGTAGATGGCGCTGAGAGGCCTTGGTAAAAAAAATAGACTACAAGATTTTTACTGTACATTACTAGCTGTCCCGGCAAACGTTGTTTTGCCTTAAAATAAAAAAAAAATTAGGGGTGGACTACCCCTAACATTTAGGGGGATGAAAAATAGATATTGGCTGATTCTCAGACCTACTCAATGCGCTCACAAAATTTTATGAGAATCGGTCAAGCCCTTTCGGAGGAGTATGGGAACGAAAACTGTGACACGAGAATTTTATATATAAGATTATATTTTTTAATAAAAATAAAGTTTTTAAAAGCAAACAATTCGTAAGTCTATACCTATAAATTTTAGGGCTGCATGTTAATCGGAATTATAAGATTACTAATTATTTGCATTATGCTTGAAACGATTTCCAATAGACAGGTCGTATAAATGTATTATCTTTACAGACATAATATATCAAATAAAAATATATCTAAATTAAGCGAAATAACATGTATTATATATATATATATAAATATTCCTTTTGAATCACTCTATCTATTAAAAAAAAACGGCTTCCAAATCCGTTGTGTAGTTTTAAAGATTTAAGCATACAGAGTGACAAACAGCGATAGCGACTTTGTTTTATACTATGTAATGATGACTAGCTACTCGCCCCGCTTCGCACGGGTGTACATATATTATATATATAAACCTACCTCTTGAATCATTCTATATATTAAAAATAATCGCTTCAAAATAGTTTTAAAAATTTAAGCATACATAGGGGTAGACAGCGACGTTTTTTCCTTATGTGGGTTATTACGTTAGGTAATACGTAATAGGTTACTACGGGAATCTAGAAAATTTTATATCGAATACTATTTACTCTTTTTAAGAATGTTGCTTCCTGAAAAAGGAATCTTTCGTACAAATAAGTCTTAGAAGTTTTCTGTGGTGCAAAAGAAAGGCTCTTAGGTGGGTGCGTACTAATGGACGTGGGCTGATAGCGGCTGAGGACTCCTGATTTATAACTGCTTGGTTACTCGCCGTGAATAATATTACAGAAATTTATGGACTTTGAACATTTCTGTTGAAATATACGTGTGGCTGATCGTTTCTATGATATTTTTATATAAATGTAGTATTTTATATGAATATAATAATATTAATGAATTTATAATAAATAGGTCCGGTTTAAATATTTTCCATAAGTAGACTAATATTTCACTCCAGTTAATGACGCGCCATATAAAATAAAGCGATTAGACATCATTAATAATATAATAATCTTAGGAATAAAATTGCGGATAGAAAACCAATTGTTTTTGAAGCACTATTCAATGGACTATTGTAAAATGGCCTCGGTGGTGTAGCGGTTAAGCACACGGCTTAACTTCCGACAGTCGCGGGCTCGATTCTCGTACGTACATAAAAAACATTTATGTTTATATCAATTTGGGTGCTATGTATGTATTTACAAAAAAAAAATATATTTAAGCATTTATATCAGCTATGTAGTACCCATAATAAAAGTTCTGCTTGGCTTATAACTAGATGGTGTTCTGTGAGTTGTTCCTATGCTACGCAAGATCCCTCCAGTTTAGGAAAACTCACATTTTTAGGAGAATTCAAAAACATGAGAAATTCATCAAAATAAATGTGAGGTTACACAAAAAATACATAGGGTTCAGAACCTCCTCCTTTTTTTTAAGTCGGGTGAAAAGTGGGCAATTAATAAAGCAGGAAGCGGACAAACAGACGGCAAAGAACGAACGAAAGTAATAATAGAAGCCAGTTTTCGAAATCGGAAGCCGTCCTTCGGTTTCGCAGATAGTGCTAACTAGGAAATGTAAAATGAATGTGCGTCCAGTGAGCTGTACGTGACAATGACAGCTTAGCCCACGCTCAAGAACGTTTTGTCCGTTTTGCACTGCCGAAACGCACGGCCGCTTTCTGACGACGTTATTTTTTAATCAAATATATCCGCTAGCGGGTGACGGATAGGGTCACAGCGGCAACGAAACCAAAAGGAAAAAGTGACAGTCTTTTAAGCAAATATAGGCGAGACGAAGTTGATTGGTTTTGTTAGCGAACTGTTGATTGGTATGGACGTAAACAATAGGTCCAGTGTTGATGTGAAACGACAATTGAGAACGTTTCAGTGTGAACAACCCTTTGTACGTCGTTTGTTTTCGACGTAGCATTGAATTTGAAAGATTTTTTTATATAATGGAATATATACTCGTTGATTACAAGATTTTTAATCAAACGTGAGGTTACTGATAATAGGTGTTAGGTAATAAGATTTTGTAACTGAATAGCCTTTGTATATACTTCCCTAGCCCTTGTATATACTAATAGCCCTTATATATACGCAGTGCCAGTGACTGTCACTAACATTCGGAGTTAAAAAGAACGTATAAGGGGTTGATTAGAATAGAGTTCATGATGGGGATTTTGTAATGTATACATGCATATATTATGCCTGGAAAGTATGTGCCTGTTTGTTATCTTTTCAGGATTAAACGGTTAACTGATCTTAATCACATATGAAGGAAGATATACTATTATGAAGATGGAAACAGGATCTATTTATCTTAAAAAATAATCTAGAAGGGATGAAATAGGGGATGAAAGTTTCAGTAGGCAAAGTCGCAGGTAGTTTATTAGATGTCAGTCGTAATGAAAATAAAATTTTATGTGTTATATGTTTGAAGAAGTAATTAAGCAGTTGCAGTGACTTAGATATTAATTAATTATAACTTAGATATGTAGATAATGCAAAACGTGTTTTTAAAAAGTAGTTTGAAATTTTTACGGATTCCTTAAAATTATCATAGAATCTGTATTACATACTTAAAGGTATACCTATTTTTTTTGTTCTAGGTTATTTACATACGGTAATTTGATAAGTTACAAGTAATCTATAAATTAATAAATATATTTACAACCTTTGAACTCGAATAAAGTGGCTCACAACTCCACAAAATGCATTTGCACATGAAAGTGAGTTTACACTTTGATATTTTTAATTTTTTTAAGGAATGCAATTATTGTGTTAAAGAAAAATCCCTTTATAATAACGCTTAATGTATTAATTTAGTTCAGCGTATCTCCCGGCTGGCAAAACAAATAAATAACGTAAGCGGGTAGTAATTGGTAAGGTATTGTAAGAGTTAGACAATTAAAAGGAACCCCCACTAAATTTATGTGTTTACCGCTCAATGAACAGGGTGCAGGGTAGTATGTCAATGTATTAGTAATTGCTGACAATACATTTGTTGTTTTCCTTGTTATTGGTATTTATCCATAGGTTTATAGTGTACATACGTTGTGTCTATATTGGGCGTGATAGTGATTATTATATCACGTAATTTGTGAAATATAAAATAATTAGATTTTTAAATAAACTTATCTATAATAAGATAAGTTGTTTCATTAGTGTCATCATCATCACCATCACCAGGGCCGGATTGACCAATAGGTAAAGTAGGTCGAAACGGGACCTGCGTTACCACAAGAATAATATGCATTGAAAGTCTTTCATGGAGTGAAATTTATTGAAAATTTTTGAAGTAAATATATACATATAAAATATCCCCTGCTTATCTTATTACAATTTAATATCAATAATATTTGATTACCGATATTCTCATCTTAAAATGTTTTTCCTAATACTACAATATTACCTTTAATTTCATAAATTAAGTTATTATTCTTTAGTAACTGACAGGATAAAACTGTGAGTCTTGAACAGAAAACTCCCTGTTTGGTAAGTATCTACTTAAAAAAATACATTTTGAATAGTATCTGTCCAGTTTGCATCTTGTAAGAGATACTTATTTTAATAATTAACATAGAATATATCTTCAAACGCTGTTGCAGTATGAGTACCTACCGTAAAGTTTCATCAAAATCCGTTATAGTAGTTTTTGCGTGAAAGAGTAACAAACATCCATACTCACAAACTTTCGCGTTTATAATATTATTAAGATAACAATCATGACTAAAAAATACTTTTTAATTTATGATATATAACTAAAAACAAATCCAATTTTGAATTCTTCAAACTGTATATATATCATTGCTCAAAATAGAATAAAATGGAGAGGATTGAAGAAGGCCCACACTAAAAAATTGGTCGAACAAAATATGAATATAATGTCTGATAATCGCAAACAAAGTCGCGGTGAATAAGTAGTAAAAAAATAATAATAATATGAAACAATCATATTACGATTATACTGTAATCTTTACTTTAATTTTGTAATGAATTCCCACAAGAGGGGTTCAGTAAAACGCGAAACTTTTCGCTCACCGCCCGTTTTACGATAATGATCACAATAAAATATGGAAGTTTGTTTCACTAAACGTTTTATTGTAAACACGGCGCCGGTTACGAGTTTCTTAAAAGATAGGGGAAAATAAAGGCAAAGATTATGTTACTCCATCTTTTTAGATATGTGATCTATATGTACATCCTAGTTCTTATAATATAAATCTAATAACACAAATTTAGTGTGGAAGCCTTACCATCGCTACTAGAAGTGTTACGAACTTTTTTCTATTGGTGATCAAATTCCGATCGTTATTGGTATTGATATAACCGAATTTGATAGCCAATAAAGAAGATTTCCACACTATTTATATAGGTTTCCACACTAAATATTTTAGTTTCAATCCATTGGTCAATTCTATTAAGTAATGTAATAGAGTTCAGCGAAATAATTTTTCGATAAAATATATACTTTTCATTAGGTTTATCAGCTTGTTTAATGCTTCAATTACATAAAAAAGGTAAAAAAAGGTAAACAAAGTGAATAATTTAAATATTTACATTTTTATACCGCATTAATATTATATGATTGTATTTATTAATTTTAGATATAATATAACAAAGATATTGTTATAATTATTAATAAAAAGCCGCGGCAATTACAAAGATATAGCCGACGATTACGCGCATTGCACGCTGCGAGCGGCGAAAATTTCGTTATCGCCCAAACAAAACTGCGGCGGTTTTCTTAAACTGCAATAGAGAAAGTTTAGATATCCAAGTATCCGAGTTTTATCTGAGTCACCCTCGAGGATCAATTAAAAGTCGGACGGTAATGTCGCATTTGACAATTACTATGGTAAGAAAGTAAAATTTCTTGGGAGTAAAATTTTGCCAGAGCCCAGAGGTTTTGAAATAGCTTTTCTGCTTTTGGTAATTTTGTTTACATTCTGTAAAATACAATATAACATATATTCAAATTATGTTAATATAACCTAGACCTAAATCTTTTATTGTAAATCTCTCTAGTAGTAGCATTACAACAAATTATGATGGGGATTGTATATATTACAAAGTATTATGATCAATTAATTGCTATAAAACACTCCTGTTAGTTGCTACTTCTGTATGTTTTTGACAATATACTGTCCTTATGTCTAACATAAAAAATATTTATTAACTACAATAGAAAATAATAATATTAAAATAATTATCAGGACCAGTCACACAGTTAAAATTGTTTAGTTACCTAAATAAATCGTAGACGTAAACAGCACGGATATCCCGAAATTAATTATTATGGCCGTGGTGATCTTGTTTTACCATAAATGATGCCTTAAGTGATATGTAAAATGCCCTACAATTTCACTGTACTAGTTCACCATTTACACTAGAACACATCTTATCAAGCGGCATTAATAAAAGAAACAGAGATGTTTTCGTAGATGCCTTTTTAAGAAATCTATTTTGAAAACTTCTATAAAATTTATTTACCTAATGCAAAACTATTTTGATGGATTTGTATGTCCGTTGATTAAAGGTGAGTGCTCTTTCTATATAATGTATTATTACACCATACATATTTGGTGGAGGAATATTGCAATTGTTGTTTATTATCATTTTGCACACTTGATGTCTTTACTAGTAACGCTCACATTTTAGAAAAATGTAAATATATAACTTTTACAAAAAGAAACAAAACAATATCACCGTTCTACGTTCAAGGTTCCATTGTCAAACTGAGTATTTTTAAAATATAATTATAATATAAAACTTAATATAATATTTTAAATAAAACATTAAAATATTATTTTTGATAGCAAACAAAACAAAAGAGCGATAATCTTATGAATGTTCATTTTGTAAGTATTTTGGTTTGTAAAGTCAACATTTATTACCACGGAACGAGCGGTAAAACACTAAATGTCCCCTTTGAGATTGAATTGATGGCACTTATAATGACACTTTTAATTATTTTAATCGCTCTTTGCAAACAATAGTCGTTAATTCATTAAAAAAAGTACTCATTATTACCGGATTATCTATCTTTTTATTGATAACAAAGAGCGAAGAATAGGTATAACCTAATACTACGGTATCGGGTTATATTCCGTTTATTATAATTACCTATTTTTCTCGATTTCCGTAGTTTTCGAAATGATATAAAGTAAGTCTGAGAACATTCGCCTTTTTGCAATTTTTGTCAAATCCTTGTTTGTTTTATATGCATTATTTATATGCAATATTTGCCCAAGATTAAAACTTACTTATTAAGATGAAATGAAATAAAATAAATGAATGAAGTTTTTGCTATTAATATGACTTTATATTAGAGTATAGAAATGTAAATTTTGTTTGCATGGAAAATAACCGCGGTACATGTACGTCTTGGCATAAGGCCAGACAATGACAAAACTTTACACCTTGCCATCTCATTTTGTCTGTTGTATTAGAGAAATGGGGACATTGGGTACTTTCCTAAAATGTTTTGCGTTTTGTATTTTTTTCTTTTGCTTCTGTGTCAGGGGTTGTATTAAGTACATATATAATAAAATCGTATTGAATTTTTATGAAAGTTGATTAACAAATGGTACAATAATGTGTACAGTTTAAAGTAATATGTGTATGTAGTATAGTAAAAGAATGATATAAATATCAAATTTTATGTCTCAAGAGACTATTAAACATGAAACTACAGTCGTGAAATAGAAATAGCATTTCTATTCCATATATATCATTATTCAAATAAACTTATTCTAAACCCTTGAATAGTCATATTTTTTTATTCTACCGTGAATTCATTTCTTTACTCTTAATTTAATGGCTTTAAACCACAGAAGTTTGTTTGAAAAGCATCTACGAGTACATAATGTAAATAGTTAGTAGTTAGTCTTTGTTAAAACACTAACCATTTCGGTTAGTATTTTAACAAAGATTAACGTCTATTAGTTCCCAGAAAGACTATGAAATAAAATTATCAGGTACAAGTTTTTTAAACTGGAAAATTTTATATTTATTTAAATATTATTACAGTGCCTAGTTTCTGTGGTAATAATGGACGCAAAGACGCAATCAGAATTAACTGAGAATAGGTAAATTAAATACTGCGTTATCTGTGTTTAAGTTTTGTTTCTATTCAGTACTTAAAATATAGTCTTTAAAGACATCAAATATGACAAAAGAAAATGACAAGAATATTGCTAATTCTACTGGCATCAAATCCCACGTCTGGTTTCCAATAGCAGTCGCGTCGGATCCCCGAGGAGCGATTAAACATGTAAAAGTAAGGATAACAAAGTAGCTAGGAGTGTTCGGAAAAAGCTAAGCCCATTTAGCACGTACAGAGGAATTGCCGTAACACGTTTGCAGAAACTTAACGATCCGGCGAAGAAATAGATGTCGATTGGAGTTAGATACCATTGACTTTGTATTCTGTCACTAGTCCTATAATCATAAGTATGTATATTCGATAAATTAAAAACGTTTTTTTAAGAGTTGAAATGAAATATTGCCTGCTATGTCCCCAAACTAAATTAATAATGGAACATTAACTCAGTAAGTAACAGAGAAAATTAGTCGATATTAGAGTGGTCTGGAAATATCCATGAATCTTGAATGTTCTTGCGAAACCTTAAGTTGGATTTATCTTTGTTTTCTTTGCCTTGCAGAGAACTTTCAATCCCTCATTGTTTACTCAACAGCTTTACGGCGAATTCTTATTCCACTCATGTGGTTAACATGCCCAATTCACGGCTGTAGGTGAAGGGGGGAGTTTTAAAAAAATATTATAATTCCTTTTTTATTGCGTCGCAAAAAATTTTACGACACCTCAAGCGCTAATTCGTCGTCTGATGAACAGAACAAGAGCGTGCCCGCGCAAGCGAAAATCAAAATGTATTTATTCTCGCGCCGTATAAAAAGTCAATATGAGTGGCAATAAAAAGCGGATACTGGGAGAAATAATAAAAGATAACCTCTTGGAGTGAATGGAATGAGAAAAGCTCTTGTAAAGAATGTTTGCGTAGTGGATAAGAAGCGATCGTGGGGACACTTCCCCCAGGCTTTGGACGGTGAAAAATTAAAACTGCTCTCACAATGTGTCAGTCTTGTATTCAGTCAGTGCGTGCATTTCTAGGACTTGTCTGTCTGTATGATAATTCTAGCTGTTATTCGCAACTTTCATATAAAATATCTTATAAACATCCTCAAATATAATATATTTCCAATAAAATAACTAATTATGATCTATTCAGACTTTTAGTCTTGGAAAGGTGGCAAATAGCCAGAAATACTTTCGGATTCATAATACATATATAATAAGGATGATAATATACGTGTAATAAAAGGAGTATGTAAAAAATAGAAATTAAACAAATAAACAAACTTAACGAAACTAAAAGAAAAAGTATCTACTTGCTGTTTTACTCTGCAATTTTTTATAATTAGAAGACGAATAACGTAGACAATATACCTACATTGTATCTTAAATCGCGACATGTGTGCCTTATTAACCAGGCACTTAAACAGGGGTTGGTTTCTAATTCCGAGTTGCTCGCGACATTAAGTCGTTACGGACCCCGAGCCAGCTCGTCAGCACCGCTATTTTGTCCCACTGACAGCGATCAGCGTTTCTAATAATAACAGATATATTTTGATTCGAAAACACTACTAGTATGTATTGGTAGCGTATTCGAAACAAAATATAATAATAGGATATTTGATATCACCGAAGACCGAAGAGCTGGCAGCTATCTCGGACAAAGAATTAATCTAGCAATTCAAAGGGGGAAAGCTGCCAGTATCTTGGGAACCTTGCCTAAAGGACTCCTTTTAATAATATATTTTAGTTATATTTATAATTTAGTATATTTTTTAAGGTTTCTAATTTTAGTTTCTTTGCTGTATAATTAAGTTATGTATATAATAAAGTATTATACTTTACTTCCTTTAAAAAAAATATGATATATTATAGGAGGATATAATATATTTTTAATCAATAAATTCAGATGCAGGAAAGATGTTACGTAATATATACATTTTGTACCATTGAATTAAAGATCTTCCTTAGGCGTCTCTTGAAAAGAAGAAATGCTTAATTTTTTTACAAGTGTTACCACCCACTATTGTTATAAAAGCTTTCCGTACTGTTTTTATTATAGTAAATTTACAGTTTTTATAGTAAAGAAAGTTGATATCTGCTTATAAAGTCTTTTAATTTTAAGTATTGAGTTTTTTCTATTACATATTACTTTGTCCTGTGGCGATGCGCGCATTACATGTAGCTCTCCGTTATGAAATAGAATATTAGTTTATTTTTTTTATAAAAAAGACACATACGAAGGATCCGCGCTTCGCTTATCACTTATGACCGCAGCGGTCCTACAGCTTTACAATTCGCCGTGTCGTAACTTCATTTCTGTAAGTCTCCATGAGTAGATTACAAGTAATTAATTTATAAGAATATGGGTACAGGCAACGCCTTCAGAATTAAAGGCTTTAGGGGACGATGATACTGTATTGTTATTTAATGTTACCTGTCTGACAGTATTAAGTGGTCCAAGCTGGTAGGTGCCTAAGTTGGGTGGTTTAGATATTAATGGCTAGCACTTTTATTATTAGGTGGTTAACGGAAAACTTTTGAATGAACTGTTGAAAAATATGCTGTTTAGTGATTCATCATATCATATACCCTATATATGTATGTAGTTAGTTAGGAAGGGTATTTAGATATATTAATTTAAAAAATATAAAAAATTGAAACGACCGAATTTTTTGCAGGTTCTTGAAGAATCGGCTAGTTATTAGTAAGTAGCGAGCCGATCTATAATTTAGGAATGAACTGATAAAATTTTACGTGCATTTGTGCCCGAAGCATCCTATATGATTTAATTAGTTTTACCGACTTATACTTGTAGTAATATAATTATATATGTATATAACACATTGTTGAGTCATATTACATGTACATATGTTACCCGATATTACAGTTTCTCTAACTTACCATAGAGAATATTTAAATATAAAGTGATATAGTATGATTATTAACTCTTTCTGATGTTGATAAAATAGATGATAATAAGAAATGACCCAAAATGGCTAGTCACTAATGTGATTACGATTTGATCACTGAACATGTAATAAATCTTTAAAAATTATACAATATTGGTTTTTAGACTACAGAAATACTATAGTTATATTACTAGTTGTATCTTTTAATTTGTTCATCCAGAAAATATAATTGTCTAATATTATAAACGTTAGCAATATCTTCGGCTGTACTTTAAGACATTGAAGGGTTAGTTACCGCAGTAAAACCACGATCCCTGTAGACTAGGGGCGCCAATGTGAATACAAGCTGTTACTTTTAATGTGTTATTCGGTTTGGAATTAATGATTTTATTTCAGACAATTACCAGTGATTGCGGGAAGAGATTCTGCGGATGCGGAATTTAATCAAAATTGTTTATAACTCTTTAAAATTTTATGCAAAACAGTCGTATTAATAGTAAAAATGATGTTATCGAGATTATTTAAAACGCTGTATTTAAATACTTATAAATAAGACATATATTGTGTTATACATACATTTAATAATTTATTTTTATTCTAAAACTGATTATTTATTGAATTACAAACTACTTATTTTTGTCTACCTTTTAATTACATATATTAGTAACTATTGGTTATTTATTTATTTAACTACTGTTTTTCTTTAAGAAAAGAATTATATTGTATTCTGGCTTTATAAATCATAACACCGTATTTTTATCATCAACGATGTCTGTGTCTCAAAACACGCTCGACTCAGCTCCATATTTATATAAATGTATCTTTTGTTTTTCTTGTCTGTCACAAAGTTCTCGTATCAATATCTACGTTTGCATAACTACTTATGCTACCGTATGGGACAAACACATCGATACTTGAAGCATACGATGTTTACTTCTCGTACCTTCTAGTCTTTTCTTGTTTTGTTTCCTTTCATTCGATAGAAGTATAATAATGTTTTACTTTCAATTTTCGCATAACTACGATATATTTACATACATATGTACGATAATAGTAGAAAAAACTCTGATAAGTTCTCATTAAGAATTTTAAATGACTAATATATGCAAAATGAATATTTAAATAAGATAATATATTGGGCAAAACTTTCATCATGTATGGAAAGCAATATATTTTGCAAACTCAGAATCAATATTATTAGATGTCCGAAGACGGACGATAATATCCGCGAAAAAAGGACCGAAGGCAAAATAAAACGCACTTGTGCGCATAATATACGTTTTATTAATAAAAAAGCTTGCGAGAATCGCCCATAAATAGTCTTAACGACCACTAGTGAGCGGACGATTTTTTCGATACACGCACAAGCATTTGTTTGACAAATCCCCGGGGATATGTGACACTATCCCCTATATTATCTGGCACGAAATAGAGGGATGAGGGGTCATTCCAGAGGTGATGACGACCGTATCGCGCGACTAAAGACTCCTACTAAATCATGTCCACCTGGTATTCTATTTGACTAGGGTTTTCTTTTTGAAACAAATTGTATGGATTCACGTTATTTATAGGGAGGTACGACTGTGACATGACTTTATCTTGAACAATTCGCTATGTTTGTTGCTCAAAATTTGCACCATCTTCGTAGCAGTAATAATGTTAAATTATTCTAATATATCTGCTTAAGTCACATTAAAAATATGATGTATTCTGATAATACGCCACAATTACATGGTACAAAATATCTAATGACCACTGAATTGGCAAACGTTATGTTGGATAAATTCTGGAATGTCTTTCTTAGTAACGATTCTTTTTATTATGACCAACAATGAACAACTAAGGAGCGCTCTACAACAATAGAGCTATCAGTATGCAAAGCCAGTCTTGTGTATTAAGCCGATTTGGAGAAGGAAGCGTTAAAAGAAAATTTATTGCATTGAAAAGTCGTACGTAATTAATAAGACATTTGAAGTTGCGTGAAAATGTAATTTAGATTGTTTTCCGTGAGCGAGGGTCGAGGCGTTTCCTGTCTACCAAATCGAGGCATCCTCACAAAGGCGGCTTATTTATATATGGCGGCTTTATATTAGCGTCTTTAGCGTGCTGGGGGAGAATAAAAAAAGAATCAGCATCAATGTCTCAGAGCGTCTTCCGCCAGTATCGGTCTACACCCCGCCGCAAAATGGCGTCCACACTCGAATAAATTATCCCACCCCCGAATCGAATTGTTCGATTCTTTTGAAACGATTCCCGTTTTAAAGTTCGCCTTTATTAGTGTAAGCCAGCCGATTATCTTAAGCCGCCATTACATATTCAAATTGGAGTCATTTCGCTTTGTAGAAATTGACGCGAAATAAAATGAAGCCTTTGAAAGCGTTCGTTGCTTTAGAATGATCGTAATGAGATTTTTCAAACACATTAAGGTCATTTCGAGAATGTTTAAAACAGATTTTAGTATAAATTAAAACGAGGCGCTCTATCAAGAGATTATTTTTATTTATCTGAAAAGGCACCTCATAACCCATCTGTTAGAAAGTAGTAACGTAAACTATGTAAACGAACTATTCATACGTTACCAATCCGGAGAATTGAGGCATTATTCTACACATTATATAAACGAAATATTCGCTATGTCGGTATTATTTAAGAGCTCCCCATATTTATACTAAAGTGTATTGCCTCTGTACCTCGAAATTTCACTGATCCATCAAACAGAAAGGACACATTGTAAAGAAACTTGCTTGCAGTTAAGTTGGTTCCAGGAATGGGTATATAATCCAAATAGATATTCAGACCCATCCAGACACTTTCCATAAAGTCTTTTGATAGTATTTTACATTTAATACACGAAAAACCTGTCTACTCTAGACCTTAATTCCGATTAAACAGTATTCAATTTTTATACTCTTAAATATAACAAAATCAACAATGCCTTATTAACATTTATTGTAATCAATGAAAGAACTAACTGTCATTATTATGAATTTATTACATTTCAGAACTAAACTGAATCCGATTAAAATCGATATTATGACTCCAGAGTCGACTTGAAGTTGGATATGGCGTTATTCTATTAGCACAATTAGATTTATCGTCCTTTTGTAGATTTAGTCTATGGGGCATAGATAACATACGGGTGGGTACAGAATATCTTCGTGCGTGAGCAAATTAAATGATGCTTGGTCGGGAACAGTTTCCAGTCCAGTTACTTTGTGTGGCGTCCGAAAAACATAATTTTTGAGCGAGTAACCAAAGATTAACATTTAGATACCACAACTGACTCTTTGTTCGAAACGGATGGTGTTTCTTCTGCCATCCAATTTTGATATTAAATGCGGAAGAATTCAAAATTATTTTTTAGCCGACTCTAAATAAAAACAGGTCGATATTAAATTGCCTTTTCGCTTATTATATTAATTATAATTAAAGTGATATTTTATTAAACAGTAAAATATATTATATTCTTTATTCGATAGTACAAAAAGTTTACTTACATTAATATACTTAAATCTTAAGGGTCTTAACACATACGTAGTAAGTCAGTTTTAAATAAAATATTTATAAATGTTCCGAAATTATGTAAACACCAAAAATTTGAGTCAGCGAAATATTTGATACATTATAATATATATTCATTCAGTTATATATATTTAATAATATCCCTCCATCAAAAGAAAGCAGCTCAAGTTGATATTTTGAATAATAAAAGGCGAGCGAGACCCGGCGAATTATTACAGTAACACAAACATAAGTCAATAGCCTGCCGGGTGGTCAATATTGGATTAGCAGCCAAAAGGAGCCAAAAAGCAACGTATACAAAAACCTTTTACAGCGGTTAGAGTTCCGGAAAAATATTTATAAAACGCTAGACAAGCATAGAGGCGGCTTTGATTATTCTTTACTTGGTTTGCAAAATAATAAAACTCAGTCGTAAGTCGATGTCCTTGTAATTTATGCATCAAATTATACATATATGACACGATTATCTTCTACTAATGTATGCCCAAAACAACAAACGCCAATTATATACCAATCAGCAACTAATTTACACAATTGATTAGAATGATATGCGAGAGTAGTAGCCTTATGTTGATTTCTTAGTGATCAGATAGAATAAATTTATTAGGTGTAATATAATATAAGCATCGATTTTTATTGTGGTTTATTAAGTATTATGTAGTATGAATTTGTTCTTGTTGATAAGAAAAACAAATGCAGATTACTGTATGCGTTATACTTACATAGATAACAGAGAGCGAACTACGCAAGTTCAACTACCAAAATTCCAATTAGAGTTTGTGTGCAGCTGGTCATAAACTTTAATTGGAATTATGCAGGACAAAGAATCCAAAAACTATGTAAACTAAGAAATAAAGTTTTTTAACTATTTTTTTAAATTGGGATGTAAGATATATTGTTACCCTCAGTTACACGGATATTGTCGTCGTCTATGTGTATACATATATTTACTGTTATAGAATTTTTATAAGTCTCACTCCACACATTACAACTTAACACGTTTCGAGCGGGCAATAGTGCGGAAGGGTACGGGCGAACCATTGTTTATACAAAGTATGGAATAATATAATCAGAAGTGAAGAAATAGGAATCCGTCGAAAAATCAACAGAGCCCGAATTTGCTTAGGCCAGCGGAATAAGTGCCAGATACCCAGACTGGGGTCCGTAACACCCCATTGTCTGACTCCCATATGAGATTAAAACAAGAAGGTATATCGTCTGCTCGGAGATTTAAATTGTTTCAGTATCTACTCTTCACTACATTCAGTAGAAACAAAAAAAAATATTTTAAAAAAGAACTTTAAAAAAGAGGTCCGTTTCTATAATAGGTTGAATCTTTCAATATTATAGGTTGTCATTATATATACATTATAGGTTATGTAAATGTATACAAATTAAAAAAGAAGCATTTTCAAGTAAATATGTTGTGATTAACAGGGAAATTATAATATTTTCCTTGTTCCTACTCATAATGTCCAATCGCGCATTCATTCCAAAAGAAAAGCAAATGTCGTCTACTAATCAAAGAAATAAGACGAAAAAAAATCATAAAGTCAATTTACCTTTTCTCATTTCATCTGCGACCATCTGTCGCGGACTTATTAAGACGCACCTGTCAATCTTCTAGAGTTTTTATTTCTGGATCCCTTCTCAACTCGAGGCTTCGAGTGTTTGGTATTGAACCGTCATTGGACATTTTATTTTAGCATATTTATTTAGGACTGCCGTCGAATCGGTATTGTACTAATATAAATATATTCGTAGATAAACTGATGAAAATATTGAATTTTTATAAGTAATTAATAAATCAAAGCCATAGAGAAACTTAAATAACTGAAATATGAAAATCGGCAAAGAATCGTCGAAACATATCACGTCACATATTAGCTTTATAAAAATGAGAATATCCTACATTTTGAACAGGTTTCAAGATGAGTATATTAGAGAGGTTATTTCCAAAATTATTACTTTGATAATGTTATTATAGTAATGAAAAAATAGACCATGCAATATATTGTAACAGAATGCTTAAAGGTATATACGTATAGATATACAAATAGTAATTTTGAAATATAAATATGTATAAAATTATAGTTACCTGTGATAGGTAGATAGTAAAATCATTAAAAAATATATTTATCAGAGCTGACACAACACAGCTACTATGTGTAGTAAATCTTACGCAGAAAAAAACAACATAAATTAACATGTATTGTGAAATGTTACATCGGAACATCAAGTTGCACTCTATAAACGAATAAGTAATTGTAGACCAATCCTAAATAAACAGGATAGCGGATCCCCTCCCCGCTGGGGTGTCCACACTTCGATTTTCGATTTCGCCCACTACATTAATTCTGGTGTTCATTAAAAATGCCATCAAGTCGTCCGTTAACGAAGTGGTGCGCAATTAAAGTCGCCGCTGACGTCACACCCTCGGCCTTCTCAAGTGATCCTCAAAGATCTCTTTGACGAGGACACCTTGAGATGGAATTGAAAAATTGATTTGTGATCGACGTAGTTACATTATGTAAGTATATATAATTATATCAACTGTGAATTTAATTATGAAGATTCTTTATTGAAATTATAAATTACAAGTTAATACCATAGTACATAATTCATACAGTATCATTATTAGACAGTAAAATTTGAGGATACGAGACATGACATTTTAGTCTTCTGAAATAGCAATGCATAAGTGATATAGTTCATATATATGGGCGGAAGTTACAGTTTACCAGTCTGTGGGCGTCAAATTGTTTGCCATTCCAATTATATAAACCAAATAAAGAATAAAAATAAGTAATGACTTTAAGGTATACCATAACACCTATGTTTTTCATAATCAATCCATAAAAACGATGGTCGCAAAAAGTGTATCATCGACGTGCAAGAGAAATAGTCAAATACATCATATAAAAAATTATGTATACACAAATTGAGAACCTTATTTTATTTATTTCAATTTGTACCTTATAAATAATTTGCCAATTCAATAAAATAAAAATCTTTACAAAAAATTCAGATTACTTTTACAAAATTTCTAATTTAATAATATGACACATTGAACACAACAAAGTAACGTTTTCATTATTATTTATATTAATTATTCACAATTTAACCAAGGAGAACTGTTTTTAAAATTAAATAAAAAATTATTTAATACGATTTGTTTTAGAACAAATGATTATTGTTTCGATACCAAAGTAATCTGTGTTTCATTAATGTGTCAAAATCTTTTACAGCCACCCGCATAAGGACATTAGAGAGACGAGATAAAACAGACTCCCATTAGCGGCTTCTCGAAAAAAGTCGATACTATCGTTGTTGAGGTGGCAATCTAATTTTTTTTAAGTCGCAGTCAATCACAAGAGAAATGAGCCCAGAAGCGGTCCTCAAAGGGACTAATGTTGATTGGCTTTCCGCGCAATTGTGATCTAACAATTTTGGACTCTATCCCTTGAGGTTTAAATTTATTTCGCTTTTATAGTTTTCTACCGTCGCAGAACTAACCGGAACATTGACAGCAGGATAGATATCAGTGACGAAGATTTATGTAGGCATCAACGTGTGATTGCGAAAGGGGAACAGAATAAGATTAGCACAAATCAAGCGGACAGTGAAATAAAATAATAATAATATTTCATTATAGATACTTATCATGTAGAACAGAATAG
The DNA here is from genome assembly GCF_030625045.1 of Achroia grisella. Taxonomy (NCBI): domain Eukaryota; kingdom Metazoa; phylum Arthropoda; class Insecta; order Lepidoptera; family Pyralidae; genus Achroia; species Achroia grisella. The sequence continues at coordinate 5,172,142 of NW_026712979.1, read as the reverse complement.
CAAATATTTTATTGCCATAACAAAAATAAAAAAAACACAATCGTAATATCCTGTTTATAAAAAGGGGGGCATTGTAAACAACCACAGAAAAAGTATAAACAGTGTTTTTACAAGAAAAATTGTTACCTGGGCATCTAATAAAACATATTTCCAAATAAAGAAAAACAATCTCATAACGTAAAAGTGTGTGTGGTGGTAGTTTAGTTAGCGTAAAAGCTAGATACTTTTACGCTACACATACCCAACAAATCCTATTTCTTGAACATATTATATGTTTAAAAAATAGTATTTGATGATATATTATAATTTCTTGAAACTATTGACTACTATAAACATAACGTACGGTATGATCAAAACATAATACAAGTTATTTTGATGGCAACACCTTACATAATACCACGCACACAGATACCAATAAGTACCAGTTATTATAAAAACGGTAGAAACTAACGAAAAAACCGTGGCATTCGTTTTAAAATAACGTGTTAATTCAGGCGTGTTAACCTGAGGGTGGCCCGCGGATCGCGAAGGTGTCTCAATCAGCATAAAACAAAAGAAATCAATATCCATCCCCCTCATGCGGCGCGGCTGACAAAGAGCAAAGATTTCTTTCACAATTAACCACCCCCGGGTGTCGGGGGATGATAACCGGACCGATTTTAGCTTAGTGACGATTTGTTGCACTTTTTTAAATCAGCACTTATTGTTCAAAAGAGATGAATGAAGGATTTGGTTCTGATTCTTATTAGTGGAAAAGAGGCCTACGTTAATTTTGGCAGTTTTTTTTTACAACTAAACTGCTGTTATATGTCTATAAATAAACATTTTATTAGACTTCTATCAGTTCTAAAATTAATATTACTTGAAATTTAATTTATTTATTAATATGCATATAATTGATTAGCAACAAGCTTATTAGACTTGCTGCACGCTTATTGTTTACGTTTTTTTTATTTCGTGTGTTAAAAGAAATTCAGTTAAGTTTCTTGCCAAACAATTTTATAAAAACCAATAATTCAAAAAACTTAACTTATATAAGCAACCAAAATCTCTAAATATCACGATCAATAAATTATTTTAGAATTTGTATTATTTATTTCATATTTCAATACAAGTAAAATAGTTATACGAGTAAGTATCGTAAGTTCAGCGAGTAATAAATGAAATGACTCGGTTTCATATCTTTTATGAACTTAGTAAGCATTGTATTTGTAATAGGCATCCCAGCAAATTGAATCAAATTTTATTTGTTAGCAATGTTCCTATTAGAACGTTGTTTGGTATTCCACATCACGAGCGGTCCGATTCGTGCATTAAGGTCTGATCCATAGACAAACGCCGTTCGGATTAGAAATGGGAATGGATTAAAAAACAGATATTTGTTTATTTGAGTCTAAAATTGGTACAAAACAAATATTTCTGGTACCGCAGATTTATAATTTCAAGTAAGAAGTTTATTAATTAGTGCAAAACTTATTGGTGATTTTTCAGTGGTACTTACTAACCAAACTCACTCACCAGTTATGCTATGCATGTCAATTACTCTACGATTCAGAAATAAGAAGAACTGGCAAGAACACATTTAATTTCATTACCAGGGCCATATAAATAATAACAAATGAAATGGAATGTGGATAAATATTTAAATTTCTTCATTCTTAACAGTCTGGTCATTTTGAATATAAACATTTGAATTGAAATCAAATGAAAACAGTGTAGTAATAATATCTTGTTAAAATTAATCCCTGTTTAAATAAGTAGTCTTTGTTCCGGTTTCTGTTGGATTTACACTCTGGTCGTCTAGGAAGCAGCTTTCATCTGAACTCCCTGGCTCAATATTTAATAATCCGTTGGTAACGAGGTACGCTCTGCTTTCAGAAAAGTTTAAATGGGCACGATTTATCTATCTATGAATTTTATACCTTCGTTTTGTTCAGCTACACAATATAAACTTCCTTCATCCCGTAGCGCGCCTATGTTATTTAATATATTTATGGTTAAATAGTTTTTTTTAAATTGGTGAACTGGACACTTCACACAAGCAGAGCATGTATTATGAGTAGATACTTTCTTTTATACTAGACAATAGGTAGACCAAAGTACAAACTGTTCAATAGCTTTTGAGATCATCACGATTATACAGACACGGTGAGGACTGTGTTTTAAAAAATATATATATAAGAATAAGTATATATAAGAGAACAGTAGCTTGTTCCTATAGGATTCGGGCCTGCGCCTGCGTTTTAAATGTCATTTGGTTTGAGATTATTTATTTCGGTCCCGAAAAAATATTATAATACTGTCTTTTCTGGGAAAGATCAGTAGCTGAAAATTATTTCGTAAATACCTAAGTAGTTTGTTGTTGTCAAATGTGGACTTTAAAAGTCATATAATTAAATCATACATAAAGTAAAACATAGACAAGCCAAAGTAAAAAAATCTTCATTCATACATTCAATAATGCAAGTAATATTTTTTAAATACTATCTGTGCCTTAACCGAATTAAACGTGTTTCTCAGTGACGTGACAAACTTTTATAATTTTAGTTTTTCTAAATATTACGCGTACAATGTCGACGGTAGAGCTAGTATACAATATGTAGAGAACCCAAGAATCTAATTGAGAGCTTAAACGAACCCTCACGGGTCAAGCAAATTTGACGAGAGATTATTATAACTGCCCGTTACAGACTGTCTGTTTGTCTTTCCTCTAATGGGTAGATGTTTTCCGCATGCATACAGCTTTAATTAATAATGGATAATAAATACGTTGAAGTGACCTTTAATATTAAAGTAACGAAGTGCCAATATTTAGTTATTACTCGTATATTATTTGAAATCGTATTAAATAATCAATAACGTCTTAAATAATCTCAAATATATTCTAACAATATGTTTGCATGTTGAAGAATTCAACTACAAACCTGAATATATAAAATTTGTATGTAAACTCGATTCTATAAAACTCATATAATAAAATAAAATTCAATCAGAAGTATTCACATTGGTGATTAGGAACGGTGGAGCAGACAGAGGTCAGCAATAAAGTGACCGTCGTCAACGCTGCGTCACGTCCGACCGCGAGCGACCGTGGCGACACCCTCGTTTCGTGGCCGATTCTGTTTTATTGACTCTTGCGGTTTCTGCGTTCCTAGTAACATTTCGTGTGATCGAAAGTGAAAATGAAGCGAATTTGGTTCGATTTCGGCTTGGCCCGCCGCCTGCGCGTGTGGTTTGGTGGTTGTTGGGTTTTAAAACTAATGAATTAAAAAAAAATATATTTGCAGAATTAATAATAAAGTACAAGATAGTTTTTTTTGTAAATTTATAATTATTAATTGTTCTTTTATTTGAAAAGTTATATTTAAAATTGTAATACGTAAGAATAAAAATGTCACTTGCCAACGTAGAAAGAAGTTGACGCCACAGTGCCATCGATAGATAAATAGGTGTTTGATTTATACAACTTTATTAATCATGCGGCTTACTCTACGATTCAAAAAACTTTTTTATTCTGTAGTCGGTTTTATTTGAGTTTTTTTTATCACAAAGGCTTAAAATTCCGTTTATTTATTTTTGTTATTGATTTTATGTCTATAGAGCACTGTCACCATCCTACGGCTTTTCATCATGTAGGCTGTCAATTGTTTAAAATTAGAGTTACATAAAAAAACCAAATGAGATATACGGTACAATACTTATTGTAGATTTATGTTTAGAAATCAATCCTTTTTTTGATTACTTTGTTTCCGATACAAGTACATTTTATACCTATAACACAAAGAAATCCAAGATTTGAAAATTTAATTACCGCTCCCCTGCATGCTTAAGGTTACAAATATCGTCGATATTTCAAAGTCGTCGACATCTGGACACGGGCTAGTGAGTCGGGTATGTTTCAGAAATAATTATCAAGGGTCAACCCTGCCTTATCTACTTTAACATATTCATTTGTGAAAGGTAATTTTAAAATGACTGTGTTTTATATTGCATATAATTATTTAAAATTATATACGTCAATTATATTCTACTTACTAAATGTATAAATACGCTGACGACATCAACATCATTTAAAAATAGTATGTACATACTTCTCTCATAATCGTATTTTTAAAAGTAAGTAAATACAAATTGGTGACTGTTATATAGGTAGATATACATATCCTATAAATTTCTTACGCTTAACCTACATATGAAGCAAAGTGAATCGTCATGAACACTATGTAATGGGTTATCATAATTATTCCTCTTATGTTCTTTCAATGTCAGTGAGGGTACGACGAACTGCAATTAAGCGTTGCTGAGAAATATAATACTCTGCGTACTATAAAAAATAGTCAATATTCATAGTTTATTCTAGTATCTCAACAAGTATATGACACAAATAAAGAATTTATGAGGTTTTTCCTTCAATTGATAAAATCGACTTTATATTAAGTTAATCAAGGAATTGGAATTAAAAAAGGCATACAAGGGTGCAGACTTGTCACATTCCCTCAACACTCCCTTGTGACAGGTCGTAAAACGCAAATTCGGCAATAAAAAGAACACCCGACAAAACATTGTTCCTGGACATCGACTCAATACAATACCCCACTGTTCATCGTGGATTATTGTATTTTTACCAAACACAAAATATATAAGAAAGGAATTAATGAATCTTAAAAACTGCATTAAACAATTTTGAACCGTAACCTCCATAAACTTGAATTTAAATTTCTTTGAATGGAAACAAAATGTGGTAAGATTCATTTAACAATGAAGATCCTAATTAGCTGTCAGGGCTGCAGACTTCAGCAACTGGCGTCCGATTGTCTCTTCCAAAAATGAGAATTATTCAAAAGATGTCCCTGTGATTTCTTTCACTGTGTGCAATGTAGAGAATAAAAATACATTGAAATTGTATCAATTTTAGTTGTGTGGAGATATTTCTAATTTGACTCTCACATCTCAGAATGTCAATTAAAGATTCAATTTGTGTTTTATTGTAACCCTCATTTGCAATCATTGGCAGAATTACAAAGGTGACAATGAGTACATATATATATAACTACTGTTTACATGGATGCTTCTTTAGCAAACGGGAAAGTAAAAGTAATGATAATGTCATTTTATTACTATAAAAATATAATACTGTGTGAGAGCAATATTAAAATTACACAAATAACCCTGATTTGACGCACATAACACTTATACTAATATCAGAAATAAATCACCAACAACACAAACTACAGTTGAGCATTCAAAAACAATTATGGGGGCGCAAATTTGGGCGCTTGCCTAATTGGTATGAGATTTGCAAGTGTTTCTAATTGCGTTGAAATTTGCGAATTCAAGGCGATCAGTCACAGCGCCATCAGGTTAATTAAACCATTTGTCTGCTTAGTTCCGATCTGAAAATTGTATACTCTAAAAATTGGTATAAATTACCTCCAATTAATGTTAAGTTATTTCATCTAATATTCCATAATGTACTTTCAATAATTTTGTAAATCTTTATTACATCAATATACATATTTCAAATTGGCATACAATTTACTCAATATTTGATTTGATTGAGTAAATTGCATGCCGAATTGTTTCTAAAAATATTATATTTTATAATTTATGTTTTATAAACATAAGTTCTAATACACACATACTAATCGCCTGCATACAAATGAATCAACCTTAGAAGTCAGGTACTTTGTAGTTGTATAAAGTATGTGAAATATAAAAAAAATATTATTATGATATTTTCTTTGATTGTATAAAATGTAGTACATTTAAATTTTTTTTTTATTGATAATGAGATTATTTAATTTTCATAACGATCAGGACTGTATCGTCGCCGTATAAAAAATTTGCGACATGCTTCTCGTGCATTCGTGGCGCTTTTTTAAAGGTTCATTTTCATTAACGCCATCGGCTCACATATTTGTCATAACCCGTCGGTGTAGACCGTTCTTGTTGGAAATGCTTCTATTTCACGCATTTTTTAATTTGAGTTGTTTTTCTCCTTCGTATGACAGACGAACTGTAATTGCCCGGCATTTTGCTGCTGAATTTTGTTACTGTTGCTGTTTTGGTTTGACACTTAATTTGACAATGACGATATTTGTTAATTACTATTTTAGATACGTCACAGTTTATCACTAATGTTTCTTTTTTATAATAATAACTGTGTTTTATATGTTATGATTTAATGCTAGTGAACTTTATCCCTTGCTTTGTCTACTTGAAGAAGCATAAAAATATTCTGTATATCTTTCTAGCAAAGATAATTAACGTCAAAACAGACGATAACATATAGGCTAGAGGTAGTTAAGTTTAGATGATATTGCCTATCTGAAATAAATTTTACAATTTATTATAATACACTGAGCTATTGCTTCTTCCCATTTAAGACATTTGGTAAATTTCGCTATATACTTAAGCAAGTGAAATCTACTTTAGAAAAAATATTTTCATTGCTAATTAGAAAATAACTTGATTACAAAATACCCCTGTAATATAAGAGGATCAGCTATCCTGTTTGAAATCTTTTGAAGCTTTAGCTAACTATATGAAATATCGAATTTTACCTACCTCACTACCAAATTTCTTTTCGAACTATTCTAATACTTTTGGGCGTAGCTGATCTTTCCAACATTCATGGAGTAAAATTATTTCTCCAAAAAGTAATAAAACCATCCCTCTTGCTGTGTAACTATGTATTGTCTTTACAGTATCAAATATTCGCAGATTCATTCGACAGGGAACCACGCTACTGCGTCTAGACGGCTCGTATAGGAATAGCCAGACTGGCTAATGTAGTTTTACATATTTAAAATCCATCCATACATCTCACTATATGTGTTATAATTAGATTTTCTTTTATAATTGTTATGACGGGTCTTTGGTAAAACAAAACTAGATTGCTATAAACGACTATGTTACTGAATAATTCTATCTTATATATGTATTATAAGTAGGGTATCTAATTCACAGAATTTGACAAAATTTAATTTGCGCGGGAAAAGATCGAAAACAGATGGAGTTTTACAATAATTAACATGCTCACAACTCGAATTTATCAGAGTTGTAAGTCGCCGTAGAAAATAAATATATTTACAACAAAAACTAAAATGAATCTTTCTAATACCACAAAAATAAAAAGTAGTGAAAAAGGTTAGGCACCAACAACTATTAATATCAAAGTACATAAATTATTTATATGTGTATTTTTCACAAGTAAATAGTAATTTCATACCTAAAGAATATTTATATTTATGTTAAAAAAACATAATATCAAACTAAGCGCATTTAGTAGTTAGTAGTATGGACTTTGGAAGAAAAATGTCTAAAGTAATTAATATTATTGTGTGATCACAATAAAAAACTCGAATGTAATGGAATTAATTTCGACGCAGATTTAATATTAGCAGACCATCTTGATAGACTATCTAATTGTGCCAAAGTCTAGATTTAATTTACAAGATATCTACCGAAGCGTATAATTATATCGGTGGTAAACATCTCATGTAAACCATTTTATCCATGCGCTCCTTACCGAGCCTTCGTTGAAATTGCATTCGACCATGCATAAATATCTATTAAGAAGCATTTCCAGATTAATATTTTTCAATACATCTATACAATGTTGAGAGACTGTCTGAACAAATTGGTGTAGACATAGACAAACAAGGGTGGGGTGCTAGTTAACGGGAAAATGGAGATTTTGGATTTTTGTTTACTTTAATTTCTCCACGAACCTTGGGGATTTCAAACATATCTTTGTTTTGAAGACAATGCGCTCTTTTATCTCTATTTACGGATTTTCTTTGGGAATATTAAATAGAGACACATTGTTTTAAATGATGTTTATTCTAAAGAATACAGATTCATTTTTATGATATATTACCATTTGAATCGATATCAATAGAAAAAACAAATTTACATAATTTTGCAAATGTGAGCAGTAGTGCGAATTATTTATTTTTTTAAATATAATAATTATGTCTACCAGCGAGAGTAGGAAGGTTGTTCAGGTTTTCAAAGACATACCAACAAACTAAGCATCGTATACATTCATATTTGTCTATACAAATAATACTATAGTAATACTATAAAAAACAAGATAAAACAATTACAACGACCCTTTTTAAATTTCATAACGTGTAACCCTCGGAAGGAGTATAGCAATAGGTGCGAAATGATATAGCTGCAGAGGTCCAATGTCAGACGATAGGTAGAATTCATACAGGGCCCATGAACTGAATGCAAACAGCCTAATTATAGGATCGCCAAGATGGCTGCCCGTTCCTTTTAAAGTACTTTAACTTAGCCCAAGGTATTCACGGTCTGATGGTTTGTGACGGAACTCTGTTTTTGTTTAACGATCAAATTTTAAAATGGAAATCGGTGATTTATTTATATCTATTCTATCACATACGTACAAGAAGACAATTAAGAATATCTTTGCTTTTAGTTATATCATCCGCTGACGATTTATAAACTTGTTGGAACTGAACTAGTCAGACAAGTAATAACAATTTCTGCGAGTGGCATTTTTATTCATAATAGCTATCTCTCGCAATTTCGTTTTGTTTTTAAAATATAGCCTATGTCTGTCCTCCTGACATAATATATCTTCACATTGTTCATTAAGAAGTTAGCAAACAGATAGACTGATCCACTTTCACATTTATAGGATTAGTATAGGTATATGCGTATAATTGGAAAATAAATGAAACAGTCCAAGGCCACTAAGTTTTTATTAATGGGATTATACATATACAATAGATAGAAAAATTTTGTTCAATATAAAAAAAGCTACATTATATCTACGTTTGACACTGTAATTGAAAACAGTATTTTAAAGCCGATTATAAATTGAGCCATTTAATTTTAAACTTCCCGTTTATCTGAAACGTACCGGATCAATAAATCGGAAAGTGGCGTCTTTATCTCCGGTAGAAAGTAAATACGTTCAAACTTACTCTCATTCGAACTTAACGTTTCATTATATCGTTAGATAGGCTTAGCTTCCACTGAGTTATGGTTATTTGAATTGCGAAACAAAATAAATTTAGTGAACGTGCGCTATGGCGTTCTGCTCTTTGCATTTTTGAGTGCTTATTTCGGGTGGGATAAAAGTTTACGTTATTTATGGTTCGCTTCTAAGATTTAATGCGAAGTCAAACGGCGATAATGCGAGTGCCGTCTGAATATTTTTGCCGACTGAATACCTCCGTGTACTTAAATACATATCCGTGGGTTTCCCTGACTGTCTGGGAGAAAGTAGGGGTGATTTTAATTATATACTGATACGGCGTTATCAAGGTAATTAGTGATCGTCCCTTAGATTTCTATACCATGTTTGTTTTTTATGTAATTTTTGTTTGTTTGTTTATGTTTTTAGTTTCCAGACTATAAATGAAAGACGCCCTATTACATTCTAGAAGAATTGAAAGCTAAATTTATATAACACCGTGATGGTTGACGGTAACGGAGAATTAATCATAAGATTTATCAGTATATCTAATTATCTGCCGTAAAGTTTATTTGAAAATAAATTTCGAGTACCTAAACATATCATAATGCTAACAATAAGAGAAATATGAATTACATACCACCATCATTATATGTACTTAAGTAAATTAATGTACTTACATACATGTGTATCTTTATGTAATAGACGATCACTAATTGTGTTCTAAATTTAAATATAACTATAGGTTTTAATGTATTATTTAAAATTCATTGTATAAACAAATCTGTTTCATTTAAATCCAAATCTACGCTCATAAATTCAGCTATATTACCAATAAAGATTATGTGAAACAAACTATAACTTAGAATCAAGAAATCACCATATAACAAGGCCCATTTCCTTGGTCCGGTGTAACATTGCTTTATTGTCCATAAGGAACATCCCCCCCAAAGCGTTAGTACCCCTTCACTATTTCCTATTACCTCCCCTAGGCCGGATTTCTCTATCCCGTTACTCGAACCATTTAGCCTAATGCGCGGTTTGGTCGGATTGACAACCCTAGTAAAGATGGTTTTACAATGGTAATAATGGTGTCAATTTATTTGTGAAATTGCTGTATCTTCATCTTTATTGTATTATAAAAAAGTATGTATTATAAAATTCACGGCCTCGGTCGTCTAGCGGTTTAGCACATCGCTTTACTTCCGATGGTCGCGGGATCGATTCCTCGCACGGTGCAAACATATGTATGATTATATGATTGTTTGTATCGGTCTGTGTTTTCTATGTTTATTATGTATGCATTTACAAAAAAATACACAGCTAAATATTTATATCAGTTGTCTAGTATACTAACATAAGTTCTGCTTACCGTCGGACTAGATGGTTCAGGATTATTTATTTATTTTATTTTATTTCTTCATATATAGTAATTTATCAAATTAAAAAACATCATCTTAAGATTAATTAAAATATAATCGTCATTCTTAGTATTTATAAAGTTGCAAAATAAATATTAGGTATAATCGGGTGCAATAAAAGATTACTATTTGATATTGAAGTAAATATGATTATTTTATTTATCACGTGATAAATGAATAAAATATTTTTCTTTCTTTCAAAATAACATTGAAAATATGTAGCGTATAATACATAATACAAACAAACAATATATTGTATGTACGTATGTTGTGAAGGGCACTTAACAGAAATCTTCCAAATTCACTCGTGTTTTGTACCTATTTGAAATGTAACGTATTAAAGATAGATTTAATTACATTAATTTGAAAGTATTTACACGAGTTCCTTATTTATGACATTGTATTTCTTGAACTATTAAATATCTACTTAAATAGATATTTCTTTAATAATCAGCAAGAAAACCATAATTATTTTATTGAGATACAGTTAAATCGCCGCACTACTTTATCACTGTTCTTTTTTTGTAATGGTGGTAATTATGTAATTAATATTATGTACTTGACAAAAAACTTAGATTTTTTACATTTGAGACATAAATAAAAAAATCGACTATAATTTTGATTTCTACTCAGCTTTACCGTAATAAATATTGAAATTAATAACGTTATCAAGAGCATGTTAAGCTCCCGTAACCTACATTTATTTACGGATTATAACCTCATAACTGGCAAGAGAACAAGACATGAGGGTCGGCTTCTGTTGCGAAAAGGTAGGATTAGTCCGCAGTAAAATTTGTTAAAGTGCCCTTGCGTATACGGGTGCCTCACGGCTGTACTACTGGACCATTATAAATTGATCCTCCAATTGGTAGAAAAACTTGCACATTCCACAGCCTATATTATAAGATTAGAGAGGCAGGGTAGTTCTACTAAAGATAGACATAGAAAACATGTATACCATGCAGTGGATGGGCCGGCGTCGGTCCGCAACTATCTCCCACTTGCAGACGAACACTATAATCCCCGATAAAGCCCGCACATTTACATTCAATTCTAATTCCAGAACACTCACTGCTATCCGCCTCTGATTGCCTGGTACTTGTCGACGTTGATTAAAATGTCTTTCTAATGTTAGTTTATACGACGGATTCACAACCACACGCATAATCTCTAACATTGTCATTGGTATGAAATAGTTTATAGGTAAAGTATTTTAGTAATAGGTGTTATGTTATTTTAATTTTTTTTTAAATAATATTTGATATATTTATGTTCATTTGCGCTAACGGTATCTATATGTTAACGTTCCTCCAGTGAACGTTAATGGAGGAGATGAACAATAGAATAACCGTGAGGTTAAGTCAGTTTAGCCCATCGTGGTGAAACGATGACAGTTAAACCTTAGAATTAACCACAGTGCCTTTTAGGAAAGACCGTGAGAAGATCAATCTGATACTGCTATATCCCTATCACTAACAATCCTTTCTTCTAATTTCTATGTTTTTTAATTGTTATAACTGTTACATTATATTTTTTAATTGTTTAATGCTGCAGTGTTTATAGAAATATTGTTTATGTATAATAGAAATTTAACATGATATTATTTAAATAATATCATGTACATGTCAATTGTTTTAGTTTTTATTATACATATATATATAGAATAGAAAGATTTTGTAGCACAGTAAAAAGTAGACACAGAATTAAATATTTCGAAGGCAAAGGGCACTTAATTGAGTTTGTTCAGGACAAAACAAAGAGCGAGAAACTTTTTAAATTGAGTGTCCGTGAAGTGTTGCCAACATGTTGATCTTTGACAACTGTTGCCTGCTGTTAAAGTACCTGCTCCCAAAGTTAATATTTTCTTTGCTGAGAGAACCTTTATGTAAAACTTAGAATAATTTACAATTTTGACTTTACTCTTGCGAAACTTTCTAGAAAAAAATTCACATGTAACAAATACATATGTAATACTTCATATAGTCATTCGTTCATACGTAATGAAGAACTATCAAATTGTTTAGGTTTAGTTTTCTTGACCTAACCACAACTTTCTTTATGGTTTTCTGGCGAAAAATCGATCTCTATATCACATCTTATGTAGTTATAGAAATTGATTTTTTATTCGTCATATACTGACACATATTGATGACCTCGGTGGTCTAGGGATTTAGCACATCGGTTTACTTCCGATGTTTTCAGGTTGATTTCTCGCACGGACATAATATACATAGTAAATATATGTAATATTTACTATGTATATTATGTACGTATTTACAAAATAATATATCCAAGTATATATATCAGTTGACTAGTACCTACCCATAGCACAAGCTCTGCTTAGCTTGGGTATAGATAAAACTTGCTTGGTTTGTTCTGAGATATTATTGTTATATATGTATATAATATTAAAATTTTAGTTAGAAGTAGCCTAAAATTGCTGAGTAAATCATATTTACCTGTATTCGTTCCGACAACATCCATCAAAACAAACAATAAGCATTACGGAAAACTTTACGTATAGCGGTGTGGAACAACTTTTTACTATTCCTTGATTTCCATTACACCTATGATAAAATGTTATGATGGCAGCCGAAATGTATCGACATGGGAGATTTTTTTCTATTTTATTCACAAACTTCGGTTATGGTGGCACTGCATCACCAATAAACTTGTCCTATCCTATCCCCCTTTGCAACCATTTTATGGGTTGTTGTTCATAGTTATACTTATTATATACGTTATATTAATTTATAGTTTAATAAGTAATTTATTTTAATTCTTGATTACATTGCATTACATTTCGCTTCAATATAAAAAAAACTTTTTTTTAATTCTGGTTATTTATATATTTTTTTTTAAATGTGTATCTTTTTTTCATATTAGCTATTGACTGAGGCTAGTGCAAACTAGTCAAAACGTCGACGTAGGTAAATACTATTATTTTCAATAAAATTATTCGTAATAAGAACCAGTTTACAATAAAAGAAATCTATATCTTGTTCAATATAAGAAAATAAAATTATAACAGGCAATCAACAAAAGTTGCATAAAAACAATAATAGAAAAATAAAAATAGAACAAATTAAATTTATATATTATCACAAATCTCGCCCAAGCATATCACATATCTTCAAAATGGTATATTTTTAAACTTCCATTTGTCTTTGCTAATAGATTTGATTAATATATAAGCAAGTGTCAACCAAAAAAATTGGCCAGAACTTGATATTGAAGTTTGTAAAGTTTTTTTTAATTTCGGGCGCACTTTTTATAGTGAACAAAAAAGGCGGCACAAAAATTTTGACGATCAATATAAGTTACCTAGAAAATTAGGAGTTTAATTAATTGATTAGCTTAAAGCAAAAACCTCAAGAACAGTAAAGTAGCAAAGATTTATTTTACTTTCGCTAGCAATTAACGTTGAAAGTGAAAAATCTTCGGGAACTTTCCATCGTTTGTATCCGCCGCTTATTTCTTCTTTAAATTGGGTAAATTTTTCTTGCGAAAACTTTTTGATTCAACCCCTTTCTTCGACAATAAAGCAATTCTTATGGCACCCACGCGCTATTCGTTACAGACCAATGAATCTGCAGATATTCAGTTTGTATTACACATAAATATAATGATGTCATTATATTTATGTGTAATATTTTATTTACCACAACATGTATGTATAGTCCATAGTAGTTTAGTTTAGTAGAATAACTACTTTTCTAATTAAAAATTGTACTCTGCACAATATTTTATATTTATATATTTAAAAAAATACTCATCGTATAAAAATTAAAATACTGATTTTGTAATTTTCTTACATTATGATGGTTCATTGAAAATTTATTATTTCTTATATTACAATGCGTGATATATATATATATATATATACATATACTGACTGACATATTTAGAACACGATTTCACAAGTAAGGAAATAATAATTTAATAAATTTCGCCTTTTCTATATAAAATATCAACATTAATATTCATCTTGTTTGCTTTTATGTACTGTTGTAAAATTGTAAGATATACAAAGTAGAATATAACTTCGCATTAATTAATATAAAATAGAAGAATTTTACTTAAACAATAATATATTTTTTTACTGTTAAAAATAATTCTATTTAACTTCTTCGAATGCTCTATGGATCATAGTTACTCTATGCTAAATCAGACCAACACAACAATAATGGGTGCCGCGGCAAATACAATTAGGTTAATTAATGAATTAAGACCCGCCGAGTTTCTTTATCTTGTTATTAATTTGTCTAAGGCGAGCCAGACGTCTTACAAATGAGAGTGGCGCAAATATTTGTGTAAAACGAACCGATTTGGTTAATCCAATTTATTCTAGTTACACTTTCATGCGTTATATTATACAAGTTCTTGCCTGTGACTTTGTCCGTAAAGTATTCAATAATACCCTGAGAGGAAATTGTTCGTATTATACATACTATTGTATTCAATCTTATTTCCATACAATGTAAATTATTATGATACCAGAAACTATAATTTATACTAAATATATATATGGTTACGCCCATATATATTTATAACTTCAAGACTGTTATCCCAAGTGGGATACTCAGAGGCATTGTCATCTGGGTTTCGGTCGCTTACATTTGGATCCAAGGTGGCAATGGGCGATTTAGATTAAGTTGGTTTGCTATACATGTTTCCATCACTGGAGAGTCAGTCAATCAGTCGGTCGGAAATATAAACTCTTTTCGGTGTTGGCTAGATTTGAAATAACGATCGTTCGGTGTTAGTCGAAGTATTATTACTAGGCGACGTACTCTAATAATAAACTGCGGTATATTTATATAATATCTTAGTAATATAAATCAATTCAGTTGAAACATCTTCATGTTTCTAAAGAAATTACTTTAAAGGGTCGTTGGCTTACATGTATTCCTGTAGATAATACAAGACTATTTTCCAATATGAACATTAATATTAAGGATTACATTAACTTCCATAAACGACATTTTAAGACACTCGTCGTCACAAGACGTTAACAAATGTTTATAAAGAAACCAGCATTAATCAGCGCCCAGAATAATGCCCCCAAATATTCTGTTTTGTCAGGACATTTTTTATAATATGGATTTTGTTATATAGAAGTTTAGTTTTTAGATAGAAGTTTCTGCTATCCCCATGTAAATGAATACATTAACTGAAAAATAATGTGCAATATAAGTCGTTGGCACAAAATGCCTTTTGTTTACAGCGTCAACCTTAAGAAACCTGTCATAAATATTTTTCTACCTCCTAAACTATTTTCCTTTATTTATACTACGTATACGAGTATATGCGATATACATATTTTAACAAAATTAAAAAAAAATGTCAAGTAGGTAACCTATTAAATTATACTAGTCTTACTACTAGTCTTAGTATAATAACAAAAAAGTTAATTTAATAATTTATCATTAATATTTGTTTTGTTATAATCAATATCATATGATATAAATAGAACTCATACGAACAAATTCAAACTATTACGTTATTATATTTGTCAAAAAGAAAATTTAAGTAATACCCTCTTAAAATAGGAGAATGGTGACACTATTCAAAGAGTATGATTTGAATATAAAACATGAAGGTTCATGAGGTGTGACGAGCCATGTGAGCTCGTCATTAGTCATAAACGGAGGGCCGGGCGTCTCTGGGTGGTACGTGAGCAGCAAGCTGATGTAAGCTTCTCTTATCGACTACGGACATGTGCACTTAGGTTAAAATGAGATATGTATTACCTTAAATTGTACCCACCTACACCACTATACTTTAAATTTTTAAGAAACATTTTCGCCAATACGAAAATGTTGTTTTAACTTTGATGCGGTCATTATTTATACGTACAATGGACAGTGTTTCAACCGCCATGCTCACGGGCTATAATATCCGGAACTAAATAAAAATAAAACGTGGTAAAATCCCGTGGGTTTTACTAATTATACGTAAAAATACGAAAATCATCAGAAAATAATACAAAGACAAGAGCACTATGTGAGTTGTCCTGAGGTTACCCCAAGAAATGTCAATGCCTGATTTTTCATGCATTGCGATATCAAAAAGCATTGCATCTTGCTAAGTCCGTTTTAGCCTAAATATTTTATCAATGAAAAGAGATACTAAATAAAAGAGAGAACGAAAAAATAATCGTTTACAATTTCATTGGCACAACACAACTCGTAGCGTGAAAACAAAATGCTTAGCTTCACCCTTATCCAATAACTGGATTTAAAAAGTTTTGACAATTGAAATATCTCATAACACTAGTCGGGGCTATAAATTTGAATTTAAATAAGGGATACACTTGAGTGGACACGATAGCCAGCGCTTGGGTGAGTACCATTCGACGGATTTGTCCGGACACTTTTATGGATATCCCGAGGGATTGTATTTTTGGTATGTCTTAGTACAGCATAGTGTGGCACAATCTCGTAAGGTGTTATAATAGTTTTACTTAAGTTGCAATAAAAAATGCAACCGTTTCATAGTATTTTTACAAGTGTAAATACTTATAATCAGTGTGGAATTTTTAATTGAATAAAGCAAATAATAATAATAATCTCAGAACAATTCACACAGCGCCATCTAGTCCCAAGTTAAGCTATCTAAAGCTTGTGTCACGGGTACTAGATAACTGATACAAGTACATAGATTTTTTTTTCGTAAATACATACATATTATATATAGAAAACACCCAGACCGATACAAACAATTATACTCATGAATACAAATGTTTATGCCGTACGAGGAATCGAACCCGCGACCATCGGACCTAAAGCGATGTGCTAGACCGCTAGACCACCGAGGTCGTCAAATAAAGTACGTAGCATGTCAAATGTACTATAATAATTTGAAATAGGAGTCGTATCCACGTAATCTTACATTACCACAAACACCTCATTGTCATTCGTTACGTACGTTTTAGCATTCGTCTGAAGGAGTGAAATCAGAGCGGTAAAAATCAAATTGAGTGGCCGATAAACAGTCCCGGGATGCGAGGGTGTGCCCGCAAAATTTTGATTACATCGAGAACTGTTACTTATTCTCGAATAAAAAATACTGCGAAAATTTCGCTGATGTCGATATTGTTACGGCGGGTTTATGTCGAAAATTGGGGGTACCGTTATTGCATGTCATTAGGAATTATGGGCTTGCGACGTAGAAAAATTTGTCGGCAAGGTGAGTGTTGAATTTTTTCGATAATGTAATTATTGGCAATTTATTCGTGGAATGTTTTATCGGGTTCTATACGAGTGGGTGTGTGTTTTTTGTAAGATATTGTGACTCTTTTATTTAAAATATGCAATGCGTATCTACAGCACCTTTTTTTTGTTTACGCAGTATCTATGGTTCTTTCTAATTACTGGTACTTAATATTGTCTGTGTATTATATCAAAACTTAAAATATTAATAATAATACTCTACCTCTATTGTGAAAAACGTGTAACTTTACCTTTGTTTAATAGGTTGTTGTGATATTGTGTGGAAGTGATATCAGAGTTTTTCTACCCTACATGATGTTCCGAATATATTATGGCCAATTTTATGCAATTTTGATTTCGTATATTATTGTATGAAAAACACATCACAGTAGAATTTCATTGACTTTAAATTACATCGCGCTTCGGTTCTATTTAATTAATTTCAACCTATAAATAATTTAAAACCATAATAGTTAATTTAAATTTATCTTCCGAAACATTATAATGAAAGATGCATAATAACATACTCATCAATAATGAAACTTTTCCAAAAATTTCACACACATCGAAATAGGCAACAACAAGTCAAAAATTATGCCGCATACGTGCCCCCGTGTCCCATAAAACGGCACCAGGACTTATTTCATATAGTAGTTACGGAGCCATAAAGCATAAAAGGCATTCAAATGTGATGTTATTTTGCCGCCAACACTCCGTAATTTATTTTGGTGCGATTCATAATTTTCTTTTATTCACTTTATGTTGATTTTCTTCGGAGTGGGTAACGATAATATTATTACAACAGCGCTATACATCACCGTGTAAGGGACTGAGTAGGTATGCGTTTTATTACGTTGTTATTATTAGGTAAAGTACCTACTGAATTGTCTGTGTATGTATACTATGTTTATATCATTGTATGTTTAAGCATGTACACTATATATTGTCATATACACAGATACAAAAAATAAACTCTATACCCATCTTAATAAAATGTATTTGGTTAATAACAACTTGTACTATGTATTTTATAATCCAGTTTTGTATAAATATTTAAAAGCTACTAGCTAGTTTAAAATAAATTATATGACTTCGTAATTACTAAGATGCTTTATGTTATGTTATTATCAATATTATTATTATTATTAATATACTATTATATTATTATATATTATTAACAAATTTATACACCATACACACCACATAAACCACTGGTACCTCTAGATATTATTGGGTATTATTTTTATTCATCTCAATGTGTCATAAATATTATATACGAATTTTCACATAATCATCCAGGATTCATTTATCAACATAGAAAATCTTGTTCTAAATAAATAATATCATTATTCAACGATAGAGCTATTTAGTTATTCAATTATACTGAACTTTGAGGAGTTCAATATTACTAACATCTTTTTTACACAAAAGCTATCATTATCAGGCATCAGAACAAAGCCCAGAAAGCTTTCAATATCCGACCAGTATCTACTGTTTACACATGTATTCCCCATCCGTCCTTAAAGTTCAAGTCGATAACGTTTGCATGTGGGGGGTGCTAAGCCGAATATTATGATGGCCGACACAGGTGCTGGTAAATGGCCAACTTGTGTTGCCATGTTTCTCACGTTTTCTTATACGCGAATGCCTTAGAAGGAGTTATGTACGTGCTGTTTAGTAAGATCGATTTCTGGAAGTATTGATGAAGGTTATGAAACTCGTTACAGTGCGTCGTTTTCCTTCCAAGACAGTTGTAGCCAACAGCATCAGGAGAATAGTACGAAAAAATCTACGTCCCAGCAATCAATTAAATGCTGATTTAATTGGATGAATTATGAGTTAAGGATGGCAATATCAAGGTTCTGATAAGTAGTACCTGATGGTACGGTCATACTCGTCAGATTTTTTGTTTATTGGAATTTTTGTATTTGTCAATAAATTGAGATTCGACAGCGTTCCGCACAATAATAGGTACATAAATAGTTCTAAGAGCAATTTATTTTTAATTATTAATAATAATATATTATATATTAATATGTATAAATATTCGATATTGTTAATAAATAACTGACAGAGTCCTAAATTGTTCATATGTTATTTCTGAAAATATAGGTACCTACATTAACTAGTTATTAACATTAAGTTTATTTTTACGTTGTTAGTTATTATACATTTAATTTAAAGTTTCATTTAGAATACGAATGCATTTTCTCAGAATTAGCCAACATAGTTAAATATCAACATATTCAAATACTTCTGGAGTATTGTAGATTATACTCATAAAGCTATAGGTATTTGCTCTAAATTTAAATACAAGATTTCACTATTATTGTTTTATGGTACATATAATGATAACTAAAGATAGGCCAGACAACTGTAAAACAAAGGGCTTGTACAAAGATTTATCAAAGGATGAAATATTTGTCGATCTGATTACGGAAGGTATGACGGTGGGTGGTCAGTTGACCGTCATAATTCGGCAGTGTTTGGTCCCAGAATACGCTCATTGGTGCATAAAATATTCGCTGGTGGCTATTGTCACTATACTTTATTATTTATTTAGGATAAAATTTATAGAATATTTAGGAAAACTTACAATGCGAATAAAAGATGAATTAAGATAAAGACAGACACTTTCCGTTATTTCATTAACAAGTCTTGAAATTTCTCAAGTTATTAAAAATCTCTCTGCGTGAGTACCGTAGTCCCACAAATTTCAGTCACCAAGCACCCTGTTTTGTAAGATGTATGTATGGATAAGGATGCATATTAAACAGTAAAATTACAGAATAAGAGTCACGATAGTTTAATGTGTCACATGATAACGTGAAGTCCGTAGTGCTGTTAGGGCTATCAGCTTGTTTGCCGTGTCGTTTATGTACTTAATTTATGTACTAAATCATTAATTAAGTACCCATTACCCATATTGTAAAAAGATGTTATTTTAAGAATAACTTTATTTCAGGCATTAAAAATATTAGGTAAGAACTGACCGAACCGGAAAAAATATATCAACCAATAAATTGTATTATCTATTGATTAAAAATATATAAATTATACGACGTAATGAAATTTCTGTGAAAACAAAGATTTTCTCCCGTCAAATTAAAAAGCAATACGTGTAAGTATATTTTTTAATAAAGGGAAAATCTCTTAACAGTGGTATAATGGTCATACTACTGGTAGAACTAACGGGCGAGATGGAAAGCGCAAAAGGGAATAACGTGCCATTACACTTTTCACCTGTTCACCAAACAAGATTTTCAAAATATGACGAATGTTACCAGATGTGTGACTGAATGACTGAAGAAAAAAAACATACTTCATGTACTTCATTATACATCCACGAGGACTTTTTACAGAGTCGTCTGCATAAGTATCTTCATGTGACCTATTTCAGGCGTTAAACACCTTTCTTTTAATATATGCGAGTTGAGGATTCAGGTAATACAATGAAATTAGGGAAGAGAAGAGAACGTAATGATTGTGGTGCAATTCAAGTATGTAGATGACGATTACCTTTTACCACCAGTAAATCGTCAACTTGATACCAATTCTAATTATATAGCAAATACGAAAACAGAACATGTTTTATGGGCCATAGTTAAGTATTTTTTTGTTTATTATTGTGTTAACTTTTGATGTAAAAACTTGTAGACGATGTATTTGTACCGGCTCACAAACAATAGTGTCGAACAAAAACACATCAAGCCCGAAGCCATATCAATTTCTCACTATCAAAGCTACAAAACGCTAACTCACCAGAAGCACTGACCGTTGATAGTTTTCCTATAATATGACTACCTCCTGAAATATAAAAATGAAATCGACAGTAGGTCAATGTAAATATAAAATAAAATAAAAAAATATAATAAATTAATCGTTTACTGGTCATCGAAATTTATGTTAACCATATTCAAACTAAAGGGAGAGAATAATTTGATGCTTGTAATATTGAATACTAAATATTATACAGGAATATGTCAAATATGACTCTGGATCTGAACAACAAATTGTGGAACAATTACGTTTACTTCCGTTCTTTTTCAGCATATTTTTTTAACATACCATGTTTAGGTTCTAACTAAGTATCCAATGTTAAATGATGTTTGCAGAGATCAAACGTAGTTTTAACATATGTATTTTGGTTAGTGCTTAAATTTGAGACAGAGTGAATACTGTAATATGCGTTTGTTTTTCTATACAGTTAGGGACGGCTTGACTTTCTATTACAATAGAACAAAATGTATTATTTACTTGTACCGTACTATCTAGTAGAGGCTGTTCGAACTACTGTTTATGTTTCATTGCTTCTTTCAGGGTGGCAATAAAATCGCCCACTATCCACCGAGCTTTCCGATACACTGCGCTTCCTCTGCGGACATCCAACAATTATC
Source organism: Achroia grisella (assembly GCF_030625045.1). Taxonomy (NCBI): domain Eukaryota; kingdom Metazoa; phylum Arthropoda; class Insecta; order Lepidoptera; family Pyralidae; genus Achroia; species Achroia grisella. The sequence goes on along the minus strand of NW_026712979.1, from coordinate 5,150,157 downwards.
TAAATAGCCATCTACATTCTTACCCCTTACATTTTATTATTACCGATCAATTTATCCGATGCAGTGTTCGCAAATCTCAGCGTATCCCGTGTTTGTCTAGTAGATTTGCTGATAATATGGAAAGTTGCCCTACGAAATAAAAGAGGATTTTCGCTCGTAACATTTTTGTTTTATGCAGTGTGCTATGTTATCGAAACTACATGAAGCCTATATTTTACAATTTTACAATGCACTTTTAGTACGATTCACAATACATATACACTCTATATAAATATACACGCTTTAATTTAATAAATACTTTTTAATTTTACCAACAATTCTTATCAACATTTAATCTTTCTTCTTTTATTAAATTTATGAATGAAATTGATTTTACCATTTTTTTTTTTTTAATCTATTTAAATACTAAGTAAAACTAAGAAATATTTATTTTTATATGAATACTCACACGGAATATTCCGTGTGAGTAATTAGTAAAAAAATGGTAATATCAATTGGAGTTTCATCCAGAAAGAAAAGGTATCTACTCAATTGCATTCATAAATTTAATAAGAGAAGAAAGATTAAATGTTGTTAAGAATTGTTGGTGAAATTTTTTAATTTATTAATCATTATTTATTAAATTAAAGCGTGTATATTCATATGCATATGTTCTTAATTTATTTGCAAGCTACAAATCTTAGGATGTACAATAGTCAGTATTCTTCCACACAATGGGCCGTGGCTAAATAAAGACACCCTAATGTTTCGATTGACAGAACAACCGGAGCCCTGTAGCTGTAGTTAATGTGCTGGACATTCAGAACTCCCTTAGATAGTATACGGAATTTACAGAACTTACAATGAAGATTTCTCTGCATGGTCATGTAGTAGGAATACAGTTTTCCATGAACGCTTTCTAACATGTGGCTTGGTATAGGGTTTCATTTTCAGTTTTAAGAAAAATAAACAATCATATTAGTGCTAGAAAAGGAAAACTGAAAAAGCAACCCTATACTAAGCCACCTGGCAGCAATGCAATGAACGGTGGGGAAAAAATTACAATACAAAACAAATCAAGTTCATCAAGCTAAAATGTCCTACTTGAATAAATGATGTTTGATTTTGAATTGTTATATTTGATTTATATACTTTATTAACTTTTGGCGGTTGATAATAATAATTACTGAATAATGATGATAATAATGAAAGCTTAACTAAAACTTAACTATTTACTATAACTTAATCTATTAAATATTAACTAAAATGGATTCATCAGCTTTTAATACGCGTTATCTTCGATAATTTTGAACGTATCATGATGATTCTACTGTATTGTAAAGCATAGTAATTAATATTAAATAATTGTTTTATTTAAAATGTTGTTATAAAGCACAAAAAAATGCTTAATACTAACCTAATTAAGTAATAATTATCTCATGTTATATCAAATAAAAAAATATTTAATAAAGAATATAAAAAATACGGCTTCATATTCTAGTATTAGGTACTAACTATAAATTAAAAAAAAATTAAAAACTTATAGTTTAGCGTAAATTTAGTAAAATTTGATAATTTGGACCAATCTGAAAGGTTCGTAAATCTACAACCACAAATATTCTTCGGATACTGTCGATTGCTGACGCGCAAACCTCCGGACATTGTCTCCTTGGAAGGGACGGTACGATCGAGCGAGACAAAGAAACCTCCCTACAGTTGGACATCGACAATGATCCGCTATTTATCTTATGGATTAACTTGCTTATCGTCAACCACCGAGTTATTAGATTTTCACCCGGAAATTGTATTTTTTTTATATTTACATTATTTGTTTTCATAGATATATTTGCACGCTTTTTTTGTCTATTCAAGAATAACCAAAGAATCATGATAAAGTATCAAAGATTTTACAGGGTGCATGTTGTGATTACAATTTAAAGATTAAAAAAATACCATGTTAACTGTATTAGTATTCGATTTCGTTGATTCTTTTTACAATATCGTTGTTACTCCTGTCTTAGTTCTGTATTAATTTTGTATTGTTAATTTAATTAAGTTAATTATGCAACAGTTTTGTTGGATGTTCCAACAAAACTGTTTGTTTAAAATTGTAAACATAATCTGTACTCAGTTCGATAGAAGTTGGGTAGTAGTTATTTATTTAAATCATATATTTTAGTTGAAAATCCATTACGAAACCAGTTCACAAAAAAGTGCTATTTTTAAAAGCTTTTATTTTTAATTTTCATTTATGACATAAAAATCAGAAGGACAAAACCCATGAAATGAACCCACAAAACCGTAAGCAATTAAGACGTTAACTTATTCAGATGACAGCACCCAAGAGGGTAGAATAATGGGACTCTTAGCACTTTAATAGTGGAGCTCCCTGGGCGGCGGTCAAGCCGCGCGGACAGCTCGGAGGCGTTTCGGGAACATAAACGACTTTAAGAACCTCCCCTTCTTTGTAACCACAAATTAGTCTATGGCTCCTTTGATAATAGTGCAATACTTGAATCACTGGTGCTTAATATTATCAAAAGTCAATACGTAGAGGTAGAGTTTAGAATAGTACATTTACGGAAGATCGTATACTTTGAAATCAGCAAGATAGATATAAAATAGCGCTTTATGTGATTTGTTAGAATATTTAATTTTCTATCTTGCAATATTTCAACTTGTACAGTAAAAATTGTAGTTCCTGACAATGTCGTAATTATTTCTCTTAGTTTTTAATATAAATTACCGGAAATTATGTCTTTGTACTATTAATTTGTACATAGCAATAGCACTATTTACTATATATGCATAGAAATAATAATCATGAACTGATTCATTGCGTAATATATTGCGCAAAAGACATATATACACACATATCGTAGTATATATAGCAGTAGTAATATTTTCTAAAACTTAATGCTACATAATAATGTATGTAACGATAACTAGTAAAGTAAGTTTATAACTTATTTATTTTTTACTTTTTGTCTAATTGCCAATTAGCATAATATATACTCACATACACAATATAACATTATCGTTGCTTTACAAAACTTGCATTACGTGTCCTAACTTTGGCAATACAAATGGAATATTTTCTTACAGAGTCGTCCCCCGAAATATTAATATTAGGCACGACGCAAGGGGGTGAATACCAAATTAACATCCGCTACCTTTAGCAAACATCGCCAAGACACCGGTTTAATACAATGTTTGTTTCCATGTAAGGGCCTTTCGATGAATCTTAATCTTCCTGAGTCAGGTTACCCTTAGCCCGCATATGTATAACTTAATCGGCGCCCTTGCCTCCCTAACTTGCCTCTAATTGTTTGCTCTCGATATTGTCGACGTCCATGTATTCATATAGAGTGTATTTGATCTTAAACAATAGTATGTGTTTGTCTTAGTACTTGCTTGATTCATGTAATAAATGATTAAAACGTATCTAAACTTATTGATCAGTTTTCGGCTGTTTTCAAATGAAGGGAAAGACCCTGAATTATTGGGTATATGTTACATGACATTTGCAAGTTCTAAATGAGTTTTCGTATATCTTAGATTAATGAAAGACTTCAGTGATAAAGTAGTTTATGTAGGGGTTGAATGGTAGTGAAATATGAAAGTAATATATATATATATATATATATATATATATATATGGTAAAAGTAACAAGGCTCACATACGATGTGTAAATAGAAAAAATTAAAAACAATAGAAGACATTTCTTTATATAAAATTCAAATTGTTTTCCAACAATAACGGTCAGATATATATTTAAGTTCCAATAGTTTATTCATTCTTTTATTATAAGGAGTTTGTTTAGTTAGGAATACGTGATTCTATTTTAGTATATAAGTTCAGCTAAGATCATTGCAAGTTAAAATAATATTGGAGCTGTAGACCAACTAATGTCAAATAAACTTAATTTAATGTGTTAAGTGAGTGTTGTCTTCAGACAGTTTAGTCAAAATTACACAAAATTCTCAAGTCGGCTTTTTATTGCACTCGAGCTGTCAGTTAAGGTGCTCTTATTAGAGGTCCCTCCCACGTGCTCAACTGTCGTGACGAATAGACCTCATAAACTCGCATGTTCTTAATAAAGTGCGCGTGCAAACGTTCTCTTGTAAACTTTTCCCGCAATTAAACAGTAATGATTATTATTGTAATTTATTTGATTGTGTTTTTATAAGGTAATAGTACATTTTCGGAGTTAATTAAATGGTCTAAGTAAGAATATGTCTCTCCAGTAATTAATTAAAAATTAAAAATTTAATTTGTACATTAGGAAATAAATTTTCTGGTAATTGACGTAAGAAAAGAATAATTAAAAATATATCACTCTATTTAAAGCTATGCGTGGTTAATGAGACCAGTGGCGTCAGTTCTCATTGTTGATGCCAATCTTTAAACGTTTATGAATAAACGTATGATTGTATTTGTAAAACTTATGCTCCCCAACTCGTATATCCGCATACTTATTTTTTTAAATTACGTCTTATATATAAAGGTAACAACAAAGAAAATGTCTTTAGAATACCCAGAGATAGCTAGCTACATATAAAGACCGCAAAAATGTAAACAGACACGCAATTAAAAACCAAACGGTATTTCCTTCTCATCGTGGTCCCAGAATAAACACTGAACATTTGGTATGTTTTCCTTTAATTAACATATGCCTGTTGTCTTGCACTCCATCATTTCCATATGGAAAAATGATACGAATCTCGCCCTAGTGCCTACCCTAGTAATATGTGCGTCGCAAGAAACACCCTCGTGCCGAAATTATACAGTAACGGCTCGCATTAATTTGGCATATTAATTTTACTGTAAAACTCTGCTCGCGACAAGCATCCTGGGGAATTTTGGAAGTTTCCCGTCCCAAGCGGCCATGTTCACACAATCGGTTGTTGAACAAGCTTTATAGGCCCACAGCTATTGGAGGAAATGCCTTTGAGATGCGGTATGTGTATGTTATTGCTAATAACAGCCCCATAAAATCCTTTGGTGGTTCATTGTTTCGTTTATGGAAGGTGGGAGGATTGAGGAAATATGGTTCTAATTTTGTTTTCATTAACGAATTTATTAAAATCCTTAATCATGCGTAAATATAACCTTTACATGTATATAATATTTTATAAGTATATATATATATATATATAGATATAAGTGTATTTTGTATATTCGTTACCTGAAAATAACGAATATACAAAATATTTACTTTTGTAATAACTTGTGTTAACTTTATTAATTAAAAGTAATTTAATCCATTTTATACCCGAACTAGCTACCCACTCCGGCTTCGCACGGGTGTACATGTATAATATATATAAACCTTCTTCTTGAATCATTATTAAAAATAACCGCTTCAAAATCCGTTGCGTAGTTTTAAAGATTTAGGCATACATATGTACGGACAGACAGCGACAGCGACTTTGTTTTATACTATGTAATAATAATGATAACATTAAACTTATGGTTTCTATATACTAAATACTAAACTTTTTGGCATATTGCATAGTTAGGACTGTGCCGTTAAACTACTAAGTTTAACATTATCATTACTAGAAATAAAGTGTATTCTTCGAACTGATTGAATGAATAATCTTGAAACCTCAATTTTTTCTAAACAATAATACTTTTTTTTTTGTTAAATAGGCGTTACCAATAATTTCATGAAATTGATATAAGTGGCGATAATAAATTCCCGAGGATAGCAAGTTTATTATTAGTAAGGACACATATAAGGTAAAGAAAAAAAAGTATGATTTGTCTAAAAAAAATTTTATAATAATATTTTATGTCTCAAAATATCGGTTCTATCAAACCGATACGCGATCAAGGTGCAGTGAAGCGATTCATCTACTCTGACAGACCAAGGCGCAGTTCATTTTTAACGCCATTGTCGAAGTGTCCACCGTAAGCGATACTGGTACGGAACCCTCCTATCCCCGGGGCTGAGTGGTTAATCGAAACGTAATTTATGATGGTCAAAGTCCTAATGCACCCACCGTGTAAATCCTGCGGTGATCTTGAAGTGAATTATTGCAGAGTTTGTTGGATACAAAAAAAGGTTTTGTTCTTGCAAATCTCGCAATTTACGTGTTTAATCGGTCTAAAAAGATGAAGTCATATATTTCCTTATTTTTCTATGTCTCGTATAGTATATCTTAAATTCGCGTTTAGAATTGTAAAAGCTACTTATAATAATAATAATAATAAATTACTTTTAACGCTCTAAATGTTATAAATCTAAAAATCATGGGTTTTAAAGACTGATGTATATACTTCTAAAGTATATACTTATACAATACTTACATAAGTTACTAGTTTCATAGTAGCACTATTAAATTTTAAGTTTTCTGGAAAAATCTTTGAGGCTGTATCCTATAATTTGTATAAACAAGATAACATAGTTTTAGTTACAAGGGTAACTACCCTATTATTGGCTAATTACAACACATCGTAATATAACACTTTCTCTGAAATAATCAGGTGCGAAAAATAAAAAAAATATCTTGTCTTTATTACAATTTTAGTTTTAGATCACGCGTAACTAAGCAATCATGCAAACGCCCAAATCTAATAGCAGATCACACAATATGTTACACCATAATTCATTCACGTCTATCTCTGAAGCTATCTAACCCCGTGATAAGCGTTTTCTCATGACTTGCATATCCGAAGCTCCCCGGGAAGGGAGCCAGGCCACGCGTGACTCGAGAAATCGACATGTTTATCGCTTTAATATAAAATAAAAAATAAAGGGAATATCGATAGATGAAAAACTCCGACATGTGAACGGAGAAAGGAAATTGTGTTTTTTTTGTAGATGATTTTGCATGTGTACTCGCGCTAGTGTAATACTGTATTGTCTTTAGATCATTATGTGGAAATTTTATACGAAATTGAATGGTTGTATAATTTAAATATAATAAATATTAAGAAATAATTTAAAATTAATAATATGATATAATTTTCTTTAATAGAAGAGAGTATTTTTGAGAGAATATTTTTTAACAAATTTAATATCAATATTATATGATTTTATTTTACCTGATATTGCATTTATTAAAGAAACTGGAACATTAGTATCCATAAAATATAGTAATAAATAAAAGTCACAAAAATACTTGTTTGCTTTTTCAACATAACCTAAGTTTCTAAAAGGGATGGTATATGGAATAATTTTATTTGTTTGTGTTTTAATAACCCCAATTTCCCCTTAGTCTGTTCATATAGGGGGCGTTCATACGTTTTCATCTCCATATAATAAGGAATATTGTCACTTTAGAATTTGCGAACCAAAGTGTAGGGCGATATTTAAAGATTATCTTGGATTTTCTGCGAAATATATGCGCACCTACGGTCATAAACATATTTTTAAAGATTGAGCTGAAATAAGTTCCTGTCAGTTTAAACTTTGTTTCTAAAATTTATGGCGGGCTACATTTTTATTATGATTTATTCTGATTCTACATATAAAAATAAACTTGAAAATGTAATGTAGTTTCAAGTGTTTAAATTTTGATATAGGTAAAAGCCCACCTTAAAATAAAAAAGTGAAGGAATAAAGAGGTTTTAATGTTTTGATTCCTGTTGTATATAGTTATTTCATTCCTTTCCTGATTCAACTATTTTTAAGCAACTGCAAGTAGTTAATAGAATCCCTTGTATAATAATTTAAAAAATGCTAAAGTCACACGATGTATTTTTATTAAGCAAAACGCGTGAAATGTTACATATTTTTTCAGTGTTTTTTTACTATATTTTCATCCAAACAATGTATTTTGACGAGTTTTTACAATTTCCGTATATTTTTCCAATTGTCGTCATTTCCCGCAACACCCACCTTAAAATAAAAAAGTGAAGGAATAAAGAGGTTTTAATGTTTTGATTCCTATTGTATATAGTTATTTCATGATGTTCATTCGTAAGTCAAACGTTCGAGATTTGAATCACAAATCGAAAGTCGCAGTATTTCCATTCACCTTTGTTTTTCTTCTTATTGCATCTTTTTATTTTGTTATCGGCGCGGGGCGTCGAGTGAACTGTATGTTTGTTTATGCATATGTGGCTGCAGCCTCTTCTGAGATAATATTTATAAAGAACAGTGTTTTTGTTTTTTTTACATGCACAATATTTCCGATCTGAATGATTTGATTTGAAAGTAAACAAGAAACATAGGCGAATGGGACTAATCAAAGACGGCTAATATATGTTATAAATTAATTGCATTTTACTAGTAACAATGCATATTAGTAAATTGCTGATATCATATTTTCTTATATTAGTAATATGACGAGTCAATTTGCACGGCGTGTAAATGTATAGTAATTAAAAACTTATAAAGTGACTTTGGTTTTGACTTTAGTTCCTACGAGTCAAATCATAAATGGAAATAAAACCTGGTATACACTAATGTATTATGTGTTCATCATCATTAATATACGTAAAAAGTTTGTATTATGTTTTACACATGTAACCTACAAATAACATAATTTTTATTAGTCACAATGAATTTTGATACATATAGAAGTTATCAACAAAGTCGTCTACGTTTGTCTCCTTTATTTCAGTCTTCATTTTTGAGCTGTATTTTTGTTTGAAGGGAAGTGAAGGCACAAGGTATCAACTTCGGAATGGCAATACATAGAGTAGCGGGCGTCACTTAACGACATGATGTCTGTAGTGCTGATTATGTATACGGGTATATATGTAACAATTGCCATATGCAATGAGGCGGGACGTCTTTCATATAAAACAATTAATTAGAATTCTTTGTTGTACATATTTATATTGCCATAGAAATAAACAAACTCCACAGCGTTTTCCCATTATCTTCTAATCCCCATGGGACCATTCCAAGGATTCCTTATTCAATAGTACCACAATATTAGGAGCGCAGAAGTGGAGAGCGGTCACCCCCTGTTGTCTTAGTAAGCACTAAACGCAGGTCAAGTAAACACCCATAATGGATTCTACCCGACTCGGTAAATTATCATCTTGCCGGATATTGAATATATTAAGGCAATATTGCTCTGATGCAAAGTAGGGATGTATTTGTGTAATTGCTGATCTCGGAGACCGTGGATGATTGAATGTTATGGTTATGTAAATTGAAATGAACATGGGAATTTAACTATATTTTTGTATTCCATTACTGAGCATCGAAGCTAAAGCTAGTTGTGATGGTCATCTACGCAGTCAAAATCTCAGAAAGACTATCACTAACATTTAAAATAACTTTTCTGAATTTGAAATCTAAGAATCTAGCCTAGAGTAGGTATTTTTGGCCTAGTTGACAGTATCTAATCGACAGTATATATATACTGTCAATTAGAACAAAAATCCCTACATTAAATTTAAATTACAATTGAATATGGATTACTAATTTAATTGGTCATCCCATATTTATTTTTCAGAATGATAAACCTTGTACATTTTTATACAAAAACTACGTGGTCGGAAATTTGAAAAGGTGAGATGGCGAGCGAAGGCAAATTACCCAAAGGTAATTAGTTCGAAATCAAAGCGAAAGTGGCATGGCGAGCAAGGAGACACAGTCCAAGCAATAATGGCGGAGGAGATGAACCAGACCGCCACAGCCTTGAATATTAATCGACTTGGAAATAGATTAAAAATTCCATGTTCACAACCGCACCACGATCTTGTGTTTTCAAACAACTTTTTTTTAAACATTCCCATCTCATTTGCATTAGGTGTTTCTTTTTCATTTCTTTTTCCCTCGTGAATAATTTAATGAATCTTAAGAATATTGTTTGATTTGATGTAGGTATAGGGATGTTCTTTTGTTCAAATCACGCGGTACGAATTGAAATATTATAATAATGTTTTTATATCTCTATTTTTTATCGTAAGCAAATACTTATACGCTTTTTGGGGTCAACTTTTTATTAAAGTTTTATTACAATAATTTCTATATTTATTATGTAAAGGAATTAAAAAACAGTGAAAGAATATTAATCTGTAAATTATTGTATAATAGTAAATAATTTATTTAAATAAGTTTGGTAAATATTTAAGTAATTATATATACATAAATGTAAAAAAAATATTGCCCATGATTTGAATATAAATGTAAGACCTTTTAGTAACTGTTAGTATATATAACAATAAATATCTTTAGGCTATCAACATCCGTTTATTCCGGAACCTCCTAAAAGTATTAGGCCCGTAACAAAATTTAACGGATATTAAAAAGTTTAACGCGGAGTTAATATTGACGGCCGTGGCAGATGGGAGAAAGGGTTTCTTCAAAAGAATTCAAACGGTGACAAAAAGGCGTAAAGAATCACGAGGAAGGGCGTGTGACACACAGATGTAAAATAGAGCGACCATTTTTTTTCTATCGTGAACTTCTGAAGAAAATGGTTGCTATTGAGAGATGGAATATTTATAAAAATATATATAATATTTATGTTTCGCTTTATTCTCGAGACATATCTGTTAATTTATTTTTCGTTCTTCATCTCTTTTACTATATTAATATTAAAATATAAATGATAGCAATATACAATATGATATTACAATACGTATACAATATGATATTAGTATTTTAGAATTATTTCATAAAGTAGATCGTAACGTGAAAATACTAAATGTATATTATGTGTATCTGTCAAATGCATTACATTTAATCTATCCATTTCTATGAAAACTTTACCTGTGATAAATTTCATACTCCGTTGTCCACGTGACTCTCGTAAAAAACGATACAAAATTGCATTACATTAAACAATTGACAAAAGTAATTAGTATTAGTAATTTCGAAGAAACAATACAACACACTATTAAAGTACTTATAATATGTTTTTCGTATCTCTTTATCATGAAATATAATGTCATCTTGGATTTCTATAGAGTATAAATAAACTTAATAATACATGCTCTACCAAAATCATCTCTGTGTGACCGACTAACTTATGCGGCGAAGAAAGAGCTTTGAGAATTAACAAAAATAAAAGGTGACGGCCGCTCTGTTTACGGGGTAGGAAGGGCGACCCTTAATTAAAGGCTTTCTTGGACTTTTCGCGATGCAATTTGCCTAAAAGACAAGAATTATTTTTATTGAAGTCATCACTAATTTCGGGGGGAAGGGACCTTTTGTTGCGGGCGAATGGCCTACTAATTGCGCGGTTTTTGGGTCCAATACTGAATTCGCCGGCATGCTATTGTCATGATTGAGAATAGATTTTTTGTCTGTGGCAGTTGAAAATGGACGGTGACTGGCTGATTGGATCGACTTTTTATAAACATTATAAATATTTTTTTACTTTATTTTGTTTTATGCAAGGATTTTAAGACACGTATAAATGTATTTTAAAATACCTACAAAAGCCGATGTGATGGCCTTTTGTGATTTTATTGTATTGTATTATTAGGAAAGAAACACGCAATAAGAAACCTGCGTAAAGTAAGTTAGTATATATATGGCAAAAGTATAATTAATATGTATGAATACTCTACAGAACATTACGAATTAATTTTTTTGTTGAATGTTAATGCAATGTTACAACTGGACCTGTATTAAACGATATACGCTGGTAGGGCAACTGTGGCTGATGATTGGACGAATGATGAATTAATATGGTTTATACGATGGTATACTCCTGATGACTGACTATGATATGACTTTGTATATTAGTGGAAATGGTGGTTCCATTCCCTACATTTTCCCTATTACTAAAAATTCCTTCCCCTATCTTATGAATATTTTTGCATTTTAGAGCCGTTAATACTGGCTACACTTGAAAATTTATGTATTCAAAGCTAATCTTTATAGTAATATCTGTAATAAATCACATTACCGGGTAGAGAATACCATACGATAGTAAGCTCGTTAATTGTCCACATATTTATTTGTCCAATAATGAATAAATAAACGAATAATAATAAATTTACAATGAATGCGAATTAATAGACATATGCTAGACTTGAATTGACGGCCTTGGTCTAGCGGTTTAGCTCGCCGCCGTACTTCTGATGGTCGCGGGTTCGATTCCTCGCGCGGTTTAAACATTTGTACTTATAAGTATGATTGTTTGCATCTGTCTATGTAAATTATATATGTATTTACAAAATATATAAGTATGTATCAGTTGTCTAGTACTCTGCTAACTTTAGGACTAGACGATGTTGTGTGAATTATTCAGGGGTACTATTATTATTATTATACTTGACGTAATCTAGTTATTGTCCATATTTTAATTATATACTAATTAAAATTTATTTTAAAAATGTCTCTGTTCTGATTTAAACAAAACAATCTATATAAAATATTCTATTGAAAAACATTTGTTCCGCCCAGCTGCTGCGTATTTCTTTGGCTTTGTAAAAAAGATTCTCTAATTAAGTTCGGGATTGCTTAAACAAAATTTAAGTAGTATTAATTATCTTACTTCTTTATTAATAAAAGTCGCCAAGTTAAAAAACATTCTGAGTGGAGACAGTTGTTCGTGGAATCGAAATTTCTGAGGGTGGGTTTGGGTGGAAGCAGAAATTAAAATCATAAGAAAATAATTAAAGTGTGTAAGGGGATTTATTGGACACGAGCGACGTGATTAATTGGTTTTTTGGTATAAATCCAGTAGAATGTAATAAGTGTCAATTTTGGGCGTTTGCAATTCATTGGAAAAATTAATAAAACTTTGTAGTAATTAATGTTTGTATGACTGATTTTCTTTTTGATTAAGTAATTATCTATATTAAGAGGTATATATGACAATCTTGTTTGTTTAATTTAGAAACGATGAATTACTGGCATCTGGCTAGGCGTGTATTAAATGATCACTTGAACGCTACTAGTTAATATGTTTATATTTATGTGTAATGATTTAAAAATGCAAGTATATTGATTTTAATAAAAGTTACTACTAAGTGCAAGTTTTTTAAAACATTATTTAAGTTTTTGACGTTATAAAATAATGTTCGGTATATTTAAATTCCACGTGGGTATTCTCTTATGTTTTAAGAACCAAAGTTATTTATTAACCAGCTGTTACCTGCGACTTCCAGAATTCTCATTTTCAATTTCCAGAAAGACTAAAAACCATTTCTTTTTAAATAAAAAAACAATCTAAAATGAAAATGACCCACGTTACTCAATATAACGTTAGCTATCTGCGAGTGAAAGTCCTATCAGAATCGCTCCAGCCATTTCAGAGATTAGAACCAACCGATAAATAGAGACGCAAGATTTTCATTAATTAGTTTTTTAATGTACTGTATATATTTTCATATGCATTTAGTGAACAGCTGTTAATTTGTAATTGCAAACAGACACTTGATTTTTTTTTATTTGTATAGAATTGAAATTTAGTATAAGCTAGCCGCAATAAATAAAATTTATTGATAATATTAAAATAAAGTAAAACAAATGGTAGAGATTCAACAATTCAGTTACGGCAATCAGTCCTAATTTCGGGGCGTGGCGCAGGGTTGAACTTGACCATTAATAAATGGCAATGATACTTCAAAGTTAACCCTCTCTCTGCTCCGTATAATGAGTGGTATCAGCCGCCACTTGTGTCACTACTTAATCTCGGGTCTTAGCATTATAAAGTAACGATATTTGTGTGATATTCAAAATTTTATATATTTATTTATTTATTATTTTGCACATAAAATTGTATGGCGGACTTAATGCGGGATGACATTCTCTAGCAATCAACCGTCGCGTTGTTCAGAGATAGTGAGGCTGTGTAATTTAATAATAGTAACATCTATTAGATATAAATATTAGATGTAGATATAAAAATACATAAATAAAGTTTATACATTTGCATAAATAAATATATGTATATATGTAAATGTATAAACTCATGATTATATACAAATTAAACTATAATGAATACGATACAGATACAGCAATCATTACCATCAGATGGATATAGTCTCATGTAATATATATACATATTATACATGTATCTTCAAATAGTAGTTTGGCTGAACACTGTTAGAGAAATTTTGAAGAATGTTTACAAATTGTTGTTAATGTTTTAGGTATATCTCTTTTATTTCGTCCATTTTAAATGCCAAAGCCAAGTGACGAGGTCTAATTATGCAGTAATATCTGAATAACAATATTTAGCAAATCCATAACTATAAAGTACATTCATCTGTATTACATTTGTGAGTACTATAGGCATTTAATTCATCTCATTAGCATTAGTGATTAAACCCTAATTGAAATACAAAATTAAGGTAGTGCCGTGGTCTACGGATTTCGGTAGTAATCCGACTTCGACACCAAAAACATTGTTTTTCATTTTTTATTTCTGACTAACTTTCTGGTGACAGTAACTCTTATAAAAAAATTAAATAACGACAAAAGACTTATAGGCTCACTCTATGCCACGTTGGATTCAAATATACAGAAAGAAATATAAGCATGTAAAGTGTTGGGTTACAATCTGAGAATCATAGTCGAAATGGTATTTATTATTCCCGTTAAATTGTAACTTAATAGATAATATTTTTTTTAAATTGGAAGCACTGTTAAAAAATTAGACCGCGAACTGAAAATTTTCATGTGACCTTTAACAGCAATTTCATGGACATTACCAGGAATCCATAAGTATCAACTTAGCAATTTATGCAATAATATAACGGACATTCGAGCCGTTACATACTTAAAATCGCATAAAATACCACCCTACCTTTTTAATGGGATCACCCTCCGGGAAAACAAAGGAAAAATCCTAAAAAGTAGTGTATACTGATATTTATTATTATATTAAAAGCAGATCTGGCTGGGGTCGGGAGTAGTGTTACCAAATCACTACATTATTATAGGATATGAGACAAAAAAAAATGTTGTTTCATTGTGAACACTTTTGATAATGATGTTCTATTAAAATTTAAAGTTGACCTTTCGTTAATTAGATCTTAGATTATATATATATAGATAAAATTGTAATGACATGTTCACTATCAGTTAAACGTTTGTATAGATGTTTACATAGTCGCGGATTCTTATGAAAGAAAAAGCAATAAACAAATAATTGACTAATTATGTCATAATAAGAATAAGAAATAATTATTATTTATAAATTACTAACCACAAATATAACAATTTGTATAATTAATTAATAACATAATTGTATAATTATTACCTACAGTAATAAATAAACTCCAGTAGGACAAAACGTCTATACCACTGCTACAAAATACCATAGATTTTCATACCAGCTTCCCTATGTTACAGAACCAATGCACATTTTACATATTAAATTCTGAATACATTATATATGTACCTATATAATCTGACTTATACTATTATTACTACAGACACTACCAAAGATAGGGCTTGAAATGAGTCTGGTTATATGACAATGAGTGACATAATCTTAATTTTATTTAAGATATTTGTAGGTAATTTAAAACTTACATGAAATTGTGCTACGTTATAACATCTAATATTCCTTAATCTGTTGTAAGATTCATTTTAAATATCCTAAAAAAAGAACGATACTTGGTCACATTGTTACGTCGTGGAATTTCGCCGTCGGCGAGCGGGTAGCCATTCGGCCACCGAATTTATGGTCAAACTTAGCGCGGAGGCGACGGCGCGAGTTTTTATTATGATCAGACCAGTGGTCCGTGAAAGCAAGTTGCCGCTGGAAAGTGCAATTTCCATACCTCATGCTTGCTTCTGTCGCCTTAGTACCCGGTATGTCTTGTTCTTATGATGTGAGATTTTAAAAAGTTGCGGACCTTTTTATTTAAATTACAATTTCTCACAGAGAATTTTACTAGTTGTTCTTTCATACGGCTTTCTTGAAGCAATTTACCATATCAATCAAATATTTTTTTTGGAAAATCTGTATGGTATATCTTGCCTATTCGAATTTATACTACGTACATCCAGATCCAGAGATATGGATATTTCAGAAAAGTATTTCATTTAAAAAAATACTTTAATTCGAATAATTAATATATATTTTTTAATTTAATACGTTTACATAATAAAGTCGACTTCGGAGCCTAATAGACGTATTCGATACATTTTTGTCTTCTTTAAGTATCAAATTCCTAACTGCTTACCTATATCTCTAACTGAATGCTATTTATTCTTTGTTACTAGGTACCTAATTTGCCACCGTTCATTTAATTTATTAGAAATATAAAATAAACACAATTCGAAAGTAAAAAATTCGGTACAAGGGGAAAAAGAAAAATAAACAGATGAATTGTAAACTCCCCGGTGGGTGGTAAACTTTAAGTAAGACGTGAAAAATGGGGATATGAAAAGAAATAATTTTCCGCGCGACTCGTCTGTGCAAATGAGCTGAATGAAGTAACTCATGCGAATGATTGAGAGCTGCTTGAGATGAAACAATGAACTGTATACGACTGAAAAGATTGCTCTAGGTAGGAGCAATGCAGAATTGATAATGTGGATTAGAAAATAACTGTGTTTTGTTTAATTGTTGCTAATTATATACTGTTTGAAACTTAAATCGTCCTAGAAGACATAGCAAGGCTTTAAAATTAGAGATATTGACTATAGAGTTATAATGGGTGTCTGAAGTAATAACACCTCTGACAATAAACAACAATTATTATTGAAACAACCAAAACAGAAAATTGAAACAACGTATATATATTTCAAACATTTTAAATGTGATATATGTACATCGACCAAGCAACAGAGCAGTTGTATAAAATATTTAAAAATTGTTTCAAGAATGTTCAATTTGGATTTTGAAATATTCTCTGCTATTCTAATAATGTTTTTTAATTTAATTGTGATATGACGAAATCACTTAGACGCATACAGAGTCATCTCTGGTTAAAATAAATTCTTGCAAAAAATTTCAAAGGTGCTATTCTTGGAAACATTTGTTAATGCGCGTCTCCGCTAGATGGCACTTTTATTATAAATGTTATTACCGAATTTATATTTTGGTTTCTGTACATTGTAAGAGTTAATTTCATAAAATTTAATAAAACGATAGTTTTTTTCTCAATTAACCAATATATTTTTCTGATCGTATATATTAACTAATAACGACATCTAGAAACTACTATGGAGATTAAAAGAATGTCGTTTGTTTCTTACAGAAAATATAGACCACACTGACATCTAGTTCTTGAATACTTAACTTCCACACGATAAAAGCAACAGCTACCGAGTATTAATCTATTTATATCTCCTAGTTCTATATGCTCTCCTGGTATTTTAAAATAAAGTCTACTGTTCAACGGAACTTTGCCTCATTGTGAATTATTGACAAACAAAGTGTGGGTTTATGTTGTCTAAAGATTTTATCGCCATTTTTGATTATGCATATGTGACACATACATGTGTGAATGAGTCATATTCATTTCTTCTTATTCGTTTATTTACTTTATAAATTTCGCGTTTTAATTTTGTATAACACCATCTTTTAGTAATAATATATTTAGTGTATATTTGTTGAATGAGTGTCGTATAGATTCTTGATTTTATGCAATCTTTGAATAGATGTTTATTTTATTTGATAGAAACATTCTTAATTTTCATGCATAAAAATCGGTGAGTAGAGAAGACTGTGTAATATTACTACAATTGCTACAATTTAATCAGTCGTATAACACTAGTCATAGTACTCTTTTTTTATTTTACATGTTTTATGTAGGAAACGTGCTAACAGCATCTGTTATTACTGCAAAAGATACTTCGTTAATTTTTTGTGAATGCGTACTACTACTACTACGACTAAAACTTTCCTCCACCATACTGATATGCTTTGCGTTAAAACTGTATAGCAGTGATCAGAGTCGTTTACTTGGTCTTATGCTGCTGTAACGATTTCAACCTTTCGTAACTTATGTTGTCCTAGTAGTTTAAAATAAAGATTGCTGCCGCTGTGCGGCTTGGAATGAAAAGTAACTAAGGAGACATAGAGCAAAAAGTAAAAAAGTTAAAACATTACCGTGTTGTTAATGTTGTACAACGGATTCCAAAAGTTTGAGAGATGCATCCAATGATTTTTTTGTTGGGATTGCGGATTTAACTGATTAATGTAAAGATGATTTTTAATGATTCTGAGTATAAATAGAATTTATTAGTTTATCAATATCATAAAAACACCTCACGGGCTTTATGTCTGAGCAATTTTTGAGTCTGCGCCGTAGTTCCTGGACATGTACTCTTTATTTTTGCATCGATTGTTTGAAAATATTATAATAACGATTGAAATACTACATTTCAATTGTGGCCGTCGTTGATTATGGAATTTGCAATTTAAAACACTATTAACATTAACATTACGATTTTTGCAACTTACTTCGGCTCGGCTCAAGCCATTTTAATTTCTATCGACGTTAGAGTGGATCGGGGCGCGTAAGTCGATCAGAGGCGATTATTAGATAATCATTGATAACATAAAACTCTTCCTATGATAATAATGACGGTAATTGTATCGTATAATAGATACATACAGGGCGAAATGAAAAATCTTCTTAATAAGTATAATATATAATTTTATATTTTATAACAAATATATAATAGCATACTGTAACAGCATGCAAAGTGTGATCAATAAAAAATATTTACAGTTATTATTAAAGCTTAAATTAATTTAAATAATATTATTTTGCCTATAACTAATTTCAACTTGTTTTTATTTACATAAAATGAATACTTTTACAATTATTAATACCAGTCATCAAATAAAGGCAGTTGTTTATCAATTCATTATAATTATCTATTTATTTACATACAGTCGATTAATATCAAAATACTGGACGGAACGAATGACATAGGTAATCACATATTTGATTAATAGTCAAAAATAATATTCACAATAATAAGGCACTCAACAACGATTACAATAATATGTTATCTCAATATGATGTTGAACTACTGTCAGGTCTCAATTGTTTTGTTTGAACGTCATCGTATGCTATAGTGAATATGCTCTTCTTTTCGGTTATTGGTAATCTTTTTATATTACCTGTCTGTTGAACGAGAGTATTCATTGCAATACCAGAATCATTATCGTCCGTTTTGCCAACAGGTCTCATTTCAACCACACTATCTCCTCCAATATTTATTTTTGAAACATGAACTTCTGGAGCATTCTTTTTATCTTCTTCGTAGCTAGTTGAAATTGAAATGCTATGTGTAAGCGCACTTTCTGAAATATCTTGTTTTGCTTCTTTTTTCTTCACGTCATCTTGATTTACATAAATTGGCTGCTGTTCTATTGACTGTCTACGAGCTATATTGGGCTGACTGCCTAGATATTTCGGAATATGGGTAGGTTGTATATAACATAAAGGATTTTGGTTTTCGTATTGATGTTCGTATCTGTGTTCAGAATGCTGTAGTAAAGGATGAACGTCAGGTAGTGGTCCTTCAGGAACAGGTGTTACTTTCTCCTCTTTTAGTAGTCGAGGATGAATAAATTCACCGTCTTTTCCTTTGGAGTTTTTTTTTGCCTCAGCATTGTCATTTTGACTGTCTTTACTAATGATTTTTCCGTATTTTCCAGTTTTCTCTTCCTTTGGAATGTTTTTATCTACTTCGATCTTTGATTTGGAAGGTCGTTTAGGCTTACTTGGGATAGCTTTTTCTAATGGTGGTTTAGTAACTGTATTTGAAGATTTCTTACCGTACCATTGCATGTATCTTGGTAAGCTTTTTTGTGTAGGCTTACCAACATCTGACGATTTTGTTGATTCATTTCCTTCATCATTCTTCTTATTACTAGATTCACCATTACTGTCTATTTTGTGATTAATTACAAATTCTTCAGTGACTGGCGATTTGATTGGTGGTTCTGCAAGTTCTCGAGCTTCCGTAGAGGAACCTTGCCGTGAAAATATTAAATTGCGATTATCTTTTGATGCGGAACTAGTTCTACTTCTTTGTTCGCTTTCTTTACTACTTTCATGTTCAAGTGCAAGAGTGCGTTTTGGAGAAAGGTCGTCTTCTATCGGAGATTGCCTTTGAAGTCTTAATCGTCTATCACTTGTTTCGGAATCAACTTTTTCATCTAGAGAATCTGATATTTCCATTAGGACCTCTTTTCTTATTTTACATTGTTTATCACTATCAGATAATTTGATTTGAGTTGAACATACCGTTTCATTCTTGGATGTCGTTACTGTACTTTTAGTTCTATCTCCATATTTTTTTACATGCTCTTCCCGTTCATTAGTTTTACTTATTTTTACATGTTTCTCACTCTCCAAAGATGGAGACACTTCGCTTTCCTCGATAATAGGAGTTTTAATCTTTCGCTTTAAATCATATACTCTAATACTTCGTCTAGGATCTTTGTATTTAATTTTTTTCTTCGGTTTTTTTCTTTTTACCCATGCAACTTTCTTGGTTTCATCTTCTACTACCATTTGTGAATCATCTTCACTATATGAGTCGTTGTCACTTCTGGCTTTTCTTCGTGTAGGCTTAAGTAGTTGAGGTTCTGTTTGTGTACCAATATGACATTCTGTCTGAGTGGCCATCACTGAATGGCCAGGTAAGCTTTGAGTTTCTAACTTGCTCTCTACTTGAGATGCAGTCTCGTGATTTTGCAATAATCTCTCGCGTTCAATAAGTATTTGATGTAATAGTTCATTTTGTTTTCTTAAAGATGATTCTAGAAGTTCTTGATGAATTGACGACTTATTTTGCATTTCTATTAAAGCAGATTGTAAATAAGCAGTTTTTAAAGGTATTGCTCCAGGTACCTCTGGTGGTACATTAGAATAATCGTGATATTGCGATTGTGCATCAATTCCGTGTGACCTTTGTAGGAGAATTTTAGCTTCCTTATCACCTGTGACATTATCTAAATCAGTGGTAATTCTGTCCATTCTTTCTCTTATATGTTTTGCCTCTTCACCTTGTTCTCTAATAAACCTTTCCATAAGTAGATCTTTACCACTATCAACTACAACATATTGAGTGTGTGGTATGAGGGTCACTGGTCTTTGTTGATGTAAGGGAAGGTTCACATATCTTTCTTCTTCGTTCTTTCCTCTTGTTACAAGTCTTAGAATTTCGGTATTGCCATCTTTAATAAAATATTGATCTCTACCGAGGGACGTTTGAGCATGTACTTTATCTTGAAATTCTAATTTTGTTCTATTGTCTACCTTATCGTTTTCAACATCAGACTTGAGGAAAACGCCAACATCTGAACCCCGATCTATTTCGTGTCTACGTATAGAGTCATTATCCTGCTCTCTTCTTTGATAATGTAAAGTGGCGATTCTGTCATAGCCATTTTCTAAATCTTCAATATATTCTTTGTGTTTATTAGCAAAGGCTTCTTGAAGTTGCATTTCCTTTGTATAGATTACGTTTGGACCTTCTCTGTAACAAAAATATATACAAATATAAATCCACACAAGGATCTTAACGTCCAGAAATAGGACAAATATATAGGCAATTTTATTTGATACTATAACTATACAACAGTCTCTATGTGATATTAAAAAAGTCTATAGAAATTATTATTATATCAATATTACAGTAAAGTTTATTTTCTAAATATTTTTTATGTATGTGTGCTATGTATACTAATAACATTATAAATAGGTAATGTTTGTGAGTTTGGATGTTCTAATCTCTAGTAAAACTGATTCATTTTGAAACTTGTTTTAGTGACGGATAGTCGTTGTAGATAGGAGTGAATCCGAAAAATGTTAAAAATAAGGGGAGATAGGATGCTCACGGAGTTGCGTGGGTCATCTAGTATTAAATAAGTATAATCAAAAATAAATTCAAAGCAGAAAGTGAGACTATCAAGAGTATAAGATGTATTTCTGAATCTGTGTTGTATTTATAAATTCATATTTCATTATAACATACCTCATTCGAAAGGACTGTCTAGCATTATTATATCGATAATCGTTATCTTCAGCAGCATGAATAAACTCCTGATGTATATCGCCAGGTGTTGAAGCAGGTTTAGAAGGTTCTTTTGATCTGTAGTTTCTCTTATTGAATTTCCATTGTGTTGGCTTTGTTCTCAAGTCTGCTTGCTCTGCGCTCCAAGCCTCCCGTCTCCTCCATTCGGTTGCTTGTATAGATTTATTTTCTAAATTTTGCGTCGACTTGTTTTCCCTCCCAAGTCCCTTGTCCCGGACCACTAAATGCACGTCGTCCTCTGTGGAGTTGACACGTATCACTCTTTTCCTAGAATTTATTAATGGATATCTATGTACCTAAGCTGTTCAGTTACACTTAATAATGTAATGATGAATATATGAATAGGAATAAATTAATTCGGTGATAAAGGGATATAAATTATGTATGTTTGAATACATGCATTTAGTATTGTTAGAATGATTGGTGAGATAGTGAGAGAGAGTGAGAGTTTAAAAATTAAAAAAAATATGGACGTGTTGAAGTGAAAGTAGGTAAAAGAAATAATCTGAAAATAATTACCCAAAAGTAGCAAAGCCGAGGTGTAAACATGCACGTGAGTGTTTTAGTTGGTGCATTTAAGTCTGTTAATGATGAAACACAGAAAATTAATAGAAAAATTTATTTCTAACAGATAAAACCAAATGTTGAGTGAAAATTTTATGAATAAGAATATATAAATATTTAATATCATAACGAACCGAACTAGATGTGATTTTTGTGGTACTCTAGTATATTATTTAATAATAATAAAGAATCAATAAATATATTTTACCAATAAAAAAATATTATTAGATATCGATGGTGCATTATTTTAAATTAAGAAAACAACTTAATTAAACTAAGTAAACACAAGATTATATGTTTTGGTAAGGTATAAACTTGGTGTATCTAAAGTGTATAAAACTGTATTTACTTAGTACTTATTTAATTTCTTAATTATATTACACGATAATTGAAATTTCAATTAAATAAAGGTATTTGTAACTCATAAAACTCTTTTCAGTATTCTATTATGTACAAAATAAACTAACAACAACAGTGCAATTTTAATAAGTATAATATCAAATTACCTTGGAGGCATATAAAGAGGACACCCTTCACAAATACAGCAGCATATTAACAAAAGTAATATTAAAGCTACTAATATGGCAAGAAGTATCAAGAGCCAGAACAACAGACGACTTTCAGCTCTGTACAGACCCTGAAATTGATAAAAAAAAATTGTAGCATTACACTTTATATTTATATTAAAACTGTTGAAAATGATGTATATTTTTAAAATTATTATAATATATCAGATATGACAGGTAAAGGACTATATTAATACTAAAATTGGTTAAAACCTCTATTATACTTACAGAATCGCCATTATCAGCAGTAGATGCATGGTCTGTTTGTCCAACAATTGTTCCAGAATTTGTTTGTGTGTTGTCAGTTCCAGAATTTGTTTGTGGATTGCCAGTCCCAGAATTAGTATTGGATGTAATACCAGTTGAACCCCCAGAAACAGTTCCACCCCCAGGGATTGCAACAGCGACAGTTCCCGATCCAGTAGGAGATGACGCTTCGTTGGAATTTATACTACTACCAGTAGTATATATAGTTACATTTTTTGCCAGTTGTTCTTGGAGTTTTGCAACGTTTATAGACGTATTTTCGGTCATACGCACTACGGCTATTACTTCACTCCTAAAATATAATAAAATTAATTATTCAATGTAAATTATTGTAAAATAAACTAAAAATCGTTTTTATCTTTTAATTACTTATTAACGTTTATACAATAGTTTCTATATATATATATATATATATATATATATATAGTACTATATCTATATCTAAGCGATATTTTCTTATATTTTTACTTACTTGGTTTGACTAGACTCTTGGCCATTCAAATCGGTCGCACCATTATCTTTACCCATATAGGGCTTAATCTCAATTATAGTAACTTTTCCGCCAGAAAGTGTACTAAGCACCTCCTCTAGCTTCCTTCTGTCTGGATTTACTCCAGGAACTATGAACGACATTGTTCTTGTTTTGCTCTCTGGTGGATATATTTTTACCATTGTAGTAGAGTACATCATTGGCTCACCAAGATCATGTGCTCTAATAGTTAAAATGAAAATATCGTCATCTTGTTGTGGTTCATATTGGCGCTTCCGTCTATGCATATTATGTTTCTTTGTTCTTTTTAATGTTTGTAGAAGATATAGCTCACCTAAAATATAATAAGTAGGGTTTAATTTAAGTATATGATATAGTATTTATGAATACTTTTGATACTTTATAAAAAGAAGCTATATTTATATTGATTACATGTGTTATTAATTACCTGTTTCTTCATTTATTGCAAACTTTCCTTCCGAGTTTCCTTGTATAATTTCATATTTGACTACATTATTTGGTGGTTCTGCGTCTTTATCAATTGCTTTCACAAAAGCCGCTGAAGTAAAATTATTCAAACTTGGCGATAATACAAACTCATATAGAGACCTTTCAAATTCTGGTGGGTTATCATTTACATCTAATAACTTAATAATTAATGGCACTGTGACTCTTAAACCTACGCCGTCCTCATCTCTAGCCTCTACTAAAAAATGCAAATCTGGCATCGCCTCACGGTCGAAGCCGTGATTATTTGTTGCTATAGTAATTATCCCTGTCGTTGGATCTAAATATAACGATGTATTTAGATATCCTAATATAGCAGTGTATTGGATTTTTCCAAATATTCCCGTATCGACGTCATCTGCGGCAACTTGTGTTACTCTAGTACCAGCAGTAACGTTTTCGTAAAGTTCCACATCATAAGATTGAGCTAAAAATACTGGGGCATTATCGTTCACATCATTAAGATAAACGGTAACGTTAGCCACTGCGGAGAGATTTGTTGCTGGCCCAAGTTCTTGAGCTAATATCTGAAAATAAATAACGAATATGGTTGAATATATAAGTTTCGTAAATTTGGGGGTATAAATAAAGTGAAGTGTGAAATAAATAAAGATTTAATACACACATACATAAAATTACCGATTTTTCAATATAATAAAATAAAATTAACAAAACATAAGCTTTACAGTGAGAACTATCATGATAGTAGTGGACTGAAAGAAATGAAAGAACTAGGAACATCCTATAAACTTTACATAATCATACAAGTTATTTTAAAGTAATAATTAACATGTTGTGTTAGCATCGTGTACATTTGATTGCAAATGAATTCAGCATTGTTACCAGTCGTATATAGGTACCACATAAACGGTCCATTAAATTACATATGCACATTATATTGTAGCGGTAGGCAATACGTTTTCATTTGTTTAGTATACAATAGACTCTTAACCTGAAAGTTCGTTTAACATGCTATGGTGCTGGATATTAATGAATAAATATTTATCTAAAGCAATACATGTATACTAAAATTTATGTAATTATTCACTGAGAGCTCTCATTTTGAGTTCAAAGGGCAACATTCACTTGTTACGTGAGCTGTAATGCTCTATGTCAAAACATATAGACTGAATGGGCGTAGTTATTTGTAAATATACATTTCAACAGTGAAGGATTTATATTTTTATGAGTATAGGCTAATTTATTTCCGCCGCCCCATGTACATACCTTTCTAAAACAATAATTTTCCATTTGTAGTAAAGAAAGGAAAAGTTAAATAAACTGCTCTCATCTATAACTCACGCGATAATATTGGTTTCGATAGGAATGAGTTTCTATAGGGATTTATTTAAAGTATAAAAAACGATGAGAAAACAAGTGAAAGTGTTTGACTTTTATTCTTTGAAATTTGCCGCCCCTAGGCCGGGGGCTATATGGCCTATTTAAAAATCCAGTCCTGGATTTAGGACTGCATTTCAATATAATCTATTCTTGTACTTTCTAATAAGAATATAGGTACATGATAAAAAACCAAAAAGTGTATTCACTTTAAAAACACAATTAGAATAACTAAAACCAAGAGCAATGTAATATTCGTTGCATGACTTTATTGCAAAAGAAAATCATCTGTAAAATGTTCCCGTTTAGTATTTAGACATTCATCTATTATCTGTGAGATCGCTTTTCGCGCTATTATATATATTTTGATATATATTTCAGTATTGTTACATAATTTGCAAAAAAAATGTACCTGAAATATCACAGATTTGCGAGCTTCAAAGTCCAACATAGTATTATCCCGCACTTTGATGATGAATTGAGCATGTCTCTCAGCTACCGTTGGCGATATCTCAAATGTTCCATTATTTCCTACAAGACTGAGAGAGAAGACACCGTTCTTGCCTGCATCATTATCATTCACTTGCGGGATATAAGGGTCATTGAAGGTTAATGCAGTGCCTTGGAGTGCATTTTCATCCAAATAAGTGATGTAGCTGAAAGTTTAAAAATAGGAGCGCTAAAATATTATAATTAACAAACAATTTTAGTTGGGCACACTACATCTACCCGTATCATGCTAATGTGTAATAATTCAAACAGGATAAGATGCATAACATCTTAGTCATGTGAATAGCAACGCATGAGTAGAATCACGGGTGTCGTATGATATAGGTACCTACACTATTATTGAAATTGAATAGAAGGCATTACGTTATAATACCCGTAGTGCTATTCATGTATAAAGGCAACGGCTATCAGGTGGACTGCTTACCATTCCAATTACATAAAAAAGAAGTACTATGACTACTATAGTAGATAGCATAGTACATAATAAACTTATAATATTAATATATAGTATCAGAAAATAATTAATTTAGTTAGTCAAAGTTTAACACAGGCGATTAACTGAGCACTTTAATGTTATTTAAAAAACATATGTTTGAGTACTACTCTCTATGAACTACTTTGAAAACTATACTATTATATATACTTACAATTGATTTTCAAAGTACGGTGGTGAATTCTCCCTTTCAGGTAAAATGAAGGCGAGTTGAACGGTAGAAGACATAGCTTCAGGTTCCTCTCTCGATAGTCGCACCTCCTCCGCAACAACCGTGAGGAGTATGGGAGCACCAGCATGAGATATAGCTGCGATTTCTTCTATAGGCCGTTCAAGAGTTACTTCACCTAGAAAAAATAATATTTCTTATTGTATTAAGTACAGTTTTGTAAAATTTAAAATGGGTCCTATAAAATAAATATTACATTTATAGAAGACTGCTGATTGAAGATTGGCAACCTTAAAATTTTCGCCGTGATATTTTAATCTTTTACAAAAATGATCGAACCAGGTAACGTTATATACTAATATGTGTTTATTTATACGTGGTCGTAACGAAGTCAGAATCAAAATTAACCACGTACCTATGTTTCGTGTCAAAAATGCTTAGTAGATATAGATGTACCTACATCAGACACTACTAGCGACCTTCAGCTAAAAAAATTGAAATTATTATTAAATAACATATTACAGTTATTACAATTCTAAAGAACTAAATAGAAATTAATTAACATAAATATGTATTTTGATGCACTACAATAAATGAAAAGAATAAAATGGCTTAGCGCCATCTCTTGACAACTGCGAACATTAATTGTATTGACTGTCAAAAATTGCTCACTGAAATAGTTATACATTACAAGAGAAGTCGTTAGATGTCAGTGTATACAAATTAAATTTAATAACTACTAGTCTAATTGAAATTATCTAAATCCGCTTTTAAATTTATTTCTGATAATTTTGTGATAACATTCCTCATCTTGACATAGGGTTATATTTCTAGTTTTTGTTTGTTTATCATCAATATACCTAACTAGTAAAAAAACATTGGACTAAAAACAAAATATGTTTTTATTTGAATGTTTCTTTTACTACATCCTGAGTAGTGACACAATATATTCTTATTACGTCACCGTCCACCGTGGCGGGTAACAATAAGGAATTAAAAAACAACATTATATAACCCCCCTATTGTTACCCATATTAATAGTCATATTTGTCAGTCAAGTGTGAGTTGAGCATAAGCATTGCTCTCTAAGTGCGTCAGACTGAGTGCCACAGTATAATAACTGACTTAATTATCTACCCACATAATAAGATTGAATCTCTGTTAAACTTTCATTATGTCAAGTCCATGTCAAGACAAAAATGTGGCTGTTAATTACCATACAAAAGTAGTTAACTATGTACGCTCCGTAATCATATGTCGTAGTGACGAGGCGTAAATAAGAGACTCATTAATATTTCATAATTAAGCCGATCGTGCATGTCGGATGTAGTTGTAGGTATGGCATAATGCACTTCATAATATTATGACATTTTCTTTCAAATAGACCTTTAAAAGTACAACTTTCTTTAACATTACCATGCTTTTAATATAGTTTGATTTATTTTAAAAGATTGTATTTAGAAGGCTATTCATAAGTTCTCTTTCTAAGTGTCTCAGCATATATTGAAATAATAGGAATACTAATCATAAGGCTATAATCTTTAAATGATATTTACATTGAATTTGTGTATAACTTAAGCCATAGATTGGTTTCTTGTTTTTGTGGAACAGAATGTTTATTAGATATGTACTACACAACTTTGGTATTTCGATGAGGAGCAATCCCACCGCCAAATATCTCTATAAATTATAACACCTAGAGGCCTCTAGGTCGTCTTCATAGCAGAAGTCTTCTCGAAGTTTGATCATTAAAGTTCCTTTCTATAATTTATACGCATCTCATAATTGGTAGGTCTTCCGATTACGAACTTCGGCATTCAACTTGGTACCTCTAGTATTCACAAGTTCTTCCAAAGCGTCCGATCAATGCGATAAATTTACGACTATGCAAATTAATATTGGAACTCTTAGGAGCTTTGTACATAAGATGCTAGAAAATTGAAAACAAATAAGGTTTAGTCTACTCACAAATAAGAGAATATTACATAGTTTTCTTTATCCGTAGTATAGATCTCATGAATGGCAATAGTATAGTAATTTTGTGGTAAGCCGAAATAAAACTATTATGGGTCAATTAATATTGATAGTGTAAATAACACCCGAGTTATTTTTAAAGTAACGAGGCCGTGGACTTCTATTTCGGTATATATAATACATGTTTGTATTCTTTACTTCAATTTTTGAGGAAAATCATTACAAAACCTTATTACTACTTACAACGTTACTTCCTATAAAACTCTACAATAATTCCTATGAAATGCCGCGAATAAAGAAACTTAAAATTAATACTTGGAAATTATTTCCTATATCGTATAGAAAATAATAGATTGATTTTCTAATAATAAAGCAAATTTCTAATAGGAATAAATAGCAATGGACGGACTAACTTAACAACGGATGACAATTTAGTCAACAGTTATTAAGGTAGTCCGATGAATATCAATTTCTTTCTATCGTGTCCGCTATACTTCAATGCAATTCTCTTCATTTAACAATCCTACAAGCTTCCAATGGTTTAAAGCAAAGTCAGTGTATTAAACTATTTGTTTCTCCTCTTATGTATTATAAATCTCGCACCAAATTTTTATAAGATATTACTATAATCAGAAAATTCTTTCCAGAAGGTTTAGATATTTGTACTTATACCATATATACCCCTGTGAGAAGAACAGGCTGATTGATAGTATATCGGTACTTTACCATTATTATATTATTAGTACTTACTATTACTAGTACTTGGTTATCGATAAATTATTCATGTTCTATGTGTTCAGGCTCTAAGTTTTAACGGTTCTTTTGAATTCGCGGGCGATAGTTAAACGAACTGATAATGTCGGAACAAGTCGAGACCATTGTCAGCTACCGCCAGGCTATTCAAAGGAAGTGCTGCTTTATTATGAAGGCAGGGCAGCTTTACAAACAATGGTAGCTGAAGTGAGACAGCGACGGGTTGGCCTAATGAGCTATTATGTGGCGGTTAGCACAACACGAGCTTGCACCATTGGCATCGTATCGTATCTTAGGGTTGACATCATAATAGTAATTGGAATGGTCTAGAAATTATTAATCTGATAACGAACATTGACTTGTAAGTCTTCTAACTCTGTTATCTTTCAAAGATATGAGTGAAATATATAGAATAAAAATAAAGAACTCTCAACCTTTGAATTTAAGTAATGCTATCAAATATTTTAATCAGTGAAAAGACAGCTTTATCAATGTTTAATATTATATATAGGTAAGATATATACTAAATATAGCGTCCAGCGTTATATAATAAAATAAGTCAATCTGTAATTCCTAACCGTGAAATAAAATGTCCAGTAACATACTTGAACCATAAAATGCTAGGTTCTGTGCCTTTGTATGTTGCCTATATCAGCATTACGGCAACCCTAGTACCTTATTATGAACATTTCTCGCGACACAAAAGCTTTATTATTAGCAATTGTAAATATTGCGCACGAGGAAAAGTCAGAACGTTGTTTTAATTGCTGTGTTAAATTATTGTAGTAAATGAGAAAAGTTTGTATAAGTTGGGCGGAAATGCTTGTAAACTTTACACAGGTAGTTTTAATGTGGTATAAAATTAGGTCAGATACCATCGTTAAATTTACACGATGGATTAATGGCTGATTATCATTTTCCATGATTATGATGAAGGTAGAAATTTAGAAACAAATCGCACGGAATTACTAAGACGGGTTAATAAAATGTGTGCCCCGATGCTTAATGTGTAAAAAAAATATCATAAAATTGTACTACTATTAATAGATATTTAACTTCAATTAACGTCAGATATTCAACTTTTAAGCATGTCGCTTTTTATAATTTAATTTCATATTAGAAGAACCAACATGCTTAAAAGTTGAACTATAATTTTAAATTCATTAACAGACCGTTCATTCTAAAGTAGGCCATGGCTTAGTCAGGGAAGTCTAGGAGTGTCGGTTGGCGATAAGGAACTAGGATATCCTACGGAAGCCACGGACGGACGTTGAGATTTTATCGAATAAAAAAAGGTGCTCTGACCTCGTCGTGTTTATGTGGAAATGTTCAGAAAATAGCAATAAACTGTTTAACACAAATAGGTAGACATTAAAAACTCAACTATTCTTAGAATACACGTACTTATACAGCAAAGTGCTATTGTTATAGATACAAGTATGGGTTAAATATATCATAATGTGCATGTAAATTTTTGGCGCCTTATTATAGGGGGAAGCGGATGGTTAGTAATGTGGACAAATAACCCCCATTGCTAGCAATGTACCATATCAAGTTGACCTCCATGTGATACCCCTGAAAACCATCGATAAATTCATAGTGAATTAACCATGATGGGCTAACTGACCTGACCTCATGTTGTGGTGGATGCTTCAGTGCAGGTGGGTGCGCCATTAAATTATCAGTAACTGTTACTGGCAGCTTGTCTACCATTCTTTTTATAAACTTTATATTTTTTATACGTCAATTTTGACTAACTATATATTGTTTTGTTCCTTCTTGTTGTGAGCCTTTTTTGGGAAGAATACACATTTTTACTGGTATTTGGTTTTTATTAAAATAGTAGTTGTGTTCCCGCTCCAGTAACAGTAATTTAACTTAAACTAAACTGGATTGATTGACCTGTATGGTACAGGTCAGTTAGTCCAGTTACTTAACCTCTCATCTTTTGAAAATTATATATTCATTAAACTGTTTATTTTCTATCATGTCAACTAGCTATTAGTAACATATAGAATGCTGGTAGGTAATCGTAACTACACAAACAGGGAAAGCTCATAATGGACTAATAAGATTTATGGGTGTTCTTTTAATAATTACTACAACACGCTACCGTAACAATTTCCTTAGTTGTTTGGGGTCGAAGGTATTTGTGAATACGTACGTAAAATGAGCAGAAAAATAGCCAGTCGTTATAAAAGCAATGACCTATTGAATATATATAGATGATAACGCGTAATGACCAGTGCATTTACAAGGCACAGCGTATTAGTTTGGTTCAAAATCAGACAGAAATTTATGGGGAAAAGTATTTGATATCTATGAGGAAGGCCACCAATGCGAAAGTAAAGTTGTCTGTCTGTCTGTTTGTTACATTTTCTTGACTATACGGCTGAACGGATCTTAATGAAAATTGACGATAAATAAATGTTGTAAGAGAGTAGTCTATATTTTACATAAATAAAGCAAAACAGCGAACAACTTCAAAATGTTAAATAATTATTTAAAGTGTAGTGTAAGCTTTATCTAACAAGAATTTTTGATACCCACCATACAGTTACAATGAAAAATGTCATGAATAAATTTTGAACGTTTTCACAGCAGGAAAATGCAAGCTTACAATTTGCGGGTACGCAAATGTTTGCCCTCATTTGGGTCGGAAAGTAAGGGTTTAAGGTAGTCACTTAGTGTAAAACCCTAATAAATGGAGGTAAAACATAAAGAACTGTTGACCTCGTAGCGAATGTAAGCTTTAAACCGAGCGCGTAATGTTCTATCTTTTGCGGATTTTATATGTTAGATTAGGCATAAACGATATACACACACGACTAACACAATATATGAAAGTAATTAACTGTCCCTAAGAAATATTTGAAATAGAAATACTGAAAATTACATTGAATTTTTTAAGGTTCATGAATAATAATTACTACTACTGTTTCTGCCCGCGATTTATAACGAGGTGTCTTTACAGTATTATTATTACAAGAAAAATTATGATTTCACTCACCAGTAGTCTCATTGATGTTAAAGAACGGCGTGAACGGGTTCCCCTCAGATACTAAACCGTATCTGATCGGTCTTGGGGCACCTTTATCACCATCCTCAGCGCGGACTTTCACCACCGTGTCACCAGGTGCAACTTGCTGCGGGAGGTGTGTGATGGGAGGTGCAACTGTGAACACTGGAGGCATGTCCTGGATATCCTGAACTACCAGCACAACCTCTAAGCCAGCGATATTTCGCGTATCTTTTCCCAATTCTACATATGGATCCTG
The DNA here is from genome assembly GCF_030625045.1 of Achroia grisella. Taxonomy (NCBI): domain Eukaryota; kingdom Metazoa; phylum Arthropoda; class Insecta; order Lepidoptera; family Pyralidae; genus Achroia; species Achroia grisella. Next base: position 5,117,379 of record NW_026712979.1, on the reverse strand, counting down.
TAAATGAATAAATATTTAAGTCAGTGTTATTTTTTCGGATTCAATTATTATTTCAGAGTAAACAAGATATAGGTCAAGTAATTTTAAAACCTTCAAATGAATAGGCTGAGGGTGTTATTTACTTTAAATAAGAAGTAAATTAAAATGCTTCAAATACATAGACTTTGAATATTTCAAATATTTTGCACTATGGGAATAGTGCAAAATATATGCATTTTATGGAATGTAAACAGTCTCATAGTAATTTTATCTTTGTATAATAGCAAACATAGCTACTGAAATAAAGTTATGATGATCTACTAGTCTCTACTTGCTTCCTTCCGGCATCTTACTAGCAAATTTTATTTAGGATCCATTCAGCCAAACTGTAATAAACAGACAGACAAACAAACGTATGAATTTGAGATAATGTTTTCTTTAGAAAAGTAACGCTTGCAATTAAAAATTATTCAAAGAAGAAAGTTATTGAAATTTTAGTTCATTATTTAATTATAATCAACAGCGTAATAAATATCTTAGGAAATCACCTCTTCACAGGCATATTATGATTCTCATTAATATCCTGCATAATTTACGAAATATTTAGGTCTGTTCCATATTAGAATCGTTGGATATTGGGTCGTAATTAAAAGCGTGCGTAAATTAATTAAGAAGTCTTATATGGAACAAGCACCTCATATTTAATAAGCTAACACAGTTTAGAGGGTCATTACTGGCCATATTTAAACCAATTTCTTAAATAACATATTCCTTCACGGCATTTGACCGCGTTCCGTCTTTTATTATGGTTAGGAGTTATCGTAATTATCACAACTGGGTTAATAGGATTGTGTTTAAAGTCATTTGATTTATAAAACACGCATTTTACCTGGTAGACTGTAAAAAGTGTGTAGGTGTATTTGTCTCACTTATAACAAGTGTCCAGCAGTTTGCTTTGTAACATGTGATTCGATTGTAGGGTCAGATTAGGCAGTGAAAGTACAGAATAAGACGTATCTTAGTTCTCTGGAATGGCAACGCATGATTTACCAATCATGCGTTGCCATTTCAGAGAACTACATGTGGAACCCACGATACCTCGTGGGTTCCACATGACATCCTGATGTCCTTAGGTTATGTGTATAGTCAATGGTAACCATTGACTATATATACGTACGACCATAAGAATGCCAATTACATTAAAAAAAAATCTCACCACAGCTAATAGTGTTAAGTGGTACATAGACTGGGCCTCAAAATCTAAAGGTCCAACTAAAAATATGGTCCCCTCTGTATTTTCTGTGGATACTCGACGTTGGCGAATTGCGAATAGCGGCGATCCCTGAAATAGAAAAAATGTTAACAGTGTTCACAGGACGTTACTAGTCTTAAGGTTAAGGTGAAATTTACACATTCAATTAATATTGTGATCTAGGGCATATCGTGATATTTGTTGAAAAACTATATCGAAGTATCGACGGATCTCAATATGTATAGTACACTGTATCATGATAATTACATTGCGTGTAGCCTTCGCCATATTCTCTTAAACGATCCAGTAATTGTTGTAAAATATATAAAAAAAATTAACTCTGCCCACATAATAGAAGATCGCTTTCAAATTACAGTTCGAGTAAGGACACGCTCTCCATTATTACAGCATTTAAGTGGCCGGTAAAACGTCCTCGGGTTACGGGTGCCGGCTCTACATGGGCTGTGAGAAATTTAACACGCCTCGAGTCCTCTTAATGCTTGGTAATTGTGCAACATCATTGGACAGACAGACTCCAACTTGCTGCATAATTCTTATCATTGTATTCTGTGCTCTTACTTTGTATATTTCAAGAGTTTTCATTAAACTTCTTGAACAAGCTGAATCGCGCAAATTCATCTAAGTGACATTTTCCTCGCATCAATGACGGACAAATGTTTTTGTATTATATCTTATATTGCTTAGGTCTATAAATGCGCTATCCAACAGTACAAAGTTTTTTTTTCAATTTAAACCAGGAGTTAGATTGTCCCGTGCAACCAAACAAACAACCAGTTTCCTTTTATAATCATAGTACAGCTTAAAGATGACAATTTTGGAAAATAAGTTATTTAACACTTTTTCATCTTCTGATGGTCAAACATTTTGTATTTGTTACAATGTCTGTATTCCTCTAGGTATTTTTATATCTATATTAATTTCATGTACTTATTTTCTCTATTATTTTAGTAAGTAAGCAAACTTGTAGGCGGTTTGGCATTTATGAGAGTACAGCCACTGGGTAAATATACAAAAACAGTTTTATTATATTACAATCCTTCTAAATTATATTCCTATTGAATAATGTATAATACACCCACATAAATCAAATCAGTATGTAAATTAGAACAAAAATCATGAATTAGTCTATTACTGATATACAATTTTGATGCTTAATTAGATAAGAAATAATAATTACGGTTCTGTTGTTCACTAATGTTGGGTTAAGACACGCAAATTATAAAATGAACACAGCGGAGGCGTTAAGGTACGACGTTACATCGCAGCTTAAATGAGGCCTATTAAGATGGGAGCAACTTTATTATGTGGTTACAGCGAAACGTCGAACACGAAGCGGTTGAATTTCTATTAGATGTAACTTTGTAATATCATAAAATTACTCTATATCTTGTATAAGATAAGAGTATACTCACGACTTTGTTACGAAAGGGTTAGTCAGCAGTATCTAGAGTGTATTGGATTTTTTATGAATTATAGCGCTTTAAAATTTTCAAGAACAATATTTCGTTTCAATATTAATTGATTGAGTTGATTTTCTTTCTTTTCAATATATGGTATATTGAAAAGAAAGAAAATCAACTGTAATTTAACTATACTAAGAATAATATCATTATGTGTATTCTCGGTTGTTACCGAGTTGAGAGACAGTGTGTTTGATAGATGGAGAAAGAACACAATACTTGATATGGCCAAATGTCTCTACTGTATATGAATCCAATGTAGCATTGAACAAACCTGCCGCCGTCTCTTGGAAAAATTTGATTTGTTCTTGGAGCTTCCATCCCCGTAGAGTCAATTAGAAAATTACATTACCCCACAAAGTTGTCATTCTGATTTGAACGCTATGCTGGGGTTAGAGCTTGGGAGCTACAAAGGGTAACTGTACGCTGATATATTTTATTTTTGATAGCAGACAATTATGATTGTACAAAAAAGAAGAATAATATTGAAACTAGTAAAGGAGTAGAGTTAAAATAATACTATGATAATATTATTTCCTGTATGTATAACTTACCCAAAGCTCCAGTTCTAAAGGCTTCGGTGAAAGTGGATTTTTCCGCGCAATCACTATTTCGAGATCCGTACCGCGCTTTGCGTCCTGTGAATAATAATATTGTTACTTCATTCTGTATTCACCCTTGATTCTATTTTCTATAATAATTTGCGGGAATTTTTTTGCACAATATCAATGGACACATTTTTTTTCAATTGGTAATTTTACTCAATTTCCAGATATATCGTTTGTTATAGATAGTTATGTTTATCTAATAAGTACTTATTATGCAAATGCTGCGTATTTATATATTTATGTTATTAAATAAGCAAATATTCAAAATAAAGTAATAAATCAAATAATGTTTGTTCCCAATAAAAAAATAAAATACAAAAATAAAAACATTTTTTTACAATTTACAATTTTCTATTGTTTTATCCCTTATCTGTTACATCTCGTATAAAGATTTTCTTCAATTCAATTTCCTTTTGTAAATGCATTAATGTTGTCAAGATATCAAAGGACGGAAATATTAAACAAAATTATCAAACAAGAACTCATTACAAAATGTCTTAATAATGCGTACAATGTACCTGTATATTTTTTTTCTAAATTTAGTATTTAATATTTCTTTATTTAGTTACTTCACTTATATTTATACATATTTACTTTATTCTATTCTTAATTTATGTCTCACGACATAAGAAAAATAAATAATTAAGTATTATTACTTAATTTTTTTTTTTTCTATTTACTTCAGATTACATCCATATGTGTATCCATACTTATGATATCTTAGTTACATTATGTGATTTCCTAGTCTCAAGCAAAAATAATACAATTATAATTTAATATGTTTAAAGAAAAGAAGTACAAGAGAGTTATACTAAAACTGTTTAAATTGTGATACTTTAAAGAAAAACTAATTTCATACCTATCTATATACCTACATGTTTTTGACGTTAAAACAAAAATTAAATTAAGTTTTACAAAGTTATTATTTTTCGTTACAATTTACAAGGAATCTGAGACCGATTGCGAAGCTAGCAGACCACGTAAGTAATGAAATCTTTTTAATTTTGTATCAACAGTTTGGTCATATTCTACTAACAGAACTCTTATAGGCGCTGCCCGCGACTTCGTCCACTTTATTTATGTGAATTAAATGATAAGTATTTCGTGATTTCTTTGTCCACTTCCCCGCTCTTGTCACAGTTGGTCACAATTATTAGTCTGCTCCATATGTGATAATACACATTTTGAAATTTAAACTTTTTATTAATAGGTAACTCAAACATCATGTTTACATACATAGATATGTTAAATTCAGATATAAGTATAGAACCTGTCCCACGCTCTTGCCCTTTCTCCTTTCGCATATATAACACTAATATGAACAAACTTCAAAATTACCTCTGGTACCAATATGATACTGGGTTGATGAGGAAAAATAGTATCTCTTGGCGTCGTAGCGTTAGTTCCAGTGACGGAGCAAGCTATCCGAGACGAGCTTCCTCTGGTGTTCCGAACTGATAACCGGAAGTCCACATAGCGACCTGGTTCCAGCCTTCTCAGTAAGATTACATTGGCCTGGCACACCGAGTTGTAGCGGGTACATGGTAGTGACTCGATGCCGATGTCAAGGCGCCCCATCTGACCTGTATTGAGAAAGGAATAACGTTCATTGTCTAATGGATTGAAAAGTTACGGATCCGAGGTATACCTATGTAAAAAGACGTCTGCATGAGCGTTAATCTCATTCTCATCTATTTCAGCCGTCAAGAAGTTTGTCTGTTTTTTCACTTGAAATAAATTTAATTAAATTACAGGTCAAGAGGCAGGCGGTGGTATCACGGATGTCACATGATAACGTGATATCCGTTCATAAGGCGAAGGTTAACCATTAACATTCTGGTTGTTTTCCTAATTCTCAATTCTAATTTGTTCCATAATCCTAATTTGTATAGTTATAATATTCAATTTTTTAATCGTCGTTTTTATTGTATTCCTGATTTAAAAATCAGGAATAATAAAGATAATTATTAAGTACTAATAATAATTAAAAAAAACTAAGTAATACTTTTGAATGGTTAAAACATAGTCTAATTTTAAAGTTGAAATTGGTACAAATATAAAAACCAAATACAAACTCACAGTATTTCTTCATCCTTTCTATTACGACTTTACATATTCTTGTACGATATGAATCTCTATTTTTTCCGATCCGACACAATAGTGTAATACATCTCTTATCTAAGGTCTACGAGATGCAGATTGTTGAAATGTAGGTATCAGCACTCTGCACCTCTTAAGTTTATTACACTATTTCAACCAAAGGTATTATTTGTCGAAATCCGAAACACAACAACTAGTTGTGGGACCGATGAATGGGAATATATAAGAAAATACATGAGAACAGATGAACCTATTACTATAGTTTGCATTAGACTTTAAGAAAATATTTGACACCTTAATAGTTTAATATAATAATAAGACAATACAATACAATAATTGTTAGAGATGTTTTATGTTGTTTGTTCTGTGATTAACGACTACAACAATACTTAGACTTTTTCAGACAGTTCATCGACCGCATGATAATTTCTTTGTAGATTAAGAGAGGCAATCGAGTATACTGCCCGCCTGATGAATCACTTGCGTGTTACCGACCCCTGTGACATGAAGATTATGAAGCACAATACCCAGTAATTTCACTGCCATATCTCACCCTTCAAACCGGAACATAGCATGCGTGCAGGCATAGACTACAATATTACCAAGCAAGCAATTTGGTTACTGTAATAGAAATAGGTGGGACAGAGGTAAGTACCGATGAAGATGATTATGTTTTCATGAATGGATGGAAGGAAGAGCCTTCCACATTGTTTGTTGTAAACGTTTATATTTAGTAATATATATTACTAGATTTGTTACGTCTGCAATAAATAAAATTTAAATAAATATAATTTTAATTCAAAAAATTGTAGTATTTAGTAGTATTCAGTTAATATAAATCATCAAAAGACAGTTCTCCGATAGAAAATTACATTATATTAGTCAGTAAGAAAAATGGCTACGATTCCTATAACAATTACATACGTTTGAAGCTAGTTAGTGATAAAGCTGTTACGAGTCATATTTATCGACGTTTAATTTTGGAATTGTATTAAATGTCTCATCTTAACTTAATAATTCTCCCAATTGAATTGATTGTGTTTTTGACATTATTATTGTTGTTTGACCGAGGTAGACTTTGTTATCTACGTACAGAGCAGGTTACTTTGTAAGTCGTGTTTTGGCTGGAATGGTGAGATAAGGTATGTAGTTAAATTACAGGTACTGAGGCATGAGACATCGTAGTCTTCCGGAATAACATCGCGTGTGTTGTACAACAAACGTCACATAATTACATGAAGGCCGTGGTGCTGTCTACGTCATTAGGCGACGTTTACCACTCACTAGTAATAGAGCCGTTAGACATCCGTCTAACTACTCCAATTAATATAAAAAATGTCTTGCCTATAAGTTCGAAATGCAGAGGATAATCGTAGTCAGGGTCGGAGGCGCGAACGCGGTAGATGACGGAGCCGACAGTGGCGTCTGCTGGCACGAGGACCAGCCGCATCAGCGTGTTGGGGTCGAACACCGGCTGACCACCACTCGCGCCCCATGCCACGCATAGCAACACCAGCGCGGCAGTGAAGGTCATCCTGCAACAAAGGTGTATAACAATTAATATTAATATAAAATAAATATGCATTTATGTATGTTATGACATGACTTTAATTTAAACAACATTTGAGTTTTTTCCCAGTTTCCTATTTTTTGGTTACCAATTTGCTGTAAGGTTTTTCATCACATAAAGACATAATACTTTTTTTAATCAGAAACGTAAATTGTCACAAAATTTTCCGTAACTAAATTCGTAAACCCAATGCTCTTCTTCAATGCGCTTAGCTTCTATAACCAAGTTCATATTTATATGGTAAGATTATTGAATTTCAAATATTCAAAATTCCTATCGGCGTCATGGTGAACGCAATATACAGGAGCTAAAAAACGCTGTACTCAAAAAAGGACATGGTCCTTCAGTCTATGGACAATAACGGCGTAATTAAGAAATATATATATATATCTAGGAGCTTCTAATATTTCGATGTTTGTATAATATTATTATGGTAAATATCCCGTTTATTGAATGTATATAATTGTAAACAACAGCAAAAAAAGCTATTAATAATCACTTAGTATGTAAACATTAAAATATATATTTTCATGTAGGCTAGTGATATATTTTAGTACAAGAAAGGCAGAATATTATTATAATTATGTAGTCACAGATTATTTGCAAACAACATCGATTTGACTTTAACCTATCATTACAGCTGGTTTGTATTTGGGTTACTATTCGTGGGAAATCGAATGAAGATGGAGTTATTGCAACAAACAAATATTGGCATATTCAAATTGGCAGTTTTATTTGCTGATAATTCAAAGATATAATCTATTGTTGTAAGGTTATTTTGAAATACAACAACTCGGAAGTAATAAGTAATGATTTACTGAGTGAATGATCGTTGGTTGTTAATGATATATAATTTATATTGCAATAAATAATATATCTTGTTTATGAATATGTCAGTAATGAGTTTCAGACCATTTGGTAACTTTTTGCAAGATCCTAAATGTCCGATTAAGGTTAGTATGAAAGGATATATCCGGAAATATATGGACGAAATTGTGGTGTGAATTGACAGATTGATAAATTCTTATTTTCATTAACAGAGAAACCCATGCAAAGTCCCGGCAGTAAATCTTTAAATCGCACCAATTATTTCTTGTAATTGTTTAATAATTCCTTGATTATTACTTTATGGTACAAAATGCCTTCAGTACACAAGATAGAAGACTGAATAAAACACTATCTAAATTATACACTAGACATATCTGGATTCAATAGATTATTTTATGAAACAAAAACCTATTAGCAGCCATCTAAATTAGAATCCTGACTGAATCTTATAAATAAACGACCATGATACCTATAACATTATTAAAGACCAGTATTGCATTAACATTGCTTCTACAAACTTTTCTCGTATATAATATTGCACAAAGTAGTGTACATATATATACTCATAGTAGACCACTTCAAACTGAGACTACAGACTTTGTGGTATGTTTGCATTAAGCTTGGAGAAAATTGAAGAGAGACAGTAAACACTCAACGCTAGAACACTTATTGCTTGGACACAAATACTCTGAGAAATACTAACTTAAAATGACACCGAATAAAAGAAAACATCTATGTATTTATCTGAAATAATGGACATTTTGAAATTGTCTTAATTAAATAACTTTCGTAATTAGTGCCATACTTCGCGTGCATAAGTGTAGTAGGCATATCTATTTTTTTATTATAATACTAATACCTAATTAATTCAAAAAAACAAATCAAAACTTCCTTGTTTAGATATAAGTACAGATCAATAAAAAATATATTCTACAAATATATATTCGTATTTCAAGAAGCCATTCACTCTCAACAGATTTTATTAACTTAGCGACTCTCAGTCTCGACCAAAAGGACTGATATAATTGAATTTTCGATATCTTTACGTATAAAATCGAGCCTGTTCTGTATTCCAATAATGAAAGAGCAAGTTAATTGAAAATGTAGTAGGATTTTTATTATGAAAATCACAAATAGGCTATCCGAACTATCTGATGGAAAGTGGTACCAATTATTGCCTGCAGACGTGAACAAAGCTATGGAATACATACATGGTATTTGTAACATACTATGCCATTACAACCCATTAACAGCCCACTCCAGGGCACGGGTCTCTGCCACATAAGAGTGGGATATTAGCCTGCTATTACCAAGTTGGCCAAGCAACTTGGTTTTATTTCGACTTTTCCTTCTCCTATAATGGTGTTAAATGGTTTGCTCACCAAATCGACTCTTTTAACGTGAAGGGAAGTGGTGTAAAGAGATGTGTATATTCTTACTGTCATTATACGTAACATAGAATACTTACATCTAGTGCATATTTCGTGATAACATAATTTATTTATTTAGTGGATATTATAGAGTAAAAATGAGAACGCTCTCATTTAATGACATTTTATTAAATTAATAATTTGTTCAACTTGAAGCGAGTATTCTGCTGATTCTTCTTGTGACGAATCTGCGTTCTGAATAAATTGTAAAATTAAAAAAATATCATTATTCTAAAGTGCTCAGATATTAAGATTATTTGACTAGAGATTAACTAAATAATATATGAATGTTGTAAAATATTATTTATTTATTTAAATTACAATACGCTAAAAATATTCTGAAATATATATAATATATCTATAACTATACTATCTATATAGTACCAAATGAAATTATTTTGAAAGGAAATTTCTAGAGCAATGGAGTTATGTGCAAAAGCTAGTTAAATTATAAATCTGGATATTCTCGGATTGTATCAAGCAACCGCAACTACCTAACTCAAGTTGCGAAAGGGAAAATTGTGTTATGAAATCGTACCGCTTCTGTGCTGCCACTAGGAAGTAGTCACTCTTTATAGCTCTGGTAATAACTCGTTTAAGGATGCTACGGGATTAATTTTATTTCTATTTCGATTCACTTCGTTTCTTGCAATCTTAGAAATAAACATTAGAATCACATTACGTTCACATTGAATTTTACAGTGAAGTATAGTTTTACAGTAAACATAGTTCAATGCCTTGTTTTATCTCACGAGATGGTTATATAAGTAACAAACATGTGATCCCATATAGAACAGGTTCATAGGCACGTTACTGTAATAAGATTAAATGGATTAATCTGTATGATAAAAGTCAAGACGTTGTTTATAATTAGAATGTTAGAAAAGTGTCGATTGTACATTATGCTAAATCTTTGTTAATTCTGAAACAATTTCGATGATTTTATATTTTAATCGTAAGATGCTTTTACCTTTAGGGTACGTAAATATAGTGACTGAAGATAGCTTTTTAAGAAAGAAAAACGTAAATTATAATAATGTATGGATAGATAATGTATAGATATGTAATGGATACAAAAATAATCTATGAAGAGAATAGCTTGATGTGACTTTTTTCTTTATATTTCCTACTCGAGTAATATATAACTCGTCCATTGAAATCGCTATTTTAAATTATAATGGCTGCCAGTCAAGCCTTCAGTTTCCTATTCATTTTAAATATTTATTAAGTTTAAATATAAAACTAATGAGTTCTTTAACAAGAAACATTATTATTTTCTTTATAGACTGAAGTAATTATTCAGTAGCAAAAGTTATAGCCTGTCTGTCAAATGGATCGGAGACTCCTGCGTTAGTCTATAGTTGGTACCAAATGAAAGATGAATGTGCAAGACGGCTCGCGTCTGATTTACAGCAGTTCGTTTCGCTATAGCGTCACATACCCGTGTTTCAACTTGGCGCCGTGAGTCGGGGTGAAATATTTGTCTGACGCTCACTCGCCGTTGAGACTTTAAATCTTGTCGCGTGTACATCGCGCAACTATAAGCCAGGTATAGCTCTAGATATCAACGGCACTCAGATATATGAGAAAATTAAAACAAAATAAATTTGTAACTACGACTATTATATCGTACCTGAATAAATGTTGTTATGGTAATTACCATCAATTTTTTATTTATCTTATTTCGATACTCTTTTTTATAACCTTTTTTTTGAGACAAGTATATTTTCTATTGATGTTTTGTTTTTATTAAATAATAATTGTATATGAATTCATATCTCGTCAAAATACTTTACGCATTACGGGTTTCGCATACTACAAACATTGAAATTTATGAGTATATCTCTTTTTGTCTTATTGGATTTCTATATATCACACGCCTAATAATAAACTGCAGTAGATCATCATTTTTTTTGGAAGTGAAAACATACGGTCTTATTACAAAAAATGTGTTAAAACTCGGACGAAACATGGTCTAAATGGTCGTGGTTTAAACCATTCCTAAAGTTAATACTTGGAATAAACCTAACATTATTACGAATCCAGATCTAACAGAGAACTACTTAGTACTACAGTTAAATCGTTCATTATGTATTCCATACAGAAATCAGTCACTCATGTCTGTCACTGTACAATTACGTTCCATTTTACCAGAAAACTGAAAAGATCAAAAATAATATTAGTTCAAAGAAAAATGTATAAACTAAAAATAATTTTTTTTCTATTTATCTATGTCTTCATTATAACTATTTCATTAATATATAATATTTATTAATGTACTATTAGACTGAAAATCAGTTTTAAATTACAAGTAGGAGTCCTATACGGAGAAAAGGAACGGCGAGATATTTTTATTGGATCGTTCGAATGGTGACTATTTCAAAGTCAAATGAGTGAAAAAATAACAAATAATGTCTTTTATATATTTTTATTGTCGTAAAATTTTGCTTTAAAAATTTTTAGTTAATATATTTTTAATTTAGTTAAAATATTTTTCCAAAAACTACAACTTACAATAGAATTTTTAAAATGGAGTTTGTATTTTTGCATTTAGACCACTGTTAAACTAGGGGCATCGCAGGTCTAACTTTAGACCATAGACGAATCACGATTTAGAGATAAACTTCATTTTGTAATAAGGAATACATTGGTGAATGGTTTATTACTAGTGCTAAACCAGGTTTATCTTTTTGTAATAAGGCCGATAGAGTTTTATTTTTAAAAACTTTATTATATATTTGTATAGTTTGTTTACAAAAAAATATTTGTTCACAATATTTTTATACTAAACGAAAGCTTTGCTTATTTGGGTACTATGTAGCGCCATGAAGATTATTCAGAATTATTATCCATTTATTTATTTCCCTTATATAGCTGTAATGGGAATTGTCGTAATTTTCCGGAAGAACGAATAATCGTTGGATTGGTATATATGGGTATAGATGTATATTATTGATACCAATTAAACTGGTTTTGATCAAACAGAAAAGCAATTACTACTATGCGATCATTTGGAAAAGCACAGGAACGTAATTAAAGGATCATTATCTTGCGGCACTCGCAAACAGAATTCAGTTCGTTAATAATCTAAATCTATTCATTCATTCCTTTGAATTAACCTACATTATAATAAGTATTATTCAATAAATTTGTATACTTGTGGACCCATTCGCATAGGTCATTCCATGACATTTTCGGTCATTGGGATAGTAGAAGTCCGCAAATGGGTTAAAACGTGCTAAAATGTATGTTATCACATCACCATAAAAAGTAATGAACGGTCTGGTACACTACGAATGCTTTGTCCACAGGGTTGCCAGGTCTGCTTAAAAAAATAGCGAACATTGAGGGAGCAGATATAATGAATTTACATCGTTTGTTATTGTTAACGTATGAGGTAAGGCTATTTAATTTTATTTCCGCTCATGCAAGCCCTTTTATTGCATCTTCCATTTGCTAAATTTTGCATATTTGGAATTTGGAAAATAAAGCCAACACAAAACTGCACCAATTCTTACATTTAAAGTCGTTAAATTGGGTAAAAATAGTTACAAAGAATTCAGAACCACAGATAGTTCGTTATTATTTTCATGTATTATGTACACAAAGTTGAAATATCAAACAGTTCGGTACAACACCGAACACATGGCAACCCTGTTTATACACAGCAATCGTGGCGGAATATCATTTGTCATTGTTATTTATGAGTATTAGTACTTGGTTGTGTTAGAAATGGGGAGTAGCGGCGTAGATCGCCCAGGGCACTAAGACTCGAGCAGCGGGAGATAGGCGCAAAAATGGCGAGCTCACGATGTCGCCGCATCTGACCCCGACTGGCCACATAATAAACCGCTGTTCCCTTTTGGTCACGGTTCCCCATTACCATAACACTAAGTGTGTGAGGATCGGACGTGAGGCAGACACACTGATAGCCCATTCGCCTCGCGCCTTATTATAAATTCTAATATTACAATCTTGTAACAGCCGACGTTATGTGCTGCCCGATCGATTTGAAGATACCGGGTCATGTATATTGCCCTGAGCTATCCCACCTATTCAATCATAAAATTTTATTGCTAATTTACTTGTTTGACCCGCTCGAAATTAAAGTGGAAATCACTATACTAATATTTTATAAAGAGGAAATATTTTATATTACTACGTTTGTTTGTAATGAATAAACTCAAAAAGTATTTGTCCATTTTTTGTTTATTTATAGCATAGTTATGTTTCAATAATATGGGCTATATTTTTACTTGGGCAGCATCTCGAAATACAGTTAAATATAAAATGAAACGCCTTGTTTATGACGTAAAATGATACTGTACAAAATTCTTAAGAACTCAGTTTAAATTTCTTGCAATCGTATTTATTCCCCTAATCCGATATTATGTATTTGTAAATAATACGAAACTCCGGCTTAACATTATATGGCGCTAAGATTCATTCTACAAACTGTTTTATGTGTGCTTTTATGACCTATCAGACGTTTATACGTTTAAAAAGTTATAGCAAAGGTTTAATATGGATTTTACTTTAATTTTATTACTGGAAATCTTTGGATTTGTTTGCTTATTTGTCATCTGACAAATAAATTCATACTTTATAAAAGTTTGTTCATTCTTTATTGATATATTTAGCATAAAATGTTATGTAATGTTATTGAATATATAAAATTAAAATAGGAGTAGCTCAATTAACGTTTCTAAAAATAATTCCCCTGATTAGATTTTTGTTTTTGAATATTTTAATATTTACGTGTAGATAGTAAATTTATGTAAACAAATAAAATATATAATTGTGTTATTAGATTTTAAAGAGTGTCTGTATATTCAGGAATGTACTGTGAAACTATTTTCACAGTCATGGCGGTCACTGGTGAATAATATTGATTTTACTTCTTATTCGTAGTCTGAATATACGTAATAAAAGTCGTTAACCTTAGTAGGAAATGTAAAACCTATTTAATTGTTTTAAATATTTTAAGTAGCTTGTTAGACTAATAACTAGGAAGTACAAGACATATAGGTGCTTATTTATTATGCATAACAATATATCGATCAATTGTGACAAGGGTAATGCTTCAATACAGTTGTCTAGAACTGAGTATTCTCATAACTTATCAATAATAAATTACTAAATTATTAAGAATATCTAATCAAAACTGATTAGGTTATTAGGTTACCAAAACAAATGAAAAAAATAAGAAAATATTTTAGTACAAATATTTGTAACGCTGTTTGAAAAAATAAAGTCTGAGATATAGAGTAAAAATATGTTTAACAAAGCAAATTATATTCTTTGTTAGCTTACGCATATCTTCTAAATAGAACAAAGAATTTTCATTTTATAAAATTATATTAACGTCTTATAAGTACGATCATGAGGACTCTTCAGCGAAGGCTTCTCTATTTCTTGATTGATATAATAAATAAAGAGGTATATATGATTTTTACATTTCATAGTATATCAATTACAAGACTTAGCATTTTATATAGGTACGTATTTTATTTTCAGTAGCATAAATACCTGTTACATATTACATTTATAATAACTAAATGATTTATCATTACACATTCTCATAATATTTGATCTGTAATGAAGATATCGAAGTCAGATATTAATAATTTATAGACAGTTAAATGCAATAGATCTAAGTTGGACTCATTAAGCATTATTAACGTCGTGTGTTTAACATCGTGACCCCTATATAGGGGTATCGAGGAGCCGTAAATCTGGACAAAAACGTAACTTTACAGTAGATCACGCGAGCTGACCCCGCTTGACCCCATTATGAACCGACTTGGTTACTCCTTCCTTAGCCAATAACAACCAATGAAATATTTCCTTTCTGTGATATTGTTTACTCTTAATATGAACATAAATGTGTTTAATATATAATTCAGCTCTTCAAACAAAGAACCAGCTATTTATCGTGACTTTACCCGCGGGAAACCGTTATCTGCAGTTTGCGTGGGAATTTCAGGGAATCGTTTTCTAATGTAATTACAACGTAATAAAAGGTATATTTGTCATGTTTATAGTCGCAATAGTTTAGGATATATGGTAGACTGGTGACAGACCATTCAGTCAGGACAAGTCTGTTTCTTAAACTTCATATTGTACTAGGCGGGCTTAATGCTATTAGCATTCTCTACCTGTCAACCTTTGGGAGTGTAAATACTAGAAGGCGGTTTAGTATACGAAATAATTATATAATTGCTATACATATAAAATGTATCTGCTATACATATAGATAATAAATATTACTGATGTTAGTCGCATCCGGCGGTCATAAAAACTAATACTAGACATGTATTAGTTTTTATGACTAAGAAGACTATGAAGTTAAATAAAAATGCTTACTAAATAAAACTGTATCTAAAATAAGTGTAACACCGTTGGAAGTTTAAACTAATGTGTTTTGAACTCGTAACACAAACCACACAACCACAAGATGATATATAATCAGCGTTTTACAGTTTTATTATGAAATTAATTTTCCAATTTCTATATTAAAATTAGGATACTGCATCCTCGTTCATTCTGCAGCGTTTTGCTCTTCAGCACTATATATATAATGGATCTGCGCACTGCGTAAGCAATATGTATGTATATCAAAATATTATAAAAAAAAATATAGCATTTCCAAATATCCCTAGAGATTGTGACTGATAAAACAAATAAAGTCTTCATGCAGATA
This sequence comes from Achroia grisella, assembly GCF_030625045.1. Lineage (NCBI taxonomy): Eukaryota > Metazoa > Arthropoda > Insecta > Lepidoptera > Pyralidae > Achroia > Achroia grisella. The sequence continues at coordinate 5,101,428 of NW_026712979.1, read as the reverse complement.
AAATATGAAATCACTCTGTATTTAGTTAATACCTATATAGTTTTTAGTTTCGAATATCAACAAGGTCAACACACGGCCTTGTTTCGGACTCAGATAATAAAATGCGGCTAACTTAATGACAGTTCTAAGAAGTTCAAAATAATATTATGAAGTTGTTTTCAAGTAGATTGGAAATGATCTGGAGGTTACGCAAGGCTGTAGCCGGCTGTTTGATTGATGGCCCCTAATAGTTTCTAAACTGGTTTATCTTGATTATTTTCATTGCATGTCACACAACAATAGCGAAGGAGTAACCTTTTGAAGAGGATTTAAGACTCAGTTATGTAATAAATCTTAAAAAAATTAATATTTTTCACTTGTTTATAGTAATCCGGCTCATACAATTAAAATTTATTATAATATATAATTTATAAATAAATAATTTCCCACACAAGATTTTAATGATATGAATTCTGAAAATATAACCTTTCGTCAAAGAGTATAGTAGTCAAAATCAAGTGAGAATAAATTGCCCTAGATACGTAGACTTGCAACTATACTGAATTTAAATAGGTACCTACCATAAATATGATTTATAAGTATGATTTCAGAAATAAATAATTTTCATATATTATATTTTTTTATTCCTTTATCGATGTTCAGCTCAGAATGGATTCTTATCAGCTGTTATAGTTTATAATTGAGCTTGCTTTTCTTTTGCCCACGTGTTCTTTCACACATAATTTAATAAATAAATTAAAACATGCAGTATTGAACAGTTTCTGCTTCTTGAAGTAAGCTTAGAAAATTAATTATTTAATTAACTATCTTAGAATTAAATGAAAACGAAATAACGATTTAATTCCTAAAACAGAAGGTTGGTCCGAGCGTGGCAAAATTAATGTAAACTGAAATGGGGCGGTCCTAAGCAATCAAGTTGATGGATTTAAGGTCAAATAACTAACTTTTGTATTTGACTTTCTGGTTAACACGCTTTCCTGAGGCTCTGTTAATTTTGGCTCAACGTTATTTCTAACTTTCACTGTACACTCCTGCGTTTCTCAACTTAAATCATTGACTGTTATCTAGAGCTGGATTTCACAATTTCAGCCGCATTGTTTGCGATACTAAGAAGATTTTGCTACTTTATACAAATTTACTTGGGTGCCTTTGTTCTGCAGCTACTCATCGCTTGCCATCCTCTTTCGGATTGAATATTAAAAATTATCATGTATTTAGATAGATAGATAAGAATTTTTACTGGTATACTTATACACACAGACTTAATTACAAATAATATACAATACAGATAATTTGATCCAATGCAATACAATATTTGCAAACTTGCATGTGTGTGCTACAACAATACAAATTGGCTCATAGCTCAGTGTGGAGAATGAACCAAGACACCATATCATACATATATGTACATTGACGAATAATTTGTTACATTGACATCTAGGTATATTTTGTAATTACATGCATTTACTTACATACATTTTACCAATATGTGAAACTATCGTATATATCTCACTTTTCAAAGATTGCCAGTTTGAGAAGGTTCATAGCATTAGCTCAAATTTAGTAGCAAGTTTTAGTAGTCAATAAAGCTTACATAAATAATGGAAATTTATATCTAAGGTAGCATTCACGTTGATGATGATGGTTAACCTTCGATTGGATACGTCATTCGCTTGTTGACCATTTTCAGATGTATTTGAAAATTAATGATTAAAATAATTGTAACGGAAATCTGTATCAACATCTTGTAATAATAAATAAAATCGCTTTAATTCTGAATTTTGCGATACGCAATATATGAACTTACTTTCATATCATAAATAATAATACCATATCTTTATCTATCATTTACTATTGTGCGGCATATGATATCTAATAATATAATTCTTAATAGTTTCTTTTACTATTAGAAAATACATAACAACAAGTGCATTTTATGTAATTCTTAACTTTTTGATCTATTTTATGTAGGTCTATAGCTGAATTTAGCAATACCTACAGTGACGAAAAGTGAAATTCCATAGATAGATACTAAACCACTACGAACCTGTTAGCAATTACACCTTTCATTACATTTTTATGAGTTATCAGATATAAATAAATTCTTATGCAAGACTGGGCGGCACATATAACGAAGTACCAATAAACATCGTCCAGATAAAAATTGATTAACTGTTATATGGCAGGTTTTGTATCGCGTTGAGTATAATTTGTCACGAAATGCTGATACAATCTATACTCAATAGTCAGATCAGGCTATTTTTTACGTAACGTAACGATTTTAATAAATATTAGAGTTATCTCGATTAGATACTTAAGTAGTTATGAATACATGCTGGCGTCTGCAAGCAACGGTAGAGACATGGACCAGAAATGTAAACAATCTACACATTGAGTACTGTTAAAAAAAAAACATTTTGGGGATAATTTTTCATCACTTAACATTGCATCTAACATTTAATAAAGCTGTTTACTATCAGGGAGGGTCTATATTTAGTCAAATCTGTAGAGCTTTTGTACCTGTTTTGTATGCAAGTCATACCTACCTATTGCTCAATCTCCCGGTCAGAGCATCTCGATTATTACTCAATGTATACATTTTTACTCAACACTGCCCACTCATGTTGGTTGAAGAAACAATGGGCACTATGCATAAACTATTCAAGTTCTGATATGTTTGTTACTTAGTAGCCACAAGCATGACCCGAAAATGGCGAGCACAACGATAAAGCCGACAACGTGTATTAGTACTTACATATACATATCTACTAATTATTTTACTAGCTATTTATTATTTCACTCCACTCCACGAGTGTACCAGAATGGTAGCTGGTAGGGAGAAATGACGAGCTGTCGTAAGGCGAAATACATCTGCCTCTAACTCCACTACATAATGACCACGAACGTTCTGTCAACAGCGTGCCGAATAAGAAGAAAAATAAGGTATTATATATTACTAATAATTTATTTAAACAATACCATCTCTCAACAATTCTCTAAGTATTTTGATAAGGTTATGACAAACGGACTACCTGAAATACATCTGACAATGCAAGCAGCTTGGTCGCAGAAATATATGTATAAAGATATAGGCAGACAATTTTGTACATATCTATAGTGGTAAAAAATTGTGTGGTAAGAAAGCGAGCACATTCTTATCTTAAATATAAATATATTATTTTATATGTATAAAGAAATCTCATCTACAACACTAAGTGCCTATTTTAACTCTCCGCGGTGTCAATTCGTCCGATAATGTACAATTGAAGCTAGAAAGCAGTTTAGTAAACAGTTATCTCTTATTACAGGAGTACGGTTGTTTACGCTGTGACGTGTTCAATTACCCGGTGCTAACAAGACGCCTCTCTGATTGTACCCCAAGCATTTCGGTACAATTGATTGACACCGTTACGCAGTTGATCACGTATACGATGTCACAAAAAACTCAAAATATGTCAAAGTCATTCTGATACTCTATTTGAGTTATATTTTTTGTCGGCTGGGTAACTTTAAATTGAAACGATAATTAAAAAAAAACTCTTATTTATTTTGTGCCACGTGCTTACTTTGCCTTGTACATTTTAAGAGTTCTGTATACTTGTACTGCATTTGTTTATTTCTTTCGTATATTATCAAAGGAATAAGATATTGAGATAATAAGTTAATATTACTTACTTAGTAACAATTTAATGTTATTTACATTACATTTTTATAGTTATATAAATATAGAGAAGAGGATTGTAGCAATTAATTACTTTTACGTCACTGAATTACAATGCGGAAATCATTGTGGAATTGTAAAATTGCGTTGAGTTTCTACGAGTGCATTTCCATTGTACGGAACTCGCAATCTAAACTCTGCTATTCTCTCTTTGATCGCTTGGTCTAAGGTTTTAATTAAACAACAGGATAACGTTAATTAATATTGTATAACTTTTTTACACTTGCCAACCCATGGGACTTCCACTGTTTGTAATAGATTCCAAATTAACCGTCATTTTTCATTCTGCCGACATTTATGGGCATCGGATTGATTACATAATAATATTTTTTTTAATGCCCAAGGCTCCGTTATAAATCACAAGATAAAAAGAAAACACTTGTCTATTTCATGCTTAATTCCACTTTAATAGTTTCCAAGTCTTTTAAATTTAATTATGTGGCTTTCTCGAGAAATGAAATTGGGAAAGAGGTGTTTTTTATTGTCTAAAATTACGACTATGCATTATATCAGTGATAATAAAAAAATCATGACAAGTGTTCACATTAGTAGTGCATTTACATTAATTTACATGTAATAAAAAGTCCTGCGTCCCACGCACTTTGAAACATACTCAGATTTCCGGTCCTGTGAAGATAAAAAATATTAAATGATTCACCTAAAAAGTACATGGGGTAATGTTAAATTCTCCGTAGATCGGAGTAGTTTTTTTCATAACTTTAAATACGGAGTTTTCACAGTTTAGTAGATATTACATTTAAAATGATAAATGTTTTTCTTTCTTACAAATTATATATCACATTTGATACTAAAGTGCATTGTACAAATCGATTTTAAAAGATGAAATTTTAAATTTAATTTCCAAAATTAGTAATATTATTTAATGGATTTTAGTATTAGGCGCGCTATATGGGTATTAATATACACATATGTATAACAACGAAACTATTATAATGGCTTTCGTGTATACTTCAGAGGAACGCATAATAACGAACAGCAAGCACGAATCCAGAAGGATATTTAATGAGCATGAGCGAAGCAGATCGTTACGCCGGACTCATGTGTATTATTATGCCTAAGAAGGAATGCGCCGTCTGAACTGGGGTCAGCGACAGAAGTGTACCAGGTAGCTATCAACTTGTACCACCTTACCCAACACGTTAGACCTCCCTAGTGACCTTAGACTACGAGTATTGTTTTCTCTTTATCGTTGCAATTTGTTTAGACGTAAAAAAATTAGTATTTTCACAAAAGCATCGTTGAATAAAATTTTGTGTTCTTTTTCAGCTCATTAAGTACGCCTTTGTATAAAAATGGTATGCTATTATACCAATTTATCGAGTAACGAGATGCTGAGATTAGCTAGTTTATCACTGGAAATCTGACCTCTGCACCGCTAATAATCGTGTCGAACGCTCATCGTATTTGGTCGGCGGGAGATTATTGTAGCTTTTTGTTATCGCCGCAATCTTATCTTAGCTTTAAGCTTTTTAATACGGCAAACAACCAATAACTGTTCTAAATTAGTTAACAAAACTAAATAAGTTTGTAACTTTTCTATGCGCATATTTTTTTACTTCTATTAATATTATGAATGTGAAAGTAAACTTGTTTTTATATTTAGATAAATTTGTTATCTTTTGCTTAAGCTAACTGGATTATATTAATCCCGGTCAATTTTAATTTTGGGGATGAAAAATTAACGATTAAAATTATTATTAGTAAAAAAAAAAATATCCTATCAAAGTTGTAAGTAACCAATTTAAAGTTATGAATAGAGTAATTACAAAACTGTTTATTAAAAAGATTCTTGTGAAAATCCACTACAAAAGTCACAAACAAGGGATTGTCATAAAGCTAAGCTAAAGTTAGGACTGTGTGTTGTAATAAATACTTATTTGCGATATCGTGAGCTTGTCATCGTAAGGTACAATCAGCAGACAACGAACGGCCGCGGTCGGTCACTCCGTCCGCCTGAGGCATTGTTCCCACTTGGTTCTATATTTGCTTTACAAACTATCATAGGTTGTATCTGTGATAAATACCCATTATACGTTTGTATACACTATATATTAATTGCGATATTCACTGCTATCTATGTTATTTAAAACACTATAATTATACGAATAAAATATGATTTGTACCCAGTGACCTGTTCTAGTTTCAATCAGGTGGCATTGGATATTTATATACTGTTTTGTATATCTAGTCACGTCACGCTTCCATTATTACTGCAGGCTAGATATACATTTAATAATAATGATTGCAAAAAATGTTGACATGAATTTCATAAAATTATTAGGTATTGCTTAACAAAATATATTGTGGTATACGGACTACTACAGTGTTACTGTGGACTTTATTTCAAATATCATTAAGATTAATTAGCTACTTAGTTATGTAGTTAAACAAACAGACAGATGGACAAATGCTTTTCGCTATCAACCTGACATTATAAGGGTCCATGTGCGTATTGTTAATTAATTGTATATGCATATACATAAATAGATAAATAAATAAAAAGTTACATTAGGTACACTCTGAACTTCAATTTCGGAGTTGAACTGATTGTCTGGTAGTTTAGTGGAGACAAAAAGCTAGTAAATTTCTGAGCTAAACGAATTATCTGAGGTAGACCTACTATAATATTTATATACATTCATCTGGAAATCTCTACCAAGTTATGTGATATGTTTTACATTAACGCAATAATCAACTTTTTAATTGATTTTTCATAGTAACTAGTGATAGTAACGGTTGAAATTATCTTAACAGATAATCAAAAATACTATTTCTTATAATTATATAACATTGAAGTGAAATTACTCCATTTAAATAACAATACATCATCTCATATGACACAACGTCACGGCCTTATTTTGTATGCAACGATAATCGAATTCCCGCATGCACCAAATGGATTTCGAGAGTGAATTCAGTTAGAATAGGAACGCGTGCTTATTACCACATGACGTATTTTAAAATTATAATTTATGGCTTATTTGAGTGTCGAAAGAGTAGATTATGTGGGCGGGACGGGTTATGGAACATCGTGTACGGCTTGCTATCGAGTGATACGTGTATTGTTCGTGATGGTAGCGTATACTGAACATTACCACTACTCATTCTATATACAATCAGACGAGATGCGAACAGCGATCATGTTTATTAACATTACAGTATTATTACGCCTCATACGGAGAAATTGTGAGGTTTCTAACTATAATATTACTAGAAATATACTAGAAAGTTGTTTATGAGTTTCAGACTACGTATATTTATTGTAATATCTATATAGAGTAAAAATAAGGAATCGTTTATTCTTATAGTAAAGTGTAGTCATTGTATATTTCAGCTGCCAAGCAGCTTGCTTTGTAAGTTATGTTTTGGTTAAAGTATGAGATTAGACGAGACGAGTGTGAAATTACAAGATAAGGGGGTTTTTTATCCTCCCGAATGGCAACGCATGTAGATCAGTTGATATATAAATGCAACGGTTACCACTTACCATCAAGTGACTCATCAGTTATTTCCATTGTCAGACTTGTTTGCCATTTTAATTACATAAAAAATATATACATTTTTAGAAGGATATTTTTTTTATATCCCGTCTATAAAACTCGCATCAGCCGAGATTCCGAGAGGAATATACTAGAAAGTCAATAAGTAACTTTTTATAGATAAGTCATTGATATTGTGTTATTTTGATATAAAGTTACATACCCTAATAGCCTTTTAACGTATAAGTTCCACACCAGTTTCTTCTTATAAGACAATTTAGATTAATATTACTCGGTATAGGGTTTAATTTCCAACTTTCCTCTCTTTTATGCATTCCTAGTCACCTCTTATAGTATTCTAAGGATAAAAAACTGGTTATACTGTATTCACGGTTGTTAGATACTCATGTAGGTATGTTTTATACTTCTAATGTCCTACATACATTTCACTCATATCATAAATGTGTAAAATGCATATGTAACACGCGATGTAATGCACATTCTGACTGCCTGGTATCCAACTTGCGTGATTGCAACTATTTAAGTGTTTGATTGTAGACGAAAGCTCATTTTTTATAGCAGAATACAGCATTTTTCATAGGAGCTGTGGCAAATTACAGCAGAGTAATTTTAATAATGTGAAATTGTGTACTTATCCTGTTTTTTCTTGGTCTGTTTTTGACATAATTATATATGACGGCGGTTTCTTTAAGTAAGAGCAATCTTGGGATTTTCACTAATGTTCAAAAATCGTTACATATTCCTCCTATAGTATTAAAATTAGAAGCAAACAAATTGATACACAGACTGATCATACTGTAATGTAATAATGGAAAAGAACGACGACGTGTACGATGGCCTCGGTGGTCTAGCGGTTCAGTACACCGCCTTACTTCTGATGGTCGAAGGTTCGATTTTTCGCACGGTACAAATATTTTGTATTCATAAGTATGATTGTTTATATCGGTCTAGTTATGGGATACATTTACACAAGCTCTGCCTAGCTTGGGAATAGATGGCGCAGTATAAATTGATCTATATACTGATTGAGTTGACTCATAATGGTACACATAATGGTACACACACATAATGGTACAGTTCCTAAAAAATATTTTACTATTTTTATAATGTATTAAGGAAGTTTATGATTTGCTTTGACCTTTAAATATAAATATAATATACAAGCACATCTATTTATCATTATTTGTTTCTTTTCTTTTAGTAAAAAATATATCTGATGAGATCAAAATATCTGACATAATCATACGTCTGCCGAATGCGCATTACTCATTAGATCATCAATAAATAACAATTATTGTATGAGGAATCGAATATAAAAAAGGTTTCCAAATTTTTTAAAATGTTATTTATTGAATTTGTAATTTAAAATAGTACACAAAAGTTAAAAATAATGTGAGGAAAGGCAAGAAGGAAGATTTTTTTTTTGGACTACTCTAATGCTGTTGGCCGCAGCTGGTCTTTACAGCTTCACCGGACGTTAGGGGGCGAGTGCAGATGGCACTTCAAACCCGCGGAAGGTCTTATGGAGCGGCTGAAGGCCAACTCCTGCCTGACGGATACGACTTTAGTCTGAGGGCACCACTAGGGGTTCGATCCTCGGCTCAGGCCGTCGTAATATCGATCCCCGTTTGAATTGGACGGGGGATCGATAGAAGAGAAGGTAAATATTTATATATAGAGCTGCTCACGACATAGTATATATACTATTGATAATAATTAAATAACAAAAATAAACAAATCATTATGTTGACCTACGTTTAAGAACATATTCTGTGAAATATTTATCCTAATATTTCCAATCATTTTTAAAAGACAGAAACAGTCGTGTCCTTAGGCTTTTACGAGTTGAGCAAAGAAGATAAAAGATTCTAAAATAGTCACATCGTTAAACTGTAAATCAAAGTATCAAATTTTATGTTTAGTCATAATACAGCAAACCGTAAGCAAACTTAAGTCCATGTCGTCTCTTTCTTTAAGATACTATTAGAATGAGAAGGGTTGACGCGCGTGTCAAGTTTTGTGTTACTTCATATCGTCCCAGATTCGGTCATCGTCATAACTGCTGTCAAATATAATCGAAAGTGTTTATTTAAATGTTATTATGTATTACATAAACGGTATGATATTACTATTCACCGCCCACGTCTGAGATCTTGGCTCTTGGTGATTCTGACCTTTCGCCTTATTCTGTTTTTGTTCCAATATAACTTATTATATTCCATTGTTACTAGACAGATGATGTATTGGTTGGAATGTTTTTTACGAACATATCTATTTAAAGTGATCAGGGGTCAGTCACGAGTTCACTTTTTTTGGCAAAGCGTCATGTTTTTTGTTGTGGTCAATAAAAATAGTTGGTAATTGGATTGTTTTTAACCTTAATTAATGAACCACGGCATGATCATTAGATATACTTTATATTAATTTTAGTAGCAGTAATGTTAGGTTTATTATATAAAAAAACTCCCAACAAAGTCTGTCTTCAATACAGTATTATCGTAAAGAAATTTGTAAATTGATCTAAAAAAATATATTGACTTTTGGGATTATTCTACAAAATGGTACCATTTCAAAACACTCACATGAATAAATATGTTCTACTGTGAAGCGGTAATTTATTTAAATAACTCTATTGACTTAAATTTAGTACAAAGAGCGGGCCTAATACTAATTGCATTCTCTACCAGTCAACGTTTGGGATTTATACTGAACAAACGAAATCACAACAATGCTTGCTTTGTGATAATACTGGCATTGTTGTGTAACAGAAGGAGTCTATGTACAAAGTTGTCTGTGTCATCCATACCAATATTATAAATGCCAATGTGTGTCCGTCTTTCAGTCTACCTACGTTTGTTAAATTTGAAAAAGAAACACCTGAACAAATTTTAATAAATTTAGTTGAAAGATAGGCTGAATCATCGGGTTGGTCGTAGGTAAGATACATGATTCGTAACAAAAAAAATAGCAGCAGCAGTGAGACAGCCAAACATACTTAGTTCGCGATAGTAGATGGTGAATAGGACTGACGACTTAGCGTTGGGCTCCCACCTATCAGATGGACTGAGGTAGTTGGTCTTCAGGTCTTTCTTCACAAGAAAGACTCATGCCCAGCACTAAAGCATAAGAGGGTTTTATGGTGATCAATTGAAACAAACATGATGAAGGCCCATGCTTCTTTTCTACTGGCAACGGTTGTCATCTTTTTAAGTGATATAATTATGCAATTCGTATGCTCAAAAAGTATTATATATTTACTAGTATAAAAAATACGCCAAGGAGTTTAATATTTAAAAATAAAAAACGTAGCGTAAAATGTAATTGAAGAACATTATTATATTTTAGGTAACATGATTTTCTGTCACTATTCATAATTAAATCTTAAAATTGAAGAGAAATATAGGTTTAATACCAGATTTCCGTTGTAAAATATAATGGGCGTTATATAAGAACTACTTATTACGCGATACGCTACTTTGACATCACAATAACATGGTACATGATTATAATGAAGAATCGAATAACTCGATTTCGCCACAAAAAAATCGGTAACGGAGTATTGACATAATCGGCAGATCGGCACCTGCCAAAGACGACTTGCAACGGTACCAACAAACAATAAATATAAAAAGTTCACTGTTAACCATTGTAGTTATATTAGATTCGGCAAGTGGCGGTGGAGTCATGCTGACTCGTGTAGCTCGATCAGATTAAAATCGAGTAAAAATATCGAGCCGATAGTTCGATCGCGAGTCGTGATCGATAGAGGATCGAAGTGTCACGAGCAGGGTCGTCGACCTAAGGTCAGGGTCGGAAATAGTAACCAACTTTCTTGCATTTATGCAATGCAAATATTACTTACGGATGCGTTGATACGTGAGCTATAAACATTGTTCATTGATATTCTCTTTGAAGAGATTTTTTTTCTGATAAATTACATCCTGTGGTCAGGATTATTTTATAAGATAGAATAATATAATATGCACTGTTTGCTGATTTTTATTTTTTTTTAAATGACTTTCACAAGAAAGCATGTCGCTTGTTAATTGAATTGATGAGATGGAGTATAAAAAAACTTTTCTTATGCTTTCCATTTGGATAGTTACGAGTATGTTTCAATATTTAAGTTTTTACAAAAATAGTATACAAATAGAGAATCATCCAATCAAAGTGTATTGAAAGAAAACAAGACATACGTACCGTAAATGCAAGTGTGAATTTGCATCTAAACGCCAATTTCCAAGTGAATGGTGCCAAATCACCATAAAGTTAACTCGACGATGGCTTTATATGGAGCGCACCACATAACGGGCACTGTCAAAGTTATGGTGCGCTTTGCACTGTGACCTGAGACGTTATTTAGAATATCTAAGAATTAATGTTTTTACATTATTATGCAATAAATAAAATCAAAATGACTTACTATTAGGTATTCTATGGAAATAATTTATATTCCCTTGTCAGTTGTATAAGTGAAATATTTTATTGAAAAAGTATTTGAAACTACTTTGGGATTCATTAAACTTTTATACATAGTCTGGTGAACTTCTACTAGTAAAAGAATTAGCAGCCTATCTGATGCGAAGTGATAACCGTCACCTATATTAAACAGGATTTTATTCTCTGTTTTTAGAAGTCAAAGAAATAAAAATAAATACATGCTAGATTTACAAATTCGAGAACTACCATAAGTTCTAAAGAAATGCAACAATATTTATTGTGTTATCCATAATACTCATATGATATCGAGATATCATACGATAGTCACGGTTATCATTTTCTATCAGGTGGGATTTAGCTTGTTTCGTCTTTTCGTTAAATAAAAAAAACACCATAATAATAATATTGCTCCATTACTGAACAAACTACTTAACTCTATTCGCTGAATTTGTAATTCTATTTCTATATTATTATATATATATTTGTTAACTGTACTAATTAATGATAGAAGTAAGTAATGTAGTGTAGTCTAGACTACAGTCCTACTGTTATATATTGGTGCATACATGGCCGAGACTAGTTTCTTGATGCGTTTTTCGGTCATTGGCTCAAAACTATAAAGTAGAATAATTCGATCAACTAAATAAAACTTTCTAATAGTGACATGCCGCATAAGTGAATGTGGCTCGAAGTAAAAATTATGATTTGTTTCGCTCTGTTTTAGGAATCGGAGTAAAAAGTACTATTAAATAAACTGTAATTGGAGTATCATATGGATATGACATTTTAGAAATGTCGTGTAAAAATATAATATGGATATTTTTACACGACATTTCTAATATGTCTGAGTATCTGTATAAAATATCCTCTCTGTATCTCGCAGGGAGTACTCCCTCGATATCTAACATTTGTTACGTATTTTAAGGATTGTCCATAAGCCTGAGAAGGGTTAGATAATTTATGCTCTGGGGGTAACAAAATCCAATAATAAAATTTACTACTGTCTTATCCTACTTATTCGTCGGAATATAGTGGCACCCGAGGTAACTTTGTATGTTCAATAATATTATAACATATGTACTAATAACAGTACGTAAAAAGTGTATTTCATATATTGGAACTAATGTAACTAAAAATGTACTGCATCTATGTTAGCAGTGCTCATATCATTATGTAGGTAAAAATATGCACAATATCAGGAAAAAAATATCTTTTCTGCATACCTACTGTAATACTTACACAGCATGAGAATTAGCAGCAGAAGATATTATTATTTGTTACAAAATGTCACCGTAACCTATGTACATAGATTTAATATAACCACAGATAACATAATATAACCAAGCATTTGTTATTGCAGTCCAATGTTGCAACCTACCGGAATGCAGTATTCACATAATCCGGTTAAATGTTAATCCGCCTGACATCAAAAGGGTTGCTTTTTTAAAATAACTAGACATGACGTATGTAGGTATTGTGATTTTTTATACATGTTAGCAGCATTGATAGAATAATACAGTAAATAACTTAATATTTGACACTTAAAAACATTATAATTTCTTGTAAAGATTAATATTAGATTATTTACAAAGTAATTAACAATTAAATATTATTTACAAAATTTTTATTCGATTGTAATAAAAATGTTGCAAAAATATTCACTTTACGTGAATGCGACTTATGTCCTTTTTACTTAGGATATGGTACAAGCCTCTAAAGTTGTTTAACGGGTAGACATGGTGTAAATCAATCAGGGCCCATTGTACCTGTCTGTGGGGAAAAATGTAATTGAGTAGGGTCAGACCGTGCGCTCAAGGTGCGCGGGCGCACCGAAGGTTAATCGACTGTGGACCCGGAAGCTCTAGTGGTATAACAAAATCCTGATAGGTAAGGAATTTAGATTAATATTATAAATATTACCAAGAACACGTAAAATACACATTGTTAAAATTATACATAATGATGTGAATCTAAAATTTAAAAATAACATAGATAATATACATATAGTATAAAAAATAAAACCCAATCGTAGCAAAATTATAAGATATAAAAGATATAAATATAATTTAATTTAATTGGTTCTAATATATGTTATTATAGGAATTAACTGTTATTTTGTAATTATATTTATAGGGAGTATATACATATATTTCTATAGTAATTATTTTATTTATAACGAATATTATTTTGTTCATTCTTACGAATTTAATTTTCCTATTCTATGCAATAGAAAGCACAGTGAGATGAGTACAAAAAATAATATTAATCGGTTGACAATTTTTAAAAGTTGTCAGATCCATAGGCAAAAGTAATGAATTCTAATTGAAAGTGAGTGGAATCGTGATATTAATTTTGTAACAGTCAAAGTAGTCAAGTAAAATGATATCCAATTAAATTCATCCTACGCATAGTAATAAACCAACGAATCCGTATAAAATGGATGGCGTGCTTCAATCGTAGAAAAAGTGTGAGCTATTGAAAAAAGGTACGATTATCGAAATTTTAATGAGGCTATAAATAACATTGGAGCGCTGATTATTCGAACACGGACAAATTGGGGATGCACCCTCAGGCCTAACTCTCGACACCTAACAATGCCCGAAGAACGCAGGGTCAAGTTTTTTCTCTTCCAAATAAACCGCCGTGAATAGTGTCTTGATTTTATGATTTATAAGGCCCTTTATCCGGTCTCTGCTTCTCCGTATTCTGTTTTGATTGAGGCTCCTTTCAGAGTTCCGAAGATTGATTGTTCTCGATGCTGTGGGAGTTTTTGTTGATTGCGTTTGAGTGTAAATATTTTAGTTTAATTTTTATTGCATTGAAAAAAAAAACTAAGCGTTAGTCGGGATATGAGATATTTGTTTCGAGGCTCTGGTATTGATTCCGAAGATTATTTTGTATCACAAATGTGTATAATCTATCATGTCTTATACGTTAAAGGATTATGTTGTGATTTCTAAAAAAAAGTATAAAAGTTACCGTTCAATAAAAACTTTATAAGTATTTAAACTCATATGTCTATCCAGATGTATTTCCTAGTAATCAATATTAATATAATAACCAATGATAAAATAAGTGGGGTTATTTTCTGAACAATCGGAAAACGCAAAATCACAATCAAGTATAGACGTTGAAATATGACCGGTCTCAGAGATATCGATTGTTAGCCATTCCAACGTTCATGGAACCTCCAAGACACAATTGAGCAATCGCCCACCGCAGGGCCTCAGCCTTCTTAGATTATTCCTTCGTCTCTAACTGAATACCTTTATCATTTTCATATAAGCCTGATGAAACCATCAGACAAGCCGGAATAATTGCATACATTTCCATGAATGGGAAACTTAGCGAGCAATATAAGAAAACAAATGAGTAATAATGTCAACCGAAACTTTTTACAGTGCCCTTTTTTAATAAATTGCAAGAGGCGACGGCTTCTGAGTTAGAGCATTGAGCATTTGTTAGTCACGCACCAGTTCCCACCCGATGGCATTTCTCATTAGGTGGATCGTAAACAAGGACACTTTGACGCTTACTAATGTCCTCACGTTACAGCTTTACGACTATTGGCCACAATTTTAAGATGTGGAATGGTCCTAAACGACGATGAGATGGTAATAAATTACTCTACGGGAGAGCGAACAAGTGTGAGTCTGATTACCATTAACGATACGAGATAACCTTTTAGTTCCTGATAAAGAACTCGTAGGTCGTGAAGCGCATACAAGACTGGGCAGGTTTCTAATGTTATTTTTCGGATTAAGTGAGAACATGATAAGCGTTCTTTTATATGTTAAGGCTGTTCTAAATTATAGATGTAAGATAATCCTTATCAAAATTAATTAAAGTCTAGTTGAGCTTGATGTTTGTTTAGTTACGTACAAGTCTCAATGGAGTGGTCGGAACGTTAATGAATTCTGCGTAGTCCCGGCACAAGGACAATTCTATTCTGAAGATATTTGCCCACCGGGCAGGAGTGCAATTGAAATGTCCCGCTAGCGGAGTGGGTGCGAGCCTCGTCCATTTCCGCAATTTCAAGACGTACAAGAGGCGATCGTGTACCGACAATGGGCGCTATCGTGTGGTGTCTAATCACGCGGGTAGTACTGTTAGGTCGCTGTTTTGCCCGCGGCCGCTTCGCTGCGCCAACGCCGGTAATATGCGTGCGAACGCTATCCGATCGTCGCACACTTCACTACGGCCTGCTGGGGGCAATGTCGATGAGTTAATAGCCGTGTCTGTAGTAAAAGCAACCGATTATGCGTAACTAGATTTATCTGTTTCTAAATCAAGGTGCGATTGTACTTTTTCATTTTAAAATTTCAACGAAAGTTGTTATTCTCTATAATAGTTAGGGTATTTTAATGTTACATTATGAATATAAATAAAGATATGGCAATTATCTTTCATGGTTTTTTAATACGAAATTTGTTTGTACTTAGGTATTAGTTACAATATAATTTGAAACATGAGTAAGGTTATTGATCTAATAGCAATAATAGCGAATTACTTGACAGTTAATTAGGTGGTGCCATTCAGCTGGGGCTTGTTCTAAGCTTTGTAACAAACTTGTCGTTTCGTAATATCAGTTGTATGTTCGCCTGCAACAACACAACTGCGCCTATGATTTATTGTAGCCGTGCTTATTGGGGATTGAATTCTTTGTATTCGTCGACAAATCATGCCGCTACCTAATTTTATCCTGTTTAACAATTATGATTTATTGGTTGGTACTAATCGTAACTAGTTTTCTATTACACTAACTCACAATTAAATTATATTTTAACAAAAATAATTATAATAGGTAAAAAATAATTTTCAACTAATCATTTCATTCCTCACATCAGTTGTGCACTGTAAACCCGTTCATATTGTACACTATTATAAACAAAGTCGCAGATACTCCACGATAGCGATCGTAATAAATTTTTCATGCCATGTACTACATGTAACAATACATCCCTTACGACAAACAACATTTATAAAGCGCCGCAACAAAAGCAGAGTTCAGCGATGCCTCACTGCAGTTTCTATTCCAGAAATAAACACTTATAAATCTTTAGCGGGTTATATTTAATCACCGGTACTCTCACAGTGCACGTTTGCAGTTGAATTCTGAATTATTTTAATCCTGAGCACCGAGGTATCTTTTATTGTAAGGTGGCTCTTTGTTGGACCTTACTAAATCAGCTTAACTGGCGGATGGCACCGCTGCTATCTTTGCCTTTGTGTTATTCAAATCTGTCAGTATTTCTACTATTTTGTATGGACTAACTTATTTTCTTATATAAATTATCACAAACGACTTCAACAAGAAGGAAGTTGTCGATTAAACTGTATTTTTTCATTATTACATAAAATATTTACCTTTTAAACAAAAAATGCTGATTCTTAAGATTATTTATTCGGTTTAGTTATAGTTTGACTGAGTGAACTGACTACAAACTTAGCTTAAATTAATCTTACAATAATTCATCATACTCAAGCTGTATTTCTCCACACATATTGTTACATTGTAACAATCTAACTTGCAGATTTATTGAGGTATAGCAAGCAGTACGTCAATATCCTATTAGACGTAAGAGTTTAACTTACGAGCAGCTTCAAATTAGTGACTTGATACAGAGAAATATTTGTATTGCGGAATTCTTTACAGTTATTAGAATACTTAAACTTATTATATATTTTAATTTATTATATAATTAATACTTATAACTACTATAAAATACTTAAACTTATTATATATTTTGACTTAAACTAAAAACATAAATATTGATGTATATGTTTAACCTGTTGCACCGAGTAATTTCCTGTACAATAAATAATTTTCTACTAGAATATATTGACTAAAGAGTAGGTAAATAGACATAGAAAAGTAGGTCTGAATAACGTAAACAGTGAATTAAAATTATCTGAGTGGATTTAAAGTGAATTAAGCGTTAAGAATGCCGAATGTTAGAAGCGGAGGAGCTTTATATCTGAATAGCAATTATGAATAAGTAAATTTGCATGTGAATTCATCGGCATGTTTACTAGATACATGATTCCATAGACATACAATATTACACAACTCGGTAATAGAAGGACACAGAGAAAGTGATAAAAGTTGGTATCTATGACTGCAAAAATTTAATATCCCAGAACGATTCACAAAGCGCTATCTAAGATGAGTTTGTACTATGGCTACTAAAGAATGGATAGAACTATTTAAATACATTTTTTTTGTAAATAAAATAATATAAATATAAAAAACAACTAGATTAATATTATGCGAGAATCGACTAAATCGACGAATACTGTGAGGACGGATAATGGAAGGCTGTTAAATAAATAAATAATTATCTGTATAATTTACCACAAAATTTAATAGTATAACCAAATATTAAATAAGAAAGGAAAGAAATAAATGAATGCTATGAAAGCTGTGCAGCCTTTAAAACAAAAAGGATTATTATGCTGCAAAAAAGGTATATACAATAGTTTGTGAGAAAACATATTGCAGTATTGAATATAATAGAGTTGTGAACGAGATAAACAATAAACACTTGTTACTACTTTCCTTTTTCTTTCATTATCTGCACCAGCCAGCAGAATAAAAGAACTTTCAAAAAGGTATATAATACTGGTGGTAATAGTTCAGATGTAATATATTTGCTTTCATAAAATCATTTCAACCACTGCGCTGGCCATCTTTACTGTATTGTAGGCACAATAATAGAAATGAAAATACTAATTATTATTTTAAAATGCGAAAGGTAATTTATTTGTATCGTTTTGACGTAGTTATTATGAAATTTTGATGAGGTTCTACACCTCGCAATAGCTTATTTTAATCTCTAATAAATCTGATCACGCGCACAATTTTCGGGCTAGTATTATGTTATAATAATTAAATCAAACTATCTTTATTGATGTAGTGTTTTACAGAGACTTATGACAAGTCTAATCTACCATCAGTTCGGCATTCACTTTCGAGGAGATGACAAGAAACGCAGAGCTTATTGTTTTCAAATGAGCTTATGTACATTGTTACAAAAATACAGATTCATGTTTAAATTAAATGAGGGAGAATCAACCTCTGTTTCTTTGACTTTATTGACTTTGTATAACTTCCTAACCTCTTTATGAACTTATTAACAACTACGTCATTTAATATTTTCACACTTAATTTCTCTTACATCTGACATATTTCACAGTCTAATAAATGACCGACCAACTGTACTTACACCACACAACCACGATTGCGGTCAAGTGTTCTTTAAGGAGCTTAAACAACGACCTACTAAGCCGCTAAACGTTGGAAATCAGATTATAATATTTTTTTCCCTTATACCTTCAACATAACCTATTGAACTACTTAACCATACAGCAAGAAGACTTTAAAGTTATATATCTTACACTATCTTTATAAATATACAATGTACTATATGCGAATGTATAATGTATGAGAATTAAGAACTTGTAACAAATTTTATTGTTAAAAAACAGTATAGGATAATTTTAAATTTGTTGTAGTATTAGTATTGTAATGTTAAGAAAACTAAATTACATGTACCTGAAAATGATTAAATAGGTAAATTTGTTTATTTGTTACTCTTAGTGTCTGTAGGTTTATGGCAATCGTCAAAATATTTTAGAATACATACAGTATTTTGGGATGAAAAATTATATGGGCTGCTTTAAATTTGGATGAACCAGTATTATTTGTGTTATGTTGGCAATAAATCTATCTATCTAGTCTATCTATCAAAGATGAACAAGATAGAAACCATTGTTTAATGTATATAGAAAAAACTGATAAATGATTTTTCAATAGTACTATTGTTTTGAGATTACACTAAAACAAGGTTTTCATTAAGTAAAACTTAACAAGTATACACGAAACTGGTTCAAATTCTTTTATCAAATGATCTTAAGGCGTAATTGAAGATTTAAGTAGCCGTTGTTCTTAATGTGGGTCGCGTAGATAAGCAAGTCTTTTTAATTTACCAGTCGTGTCGTGCTTGTTTTAATGTGTATCATTGCCTAATCTCGGTGATTGAATATCTGCGAAACCATTGGTCCTCACTAACAAGCTATCCATGGCCCGCTGTGACCGATTTATGTCAGAACCTAATCATTTAAACACGCCAATGGTTAATGGTGGGTAGTTCTACTAAAAGACTTACGTAATATGTGCCTTTTGTAGTAACTTTCGGGATATTAATTGTTCTTTATTGACGCTCTTTTCAAGTCTGCTTTGTTTACGTACGCTTGAGAAATGTACTGAGGTCAGCAGTTAATGAAGCTACAAATTATCATGTAGGTAACGATTGGTTACGGAACTATGCGCACTTTCGTTGTATCCCACGGTTTTGCTAAATAATAGTGAATTAATAGTTATTGAATTGAATAAAGTATGTTGATGATATATATAGTAGTTTCGATATTGCGTATATATGTGTTACGGTTAATAGAAATTTAGGAGATGCTTTTCGATAATTCGGAACAGTAGTTGGTCAGAATTGTTTGTAGGAACTACCTATACTGTAGGTGTAATAGCTAAACTGTTTTCAAATATTATTTACCACTAGTTCAAATTTTTCTAGCTAGAAATTCGATTGTTAACTGCAGAACAATTATTCTGATTCACTGATTAATTAAAAATATACATAACGAAAGTGAAGATCATATATGTACATACATACAAATGGATGCAATTTAATAAATAGTTGCTAAGTAAAAAATAATATCACTTACTATTTTTTTATAAATAATTAAAATAAATAAAGTTTGTATCTTAATTTAAATTTCTGATACCACAAACATTAATGCGTTAAACCAGCTGCCACTGCTATACAAAATATAATCACCAGTAAAATTATTTCTCATTAGATATATTTTGTTCATTGGCTTCATTAAGCTAATGCCGATGTATAAATTTCACTTATGGGCGAATATAACTGCTAAGAGGGTTTAATAACATTAGCACCTAAAATGATACAACCGTGGGAAACATCAACATATGTTTTGACTACATAATATGTGTATACATTTAACTTCACTTGCTTGCATGTAAAATATTTCCACTAGTCTATCGAACGTTTTTACGGTCAATTACAAACGAAAATAATTATCTTTAACCGCTATTTCTAGAGGTTAAGACATAACGCTTTAACAACTTATTACAATAAACAAAACCTATAATGACATTCATAGTGCTAACAACCAGTTTGTATTAATAAATTGTAAATATTAGTAACTCAACAAAACTTGGTGACTATTCGATTATGTAAATAGGCAATTAGTTATTATTCACATGAATGAAAGCGAATTTTTAACAGTCATATTGGCTATTGCTTTTCGGTATAAATATGTAAAGGTAATAGTTATAATAATAATATTTATCTTTTTGTAATTAAATTAGAATGACGTTTATTATACACAACAATTATCATGCATATATAAAACTAAAATAATTAATCATAGCCAAAGTTTTGTGCAAAGATTTCATTAAAACAGTGTAGTGTTGAAATAATATATTATGTAATTAAGTAATGTCAACAAAATACCATAATTCACATTACCCTACTTTCGAACCTAATGTTAATCTATATTAATTTTCGGATCTTATCACAATCCATAACCTTCATACAAATGTCCATCAACGTCGATACGTCTCACAGTAGGTCAAACATATTATTCGTTGTACACACGAAATATACATAATGTTGTTAATATAGGTTCAGCAAACATTATGTCTGAATCATAGTCAAGCCGTAACTAAGCTACGCTATTTAGGTCCATCCGTTGTAGATATCTCGAGCAGTTGAATTAAACATCAATTTGTATTCGTATCGCTGTTCATCATAACATTTTACGCAATAAACGAGTCATTTGTGCACACCGTGTGGGAATTGGTCTACGACGATAGAAATTGTATTAGCAATTACAAGGAAGTAAAGTAATATTACAAGTTAGTGGTCACGACTAAATTATCTTCACCACACCTGGCTGAGGTATTGAAGATTATTAAATTATAACAAACAAGCCGATTAAAACGTTACATGAATATCATAATGCAATAAAAGCTGCTCGTAGCAACAATGCAGAAAATATAAAAACATAGATTGTTACTGTATAAATACAAAATATAAGACATGACAATGCATAATGCCATTTAACAGGCGTCTCATTGAAATGCGAATAAATTATCATAAGAGACGCTACATTTCTTAGGAAGCGTTCCCGGGACAAACGCGATAAATATCTGATGTAATGACTGCGGTGAGTTTAGCGAGATAGCAAGATTCGAGTGTGCGGACATAAATAAAGATTTCCGCACCTCAGTCAGCATATAGGCACGGTTCTTCAAGTGACTTCATTACTTTTTTGCTGAGTTATGGTGCACATGATAATAATTGTAGCGAGTTTGATCAAAATTACATTAATATTTAAACAGACATTGTAATTTTATTAGATGTTATGAACAATATGCTATCTCATTCGTGATTTACTATATTGTTTATTTCAAAGTAATTTTAATCATGCAAGTAACTTTAACATTGCATTCAATGTATTAAGAATAATTAAAATAACTCACTTTCACTCCGACTTTATTGACATTATTATTAATCTTAGAAATGTAACTTTCTTTTAATTAGAGTTATATCATTATTTGTTATTATTTTTTGATGCTGCCAAAATATACAATTTTACATTATAACGTCTTAAGTGTTTCAATTGTGGATTCAGTTTTAAATTATTTTGAATTATTTAAATATATATCGATGAATGCTTGCCAGTACAGCACTAATCTATGACAAATTGTATTTTGTAGACAGTTTAATGAAAATCCATCCATCCGTGCATGATGATAGTTTGCTGTATCTTGAGAGGTTTACAGTTATCATAAGGAGTGCGTGGATTGCGGTCGATGTAAATATATATATCGAGTAGTTATCTAAGCGCATTGTTAGTTCCGTGGTCTGCATAACAAGTTCAAAGTTGCTCGTAGCAAATATGAACACTTATTAGACCATATTTAGAGCACTGTATATACGATATGATATATCAACGTAATTCAAACTTTGGTCTGTTGTAAAAGGTGGTTTTTGTTATCGAGACCTACAAATGCATGAGTATTTGGCAGCTCCAGTCCTATCATTTTCTTATAGGTATTATTATATTAAATATATGGCCTGATCTACTTATTTTATGTCTTTTCAATTCTTGTCGTACGTATTATATTCTTGTCGTATATACTAACATTAATTTAATTAAAAACTAAAAATTATTACGGAGCAAAATAACTGATAACGATAATATTACTTATATATTATATACAATAACAATAACCCTAGATATTTCACAGTTATTTAGTCCCAAGCTAAGTACAACTAGTGTTAATGGGAACTGACAAAAATGTAGAGACATTTTTTTTGTAAATAAACCACACATATATTTACATCGTGCGACGAATCGAACTCACAACCATCGGAAGTAAGGCGGTGTACTAAACAGACCACCGAGGCCGTCACATATCGATTGTATTCCATAATATATTCTAGCAGTGCACAGTTGTTAATTGGTACCACGGGAAAACATCTACTTTTTCCTTTCTCTTAAGACTTAGTACTTCTTTGTTTAAAGCAGAGCCCGTACATGTTCCCTCGGTAAACACGAGTTGTTAAAGTAGCCAGAACTTATTATATCAAGACTGAAGAGTAGGATAGTTAACTCGCATGTGATCGTGTATTGCTGCGTGTTTACAGATACTTTAGAGACGTGACCACGCAAAGTTTCCTAGAGACGATAATTTGTTTAGTTTGTAATACATACTATATCATTAGAGTATGATACTCGTATATTTCACATAGCTGTGTAGTGTGAGAGGAATTTATGGAAATCAGAATATCTTAACTGGCTTAATCATTAATTGCTGAATAGTAGATAGAACATGAGTTCTGTTTGCTCTACATTTTTTATATTTTTATTACTATTGTCTATTTGTCTATGAAAGAAAGTCGCTCTATATACTATCAAAATTTTGAAATCACATGTTAGATTGAATTAGTATTCAGAAGTAGCGTTGAGAAATGAAGAGAGTGAGCTACAACTCATTCTTTATTGTGGTTTCTAATCTCGACTGCACAGAAAATACAGTAATTGCTTACTCAGCTATAACAGATTCTTAAAAAAAATTACAGTATTAATTTGCACGAAGGACCCTTGTTAAAGTTCTAGCAAGTACCTAATTTATGTTAAACTTTTTCCGAAAAATATCTATACATATAGGACTGTCGGTAAGTACATAAATATTCATTTTGTAATGTAATAATTACATTAAAAGTTATTATAAATAGAAAATGTCATTTAAGATATTAATGTCTACATTTAATGTGATTTGCATGTATGTCACTAACCACTAATTTACCACTTGTGAACGCTAAACGCAATCTACGCAAATAGGTAAAAGTAAGTTCTTTTAAATACATAACGTTATTAAAATTTTAATACTGATAAATCATGCCCTTTAATGTAGTATCTGTAACATCAGAGAAATTCTAAGTGCACCGTAATTTTAGCAAGTTAATGCATACAATTGAAAGTTGTACCTCTATCTAACTTCATGTCAGCAAGTTTGTAGTAAAATATAGTTAGAGCCGAAAAAAATGAACCACTAAATAATAATAATAGCAATTAGTTCACTCAATATGGTCAGTAAAATTAAATAATCATAAATATCATTATTGAAGTCATTCATTGTCCATAATCGAACTAAGGATTTATTCGTACTTATGTACAAAGTAAATATGGTCTTACTTTATTTATCTCGCATTAGAAATACTTAATACATTAACTGCACTTACATTAATTTAGCTTTAAAAATTACAACACATCACCATTATGACTTAAACAGTGTCTTTAAAGAGCTAAGGGGACTTTAAAATAGTCATTTGAAAAAAATAAAAATAAGTGCTAAACTTGATAAGTGAAATAAGTAAATTAAGATAGTGTAATAAATACACGGGAGGTAGATGATTAAGTAGATTTTCAAATTATCGAGTACGATAAGTATTTCATTTTATTTTCAAAATGCTTTCAATCAATCTACACCTTTTTTGAACGACATTAGTATGAAGTACTGTATTTAATTATTTCGGCTTATTTATAAAAAAAAGTTAGGAATTATATTCGTTTATTATACATGTTTGTATCTAGGAATAAATTTGTGTAGAAACAATTAACAAGAAAGGTTAAAAAGGAAGCCGTTTTCCTAGGAAAGTATACTATCGGTCTTATAGAGAAGTAACACATACAATCTTAAACTACCGTCTCCTCTTGTAGTAGTTCTTTTACTATAATTAACACATGAAGCAGACAATCGAAATCTTCAAATTCATAACATCACTTATCTCCAACGTTTTAAAAAAAACTGCTACGACGCTGATTGATAGTTTTTCTCAAACGTTTGCAAATATACGTTACACTGTCCTCGTTTCATTGATTAATGCTAGGACTAACCGCCGAGGGCACATTTGTAACGACCATTGGATGCTCTCCGTTGCATACGAAACCAATTGTATTCAATTCTTGTTCTTACATAATATCATATTGCTTATTGATTTTGCCATTGCCAATTGTTTGAGATGTATACAATCATTACTTACAATTACTTCTTATCTATGATTGTTTTATTTGTTCTTGTATAAGTTTGTGGTCGGTTTAGCTTCATGGTAATTCTGAATGTGTAATAAGTTATTGCAGTATAGTGTAAAATATTATATTTAGAAATATATAACTATAGATATAATAAAGTAATATTACAATACATCTCTTAAAACGCTGTCAGTAAACCGTATATTAAAAAGTCATAACCTGTACTTGAATACCTTATAGTATTTATTAATTTAATGATGTTTATATGACCTAGGCAAACGTAGACTATTTTCTGTTTCTTAATTTAGAAAGCTTTATTTATGGTCATACGATATCCTGCAAACACTATAAACTGAACCAAATGCAACAGTACTTATGTACTTATATTTTGAGACCTTACAGAAATTATAATATTGCAAACCTGTCATGTTTTGAATCACATGTTACAAAAATTTATATTTGTGTGTAATTTCTAATCTCACTCATTCTCTTGAAGTTTGAGATAAAATCAAATTACCCTCTAACCAGTTTGAATCATTACAAAAAAAATAAATGACTTTTAAGATTAGTAATATGATAGCTACAAAAAACCGGTTTAGATAAACAATACCGGAGTCGGTTATAGATCAATTAAAATTGCGTAATTAGTCGGAATTTAAGGTTAGTGACAAGTTGTGTAAGTGTTAGTTTTCGAGATCTTTATACTGTTATAACAATAAAGTAATAGCCGTTACATTTATCACATTTCAGATTATATGTACCATTAATACAGATAAACGACTATAAATCACAACTTTCTCATTCATTATGTGCGGAACAGGAACGCGTATTGTGCACGACGCACCTTTTTAATATATTGTTTATGTTTTGTCTATTATTTTATATATCTAATGCTCTATACTAACTAGCTATCCCAGCAAACGATGTTTTGCCATATAAATTAATATCGGTGTTAAAAAATAGGGGTTGTTGATGTATGTATTTTTTAATGGCACATTATATAAAAAAAAGTTAGTCTACAAAATAAAAAAAATCTTAGGGGTGAACAACCACTATCAGTTAGGGGTATGAAAGATAAATAGTAGCTATCTATCTTTCATACCCCTAACTGGTCTTGGACCTACTGAATATGCATATATAATTTCATACAAATCGGGCAAACCGTTTCAGAGGAGTATGAGAGTATAAACTAACATCGTGACAAGAGATTTTTATGTCACGACTGTTCCAGATCAGGTAGTCAGAGGCCAATGCCTCTAACTAACTGATCTGGGATAAAAGTAGAATTCAATAGACTATCGATGTTGTAGTGAACGTAATAGTTGGTACATTTCGCTTGGTGATGAATCCGATATGACAGAATAATGAGAAATAATATTGAGAAATGTTGCAAAAAAGGGAAGATGTAACACAGACGAAGTTGCGCTGGTCAGCTAGAAAACAGTGTCAATTTTATATAAAAACTTTATCTGTTTTTGTTTCCGAATAAAATTACCTTTACCTTTACTAAAAACCGCCTTTCCGTATTAACCAGTAGAATGCAGTCCCTTCGCTCACATATATATCAAATTCGCTTCCTAGATACTGATTTAGGTTCACAGATCTTAGTGACATAAACTTGATGCATACCTTTATCAGATCTAATAACTTTTACATGTAAGATATCCAGTGACTTCAAAATTAGTGAATGGGGTATCGAGTGATTTGTGTAAGTATCGATAAAGTTATCTACGATCGTGGCTTCGGTATGCATTATGAAGTAACATTTAACACTTTGTGTGGTCCCGTAAAATAGTAAACATGTTTTGTTCATTATAAAAGTCACGTATACCTAATTTCCATATTTATCTCCTTGTCTGTCCCCTCATTGGATTTATTTCATTCTAAAAGACTTAACTATCATTCCAGTTATTAACAAGTAGTTAATTAGAAATTATAGTTTTAATGATAATTAAAATGGAGATAATGATGGAAATAAAAATTGTAATTAGGTATTATGAGTCGTTAACAACATTGAAACCTGGTATAAGATTAATTTCAGTATATGTAGTCCTTTCAAATTGTAATTTACTTAACATTAAATAGCGACTTCGAACACTTTGGCCGTGGTATTAGGAATAATAATATAAAAGTTTATAACTCTTTGTTTGTAAACATATTAAAATAAAATAAATGTAAATGGAACTTTAATTTCATATTACAATACATTACATTAGTAAATCATAGTTAATAGGATTACATAGATTAATAAATCACACACCCAAATCGACCATGCTGTTTCTAAAGTACAAAGCGTTCATATTTAATCAATGTTTTAGATTCTATTATGTAGATAGTCTCACAATAATAGACTTTCTCATATATCTTACTTTTACCGACAGCAGTCACTTACATTTTTATTATACGCATAGATGAAGGTATAGAGTTAAAAGGTAATCGCATATGGATCTTCTCAATGTCTAAGTGACTCATGGAAACTAGCCTGACGCGTTAATTGACTCTCAGGTACAACTTACTAAGTAAATCAATATTCTGTCAAAGGAAGACCTTAGAGTATTGACCGCCTATTATAAGCCGTGACTCCACTATTATAAGCACTACGAGTTAATTAGACTCATGATTGGCGATTAACTACAAGTACTCTTGGGTTAGGGTGAGGTTGCACGATGGTATGGTGACAATTGTCACCACTTATTGCTTGTACAGAATTTTATAATAAGCAACTAGGGGAATAAAAACGTGTATTGTTAAGTCACCGAACTGACTGACAAGATTTTTTTTTATTTGATTAAGAAATATTGGTATATAATTTTTATGTCTTACTTATCGTACATTTTGGATTAAATAATTTATGGTAAACGCTAAGTTTTATCAGTTGCACTGGCGAATTAGGAAAGTATTTTTTTTATATTAGAATGGGAAATAACGCCCCACTGGTGGTAAGTATGTAAATAGTAATCGCTGCATATTGTTTATTTATTTTGCGTAATGCATATGACGCCCGTAGATCCCCTCATGCGTTGCTATTTCGGAGGACTAAGATGTTATACCTCGGTATCCCTTAATTTAATAGAAAGCCTTAATAAATTTTAAGCAGTCACAAGCAAATATTGTAGGATACCATAGAAAATATAGTAATCGCTAACCACTCAAGCGATAATGAATGTTGACACTCGGCAATTATAAGCAACGTGAAGTTAAATTTTACGCTCAGTGTATTTGAAATGCAATTTTATGCAAAAAGCCGTACAACGCCAGTTCCGATTTGCCAAGCAATTTATAGCTTGGTGTGTACATGCCTTTATTAAGCTACCTATTGTATAGTCACATGCGGAATCAAGTTACTGGAATATTAATTATGAAGTGAACCCTCTTTAATGGTTATTGTACATACATGAATTATGTATTACGTAAATATTCATGGGCAAAAAAAATCAATGTAGTAGATAGGTAAATCAATCAACTTTTTTATGAGTTTATCAGAAGGAAATTTAGTGCCTTCACTCGTATGGAACTGGTTATTCCTGTTCCCATGGGTATTTAAAAATATATTTTATCAAATTGCTGTCTATAGATTATAAAATGCAAGTTTTGTTCATGGTTTCTAAACGCAACAGTGTTTATTGTGCGTTACAGGTTTTTGTTGTGTTACAACATCTCTACTAATACTATACTACGAAAGTGAACTTGTTTGATATTTCTTGGTGCTTTCAAGGTTCAACCGAGCAATATGAAATTTTATTTCAAATATTAATATATTCAATAAGATATTATTGTTGATGGTGTAGGAGACAAATGACACTTTTTATTATTGTCAATGTTTTATTATATTTGTATGTAGGTACATATAAATTTCATATTCTATCTTGTTCGTATTCAGTATTAACATGTCTAGTAATATGTACTTTACCAACACTATGAGTTACTAATAGACAGCGGTAGAGCATGACTGAAATACAAATCTTTATGTACAAGATATTAATAAATGAACATTGAAAAAATATTCGAAGTGAAGGGTTCGGGTATCTTGGAAAAATAAATGTCAGTTGAGTATGTAAGCAGATTTACAAGGAAAGATTGTGGATATCCTGTTATCTAAATTGGCTATATTTTTGGGTAGTCGACCGGAGCAGGTATGAAAAATGCTTTAATATAGTAGAAAATAAGAAAGTATATTTGTTATTTGAATGAGGTAAGTAACAGTACGTGCAGAAAAGAGGCAAAATGGCATAATATATGTAGGTATCCATCATCCACGTGAAAAAGAGCAAGAGAGTTAGTATGTGAGACCTCTATACCCTAAAACTTTCTGATGGTCTGGATTTTTACTGGAACATGATTCCGCTTATTGAGGAATATGTTTTGTGTTGTTAGTAAAGTTTTACTGTTAATATTTTATATATATAATCTCAAATAATCGATTCAAAAGGTGGAGCCTATAGGAATATGTTCATATGTTCATCTTGGTATGGTTTCTAGTTATATAGGAAACAATTGAATATATAGTGAAAATATTTATATGTATGAGTATGATTGTTTGTATCAGTAGTTTGTATATTTACAATATATATATAAATATGTCTATGTGTTTATATCAGTTGTCTAGTACCCATAACACAAGCTCTGCCGAGTTAGTTATCCTGAGATATTATCATTATTATTATTTCCTTATCGTCTATCAAAATATAAATCGATACTGGCGACATCCTGAGGATAAAAAGAAGCGTCATTCTTTGTATTTCTCTCTCACCACAAATCTCTACGAAATATATCTTATCAATGATAATCGCCGGATGAATTCACAGTACAATGTAGTATAGTTTTTATTGTTCGTTGTGTATAGGGAATTTTACGTATTCAATATCAACCGCCCATGTTGTGTGCTTTTGATATGCAAACCATCAATCCATGATGGTTTGTCGTGGTAACATGATAAACGACCGGTCGTTCTTTGTCGCGCATAATAATGACATTATCTGAATATCATATATATATTTCGAATAGATATTTAAAGGAAATCACTTCTTATAATAAATATGAATCGAAAGGTTGCAAGCGAAATTAATATTTAATAACTTATATTTTACATTCTTTAATGAAATTCTGTGAAATTATAAATTACTTTATATTTAAAATTTATTATAAAATAATAAATTTTATAATAATTTAATATAATTATATTACATATTTAATATAATAATTACAAAATAATCAATTTTATAAATAGGGGATGAAAGTTTGTATGAAACTTTATTAATTTTAAACCGATCGGGCTGAGAATTTGCATGCTTAAAGATACTATGACGTAAGCATCCGCTAAGAAAGGATTTTGATAAATTCTACCCCTAAGGGGATAAATTAATGCGACCGAGGCCGCGGGGGCAAAAGCTAGTATAAAATAATAGGCTAATAATAAATAGCAAAAGTTTTTTTGTAAACTATTAGCCAATTAGGCTTATTTCTCTGTCTATCTATATGTTTAAAATAGGATAATCTTCTTAAATATATAATTATAAAAAAAAGATATTTTATGTTTAATATAAAAAAATAATCATCCTTTAAATTGCATTGGTGCACTTGATGCTGCGAAATGATAGAGCAGTAATCAGAGTAAACTAAACCTTATTACGTTAGATATAAGGCTGACTTAAACATATCGCAACCTTCCTAGAATCAGTTTGATTTTCAATCACAAAGGCCGCACATAGATATATCTATAAATACCTAATATATAATAGAAATAGAACGACGCGGAGAATTTTTTGATAATATATCGGAAAGTAATGGACCGAGAGAAGAATGCAATACGCGAGTTTGTATTTCAGGCATTTCTAGGGACACTTAATATGGAGATTCTTCGGAGAATAAAAATAGTTAGGCGTCACTAGGCGGATCGTGTATATTTTGTGAATGGCTGTGAAACAAAAATCACTATTCTGTTACCTACAAAAAATAATGTCACATGAATTAGTAATTTATATATATCTAGGTATCAACACGATTGTTCCCATATGAGGTAGCCAGAAGTATTGTCAACTGTTTAAGTCGTGGTCAACGGAACTTTACTACGACAGACAGAGCGACCCTACCGCCGTCTCTCGGATTACCTTTTTTTATGACAACTGATATAAATAATATTTTTTTGTATATACATACAAAAGAAACACCCACATTAATACAAACAAATAATGATCATGAATACAAATGTTTGCAACGTCGAGTTTAATTTGATATCGACGTTTTATAATATTTTTTTAGGTTTTATAATCCATGTATGAATAATAGTATGTATGTATGTAAATATTTAAACATGTTATTTTTGTGTCTAAGTCGAAGCTGTAAACCACTAGGGTATAACCCTTTACATATATTCAGTAGACATAATCAATAAAAATACAAACAAAATAGGTATAGAATACGATAAAAAATAAAAAACGCACCCTCTTCCTTTACGAAGTCTCTTGATTATATGCGTATGAATAAGAAATCATATCAACTAGTATTTCCCACGCAATAATGTAAAGTAACATTGTAAATTGCATTCAATTTGCAGCAACTAACGTTTATCTCGTACGAACTCTGGCAGACGAGCGTGGACATGAGATCAAAGTAGCCATTACCCACTCTTTGCATCAAACGACTGTTCACAAACAAGTTGACAGTTCAAATTGTGATCTAGTGTACTCATATACTTAAAGTTCAATTTTACTTAATTACGAAATCAAATCTTGGTAATTTAAGAATAATTTAAGGGAATATGATTCAGATTTTCTAGTCGACTGTACTTACGAAAATTAGTTGACAGCGCAAGTTAACGATATATTGTATAGATACAAGCTGTTATTTCTTTATTATAGAATAGCTACACGCCCCGTCTTCGTACAGGTGTACATGTATTATACATATAAACCTTCCTCTTGATACATTCTATCCATTGCTAAAAACTGCATTAAAATCCATTATGTAAAGACTATTCTTGAAATTTCTGAATAGTTTTTTATATCTGAAGCTCTATGTAGGTCGCAGGGCTACAGATGTTAGAAACACCTGACAATAGCCCAAACAATGTATCTGAAGTCATTGAAGTCTATTATTTCATTTCTTCTAAAGCACGAAACGGATTTTGATGTGTTAAGATATTTTTATTTATATATATATATATATATAAATATATATATATATATATATATATATATATATATATATATATATATATATATTTAGGCAAATAGTAGTTCTTTATTTATTTAGAGATATACAAAACATTTAAACGTTTAATAAATAGATTTTAAAAAGTATCTTATTAATATACAAATATCACAGTGATTTTTGAGATCAAACTCGCTACCACCGGAAGCTGAAGCAATGGCTAATTCCGCTACACCATCAATGTTGACCATATGGGTGAATGTTTCATGTTATAAAATCAAAGCCTAGCACCTACGACTACTTTCATTGAAGTGAATTTTTTTCCAGCAGGTTCTATTAAGGTTGTATAACGACCATTAAAACTCCAATAATTGCTACCTGGAATAGAGAGACGAGTGCGGCAAACCGCCTTATGTGAGACAACCACTGGCATTAGGGTTGCCACAAAAAGAAATATATACATGTTATTTATAAATTTATGTCTAAAACATGTAATTAATATATATTCAAATATGACTTTTTTAATGCATTCATCAATATTAAATATGACAAATAAAATAATAATCATTATCATTAAAAGTAATGTATATATTAGGTCTGGCTTGAAATGTTTGACATATAAAAGTTAGTTCAATTTTTTCAACTTTTTAGTTAATTGCACTCAGTGATTTTACTTTTTCTCTGTTACGTTAATTAATACTAGCTGGTACCAGCGACTTTATCTGCATATTTTGAAAAAAACTTATCTTCATTTTCGTTATAAATTCTTTCTCACTTCTAATTTCATTAAGCTTTCGTTCAACCATTTAGTCATGATAAGTTAACAAACGATCGATACATTTTTGCATCTATATAAATATTAGCATAGAATAAGTACAAATACAGCTGTGTAGTTGGGCTACAGATAATTTCATTTAAGTACTTATTTATTTAACTACTTTATTGCACGAACATTTAAGGGACATAAACAAAATTACAAAGTAAGCTGCCAACCCTAGTTGGATACTGCAACCAGTTTACACGGAAGGACGTTTTAGGCAACGCACGGCGGTCTCAAGGAAAATCAATGTGACAGGAGCTTTGCATGCACACCGCCTCGGTGCCACTCAATTGGGCCACCTATCGATTGAAAAATATAGATAAAATGCACATTGAAATAGATGAAACGAAACAGCACATAAATATAGTCTACAGTTTACTACAGCATGTACGTTTGCTTTAACGGAGATGGATTTTGTACAAAGTATGATATAGGGATTTCAGCACCAAGCAGTTTGCTTTATAATCTCAGTTTGGGTTTGAGGGTGAGATATAGCTATGAAATTATTAGTTACTTGTGAAATTACAACGGTGAAATATGTATACATATATATTAGGTGTGGAGACATAACAACGGGTATAACATAACGTATTTTCCGTGGCGTTACTCCTACTGGATGTGAAGTAATATATAAGAATTAGAAAATTTAATTTATATAAACGTTTCATGAAAATAATTACATATGTAGTAAGTAAGAAGGACGTAATTATCGATTAAAATATCGATAAAATCAAAGAAAGCAGCAAAAAACAAGTGAAGTGGGTCACTGATTCACCTAAGTAACGAGTCACGATTTTGTGTTGAATGGCCAAATAACACGAGAATAAAAATGATTTAACCTCTATTCACGAATTGAACACATAACGTTATCGATCAAGAAACAATTTTATTTGACAGTCCCTATGACGAATCCAGGCATTTTAAGACAACTCATTCTGATCACAAAATTATAGTGTAATCATAGTTCCAAAAATTATTTCAATTATTCAATAAGTAATTCAAATTTTACCTCGTGTCATTGACAAGAACTGGTATAAAATTAAATCCCATGTTTGAGTACATACTAAACATGTAAAATAAACAGTATATCTTTTTACATGTTTAGTACATAGTACATGTATTATTTTATTTAAACCATTCGAATAACATATTTAAATATATCGCTATCTCTTAAAAAGTACAGAGATACAGAGAAATATTTTAGAAAAAGATTTAACAAATTCTATTTTCAATTCCTTGTATTTACGCTGTTTTTGAATAAAATTAATTCATTTTATTATAAATAATGACGAAAATAAGCTATCGTTTATGTAAAACCAATCATATCCGGATAAAAGCTAGCTGAAGCTGATTTATAAATGCAAAAACTCTATCCGTACTTATATTAAGTAGTAGAATTAGTGTACCATTATGTTATCTGTGGTAGCAGTAAGAACAAGTCTTGTTAAAGTACGAATAATTACTTCATACATCAGACACAGCTAAACGATAGAGTAATTTTGTAAATAAAACATAGGGCAGAGTAGTTGATAATATACAATGAAAACAAAAATAAATCTATGATAACGCGGAAAACCTCATTCACTTAATCTTTAACCCGAAAAGCTAAACTCATAAGTATTCAGGGCCGTACCGTGACCGATTTAACCTCAGATTATTATACGCCGCAACCTACTCGTTAACATTTCTCTTGATCTGGAAATCCCATACACTACCATAAAGCACAATGAAGTGTTTAGATGACCCAAATCGCCTCTTAGTCTATGACAGTACGACTACCGAACTAAACCAGATGTATACATAGACTATAACTGACAACTACACAGTTAATACTAAAAATAATTTCGTATTATATTTACAGGTACTGTAACTTACACCATAACCATCCTAATATAATAAGTACAAAATAATATCTCTCTGTCTATTATATTATATTTCACGATTTAACGGATGAAATATAGTAATAAAATATCACGAGAATGGATATATAAATCTATTATCTAAAAAAAGCAACTTTGTCTAAAGGATTTTCACGGCTATTTTAAACAAAAGATCATCTACCAAAAAGATCACCGACTACAATGTGTGCGAATACAATTAAATTTATTCTAAAAATAACTTGCGTAAGAATGGAGATATAAAAATTCCTTCGAACGATCTCAAAGGGCCCGGGAAGGATGTTGCAGATTATCGAGAGTCATTACCAACTGGCGTGTCTCCTAGGACCTCGGCCTAGAGCAGGGATGCCAACTATACGATGACTCTCGTACAAAAACTATTTTATTATATTATTAGACTTTTGGCCTTTGGTACGAGAATATTTTGTTTCTCGTACAAATTTCAATGAGATTATGACCTACAAAGATCATAGACATTATATAAACAAGATATTTATCATAATATTTTGACGTCCTAGTCACAAGCTCTCAAATACTATTACCATACTCGACAGCTCTAAAATAATATTACCATAGTACCTAAATATCTAGCTTATATAATAGTAAATAAAATTTAAAATGGCAAAATTCGAAATTACAATGATATAAGAGATTACATAGCGTATATTGAAGATAATATTCGAGATTATATCAGATATTTTATTTCTTCGTAAGAGGCTAAATGTTTAAGGTTGGCAACCCTGCTCGAGAATCACACACTCTGGGATTTATTGGTTAATCTGGAACGCCTTTAATTGCTCGCCCGTCGGGGTATGTCAGTTTTGTTTCTATTTTCGCAAAATACCACGACCATATCGGAATTTCGAAATGTCGATTTATTATGGCGTGCCTTGTTATTATCTTGCACGTTTCTTTTGATTTTCAATGGCATTATAATTGTTTAATTGGTATTAAATGAGGTGGTATGAATCCGTGTTATTATTAGATAATAATATATTATTATAGTTATTTGAAGCTAATTTATGTAAGCATTTGTATGTTAAACCTATATTTAATAGGCTGTAAAAAGGTTAAGATGCCGTTTTATAAATTTAGTCCATATCTACCTCTACATATCCTTAAACATAAACACACCAAATAAAGATAAAAAATGTGTTTTTATCTTATTTAACTATAGAAATGACACTATGAAACTTATTAATATACATACGTCCCTACTGTAGGACAGTAATTCGTACATATTTATTATACATTATTACTCTTTTAAAAAACTACTTAATGTATTTTGATGAAGTTTTATAGTAATATTCCATATAATTCAAAAAGATATTATGTAAATTGGTCAAGTAAGTGTCATGAAGACAAAGCAGCGTGGGTACGCTAGTTGTATAATATAATTAATACAATTTTTAAATATGTCCACTATAAAAAAAATATCTGCTCTCTATATAATACTAGGTACATTATAAACTAATATCAGTATATCAAAGTACTCCCAAGAGCATCAACCTCCTTTTCATTCCTTCACCCCTATTTGGGTATCTTTATTTAAATGTATTCCGACTTACGTTAGTCTTGTCGTATCGTCTCGTATACTTTATAGACCCTAGTCTATAGAGACCTACGAGTATCTTTACGGTACTACCGAGCGTACTAATTCATATAGTTTTTGCTTGTTACAGTCTGGTTAATGTTCATTTTTATTTTCGCTGCTTTACTCTTATCCCTTCATATTTCCATCCTTGAATTTTTCAGTTTATCTTTAGAATTATCATGTTGTTTTTGTTCTTTTTCTTCTAGTCTTTTTAATATTGTTCTAAAAACTTGTGTCCATTATGCTTTATTTTAATGACTATCATTATTATGCTGTACATTTGTTTATATTAAGGCACAAACAGTTTTTCCTATATCACTAAAACAAATATTTGTGAGCCACGAGAATCCAGCGACACCCTGATTTTTTATATTGCGTTGAAACGTCACATCGAAGTGGATCTATATTGATATAGAAATGTTGTGAAAAGTATCTCGTATCATATCGTATCGTTCAAAAAGCATAAGTTTTAATAATGAAACTGATAGCTTAAGAAACCGATCAACAGTCGGCAAGAAAATATTTTAAGATAAATCGTCAATTTATAATTTTATAAGTCTATTCTGCTATATAGATTTAAGCACTTAACATTATAAGTACTTACATATAATGTTAAGTACTTAAATCTGCATCTAGATTAAAAATATCCGTTACAATCTTATCATATTGCTTTTGAGAATCTTAAGAGGATCTGAACCTTTCGCCGTATGTAATTTATAATAATTAAAATGTCAAATCTCTATATGTCATCATTGGAGAGACTGTCAAATAAAATATGACTAATGTGTAAGTAGATTACCATCAGAAACAGTCGTCGTAATTTGTTATTCATTCGCCTTAGCAAATAGATTGAATGACGAAACACAAATGTCATCTATTTCTATTTGGGATATGCACTCTTCGGTAGTAATACTGCAGGTAGTATTTCTAAATATGTATTACATATTTAAAAGTATTAAGCGCGAGAACTATTTTAAGGAAAAAATTGAGCAACAATTATCAGTGTAATAATAGTTCCCAATGATAATTGATTAGTTGTGTAATATAATTAAGTATCGATATAGTTCTTAGTACGAATACATTTTCTTGATCTTACAATTATTTACTTTACTCTCATGACGTCATATTAGATATATGTAGTACAACTAGCTGTATTCGTGGTTTCATCCGCATGAAATTATATCTATATACCTATGTGTTATCCTGATGTATAAGCTGTGTTACTTTAAAGATTCATCAAAATTCGTTCAGTACTTTCTGCGTGAATGAGTAACAAACATCCATCCATCCATCTGTCCATACTCACAAACTTTCAAGTAGTATTAGTAAGATTCTGAGCATTTAAATTAACATATGCTTCAACTTTAGTGGATTAAATTCCCTTGTTTCTAGATTAAATGTGCCTAAAACACGGAAGTGCATACTTTAGTTTAAAGACATCATGAAAATATATATATTACATAGTTTATTGATGGGTAGCATAGTATACAATCACAATCAAGAGCACACATATACAATAATAGTCCTTGTCATACTAACAATTATGTACAAATATTAAACGGCGTATGCGCCAGACAAGGCACATTTGTAATATGAAATAGGAAAAGATTTCCTAATGAATTAAATTTGTTACTGCTCCAAGGCGGCAAAGATCAAAGGATATATAATTACAAGGGACGTTGAGCGCTAGAGCGTACTTTACAAATGTAACTTGTAAAAGAACGATTATTTTTTTAGGAAAAATATAATAATTTGTTCTGATTTAATTATTTATAAACTTGATAAAATACGAGTATCATAGAATAAAATGATCGAATATGAATTAATGATTGTTGTGAAAATAAAAGAACAAATTTCGTAATGGCGAAATTTTATAGGTTGATTTTTCTAAACGATACTTTATTAAATTGTATTGTAATTCAAATCCATATTAATAATAATTAAAATACCACATGTTTCAAAAGTTAAAAAATACTGTAAAATGATAACGTCAAGTCATGTCATCTATTCATAGAATAATTCTGATTTAATACTTACTTAATCCCGTCGAACCTTACCCTATTAAAATGATAAATAAAATCAGTGCCGTTATTGTACCTACACAGAATTTTGAAAATATTAATTAGCACATAGTATGAATTAATTTTATACTAATACAATGTAAAATATAAAATATAATGTACTAAGAAGAATAATCTCTGTAACTATAGCGTAATATTTAATTTTGTTTGCATCTATAATTGAATTACA
Organism: Achroia grisella; assembly: GCF_030625045.1. NCBI lineage: Eukaryota > Metazoa > Arthropoda > Insecta > Lepidoptera > Pyralidae > Achroia > Achroia grisella. The sequence goes on along the minus strand of NW_026712979.1, from coordinate 5,062,394 downwards.
ATATCTTAAACAAAACAATCTATTCAATCCAAATACCACAAGAAGGATAGATATAATAACAGGACTAAGTACTAACAATAATTTCACTTAAATTGCATGTTAACGAGCCAACAAGTTATTCAAGTTAATTAAAGCCACCTATAAAGTATCGATAGTTATTGAAAGTGACAACGTCCATGTCGATAAAGGCAGACAGCAGAAATTAAGCTACAATGTAGGCTAGCTTGAAATTCGTTACGAGGATACGGCTCACATTTCATTCAATTTGCTAAACGAGTGTTTATTAAGGCTCGTTCACGTGAGGATAAGTGATTGTTGGGGAGAGCCGGCATTATCGAATGAGCCAAATAAGTATGTATATGTATATGATGATAAAATTTAGAGCCAAAATAATCAAATTTAGACAAAACAATCGGTCATTTTAAATGAGAGTAAAATTTTATTTAATGATTTTTAAGTGTTTAGATGGACCTGCATATGCTTTGACAAGTAGGTACAGTAGAAGAGACGTGACGAGATGATTAACGTAATTTATGCTATGAAGTGTAATAAATTAAATCCTAGTTTTAAAGAGCAAACATTGTCATAGATCTCTATGCTACAACAAAATGCAATTACTTTAAAAAATTTACAATTACAATTAGTAGAATTAGTTCAGTTTGAATATTATACAATTTAACATAATATTTATAATTATACACAGCATCAACTTGCTAAAAATGAAATGGCATAGTATTATTTGATATAACACAATTATTTATTAAAACTAGGTGTATAAGAAATAATTCACTAACCATAAACTATAGTGCAGCCATTTACATCACTGTCAATTAAAGCCCTGGGTTAAGACATAACGTCGTTATAAATAAATATAGCGAAGTTGTTATAAAATTTAATATTAAATGAATGTAACATTTCCATTAGGTACCTGTGTTTGCGGCGGCGCAGCTCGTAAACAATTAGTTTTACGGCCGGTTATTAACTATTTTAATTTAGCACCTGGTCGACCAAACCTAGGTTACGTTTTATTCTTTAAATATATAATAATTCAGAATGAAAAGGAAGTAAATTAAAATTAAGTATACGCTTGTAGTGGAGATCTGTCAATTTATATCCTGAAAATCTGTTGAGTCAATCAATCCAAACGGGGATCAAAATTACGACGGCCTGAGCCGAGGTTCGAACTCCTAGCGGTGCCCTCAGACTGAAGTCGTATCCTTCAGGCGGGAGTTGGCCTTCAGCCGCTCCATAAGTCCTTCCGCGTGTTTGGAATGCCATCTGCACTCGCCCGGTGAAGTATCTAACTATCGTCCGGTGAAGCTGTAAAGACCATCTGCAGCTAACAGCATCAGAGTAGTCCAAAATAAAATAAAGTGGCAAACAAGTAATATTTTTTAATTTTTTTTAGTAAACAAAATAAATATGAACGCCTATTGATATAAGGTGAAGTTTATAAATGTAATAATTCCATTGAGTGTCAAAACACATTTTTGTCAATGTGAATGTTCCTTAACTCGTATAATTAAATCGCACAAAGTTACAACACAAATTTCTGTAGGTGCTGACTCACCTCAAGTATGTATATTTGATTAGAAAATGTCATAATTTTTGATTTATGTACAATGTAATGTTTGTGTCTATTTATTTCATTAATATTTAACATTGCGTCAGGTATGACTGATATTAAATGAAATGGGATTTATTTAATTATGAAAGCGAATAATTGTTATGGCAATTGAGAATGTAGACAATTATGTGGCAAATAAAATGGCTTCATAAATAATTACAATAACCTGTGATGAAGAGAAGGATAAGAATGAAGAAAATGTTACAAAAATGTACATATTTGTAAATATTAACTATCAATATCACGTATATTTCTTTATGTAAGTACAACCTTATAAAATGTCATAAACGTTACTAAGAAAAAGAAATGACAGACTTATTTATGACAATCGTATATAATCGTAATATGCATACATTAGTACTTAAATGATATACTTTACTATATGTTTCACATGGTTTTGCCCACGTTAACACTCTTTTTCACGTATTTAATTTCGGGACGGGAAATTGTGTCGTAACTACCTTAGTATAAATTTTATTGCTATCACACAATATACTTACTTAATCTACCTCTAAAGGGAATCTATATTTCAAATTTAAATCAATTACTGAAAACTATGATGATTTTTTATTTGACTCATACAAACAAAATAGTTTAAGATACATACAAGTGTACACAGAATTGTACTAGAATGGTGTGAGAACATAATTCATCATAACCATTTCACTAAATACCTCGACATCACAAACAATGCCCTATAAATATGTCCACGGCATGCAAATGTCATCGCGTATGTTACGTATAGTGCGGACTAAGTAATCTGTCCATTATTTATCACCATACCCGACTAGGTTTCGCAAGGGACATTTAAATCTAGAAATTATACACGGTGGTACGTGGGTGCACTGTGTGCAATGCATTGTACGAATAAACATTTGTGTTCCGAATTTCAGGTGTGAATATGAGAAAATATCGTTTACGTGAAATCCATAAATTTTGTCGTAATGATTTTTTGTCCCCTCCACTGTCCTTGTGGCAGCTGGTCACATTTATAACGCTCACCCTCCCTTCGTATATTTTGCAATTTTACACCGATATTTATTATGAAACGAGTGTATACTCGCCAATAAACCAATTTAAAACTTATGTTATTAATATTTTAAGATTTATATTAAATGTTAATATTCTTAATTTCTTAAAAATATATAATACCTACTATTTTAAACTTTGAAATGTCACAAATTTAGCCTTAATTGAACCTCTTCCATCCCCTCCATCCCATCTACACCCGGAATTGGAGATCAAAACGAAAAATAACAAAATATCGTAGTATAAGTGTCATGTGTAGGCCTTATATTTATTATTTTCATTAAATGAAATATATTTAATGACTCACCTGTTGATTTTAATATCGGACCGATACATCGTGCCCAACGATGCTTACACCTCATCCTTTGAGAAGCGCTGACTTTGTTTTAATGATAAGTACCTGAAAAAAAAAATACTGTGAGTATACATAGATTCTATAAAAGTTACAAGGAAAATGGTTAGTTACTTTGTCCGGGCATTTCCGCCCTTAACGTCGTGATTCGGCCATTGTGAATGATCGGAAAGGAAATAATCCGAAAACCAAAATACTATTGGTGAAATTGAAGAATTTTGTGACCTGTGTAATAATATGAAATATAAAAATAATTCTTGAATCAAGTTATTATACGTTTATCTAATACATTTATTTTTGAAAAGTTAATTTACAATTAACTTTTCGTAGAATTTTTTTTCTACAGGAAATTAACATGTCAATTATACAAGACTAATTTACAAAGAGAATAATCGCATTCCTTTGATTGTACCGCGAATGCTGTACAAAGTCGTCTGCATGCCTTAGTCTCACTTAAATACCAGAGTCTGTTATAAATCTACCAGTTTTTTTAAATGTCACTACTCACTTGCTTTGCAAAAAAGTTGGCCTTTATAGCTTCACCGAACAATGTTTTTGTGCAAATGGCAATACATAGCACTGACAATATTATGAAGATAATGAGGCTGAAGGCGAACTCGCGTTGATGGATACGACTTTAGTTCACTGGTACTGCTTATATAAAAAAACCTTTACAAAGAGCCACACAAGCAATTTCGATCCCTGTTTGAATTGGATGGGGGATCATATGGAGGGTAGTTATCACCAAACAGCTTGCATTGTAATATGTATGTAATATGTATGAATATTAATACTTCGGAAGGGCAACACATGGATTGTATCACAGACATCACATGATGACGTAATATTAATGGTGTTGTTCATGATGATCATAGGTGACAGTTACTCCTCACTATTGGGATTACCGCCCGGTCGTTTGTCATTTCAATTACATAAAAACATTTATAACGTTGATCAAGACAATTCAAATATATTAATTGGTCACAAATTTAGCCTTAAAACTAGAAAAACGAAAAATACCAACTAGGGTTCATGATTTCTCGAGCTTATTTAATTTCTTGGAAATATATTTAATGACTCACCTGTTGATTTTAATTTCTCGGATCTTCTCGTGTTGTCGAGAAATTTACATTTACGTACGTTTGGTTTATTTTTTGTTCCAATAATGTCAAAAAACTCAGCGGTTTCATTTGAGACGAAAACCACTGCATTTTTTGTTAAATATTAAATATAAAATTTAACTATAAAATTAATTATAAAACTTTTATTGAATAGGTATATTTAAAAACATTATACATATTATGAAGAAGAATTTTTTTTAAATACTGAAATATATTAGGTTCTTAAATATGAAATTAGCGTTTTGTCAAATACATTTATTTTGATCTTAAAATTATATCCTCTTTTTTAGAAATTTCACATTTCAATTATACAAGACTATTCACTCATGCATTTGTTTTGAAAACCGTAATACATGTCTACATACCTTTTTTCTTTGGGTCACTCAGCTTACAAAATGGAAAACTTAAAATATCGCGTCAATATACATGAAAGAAAACCTTAATATCTTGTATTATTGTACCGCTACGCATACAACAAACGTCAATTTAATTTCTATATAGGTACAGTTGATTTCTCGAGTTCTCGACTTTTCTCGAGCTTGATTTCAAACAGAAAAAGTTGGTTAAGACAATTCAAAATTCCCGGGAATGAACCCTAGATACCAACATACTCTACTCGTAGGTACCTTCATAATTTGATGATCTGATGTACGGTTAAAGTTTATCGTTACAAAAATTCAATTAGCTACAATTAGTGAATACGAAATTTCACAGCATCCCGATTTGTGTACAGTTTCAATTAGCACATAGCTCTGGAAATGGAACAACGTTTCTCATTAGGAGAGCAGTGAGGCAAGAGGTACCTAGATGTGAGATAACGCATTACGCATGCGCGCGCCATTGTCTTCGCGCCAGATGCCTAGATAATGGAGCGAAAGCCCGAACAATATGCAAAGCTTTCAGATGTTACGACGCCTTATGAGTCATTTGTACATTATTGTACTACAGGTTTGCTAAAGTCAAGAATGAAATCTGTAATTACCGCGGTGTTTATTAGTTTACGAAATGAAGTGTTTGAAATGTTTAATATGAATACTTTGATACTGACTGAAGTACCAGCTAAACTGCATACTTGGACGAATATTTAACATAATAATAATAAGTTATTACAAGTAATATGTAATACAACAATATTTTTCTAAAAAATGTGTTCGATATGTTATAATTTTGAATATGAATAATTGTTCAAAATTCGATTGTTATCAATAGTCCCAATGGGACTGTTGATAACAATTTGAAAATGAAAGAAATTTTCTGCAAAAAAATCTATTTTTCCGGATTTTCAGTAGTAATCTAATTTAGATGTGAATGAACTCATTTAATAATAAAATCGATATTAGACATAAATCATTTACTTAGTAGAGCGAATGAGTTTATGGAAATTACTCAGTCCTTAGTCCTCCCTAATTGAGTATAATAATAGACAAGTTCAATAAAAATATATCATTATCCTAATCCTTTCTATTAATATTACAATAAACTGTGTAATCATTTATTTTATAAATGAAGTAACGTTATAAGAATAACAAATAAATTTCTTCATCTGGCTGATTATTATATTGTGGTACTTTATTTGACGTTTAAGAAAGAAGGAGATAAATTTATTTATATTTTAATAAATATAAATTAATAACACATAGGTACACGTCATGTTATAGATGTAACGAAAAGGTATATATTTAAAAATAAACTTGTATTTTATTATAAGAAAAATCAAATATATGCAATAACAATTCCTTTGTATACACATAATATCTATAATCTAACCCCAATACATACAATTTAACAGTATTATAGTATATCAAAATAAACTACATTAATAAAACATAAGTCAGCGATGTGTGCACCAGATATACTAATTTACATACTTCTTATCACTTGTCCTTTATTTATTATAATACTAGTAGCTGTAACTTACTTATTTTTGAAGCTATATAAAGATATCAAGATTATATTTTATGGGAATAGACTTAAGCCCATCTCTGTAAGTTGTTTTGACGTCATGTAGTTGACGAATGTGTGTAAATTGTATTTTATGGCATTTGTGGCATTATTTTTACCTACCATTTGTTATAGATATATTGTGTTTTTTATTAATTTTAAGATATATAAATGCACGTTTAAAATAATATTAGTCCACATTAGAATCTTATTAAAATTACTCACACAAATATTTTATTTCTTAAATATGGAGAGTAAACCGTACCGTTTACAAAAATAATATTTGAAGTACATTCACTTTTAACAAAGACAATATTACCTTCTAATTTACGCAGAAAACTCTTTTGGTAGTAGGTTGATACAGAGCAAATACTGACCAGTTGTTAAATAGACTGTAGACTGGGTTTAGCATTGAATAGGAACTCAAACGCGGTGTTATAATTATAGTAATTATTATGCTTTGTAAGCTTTCTACCCGCAGTCCAATGGAGCAACAATAGAACCTTTATTGTTCGGTTGCGTAAGAGAATGTCTAGATTTTGCTTATTCTATACAATAGTGTTAATCTGAAATAAGCGAGCACGTGCCTAGTAGGTGTGTTGGTACTTTTATTTTATCGCTATATAAAGAGACTGGTTAAACGGGTTTCATACCGCAAGTTAAATGTAAACAGCGTAAAACCTCAGTGGTTTGAGGTATTTAACTTGCTATTCAGGAGTTAAAGGGATTAATTTCGATTTTTGTATGTATTGAAAAATTTTATAATATCATTTAGTTTTGAAACTCAACCTATTTATTAAATCTTGTTGGATTGTATATATCTAAAAAATCATAGGCTATTCATCGTTATATAGTAATTAGAATTGTGTATTTTAAAGCGACAGAGTCCACAATTTTATATTTTGAAGACTCTGTCATCTTATAAAGCAAGAAGAAAATGTATCATACGTGATTTTTATTACCATATTAAAACTAAAATTGATAAATAATTGTACATGTGATATAGAACAGAACAAGCCGAAAAATTCAAAGATTTAGTCACCCGTGCGAAGCCGGGACGGGTCGCTAGTATAAAGGTATAATAAGTACACAACTACGAGTAAATGCCTTTTCTAAAAGAAAAGAATACAGTTAATATTTTCGCAGTCCTGCCGTAATTGGAAAAGTTTTTACCCATAACTGGGTTTCTATTAGCGTTAATTACACACACATAACTGAATAGACGTAATAACCATTATGAATTAGATAAGTTGAGCAAATTCACATAAAATCATGATATATTAATTATTTTATATATTCATCAACTTTAATTTCAACACCGATAAGATGATCTCATTAATATTAGAAACGCGAAAGTTTGTGAGTTTGGATGGATGTTTGTCATTCTTTCACGCAAAAACTACTGAACGGATTTTGATGAAATTTTACAGTAATATAGTTTATAGGCAGAATAACATATAGGCTATAAATTTCATGCAGGTGAAACCGCGGGCACATCTAGTATTACATAATTTAACTAAGTCTCACCAAGTAATATTGTTAGTCAACCTTTTTTTATGGAAAAATACAATTAAAAATTCGTATGTGTGGGAACTCAGTCTAACCTATTTCAACCACCAAACAGCGTGCTGTGTTTCGGTTGTAGGGTGCAGATTAGCCAGTGAAACTACAAAATAAGAGATATGAAATCTTAGGCCTTTGGAATGGCAACTTTGAGTGGTCTCCCGGGTGTCAAAAGATACCTGTAGTGTATATAGCAGACGCTTGACGCTTACCATATGGGCCAGCAGATTATTTGCTGGGGATAATTTGTGGAAGATGATAGAATGAGAATGAAGTCAGGTAGGCGAATTCAACAGGAAGTGAGGACAATGGTTTCTAGAAGAATCTAATATAGTACATTTCTAGCAATGTCATCACTTGTCTATATTACTAATAATCCTCAATGTTTGTTTGTCAACGTTATCTTTGTGAAATTTAACTTCGGCTCTTGTGAACACTTAATAAAAAGACCCTTAGATGCGTAGCCACTAATAGTACTGAGGATAAATTGAAGATTTCACCTAATGCAGCTTACTAAGAATAAGCTATATAACTTTTAATAGCCTCTATTTAGTAAAGTATAGTATATATAATAGTGAGAGTGAATTGCATGTGCTAGTTTTAGAATAAGTTTACTATTTGCTTGTTAACAGTCGACTGTTGAAATCTAGTTAATATATTAAGTGTTGATACCAAATTATGTATTTATTTTATAGCCGTATAAATTAACTTGAGTTACGAAGAAGAAATTATAACAATTTGTAATTAATTGCCGGTAGGTATTTGAAAAAATATAAACACAGGTAGGTAATTACTACTATTTATATGCTGACGACCGACTGCCGTTAAATAATTTTATATGATTTTTATTTTAAATTTTACATCCTTAGAATGGCTTCTTATGATCATTGGCTTGCCTTTATACCATTATTTTGGCTCAGTAAGTCTTCATATCAGCCGTCATATCTGAGCTTACTCTCCTTTTATACATGTTATCTTTCACACAATCCATCCATCTTTTTTTGTAGTCCTCTCCGTTTCCGTCCATCCACGTCTATGTTAATCACTTACTTTAAAACATGAACACGCTCCTCTGTATAATATCTGTTATCTTGTAACTTGTCGCCCTTCTTATACAGCTTTTTGATATAACTCATTTTCTTTCGTCGGTTTGTATTACCAAATTAATAAAAATACATAAATCTACGAGAATTTATCAGTTTGATACATATACTGTTCATAGATTTGTTACAACTTATCTATTACCTACTTTATATGGATTTATGATAATAAGAAACATAGTTTATTATTTTAATAATTAATCAGTTCATTATGCTCTCCAGGATATTGCAAAAACTTTTATAAGACAAAATTAAAACATTTTACTAGTAGTTCTACAAGCGAAATTATACAACAACTTTTCCATATTAATAATGCACAGATTATAAACTGCTCACTATAGGAGACTCGATGGACACTTTATCGAACTAATAGCGTAGTCTGAACTATATTTTAAGTCAAGTTACTGTAACTTCCTCATTGCTTTATTAAGTATCTTCTCCGCCCTATAACAGAGAGATAGTGTAAAATGTATCCATACTATATACATGTGTACTAAGGGTTCTTATAATAGTATAGGGTTTTTGGTTTTATTCGTGAATTGTATCAGTAAAGAATTAAAAGTAAAATTTGGATTATAATAACGTATATAAGTATATTTTTTATATGTAAATGCACGCAAATTATTTTTTATATAACAAGATTCGATAATGTACAAATATAGTTGCTATGGTCTGAGGACTTGGGATGTATGCTTGTTTACCTACGTAGTATAAAAAAATGAATTATAATAACTTGTATAATTATTTACAGTGAAGTGATCACACAGGATACTAATTCACTTATGTTTGCTATTTTTTAGCTCTATCACATGATATTAATATGTATTGTATTTATTTGGTACTACCCTTAGTTGTGTTAATTTTCTTTACTAATTTTAATATAATGTTTTATAATAATACTTATATTAGACTTAGAGTTCAAATTACTGTACGGGATGAGTTTATAATGGAGTTATCAACGTGTAAATTAACTAAATACATTTCTCGCATCTAAGTAAAATTTTACGTAACTCTCTTCATATCCTTACAAAGTATAGTCACGTTAAGAGCAATGCTAACATCGAGAGTTTTGATGATATGGGAATTTAAATCTAATGATGATTCGAAAATATGGTACAATTCTATATGATTAATGTTCTACATTAATGAGTAGGTAGACAAAACACGTGTTGTGTCATGACCAGGCTTCTATTATAGACTATTGTCTAAGATGCGCAACAACTATCAGGTGATTGACATCTTGTGGATATGTGGGTAGTTCTCAACCGTTCTCGCCTTGTTTAGAGAAGTTATGTGAAAGTTATAATCTATACTAATGTTATATAGGTAAATAGTTTGTTTAGTTCAACGCGTTTATATTTGGAATGACAGGTCCTAATTCAAAAGTTCCTTTTTTTTTTTTTTTTTGAAAACCCATTTATTGAGAAAGACTATAGACTATATAACACCACGATACTAATAACAAAAGCAAAGCATCAATAAAAATATTGTAAAGTCTGGATAATCTGTCGCAGGCAAATTTGCGTGGTCAGATAGTGAAATAAGAACGCACACTTCGTTTCTTAAATTTCTTCTTTAATTTTAATAGAATATACGAATCTTGAGAAAGATTTGAGAAATTTAATTGTATTTTATACGCGTATCATCATGATTAGATTTCAATATACCTGCAATGATAGTGTGCGCTGATGGGACGCCTGGAAATGTGGAAAGATATAAATAGGACTCATTATGGTGAATTCACCAATTATATTTTCCCCAAGAGCCGCGAGAAAGGTACATTTGATTGTTTGATTGATTACTAACAATGGAATTATTAGTCTTCATAACTAATAACTTCCTTCTCCCTAAAATTCTATTACGTATAAGATTATCATTGTATAGCTAATTGGACATACATTTTTGCTATAACTTTAAATGTCTAATTTGTGTTTTAGAAACTCCGTCTTTATTATATACGCTATAGAATCAAAGTTTATACTTTGATCCTATTCTGTTACCTAATCCGATACTCGAGTAGACAATAGCCCTCACTATGTTTCAAATAACACGGATGTTGTATTTACTCGAAGCTGTCCAAACGAAGTCAAATATAACGGAGCAAGAGTTGAACAAAGCGTTCTTATCTTATTGTAACTAAATAGTTACTTAACGAAATAAACGTGACCAAGATTATGCATTTCTTAGTACATTAATGTAGATTAAAAACGGGTGTGTCAAAGTCTACACGTGCTGCTTGCTTTGCTGAATATTTTTGACGTGGGTCGCATTTGCAAACAATTTAAAGTGTCGGGTCGGTATCTGATGAAACTTGGACACTTTATTTAGGGTAGGAAAGATTACACTTTCCTTATATTATATAAATATGATGTAATAAATCTATTGTGAATAGTTTATGTGTATACAAATATAAACTGGCAAAAAATATAAAAATATGTACTGTGTACTCTTACTGATGTATACATCTATATTAATATTATATATGCATACAGTATATACCATACGGATATAACTCCAATGCGGTACCGGTTAAGATGTGGATATTGTGAGAGAATTACACCAGGTTGTCATGATCAGATTAAAGGTCAAGTTCGATATAGGAATGGTCAAGTAGACACTACGAAGTTAGTAGTAGTAGACCCTAGTAAAGTTATTTATTTATTTACTTATTAGAACTTGTATCTTAGGTAAAGCAGGAGTTGGCTTTCAGCCACTCTTTAAATCATTTCGTTAGAAGTGCCGTATTTACATACGTCCTAATTTTTTCATTCCATAAATTTGTAAATTATAGCTAAGGACAACAGTATTGGACAAGTTTAAAAATCGGAAATTAATCAAATAAAACTCTATGCAAATAATTTACTACTTAAGCTGTAAAAACATAAAATACAGATTACAATTAATAACTCAGTACGATTAAAATTAATTATGCGGACTACATGTTGAGTGTAACTGGAATAGATGCTTGAGATTATTTATAAACAGCGATAACAAGATTTAGCAAGTTGACGTAATAAAAATGTAAATAAAAAGATTTGTGAATGAACAAGGAAAAATATTTGCATAAACAGGCGTGTGTTGTTATTCAGATTGGCATTCCTCGTAGTTGAAGTTACAAGGGTTCTTTTTAATTTGTCACTTGTCTTTCTAAAAGGCAATAATAGTAAGACGAGTGACGAATAAGTGCGTATTGCACTCTTAATAAACATAACTAAAAAAAAATCATATAGTGCTAAATCGAGTTTATGTTTTTAATTACACAGTAACCTTATTGTTATTTATTTTCACACAAATTTAATACAAAAATAGCAAGGCAGCAAAATGGGTAGTTTGTCGGAAGGAACGACAGTAATGTAAAAAAAGAATCTCGTTAGCGTATGAATAATCAGGATGATCAAATATAAGCGCAAGAAAACATAACTTTTTTAGCATTTTGAAATAAAGGAGTCTAAAAATATCATCCGCATTTGAAAATTAGAACATCAATAAAAGAACAATTTAAATTACACTCATAAAAGGAATCCAATATAGATTTGGTTAAAAATTTTCAATCAAGCCAAGTGTAGTGAGCGCACGGATGTGAAATGATCGGAAATCCGAAACGAGTCTCTTCACGCGTTCTCAAATCTAAATGTAAATTACATTATCCATCGATTTATCACATAATGTGCACACGTCACAATTGTACTTTAGACTGTATTGTGTTGTATTCGTGAAAGCGGATGAAGGAAGTTGAAATATAAAAGTACTTATGGCGCCCTGTGGAATATCGTTTTAACATTCTACTCGTACCTTACCTTCTCATTGTTCCGGATTTGAAATCATACAAATATTTATATTTATGAGTGAGTGTCTATTTTTATATTTTTGGGTATTTGATATCTATTTTATATAAATTGACTAAATACATATCGCATCCGCAAAATCCGCAATGGTCAGAAAATTATAAATAAATTTAAAACTGACGAAAGCTTATTTGTACTTCTTCTTCAAAAAGTTCAACTGAAATTAGGGTAGCACATAATAAAATAAACTAAAATCGCAATTTCTCGAATATATATATATTTTTAGTACGTCTCAGTACATATTTTTATTTTTTCAGTATAATCTCTGGTTTCTTTGGAACGAGTTAATGTTGTGACATGTCTAAGGATATAAGTAATATAAATGTAATTAAAATAAACTATAAAAGTTATATGTGTTGATTTTGTATATGGACTACAGTAATATTACATTCAAACATGTTTTGAAGTTTTAGCGAGATTAAGTAACAACCAATCTTAACATCTTCATAGTTTTTTACATACAAAATATCTATGAAATTTACAATCTATTCGAGATAATAATCAAACGCTTGACTTATTTAATATAGCGTAACTATAGTACGGTGACGGCTAAGCAAATTTACATGCCTTCCGTTTTGCAATCTACCAGTTTTTGTCTCGATGAAGATATGGAAGACTTGTTTTCAAGCTTTTCGCAACCCGGATCGCGTAATTAAACTGCGATCAGATAGGAATGAATATCGTTGCACATCTGACACCTTATATTATGTAGTTGAGTCAATCTCTCGATTAATTACATTGTAGTACCACGAGCCTGTTCCTTCTATGGTAGTCGCGATTTTCATGTCTGATTTGAACGTATATTTTAATTATATTTACATGTTTATAGATATACCTGCTTCCGCAGTATGTTTGAAAATAATCCATACTATACATTTATTATGTGTGTCTGTTTACTATTGGTTACTTGTTTGCGTCTAAAAATTTTACAGGAATTTAGATTCTCTTATATCAAAAATTAATCTGAAAGGCGTTCATTAGTGCGTGAAAGTTGTGCAGACGAAGTTGTGGGTAATAGCTAGTTTTGTATATATCGATAAAAGGAAGAGTCTCCTATATAATGAATTTTGTAATAGCCCTAATAATAACATATAAAAGCTATTGTCATAATTGTAAAGTATTGTTGTCTGCCAGTACAACATGAGTTATGGATTTTGAAGATGGAGTTAGCATATTTATTTCTGCATTCTGAAGAATAAAAAAAAAGTCTGGTCTCTAAAAAGTATAAAGGAATGCGCCTACCACGTATTTCTGTCTGTAAATTTGCCTAAGGCTTTAAAACTACTTAATGGATTTTCTCGGGGAACATGAACTGTAAGAGTAGATATTTAATGAGAGTAGTAAAAATACAGAAATAACAATATATTTTAAGCACTTAAAATATCTTTACAAGTATTTAAACGTGTATATTTAATTTTCCTGTAATTGTTTAATTATTTATGAACATTTTTTTGTCACTTGAATGGAAAACAAGGTAGTTGAAGCTGGCTTCTACTTGATGATATGTGATAACCATCATCTATATATATTAACTGCCCAGCATCGTCTATCATCATGTGACGCCGAAGTTCCTCTCATGTGTTGCTATTCCATAGGACTCCAATATTATAAATTTTACTGCCTTATCTCATCCTGCAATTGAAAAACAACCTACAAAACTAGGTACCGAAATAGGTGAGATATAGATACATGGACGACTTTATACAAAATATATCTCAATAAATATGAATTCTTCATAAATAAAGTGATTCTTTATAAAAAATGCATTAAAATTTTTAGCTGCAGTCATTTCATTCCTGACAACCTAAGAGTGTGTAGGTACCTATACTGCTAGTTACTTGTAAGTAACTTGCTTCAGAAAGCTGCTCGCCTTCAGTGACCGGCCGCGTTCGTAAATACCAATCTTGATCTCGAATATTTTGCTCGCTTTTTGTTGGTCGCCACCCAAGGCCGTTTCATATCCGCGGGTTCAGTGAATCGCGTAGAATCGCGTCACATTTTTAATGTCTCCTCTTTTTTTATGTTTAATCAATGTGCCAAGGCTACACAGGTTGAGCGAAGACCTATATGGAGTGAATTTATGTCCTTTTTATGATAATAATGATATATTGAAACATTCCTGTTACTATAAATATTACAAAAATATTCTTAAAGATTTTCAAATGGATGACTGTTTACAGTACTGTTATGTTTAGAAAAGACAAATTTATCTGCTTCTACCGAAATATAATACTCTCTATGTACAGTCGCCCACAGAGCAGGACGTTTGAGAAAAATTTGCTAACTCTACATTAAATATAGTTCAAAGGAATACTACAACTTAACCTGTACATTTTCACTTCAATATTACGACAGAGTTACGCTTTCATTTACTCCACCTCTTCTATGTAACGATGGTTAGATTTCTGTCGTTTAATGTTGCCATTTAAAGGTTATTCAAACCGGCAATAAGAAATTCAAACAACCAATTTAACTCTGTTTATAGTACCTACGTTATTATATTATTAGTATAAATTCTCTCAGCTCTTAATCAAATGTCAACCCTTCTCATGCTAGAGAAGTCAAATATGAAATTCTAATTTTCACCTATAGCCTGTTATTTAGGAAGTACATAGAAGTGTGTAGGGTTAATAGACCGTCGAGTATTTCGTGTCCTCACTGATGCTCTTTTTTCTTTTCAAGCAGCAGTTCTTGTATCTCGCAGTTATTGGGTCCAAAAACAAATAAAAAGCATAGACATCTGAGTGTACATACATACTTTGAACATATGCTTTTTAATACAGTACGACGAAACAAAAAGGAAGATTATGATTTTGACCTAAATAACGACATAAAAAGTAAAAAATATATAATTACTTTATTGAATACCTGTATAATGCTTCCGTTTTGCATATAAATAAGTACAGTTATTTAATGAGGTACTAAGGTAAACCAAGTTTACTCGGAACAAAGATAAAAAGTTTTCCCCCTTATTAAAGCACATTAATTATTCAATAAGAAAAATGAGTTCTTTGTCTTTAAGAGAAAGGATAGAAAACTGAAATGGTAGAATAATATTTGTGATATAGAATATTTTACATAAAAAACTCAAAGATGACAGCTGTGATAATAAAATTAGACTCATAAGCGATTAGTATTTCTAAATAAATGAATGATTTTAACTTTAACTTCGACTTTGACATATTATCAAACTTCATGATCATGTGATTGATTTAAAAGGTTTAGTAAGTGGCATTCATATTTCATAACAATTCCTATGGAGAAAGTAGTTAAATCCTGTCTCTCTATTTCGGAATACTTTAAATACTTATTGTTCAGCCGTCTTTATTAGAAAACCTTTTAAAGAATTATTACACTAAAAAATTATATATTTTTTTTTTGTATTATTCTTTTATGAGTTTCTTGTCAGTTCTCATCTCGAAATCATTCCGAACTGACGGTTGATTTGACATGTCATAAGAGTCTGTAATAAACCTACACGAATAAAAATTTGAATTAGAATATATTTATTGTCGGTATCTACAGTTTGTGTAAGTACTATAATAATACTTTATATTAACAATTGTTGAGCAATTAACAATTAAACTATTCTAAATTCAATTATATCCCATTTATATCGCCTCTCCCTGGTACAAAACTAAGTATTAATTACGTTATTATGACATTTATTGAAGCAATAAGCTACTAGTAAATGAGTTATTTGATTAATCTAGAGTGGTAGGTACACAGAATCGTAATTAAGGAGTAGACTTGATAATAAATTACAAAGGAAATTATAAAGTTTAGAGTAACTGTTTTACACCGGTTTGTATAGAAAATGAAAGCAGCCCAGTAATAAGGAAGGCGTATTAAACGGTAGCAATGGATAATGCTTGAGGAAGGGCTGTAAATTTGAAACAATGTAATGCTACGGCCTAGATTCATATGAAATAGTATATATATTGTTTTTAATCCTACTAATATTATAAATGTAAGTTTTTGAAATGATGGTAGTTTGTAATGAATATAATTGTTACTGGCAGCTGTCTACCATTCTTTTTATAAACTTAATATTTTTATATCTATTTTTTTATGTCACTTTTCACTAATATTGTTTTGTTACTTTTCTTCGCTACGAGCCCTTTTGGGAAAAATACTCATTTTTACTAATATTTGATTTTTATTAAAATAAGTAGTTGTGTTCCCGCTCGCAGTAACAATAATTGTTTAAAAATAAATTCATTAACTAAGTCAACATTGTTATAAAAAATCAATTTATACTAATATTATAACTTTGAAACGTCTACAGACGGCTGTCTGACTATTTGCTACCTTTCTATGACGGCTAAACGGAACTTAATACATTTTTGCAGAAAGATATATTTTATCACGAGGAAGAACATGCTATTTATCGCAATAAAAGGACTACGAAGACCCTGGTAACAGTACTATTATATGTAACCTAGGGAAAATAGTTCTGTTTTAAGCATACTTTTACTGATTGGCATACTCGTAATATTCAACTCTATATATGCAGATTTTAAAATAACAAGGAATTTTATGGTATTGTATAAAGAGTATGCTTTCCCTTCCTTATTCGTATGGATCCATTAGTTTATTTCTGTACGCGAATTCCTTGCGTCAGTCTTGAAATGACACGAACTTATATTGCATACAATATGAGCCTGTCTCGTGCCCGGCCCACATTAAATTTATGTAATATCTCAATTATGGATATACGCCTGTAAAGGTAAGCGGATATTGTTAATCGCGAATCATCTTTCATACGCTTTAAAAACGTGTTGGTGTTAACGTATTGTTAAACAGTTGTTGTTGTATTTCATAATATTAAACATTTATTTATGTATTAGTGTTATAATATGATGTCCAAAAAATAAGGTGACATAGCATATTATATTAATATTTGACGACCTTATAGGACAGCGGATTCAATGCTCACACATTACAAATATTTTTATACCTATGACAATTTATATTTAAGTAATATATTTGTAAAAATATTCCTGTTAACATCTAATAATTTATGAATTTCATAATGTTATTAGAATTGTTATGGCGTTAAATAAAGTACTCTAAATAAAGATTGATACTCAAGAAATAAATATTTTTTAGAATCTGTTGTAATAATACCCCTATTAATATAATGCACTTAAACAGTGCAGTATATGCTGGTACACCTGACGATTACCACTGTACACAAAATGGGTCAGATCATCAGATCATTTACTAAGCAATAACGCAGCACAATAAAAAATGAACCTTTTTCAACAAAGTATTGTATAACATATAATTTTAAAACATCAGTAGTGAACAATGAGACATAACCTTTTTTTGTGGAGGTGCACGAGTGGAAAGTTTACATAAAATACATAAACGACAATGCACAATGTAACAAAAATGAAACATCTTCCCTTTACGGGATCGGACGCATTGCCGGCTGTAGTCTGTGAACAGCCTTTTAAAGTCTCTAAGCAGCTTATGAAACATATATCAAATAGACAATTGTACACAGTAAAGTTTGAGATATATTTTTATACATTGGGTTACGAGATCAACAATAATACAAAAATAAATGATACAGATTTGCTACTTCAATTGTCACATTACAAAATCAAATTAATATTTTCTAACTATTAATAATCGTACACAATAAAAAATATCTTTTTTTATAACTGATAATGGTTGACAATCGCCATTTGCTAGGTATCCAATTAGGATGATTGCAATAATATATAATTATTCTGATATTACCTACGCATATGTAACGCATTCTTATTATTACATATACGTATATGCAAGTTATAATTAGAAACCTGAACGTTATTCTTCTTCTGTCGTGTTAATGGTAACTCACATTTGTTAAATCTACGTAACCTCTACCTAACATCTTCTCAAATGAACTTTTCTTACACGTCACAAAATTGCAATGTGACGTTCCCACAGTGTCTACAAATGTACTTTTTTTCATGCTATATGTTCCGCGTATGAATTTTCATAGATATCTCAAGTAACCAGTTTTTGTTTCCGTTACCGCTTAGAATGTTTCATATGATCAATTGAAGAGTGTTTAGATGATCTTAATCATATTTCACACGCTAATTCAATGAACGAATGAAAAAAGTATTTTTTAATTTTATATAGTGTTAGATATGATAAAAATAACGTTGTTTTTTATTGGAAACTATATACTAAATATATTTTTTAAATACGATGTATAGGTAACACTTTCAAATATAACAAGATAATAAATTTTTACACCATCTGTTGTAGCCTAGTACAATTTAATGATTTACGTAAAGGCCTGCATGTAATACTGTACCTACAATTACGTGTATCTTGCATAACGTTACTTCCCAATTAGTAAGAGTAATTAGCTGTCTTTATTCACAAGCTAACTAAAATGTCTGTCTATTGATCGGTCGACCTTATTGCAAATACTTTAAGATAGAAATTAGTTTTTCTACTTACGGGCATTTTGTTCACATAGTGCTCCAAATTGTAACATAGAAAGCGGTCTGCAGGCGGCAGAGCCTAACCTTTCCCTGTGACCTTAAGGAGTATCAAAACGACCCCGGTAGTGATACTCGAAATCAGCTACCATTTGTACGATATCATTTCCATAGTGGTACATTTCACCGCAGGGTATATTTTGCGAGTGGGCGTGAGCATCGGTCACGTATTGGCCTGAGTTATAACCCGGGAAAGAAATAAATCTGGCTTAGCATTACATTGCTCCCCGATGTTGAGTACATAGGTCGCCCACACCATGTATTTACATACTTAATACGCGTTGTATTCGTTCGTTTTCATTAATCAAACAAGTTCGTTTCACAAGTTTTGTAATCGACTTCAAAAAGAAAGAATACGACTGTTTTTTGTTTGTGTAACAAAATCTCGATCTATTTATTGTAGGTTGAATGCCATATTTTTTTTATGACGCCACTGGATAGTAAGCTTTTATATTTTATTACATTAATATTTAGAACCATAGGTACTTTTATTGAAAATTACGATACAGTAAATCGTTTACATAATTGTAACAGGAACGAGATTCTGAAAAACTAAAAAATCCAGTGTTTCTATTTTATACCCTCTGATTATATTCTGTGTAGGTCAAAATTAAATTCACGACCTTTCGCTTCTTAATTTTCTTGGCTTCAGTTTTATGTTCCTGTAATGGGCGTTTAGGACACATCTGGATGATTGATATAAAAATCCTACTGATTCAAATACCGTTAGTACTATACTGTAAATACAAAATTGTACTAAGTCTGATATGCCAAGATACAGACAGTTTCCAGCTTTCGTTTTATTTACACTGAAGGTTAAACACAAGTTCCTTCACGCATATTATACGATTCGATCCGCAACAAGAACGTTTGTGGTCACATTATCAAACGCTACGGAATCCGTGCATGTTGAACAAATTAAAATTGCACAACGGACCCTAAGTAATATGCGGCACGGTAAGTGAAAACTAATATTTTTATTTGACGCAATGCTTTTTTGTGTATTCATTGCTCAAAATCATTGGCACTTAATGACTGCTCAGCGGGCGGGACGGTTTCACACGTTACGTTACAAATAAATCGTTTCACAATATCATTTTCGTAGTTACTTACATTTTATATTCATTCAGAGGCTCTGTTTCGGCGTCTAGTAAATAATATAAGACGATAAGAATCACCATTCCATTTCATCTGAGGAAAGGTAATAATCACGATAGAGCGAGGCAAAGAAACTCTGAAAAGCGGTTTTTAAAAGCTCGTTTTACTAACCCTTAATTAAATATCTCAAAATTATAAAAGCTTTGGATAATAATGATTTGTGTATCAGTTTGACATAATTATAGTAATTTAAACTATCGTATGTGAAAAACTTATACCAAATGACCATGTAGTACTAGTTGTAGAACTAATACTAGACTAATTTATTATATAAATAGAAAATAAAAATAAAGATATTACACTGACTATTTTCTATCTCTTATACGATTATTTTAATAAAACCATCGTATTTGTAGGCACAAATTGTACCAGCAATCAGTATCACACGAAATTGTTCAGTTACGGAACCGTCGACTAATTCAAGTTGATTGCTTCGAAAAAAAAGTCTAAAACATTGTAACACTACGAAATAAAGACTGTAATCCGTGGAGACAGTATGATTTCCCCAAATTTATGTAACGAACTTAACTTGATCTATTTGCTTTATAATTTCAAGCACAACTCCAATTAAAACGTTAATGTTTCGAGTGTTTTAAATTCCACGAGAAAAAATCAAGTTCAGAACTTTGTACGACTGTAAGATCGGTAGATTCCATGGTTATATCACTAGGCTAAGTTAAGGTGACGGAGATGTTTTACGTTAAAAAGAAAAGAAATTAAGTAGAGTGTCGTTTACTAGCAATGGTTAATGTTCCCATAAAACGTGTGACGAGTTCGGCCGCCCGCCGAGCCGATTTTTACGACTGCATACGTAGGGCCTGTAGGGCCACACAACATTCTATATTATACGACATATTAATTGTAAATAATATATATAAAGTATACAGTTCTAAACCCATATGAGGAATACGGTGACAATTTTTCTATGTTTTGCAATGGCAAACATGTTGAAGGCCCAACTACTGGCAAGTAGTCATTGTTATTGGTCATCACTTTATCATCTGGTGCCCATGATACCATTCATGTAGTCTTAGTCTGAAATGGTGTTGCCATTTCAAAGATGTCATGCCCCTTATTGTATTTTCACTTCCTAATCTCACACTACAACCGGAATGCGGCTTACAAGGGAGGCTGAAATAGGTGAAACTAAAGTAGCCACCACTAAAACGACTTTTTCTACAGTCTACCTCAACAATAGTGTTCAGTATCAGTTTACAGATTCATAAAGCGCAGAAAGGTGGGATTTATGTCGTCATAAACAGTAGCAATAAAATTAGATGTAGAACAGATATACGCCTACGACTCTTTAGAACAACCGTTTTGTTGTACAGTAGGTATTGTACGTTTTCGTTTTTGGATACCGGATTTTATTCCCACGACGGTGATGAAGCAATTACTCGTGTAAGATTAGAATTTGTCTCGGAGCTGGCGTTATGTTGTCATCAATGTAGATTTTATAGAGTTTTCAGCTATCGCACGGGAATCTAAACGGTATTTTCTGCCAGACAATTTACTTGAATACTAACATTTCTTCATTGTCACCCGCCGTTTTATTTTATTTGACAATTACATTCACCAAGTTTGGAATAATAGTCTACTTCTACTAACTGCAAAAAGGATGAAATTTTCAATACAAATCTTATATGTATGTTTATTATGTCATACAATAACTGAGCGGATTTAGTTAATTATAAACATATTTCATATTTATTCATATGATAATCAATTTTCGTATGGTCAGTTGTATAGTTTAGAAAAGTATTTGTTTTATTTCTTCAAATAAATATTCCGTTCATTCAAGATTTATTTAAAAAACATATTCAATTTTGTAAAATATTATTTTAATTAAATAGGATGTCATCCACAACAGTAGATAATTTTAATGTTCACATAGAAAACATAATCGTATTGAAATACTTTGCTAGGATCTTTGGCAAAGGTATTGTGGTATTGTTAGGTAAAGTGGCGGAGGATCGTTTCCAACTAGGAGGTTATCAAGATGCGAACGGTGAAAGAATGTGGCGAGTAATTGTTAAAGTATGCAAATTACAAGAGTTCGCGGGCCCACGCCGAATCGCTACACGTTTTACGCGAAACTGCCGATAGCACTGCATTTTAATTAACTGTTTTGTTTAAATTTCGATTCTCTTCGCATCTGCCAATTTATTGTATTCGATAACATTCCAGTATTTTAAGAACAAGATAAATATAAGGAAAACTCAAATATTCAAATATATTTCCTTTTATCAAATTATCAGAATACAATAAAATACAACAGAATATATCCTTTTAAGATTGAGCGTGCCAGTACATCTTTCGCTACGTAATTCATCCTTAGCTGTTTCATTATTATTCGTGTCAATATACGTATATCTAACAAATATAAGAATATTTTATGGAATAAAAGCCTGACTCCAATTCGGCCCGAATGAATTTGAACGATCAAACGAACTTGCACAAGTCAAGCGCGATCACTATTATGTAAATATAATAATATTTCACTCGATGTTAGTGCAATGTAGTTATATTATACAGAACAATGATATATATGAAGTATAATAAACATATATTTAAAAAAATACAAATAAGTATTTCCCGAGATTAACGGAAGGTTAATCTCGGGAAATACTTATTTGATTATGATTTATTATGATTAACCCAAACGCACAAAATGTACAAGTCTCTTTATACGATGTATAAAAATAATGCATAATAAGTCTAAATAAATTAAGTATAATTATTTTTAACTTCGAATCGAATCAAATAATAAACTATGAAAGCGTAGAGAGGGCAACTACATAACTTTGTTTAACAGCATATTTACAATATTTTTATTTCTACAAACAATAAAATCGGTAGTAGATATAACTGTGTCGTAAAAATAATTGGACAACCGTAAATAATGCTTCGGTAGTTATTTTGCGCAACCTTCAAACACGTGCACGTAACCTAAACAAATGCTATTGTCAAAATGTCAACATACACTGTCAAAATGTATGTTATGTTGCAGGATATGTAATAAAGCTTACATCATATGGCGATCTCTAAAATGATTTTTTTGTCTTTGCCGAATTTATTTTGACATGCGTAAATCAAAATCAGGTTTTCGTTCTGACAGCGATTCTAATGATATTAACTTAGTTTATTAGATCTGATACTTCATTCAACTAGACATATATGATACTGTTTTTTTTTTTTTTTTTTTTATATTTAAATACATTTTTCCACAGACATATTCGTCCGTGCCTTTTTTAATTTACTTTAATATTATTATATTTATTTAATTTCCATTTTTGTACAACTCCAGCCGAGATGTTACAATTTGCCTAACAGTGACACCGAGGCAGACCTTATCCGTCTGGCCCAGAACCACCGCTGGCCGGCCGGGTGAGTTGACAACATGCAGTGTCACCCATCTTTATTTGGAAGATTAGATTTCTCAATATGCATATACAATTATATAAATCTTACACTACTACTAATTTCACAGTTTTCATTACATTGTGCAATGTAAGAATTCATAATGTAACAATACACATTATGAATTCTTACACTGCATATACAATTATATGAAATCTTATTCTAACACTATTTTCAAAGTTCACTATTTGTTATAGTCCAGGTTTTGTTTAATTATTGATTGTTTAATTTCACTGTTCACTTTTTGTCGTAAATCGGCAATTTTTTTTTTTTTTTCCTTTTTCATGCGAGCATGTTCCGGCCTCTCCAGTCCAAAGCGCCCCGACGATGCATCAGCTGTTCTGGTTTTCTTTGTGCTGATTATTTTAGCGCAATCAGCGCATCAACGATCGCCCTGTCTCTATTTTTAATCGCCATCTGCAGTGAGTACTCACGAATGTCCGAGTGAGTCGCGCCTTCGGCCTCTTGTATAAAACGAGCAACTGCGTCTTCTCGATTTCTCGTATAATATACGCAGTCGCCTGTGTGCCTGGTGATGGCTACCACGGCATGAGAGTAGCTGCCATGCATTTCCAAGGGTTTACTTCTAGTATTGATGATAATAACCCTCTCCGATGTCATGATATGATACTGTTAACCACTATTGTAGACTACGAATAATACAATCACTGGTTAACAAGTAACCAACCGCAATACCGATTGCAATGGGGAAATTAATATCACCCACGTGTATAGATGGATTTCATATAAGGAATGGGGCTTGATAAGGTTTCCATGTAAAGGGATTTGCCTTGATTCGGCCTAGTATGCTAAAACGGTATCCCTTTGGTGAAACACGCCATTACAACCGGTTAATCGGGGATCGATTCCTGGTTACTATTTCTGTTTCTTACTTTACTTATAAAACTTTTTCGAAATGGTGTCACCATTTCGAAAAAGTTTTATTGTTAAAGTATTCGTTTTAGTAGGTAATCATACAATTAGGCTCCCGCCTGCATTAATAGTATATCTGAAGGAGCACTGGCGTGGAATGAGCAATGAAAATTTAACCAATTTTAAGACAGATTTATTCTTTTCGAAAAAATATTTCATTCATTGCAATTCAAATTAAAAAATCTATTATTGATATAAATTTTAGCCGTTTATAAACGTAATTTTTTTTGTAATTAATACCTCACCTCCAGTTCAGTACACCTAAAGAAGAGAAGAACTGGTAAGAAACTGAATTGTATTTCTTTTTTTTTAAAGCCAGTCTAATCAAATTAAACATTCAAAATTATTAAAACTGAACTAATGTTGATTTACGACTAATTAAGCAATTCTTAAGATGCGGTATTTTATTTGTATTCAGTAAAATAATTCTCGCGGAGAAAACAAATTGTTCGTGGACATAACTTGCGAAGTTTTGCCTGAGGCTATGGATCAGGTAACTCCAAGCTATAGATCATGGCTGTTGAATACAGATAAACATCTTTCAGATATGTTACTCTTAACAGCTTCATTAGAGGCTTTTATTTGTATGTAACTTGTTTACTGCTGCCAGTGTAATTTGTGGCCATATAACTTAAGTGACTTCGTAATTGCAATTCATATAATTCAATTATTAATATTACTTATGTAAGATAATGGTGTAATATCTATATTTTTAGATACACAATTCAGACAAGTGATAATGGTGTAATATCTAAATATTTAGTAATAAATAATATAGTTTTTACATTTGACAATTTCTTAACTAATGATAAATAGAATAGAATAGAAAATCATTTATTCAAATAAACTTAATTATGTTCGTTTTTTATCTACCACTCGATTACATAAAAATCCTTGTAAGTTTACATTTACAAGTCGAAACGTGTGAATCCAACAAGCACTAATTTTTTGGGTCAAATACAATCAGTCGTAGTGATAAGAGCAGACCAGTCCCTACAAGCAGCACTCGTTCACGAGTATGACGGATGAGCCAGCCATCACTGCGGTCGACCATATTTTAGGGAGCCCATTGACCCGGCCCACCACGCCGCCACATGTCTGGACATTTTAAATAATATAGACCACGTTTTACTATATTAGTTACAGTATTCGCAGTAATTACATTAAAATTATAACGTTGTCCGCAAATAAACTTATTCTTGCTATATATTGCTATCATCTATGTTTAATATATCATACGCATGTACTGTTGTTAATGTTATGTAACTAACTATCTAAATAATGCAAATACAGTACAAAGTTAGACCAATGATATCCAAACCTGAGTATGTGCACAACAAATATCTGCAGATTTTGAAGTTAAAAAGAAAACGCCACTACACCTATTTGGTTGTATTCCACTCATGCATAAACGAAATATCTCCTTTGGAAAGTTTACACTATATTCTAAGCAGATTTAGAATTATTTAATTTTTAGAATTAAAGGTTTTTTAATACTCGTCCCTGACGGTCTTGATAGCGAACTCTGAAAAAGGGCGACCACAATGTAGGTCGCAATGCTACAGGCTCCATGCACCTGTCAATAGCCCAAACCTCCCAATAAAAATAATAAAAAACAGACCGGTGATTATCGAAACTTCTAAACAGAAGGAAACTCATGAGTATATTTACATTATTTATTATTATATATCCAAATATACTTACCATTAAGATATATACGTGCAAATTAAGAGCAATGATCTAGTCAACCTTGTAAGTGTTACTAAAGTAAATTATAAATATTAATATAAATTTAGAACCGTGTTCCGTTTATATAATGGAATCAATCAAAAATAGCATTAATGTAATTATATACATACATACTACTATTACAAAAGATATAATACTATTACAAAAAACATAATTCATTTTTGTTTTGAATTATGCCTAAGTATTTTTTTAAGTTTATTCATAATAATATATCACGTTTAGTTGATTAGTTTATAGAATTAACTGCTATAATCTTTAGGTATGAATAATATTGAGAGATTGATTTAGGTATGGATAAGTATGAATGAAATTTTACATTAGTATATTTTTTTTAAGATTTAATATACCATAGACTGCCTATTTCATATACTATATTATATATACTTTATATATGTAAAAACAAAAGGTAATAGTGTCAATTGCAAGTATAATTAGAGTTAACGCGTGATGAGTGAAAGTCGTGGATTATTTAGTGCAAATTTTACTGATGACAACAAATGTGATGGTGATAGTGAAAGAGTGAATATGTCGAAATACTTTCAGTGCAAAATGAATTAATGAATTGCAAAAAAAACTATATTACTATCATAATATGAAAAACAGTAAATAGTCCGCAAAGCTTGTTATGGGTACAAACCTAAGGGTCTATACAACTGCAGTGAACCCCTGGTTTCGGACTAACATTTTGCAAGGCAGTGTCGGACTATCGAATTTGTTGGATTGGAGAGTACTGCCTAAGGGGGTTGCCCTGACCCTATAGTACGGAATTTTTTTACAAAAGAGTACCTTGTAATCTGACAAATTATAGATCCGGTGATAAGATTCCATATGTTATACATATATATATGTTATGCATGTATATGCACTCTGAAGTACAAATCATACACCATTATGTATGTCACCTACTAAAAGATTCGTTACGATTTAGGTGTCTAAAATATCACGTTTTTCTTTAATTGTTAGTCTATTAGTCGCAAACGCGAATAGGTTAATATAGTTATAAGTCGAATCAATCGAGATTCTTAATTATAATTAGAATTAAATAAAGAAGTTAATTGAACTTTCTTTATCGTTTAAAAAACTCACACTGTAATTAGCTCATAATACAGCTCCAACACAAATACAAGAAACATTCCACATATCTACGAATATACTCCAAAAATATTATCATATCATACCATCAGTATTATCTATAAAGTTAGATTGGATATCAGGACCTACTGTCATTTTATATGGATATCATAATTTATTCCTCCTGCTCGTCTATTCTGTTTACATTTTATTGCTCTATTCGTCCCGAGTTATGTGATAATGTCACAACATATTATTGGTGAGAAACAATACCGTATTCTCCCAGACCGGAGATAAAGTTTCGTCATAATCGTGACGCTACTGGTTATGGTAATATGGTTTATATTACGTAAGACATTAACGTAGATG
The DNA here is from genome assembly GCF_030625045.1 of Achroia grisella. Taxonomy (NCBI): domain Eukaryota; kingdom Metazoa; phylum Arthropoda; class Insecta; order Lepidoptera; family Pyralidae; genus Achroia; species Achroia grisella. Next base: position 5,034,607 of record NW_026712979.1, on the reverse strand, counting down.
CAAGTATGGACTTCGTTAACCAAACGAAAAGATTTATCTTGTAATCTGAACTTTAATTATTATCACTGTACTTTCATACAACAATTGTCTTTTTAGGCTGTCAAATAGAGTACGGAAATGTAATTCTTTGGATATTATTTAGTGGGATTTATACAAATAATAAAACATATACAATTTTAATATAAAAAGATCTCTTTAATAATGCTTGTTGGATTGGCAGGTTAAAATGAATTGGCTGGCTACAAGAAACAAACTGTAGAATTCGTGAATAGACAACCGATAGGGGACGGTAGAATTTCGAGTGTTTACCTACAGGTATACGTATTGTAGGACAATTCTCAACTAGCGAGCGACTATTTTTAATAAATTGCAGCTAATTAATGAAAAAAGAGAACTCAGTATTGCGTCTAATGAGAGCTTATAGCGAAGGTCTATGTTTATTAATGCAAATTTTACTTGATTATTCTTATTTGTTATTTACTACCACCCTATAAAACAATCCTGAGAAATATATTTAATATCTTTACGTGATGGCATGACAGAACGATTAAATACAATGTTGCTAAGGATGCTGTAAAGGATCGTAGGCGACAGAAACCAGCGTGTACAATTTACAGTATATTATACTATGCCGGAGCCTATACTGACATAAAATTTACCACGCATATCACTTTGTCAGTAAATACAGAAAAGTATATGTACGCAAAGTAAAAGTCATGTGTACGCACTTTACGCATATTATAATATTCTACGAAATAAATGTTTATGTTAAATGCTTTAGACTTACAATATCGTTATAATTCAGCTTTTCAAAAATTACTAGGTTCTCTATTAGATTATATATATTTATATATTTTCAAATAGTCAATTAACTGTACGTAAATAGTATTAACGTATTTCGAGAAAAATAAGAATATTATTATAATTTTACAGTGCATTGCTTTGCATTGACATTTTAATTTAAAGGGAAATAAGATCTTTATTTCCTCGAGTTAGTTATATACTTAGCTACGTAACTTTGTAATTACATGAAAATCATGTAATTACAAAGTTACGTAGATTGGACTTCGTGACGTTTTTATAGAACTAGAGTCGATTAAATCAGCTATAATAATTTATTTGTATAACTTATTTGTATAATATAAATATCATGAATGATTGTTAAATTATTTAAATAAAGGAAAAACAAATATTGATGACGTAGGTGGTCTACTGGTTTAGCTTACGTCCGATGATCGCGGGTTCGTTTCCTTGCACGGTACAAATATTTGTATTCATAAGTATGATTGTTTGAATCGGTCTGGGTATTTTATGTATAATATTTGTGTAGTTACAAAAAAATTTCTATAAAGTATTTATATCAGTTATCTAGTAGCCATAACAACAACAAGCTCTGCTTATTCTGCGGATTAGATGGCGCTGTGTCAATTGTCCTAAGATTATTAAAATAGCCCTAAAGTTCAAATGTACTTTTTGTGAATCCGCTAAATATTGATTAACATAATATACTTACTTGTTCATTAACTAATAACAATAATTTCAACTGCTCCACTTATATATTTAACACGTAAAAGCATTGCGCGGCATTATTAACTGTTACACTACACGACACAAACTTATTTATTTACAGGGTATTTTTTTTTTTGCGTGAATGAGCGGAGGCTTAATTAATTGTGATGACCCAAATATGTGGACGTACGTTAACCTGTTTCTCGTTGCGTGATTTGTTTTTAATTCAGGTTAAAGAACCCATTTCGTAATTCGTTATGGTACCTTGAGATTTCATTGACGAGCGTTCTGGAAGAAGTTTTATCGTATAAGTTACTTGGAGAGGCAATGGGTAACTCGGTGCAATTGGATAACTAATAATACTACCGAATTATTTTATATAGAATATTCAAATTCAAAATAATTCATAATTAATATCAAATTTACCGTCAGTTCGGAATGATATCGAGATGAAAAGAACTTTATTTTTTTCAAATAATAGTGGAACATGTTTATAATAATAGATTAAATAATATAATAATAATTAATATCTTCGAATTACTTTTACTTACTCTTATTTGCTGTGGCTAATTAATTCTTCACATAGAATAATTGTTCTCTAAAAATTATATATCTCTATAAGAGTAAGAAATCTAGTTGAAGTTGTTAAAAATGTAAATGAATAAAATTAAAAAGTAGGCATTTTAGGAATTTAGGTTTATCGTTATTTTTTTGTTTTTCTCTTTAAAATAAAATCCGTTTCCGAGTTTGAGAATGAAAGTAAAAATGTAGCACTTTTCCATTACACGAGAAACACATATGACCTACATTTCATGCGACAAATTGCACCTCATTCATTTGATTCATAGTCGTGAACATTTGAGTAGAGCATCCATTATGCAACTGCGACAAATTTGAGCAAGTACACCTGTTCTGCTCATGCTACCCGTCTGTACACGAAAATATTCCTACATTCAGTTTTCAGTGTATTCTCACCTTTACTGGGCCACGAAAAATCATTTCGTCGTGCTCCAATTGTAGAGAGATCGTATCTACTTTACCGACGTTAGACGTGAACGGAAAAAACTTAATGGACACAAAAAAAAAACAATAATAAAGCGGTGTTCATTCTGTTTATTAATTTTGTAAGTAAATTAAAGTTTTGTAATAAGACTAAAAACATAGTAGGTAGTCATAAAATAGAAAACAGAAATGGTTTATAGCACTTGTCCGTTCACTGGTTTTTTATCCGATTGAAATAGTAATGTGGAATGTACCAACTGACGGCTCACGTGAAAGAACCCATGCCTATGGATATAAAGTTCAAAGACATTACAAAATTTTGCTATGAAATTAGTGGGATCTCTTATCCCATAGCCAGTAATTTTACTGTCATTCTCCCACCTACGAAATATACTCTAACGCTTGTGATATTCTTCAGGTAAACAGTAATTTCAATGCCATTCTCTGACCAGAGAGTATAAGCAAGCCGCTTGGCTAGTGGAATGAACAAGATACATATGTAGGGATACATAATACGGGTATAAAACTCAGAAATCTTTGTCTTAAGCGCAGTTTATTTGAATCTACTAAGTGATTTATACTCGCAATTCTAATTAGGTATTACCATAGACAAAAGATAGCTCTCTAGTAACACGTTTTCGTTTCTAAATAGATATGGATTATATATTGCTTTAATACCTTGTTTTTGTTCTTAGTAAATATAAACACTAAATAATTTTAAAGTATTTTTAGTAGCTACTGTTGCTGAATATAGCGTGGTAACATTTTATGTTGTCATCCATTGACAGCGGTTTGAATGTGTGTAATAATTCAAACATTAATATAGTCAAAGTTTTTATTACACCTTCACAAAAAAGGCGGTGTGTTGAAAACATGTTAATTACAATGATAAAAGCTTGTCAATTTCTTATTGTAAACGTTGGTATAAAATTTTCATCTCACGTGCAGCAAATTGAAAAACGCACTTCAATTCATGTCTTGTACTTTATTTATATACTTTTTGATTTATTGATAGTGAAACGGGTCTTAAAGGCCATCTACGGATATATAGCCGCGGCTATACTGAACACATAGTACTATTTATAGTTACTTTATGGTAGACGATTTATGAGTATGAGTTAATGAAATAGTTTATGGTTTTGTAATTAAAGTCAATGTATTAACTTTGACTAAACAGTATAGTTCTAAATATAGCATAATATGTTTGATAAGTCTTTTATTTATTATAAAGTTATAGTAATATATGCGTGTATTATATGTATTACATACATTATATTTCAAACAAAGAAAAGAATGAAAACGAAACATAGAAGTGACAATGAGAATCTTGGTAAACGATACAAAATGATACAGTATTAAGAAAATAAAAAAAAATAAGACTCAGTTCTTTACACATTTAGGAGATGTTGACAAGAACTTTACTAAGCCAACCGAGTGTTATTTTAAAGTTTGCCATAGGTATATTATAAACAATTTACATACATACAACATGAGTATGAAATAAAAAAAACATTTGGTCCTCATATTCACTAACTACGTAATAAGGATTCCATGATAAAGATGCATTTTCTTGTTCCTATCCAATCTGAAATATATAGTTCTGAGTAAAACAAACGACACTTAAAATACGTTTCCCATTAGTTAATTGAAAACGCATCGGATAAGACTTAGAATAACGGACACCATTGGCATTTCAGTCGCCGGCGCCGTCTTCGGTAACAACAATTAGTTAAGCTCACCGGTTAAGCTTACTTAGTGTTGTTATACTCCGTAAAAGTTTTGCACTTTGGCGAGGAAAGGCTGAAAAACTTTTCCGAAATATTCTAGTCAACATCATCAGTATGTTTATGAAATACGTTTTAATAAATCATTTTTGTCACAAAGGGCTATTTATAGGGAGCTTAGCTGGTGATTCATTTGCGACCATGTGACAATAATAATATGAGTGATAATGTATTATAATGAATGAATATATAAATTCTATTTTTAAGTAGATTCTATTTAAAATCCAATATTTGTATTTTATAAGATCTGTTTGAAAATGGCATGTGCTCATAAACAGATTTATGGATGTAAACGAAGCAAGAAATGTATGCGAAGATAGCTATTTAACACTTGGTTAGATCTATCTACCTCTCGAGGAATCAAAATTAACTAATCACAGTTATATTTATATATAAAGGAGGACTTTCAGAATATATGTGTAGATTTTATATTTTCTACACCATGTCGTTATAAGTACATATGTCGTTAGATGATCATATTAGCATTAATTTTGCACGTGCGAAATATAAAAAAATAGAACTACTATATATTATTTTTTTAATGTATTTATTTAAATAATAAAAAAAAAATAGTTATAATACAGTTTATCAATAATGAAGGCGCGGTCAAGTCATAACCTTAGGCTTGGACAAGTAATACAACACTATAGTATAAACTTTATACCTACGTTACCATGGTAACCGTGGACCACACACGATCGACTAAGGATCCGCACACGCCGTATGCAAATGCGACCATACGGTTATACCCACCTGAATATTTTAACTTTGTTTTGTTGTTTTATTAATTTGCTGATATAAATTTTCCCCAATACAATACATTCCAATTTGATTAAATACTTCAACGATTTTTTATGCCCAAAATTGTTATCAAAATATGGAATTTTTAGGTTTGAAAAAAAAATCGAGTTGCACAATGTATACGCCAATTTGTTTGACGATGATCTGTTAGCGAGTACGAGGAAATGCTTTGCATAATTGAGCCAGTCCAATCCCGGGTTGGATTCTCGATTGAGCCAATTCTATGTAAATAAAACTGACCAACAGAGTATCATAACGAAATCAGCAAACTTTCTTGCATATTTACAAATGGAAATATACAAGTACATTAGTAGTTTCTTCCAGTACTCGTTATATTTGTATATTATAGGAGATAAGGAGATAAGGAGGACAAAATCTACTGATTTTAAAAATATCTTCACAGTTTATATTGTTTCTGTGTAACCTTTTTTTTTTCCATATTAGATATCTTGCAATCAGGGACTGGCAGATGCGGTTTAAAATAGAGTGCTACTGCACCGTTTTAAATAATCATCTTTAATCGACGCAAGTTTTCAGATTGTAAGTTGCCCAGCGAATTTACATTGTATCTGTGTAACCTAGCAGAATAATTAAAACAATAATTAAAACAATACCATTAAAAAATACTAAAATTTCTTTCATCGCATTCAAAATACCGAATGAATGAAAAAATGTTTAATAATAAAGAACCTATCAGAATCTACGTAAAAAATGTTCACCTGTATGAAGCCTAGACATGTCTCTAGTATAAAATTAATTTCAATTAGATTAGATTAGATTTTTTTACAATCTTATTATAAGACCATATATAAGATGCGTGTTTCCTACGGACATTAAAGCATTTATAGACATTGCTTCGCTCCATGTTTACTCTGCAATAAACAATGAATTAAACAAGGAATTATATATAGTAACTGGACATAATCCATAAGAAGAACTAAGAAATATGTTCAGTGTTATCTTCTCTCTGATTACTCGATTTGGTGCTGATTCTATTTTAGTCTGCGACAGACAAAATCTTGACCTTATGCTTTATTACGTGAAATATAATTTCAATTAAAATTATGTACATTCATAAGAATAATAAGACTCAATTTATATAAGTATTATTACGTGAAGCAAAAACAATGTATTCATTATTGCGAAAACTAAATGGACTATGAAATGTAATAAGAGTGCAGAACGATAATATTTTTTTATAATAGGTAAAAAATGCATGAAATTCTTATTCATACAAAATTAAAACCGTAACATACATTGGACACAGAATACCTGCGTTTAGTCTTTGAATATAGAATATTCATATCGTTCAAACATAAAATAAAAAAAAATGGTAGTATTTTTACTATTACGCATCTTTTATATAAAAAAATATATAATGAGAACGTCTCTTTGGATTTGATATTTCTAGATGCCTTTCAATATTATATTCGGTATATAATAATATTTGAGTACACAAATATCGTAACTTAAATGCCGTTAGAATAGAAATACTCGATAACGGAGTGATCCACTCGATTATATTTCGATGTGAAATCGATTCTCCACAACCGAGTGGACATGGTGAGCTTGACAGCGTGTACGAACAATCGTCCGCGAGCACCCACGGTCGACTCGGACGGTATCGAGACGACAATTATCCAGTCGGCGTGCCCGATAAATAGCTTGTCTCGACGGTGACCGTTATTGCCAACATGCCCTATCTGATTCTGTACTCTTGTGACATATTGCTTCCAATATCCTATTATAAGAATACTTTGGTTAGCATTTGACAACGAGCCACGAAATGGGAATGCGATTGGATCCCAATAGATATGAACTCAAGCGCTGGTGTTCTGACGCTTGTAATGGTACTACCTATGCTTTTAACAATCGATCAGCTCGATTCTTTTGAATAACATGAGTGATTTGATATACTAACTTTAACGATTAACTACCGTTTTTTCATTAGATAGATAGATAGATATTACACATTTCTAATATAAGTTCTAAATTTTAAAATGTACAGATTAAAGTAATTGCCTATTTTAATCTATTCCAAATTTAAATAAGTACTCTTCATACTAATGCTTATGAAACCCAAGCAGTATTCTTCCAAAAAGTTTTACAAGTGACTAAAAAGACAGAAGTGATTCTATGTGTACTGCAATACAAACAGCTTGACATCTCGTTAGTTTAAAGTATACACACGTCATGTTGGTCGGTTAGTATTTTTGCAAAATGTTTGACTGATTGAGAACCATCAACGTCATCTGTAAAAGGAATTGCTATTGGTAAATAATTACTTCCAGAGGTTCATTCTTTGTACTGTCATGTGTTGTATGCTAATTGGATAGCAACATTCATAAATATGAAATGGATGACTGTGTATCTCGTTTACACAATTAGACTGCAATTATATGACAATATATTGTAATTTTTTTAAGAACATCGATTATCCTATACATTGTAAATATGAAACTAATTATACTTGTCTATTCGGTACCACTTTAGTTTTATACCATTAAATAAATTTTGATGAATATTGATACAGAAATAGATTCAACATTAGCAAAGAAAACAGACAACTTTATGCAGCGTAAACAAGAATGGCAAGGACTGAAATAGAAGATGAAAGTTTGTATAGGATTCAATTATTTCTCAAGTAAAGGTTAATATTTAAAAAGGATCTAAAACTTCTCTCAAAAAATAAAATTAGACTACTCGAAGTACTAATTTTACACAAAGTTGGATTCACTAGCTAATATATCATATATAAGAGCATTATTTATATTCAGTTCAACATAAAATGTTTATTTTTAATTATTTCGCGCTGTGAGTCATAGTAAGGTTGGCTTTTCCAACTGTAATTTGCATACGCTTCGGAATTCCGCCTCGCGCGCTTTGCATCATCTTTCCAAAGAAAGTAGAAAAACGTAGGTATAAATATGTATCAAAGGTACGAGTACAATAATAAAACAAGAAATCAAGAAGTCAAATAAGAAATATGACTGTGGACAGGAATGTAAAAAGTGTAGTGAAAATAGAATAATATCTTTGCTTTTAGAAGTGACTAATTTCCCAGAGTAGGTACTCTATGTCTGCTTTGCAATCATAAATTGCAAAAAAATGTTATATTTTAAAGAAAATAGTATACGTAGTAGTTTATAGTATAAGTACAGGTTGAACATTAATAATAAAATAAAATTCACCTGTTCAGGTGAATTTTATTGTAGATATATGAAATGTGCATAGATATTTCAATGTTCTATAATCTGCCTGTATATCTGTGCATATGTAAGTACTAAGTCTTCTTATTTCTCAGTAAATCATGACTAATGTAATAAACACATATGACATTAACACGTTTTAAGACGAGATATTTATGTACTATATGAATACGTAATGTTTAACAATTTGAATAATAGATTCATTATAATCTAAAAGTAATATATTATAAATGATAATAAAAATATGCAACTTAATCCTACTATTATAAATCGATATAAGTAAATCTCTATTTATTCTTGAGCAAATCTGAGGCAAAACTCTGTCAGGATGCGTCATACATTGTCATGATTTATCGATAATCGATGTCCATACGATTAAATGTCGTCTGAGTACCTGAATCGATTATAAACCTAGTCTCCTCACGTAGACTCGATTGCAAAATGTGTAAATAAAATGAGTGGTATTTATCAACCGCTAAAATATGATGTCAGTAGTTACATTTTCTGAGTTACAAGCGGTTTGAGAATTCGCAACGCGCTTTACCATTTACGGCCATGAGAATGACTTGCTGCCGACTGTTCCAACGGACACGTAACAGATGTGCGGTGTAACGATTAAAAGGATCAGTATCTGTATTTTTTATTAGAAAAACTCTAAAACTTTCCTTACATAGCTAGGTTTATATAATATCTGTAAAGTTATTCTGATATAGCTACATAGAAAAATATTGTAAAAATTGTTTGCATTTTACATTAATTACCTATTGCGGTAATTCTAACTAATATGAATATGGCAAACATGTGAGCACTATTTCCCATAGGAACAGTCGCTCATAAACAGCATCTCAGTATTAGCTTAATGTCGCTTTTCTATAATGTCATTATGTGTCTCCATATAGCCAGGAATAGCTAGACTGTAGAATACAGTATATGGTAATCCTTAATATATTTTTTAATTGACCGTTAATATACAATACGATAATTTATGTCATATATAACTTATCATAACACTGTTACTGTTGGTTGTTAGATACTTAAGCATGCTATGTTCATAATGAAATAGTCATAAATGCTTTTTACATTTCCTTTAATCGACTAATTACACATGACTTTTATAGTGCAATGCTGATATAAGGATACTAAAGAACGACATTAAAATCAGTCATTAAATGACAATTTGTAGCTATAAATGCATATTAATTGCCAGTAATCATTGGTTTTATATAAACAGGCGCCTACGTCTGCGCTCCTGAATAAAATCAAAATCAAGAAAACGTAAGTAACGTAACAATTAAGTTATATAGTTGTCATTTTATTGAATTATTTTGTTACTTGTTTTAATACATGCGTATGCTTTTTTTAATAAATTAGAATATGTTAGTGTAAGTATATTCACGTCAAATATTAAAATTAATTTTAATGGTTTAGTCGTGACAAGAGAACATAGTAGTAGACATACTTTCACGTTTCTAATATTATGGATTTTATTATTTCAATAAGGCTACTTTACTTAGATGTTTTACATTTATTGAGTATTTGGTTGTTCCTTTAAATTATTTATAGTGTCACATAAGGGAATAATATACAAACACAGAGCTAGTATACAGGCGTATCCCAAAACAGAGTTGTCTATTAGATACCCTTGTGATTATTTAAAAGAAGATTACGACTAGAGAATATTTATTTATACATATTTTAGATACCTTCATAGTGACGACGTATAAGGAGTGTTATGTGTGAACAAGTGAACCAAAGCTAATATGTTTTAAAGGTTGGACTTTTGTTGACCAAATAGATGTACAATATTAAGTATACAATTATAAGTACCAATTAATACAGGAATGATGCTTATCAGAAATGAATTATCAAAATTGAGTTGAAATAGGGGAGAATAATGTGTTTTGTACATAAGAAATATAATAGAATTAGGGACGTACACTCGTTTAAATTAGATTGAAAAATGAAGTCTTATTACAAGACATTTTAAGAACAAGTTATTCTATTAATTTTACCGATCCCTGACTGATGGAAGTCTACAGATATATGAAGGTATGTTCGTATGCCACTATTACTAATAATAAAATTATTATGTATTACAATTTAATAGTGTTTGTTTTATCATAACAGATTAATAATTCTATACTTATTTAATCTTGTAAAAAAACATCCATCATCATTCATCCATTATACCATAATTATAAAATGAAAGGGTGACAGGTTTTGTGACACTTTAGATTGTTAAACGCTCCCTCATTAGTGTAAACACTTGTTAAACAACGCAATAATAACAACAACGTTCGACAAATGTCCACATGCAATTAATAGTGATTCTAATCATAAACTGTCATCATCCCTGATCATTATAGAACGCAAATTAGATATTCCCGTTGTTAATACGGTAGCAGTAATAAATTATTGAGATGTTAATTGCAAATTTGTCCACGTAAATGATACTAACTATGTCTATATTCTGTTTATTAATATACTCAACAAAATGAGGTTTACATTAACCTATTCATATCATTATGTTTAAGCCATTTAGTGAGGTGATTAAATTTTTCGTCTTTTGTTTTTTTTTATTTTAATTTATTTCCATAAATGCCTTTAATGATAGGTTACTTATGAATATAGTATTACTTCCTATACTTTTAAATTGAAAGTCACACTTATAGTTTGTATATATACTTAATTAATATCTCTAGCTGAACTTATATATTCTGAGGGAATATTCATTACGTCTATAAAATTATATAATTTTATTTCGATGTCTGTCTACATATTTTCATCTATGATTTCCAAAGAATTCAGTAAACTTAATCAACTTAATTCATCTTATCACCCAACATGATCTCTGTATTATTTATTTATTTATTTTTAATAAAGAATAAATAACTCTGGAATTAATACTCTAGTTCCTAAATAAACAAAGCTTCTATTGTAGATACTAGACAAGTGATAGACATACTGAAATATATTTAAATTAATCTTTTGCTATATTATATTTCAAACCACAGTTCTAAATAAAAGGTGTGTGAAATATTAATGAGAGCAATAAATCTTCAACAAGTTGAATACTTCTGTAGTTATCTACAAAACAAATAAGGCAATATTTCTCGATATGGCATGGATAAGAAAAATACCACAGTGCATAAAACCGACTGTGGAACGATGTTGATTGTAAATGTGAGTAATTCTGAAGCAAAGCGGTCTCATATATTTTTCAAAAACTAAGGAAATGTCAATCACATGTCTATACGATAATTATTCATTGCTACATTAAATGTATGTCTGAATATACGACCTTAAATATTTAATTAGTGATATATGTAGAATTTAAAACTATGATATTTCAAGATATATATTTTTATATATATCTTGAAATATCATATCATTAAAAATGTATGTCTAGTGTGTCTGTATAATGTCATATGTATTAAAAATTCAAATAAGGTAAAAATAAGGTTCAGTAAGGTAAAAATTCAGATAATGTAATTTAAAATTCTACACCAATCGATTCATAATTTACTTTATTTACAATTTGTAGAAAATCTCTTTTAATTACCTAAATTTACGTTCAAACTAAGAAATATATATAAAAAATTTAACAAGCTAATGTAGAGGAGAAGGCCAATGATTCAATTGATATGCGGTTATTTTATATTTATAAATACATATGTACCGGCCCCGCCTCACATGGGTATCATTTATTTTAAACAAAATCTAAATGAATTATTCACCTGACTATCCTCAAAATCATCATCTACAGATGAAAATCGCATGAAAATCGTTTCGGTAGTTTTTGAGGTTATTACAAACATACAGGCAATATTTTACAATATGTATAGACAGTACCGAAATATATATGTACATGTACATAGCTAAAAATTCACACTATGAATATATGAAATAAATGGGTAAATAAAAGGGTAAACATAGAATTGTGACTTGAAAATTGTTAGTTATTAAAATCGAATAAAGTTTATTGTGTTTTCGTACTTTATACCACCATTACCATACCTTCGTCAAGTTAATGGAAGTTTTGCAGCGCGGTCACTCACCGAGGTCAGTGACCTAGGCATGGTGGTCATCATTTAACTCAAGGGTCCATGGAAGACCTAACGTGTAGAATTTTAAGTCAAGATTCTATGTTTTAAAGCATTGTTTACACGTTTATTGCCTTCATCTCCAGAATAATAAATGACGTAAGACTATGCAATAATGCAACATTGTTGTATTGAAACACGAGTGTTTATTGAAAAGAGTAAGTACACTTTGAAGTCTCTCTACGATTATGATGTGTACTATTACTACTTTAATAATAAGATTGCTTTTAACTTTCGTATGAGTATGTGAATTTGTATAAGCTCTGTTATTCGTGTAGCTCTTTTTTCCCATTTCTATAATATTTCATTTACGGATTATACTATTAGCAAAAGATACAAACATACTCATATTTTTTACAATGCAAAGAACAAGATAGCACTCATATTTGGTAAAATGAGTATTTTTCATATGTTCAGATTGTCTATAGCAATAAATCAGTCTTTAAACTATGTACGAGTATGTATTAATATAATGTAAAAAATGTATGTTTTCGGTGAAATTATTTTAGCAATTTTATACAATGTTTGGCATTTTGTCTATAAGTATTTAGACAATGATCTAGGTTATATGATTTGTCTAGCGATCTGTAATTTTTTAATCCATAATATGTAATTGAATAAAAATATATAATTGTCAATAGTCATATTTCGTAATGGACGCTTGTTATGATAAATATTTTATTTAAAATTTCAAAGAAATGATTACATCACCAATAAATTATAATTGCTAAAATGGTCAATACTGATAAGGTGAATAACTGTAATATTTCAATCTGATAAACAGTAATCAATTCCATGAAAATGACGTAACCAAACGTTTTCACTGAATGTACAAAGGTCACTTCCATTATTCATGAACGATGAAATTGACGCTATGATTCAGCTATAAATGACCTAGGTCATTTCCACAATGGCTTTTTGTGTCGGACCTTGTATAAGCGCAATATTTCATATTAAATAAATGTCTTTTATAAATCCAGTTATTAGTATTACATGTTTTATCGGTATGATGGAGAATAGATAGTAGGTATATGTCGATATGTTTATAATTGCATTACGTGAAAATAACATGATTTCTAAAATTTTACTGTTCTTTTGTTCTTTTTAAAAGTTAGCCAAACGCATTAATTCCATTCAGAAATTCAACAATTTCTCGAATTATTCGTTAAGCAATATATTTTTAAATTAATAACCGGCGCTATCCCGGAACTTTTTGTCTGAAAAAAATCCATTGTTCTAGCCGCGTCCTGGGACAGAATCGTATGCATTATGCAATCCTGCTGCTATAATAATTCGCAGTTTTTACTCAAACATAAAAAAAAACATCGAGGATTGCCGTACAAAACTTAAGGTTTAAAAATATGTCATATTATTAAATATTAGGATTCACTGCGACATTTAAAAATGACACATATGTATATAGAGACCTAAAGTAGTACCTAGTACACGGTGATTTAGAAATGCTTGCTACCTAAATTAGATAGAGAATTGAGTCGGAATCTCGACAATGTTTCTTAACCGCTGCGCTGCAGATTGCCAAAACGGTATATATAACGCAATTAAATTTTACAGTTTTCCACTTAAGTTTTGCCTCGTAAAAGGAGAACGTGTTGGAAACAATGCATTTCTGGAGTATGTCTATCAGGGCTGATAAGGTGAAGTCGTGACGGTAGGTCACTGTCTTGAGTCAACCCATCGCGTGATGTGCTCGCTAACGTTAGGAAATAGTTGATACTATCATACGTGTCGGACAGTAATACCGTATTAGAATTCTAACACGAAAAGGCTTGATTTTGAGGGTTAAGTTATTCATATTTGAAGAGCTGTGCAAAAATAGGATGTATTTATAAACACAGATTTATTTCATTTGTACTATAATTTAATTTGAGTAATCAAATAAAGATTTTACCTTAAATTTGTCTTAAAGAAGTTCCTATCATTAAACCTGTAGAATAAATTATTTATTCAAAGTTACTATTATATAAATCACAAAAAAATAAAACAGATCAAGTTTATTCATTGTAGCAATCTTGATCAAACTTGATCTTTTTTATTTGTTGTTTAAAAATTATTATGGGTATCACTGATTACTTTGAAATGATATTTATCTTAGTTTTATAAATGATGCAGATAAACAAATAAAAAAGTACATCTGAATGAAACTAAGACAGGTCTTAATAATGTTATAGAATTTAAATAATTTTTAAAACAATATGTAATAAAAACCATTTACGATTGTCTTTAATATTTCCTAAATATTATTGTATTTATAGAATAGTAATAGGGTACATAATTTTTACGAAAAGGATATGTATATTATAATAATAAATTTCATATCAATTTCATTCAGTAACGTGTGTATTTAAATTAGTTGTCGGGTACAGTGACAAAAGTTTGTTACCATATCGTGGGAAAAATATATGAATTATTTGAATCACATTGACTCATAATAATTACTTAGTATATGAATATTAATTCGTTATAAGAGGATTAAATTGTCACATATATTTCATAACAAGATACTCGCATAATTATGTTGATAATATATAGGTTAGTTACACAAGTAGGTATTGACATATTATATTTCTACGTTCATTAATTGACCAGACTGTTAATCTCGTCGATTATATAGTATTTTCAAAATCTAGATTACTACTACTATTGTGTCTATAGAAAATTAGTACGGTAAACCTGGATATTATTGTACGTTTTTTTATTAGATAATTCATATTAGTATTATAATATATTATAAATTATATTATAAATTCGAAAGCGTGGCTGTCTGTCTGTTACCTGTTTGTGACTAGATGGCTGAACAAATCTTAATGAAAAACGTGAGTAGAGATATTGTCGGATATAGGCGCTCAAAAATAAATAATTATTGTGTGCTTTAATTAATTATTTTGTATTATATCGTATGAATGATTAAGTTATAATACTTTGTTTTCATCTAGAATATATAAAATTGTTTTAGCTTTAAATATAAGATAGAAATGGTACAATAATGTCATTAAATTAATTAATTAAATATAGTCATTAAAATGAAATGACTTGTATAAATTAAATTTAAAATTTCAGATTATTCTCAATTCAAATAAAAAAAACTATAGTCACGGAGCATCTGTGTTTTCAAGATGAAAATTAATCTATGTCCGTCTTTGTGATACACTCTATTTTTACACCAAAATTCATTAAAATAAATTCAACTGTTTAGTCTTGAAATGGTAACAAACAGATACTCTTTCACACTTATAATATTAGTATGAATGAAAGGTCATATCATCGTACTTATTTGCATATAGGTATAAAGGTCAATTTATAGACATACATATAATATTGCATGCTAAATATTGAATCAAAGTTTCATATAATCACATTAAACTATTGCGTTTTAAGTTTTCAATTTGACCTACAAACCTAGCTTGAACTATATCGTACTTCAAATTATATACTATAAAATCTGCCCTTCAGAAATTTACAAATTCTCATTCTAAAAGCGAAATTATATTACATTTCATGGGTCAACAAGCTGTATTTGCAACTTTTGAGGTATAAAAATATTTTATTAGTCTGCCAACCAGCTTTAGTATATTAAATACAATGTATACCATGATGTGGGTAGCTTTTATTAGATTCCAATAATAAAGTTTGGCCTTAAAGAACTTTAGTGATGTTATTACTCGCAGATATAAAATACTGATATGACATATATGACATATTTTTTAATTAAAGTACTCTTGGTGAGTTTTGTTATCAATATGGGTGGGTAACGACCAATACTTATGTTATACAGAACCAAATGATTCAGTCTGTCAAAGAAAATACGATATACCTGAACGTATACCGTAAAAATGTAGCGAAAGTATAGCGTAACCTTGATAGGTTTTATATTATTTTTGAATTTTATAATCATATCTTTTTGACATATTGTTTTTTGTGATATTCTATTGTAAATCGCTGGTATTAGTGATATTTTCTTTTATCTCCGTATTTTTCCTTATAAAATCCTGAACACCTCATACTCATTCGCTTCAAGTAGTTGTACATTATATATATTTATTGTAAATAATATCACTCAGTATATGAGTGATATTATTTATAATATGTATGTAATATTCTAAGAAACGCCGTAATCTAAATTATTACACGCTAACTTAAATAATATTCTAAAATTGATGGTAAATAACTTTAGCAATATACAAAGAGAGGCCGACAAAGAATTATTTATTGGCTTTTAAAAATGAATAACCGAGGAGTTTTTATTCATCAAGTTAAATATAAAAATACTGCCAAGTTGATTAGATATTTAAATTGACTACAAAGTTTGAAAACCTGTAGGATTTCTAAATCACAATACTTAAGGCAAGATTTTAAATTCTGAATATCGTACTGAAGATGACTGAAGTAAAAGATTAATCTACAATTGAATTCAAATGTCACCTAACTATAACGGTATGGGTTTTTTAACTAAATACCAGCGTAATTTGCTAGAATGTCTAAAAAAATGCTTTTAGGTATGAGTTTGAATGTAATAAGTAAACGAAGATAGAAATAAAATCGTACGTATAAATTTTTTTGTAAACAGTTTCATTATTTAAGTCCAGTAATTATGTACACCAATAGTATATGTATCGATTATCAACTTCAGCTGTTACGAGTATAAAAGCAATATCGATCCGTCGTGTCCCTTTAACACAAGGACATCGACATATTGATAGTAAACATCTAAAACGTCAATATTGACAAGGATCCTCATTGGCGATGTACATTTTGATGTATAGTTATTAAACGTATTCATTACTAAAAATAAAAATGCCCAAAGATATAATTTTTGAGGTCCACCTCTTTGCACATGACACCCGTTACTTTTACAAGTTGTATTCTGTTACATTTATTATTTATAAGTTGTGAATAGTAAATATTAGTTAAACGATATCAGCCACAAAAATATGCTGATACTCCTGAAAAATATAGTGCTTTGTTTATAATGCGTATTTTTGTTACAACTTAATCAATGAAGAGATTATGTCCATAGAGTTGTTATTTATCATCAAAGTAACAACCAGTTTGTATGCTCTATCAGTTAAAAAGTCATCAATAAATTACTCTTTACAACAGTAATTTAAATTATATAAAAATATTAATATATGAACCATAAACTATTTATACTTTTTTACAAAAATTACACAGACTGAGAAGTATGAAATTTGACATTGTTAATGCTTATACGGAGAATGATTTTTCCTAATTATACGTATATATTATATTAAATTAATAAAAATAAATATATACTACCACGTTTTAACATGTGTATATAAAGATTTAATATTTGATAATAGAGTAATAATGAACCATTATTCATATATATTCATTATATTGTTTTAACTTCAAATTTAAATGTTTGTAGCTTAATTTCCTAGTACATAATTCAATAATTACAGATAGTTATAAGAAAATATATCACCATATTGGAATTCTCAGTTGTATTTCTATAAAAAGAACTATAATTTATAGGGTTATCAGTTAGTAAATCATTGCAATCAGTAACTGGACCGGTTACATTTCTTTAATAATGACTCACTGGGTGCTAACGATTTTCCGTCAACGAAACAATTGTGGGTACATGAATAATGGAAAACACGTATAAAATGACCTAGATCTAAGCAATACTACTTCGTTCTCTCTTGACCAGTAGTTACGCCAAAAATCAGGGCGTGTGCGTATCAGCACTATCAACAAATATTTATTACGTAAAATCACGTGCTTTAAAAGCTGTTTTAGGGTTAAACTTGTTATACATAGCCTCGTAAGTTTCTTTGACACAATTGTTTCTCACATAATAACAGCAATGAAATACAAAATAAGCGTGTGTAACCATTGTTAGGAAAACGATAGAAAATTGTACTCATTGAATAAATTATAACAATAGATTTATATATAATATTGCAACTAATATAATAAATATTATTACATATATTAAAACAAAGATAAACAAAGCATCTACTTATTATCATCTATATATATAAGTAATTTGAAAACAAAACCGTTATTGTTTTCAGATCAATTAATTCTGAGGAATGAAATACTTAATTCTTTTGTCGTGATAATATAGCATATATTATGAAATATATACATAATGGCCTATGCGTCTATTATAGACGATTTATGGCGTAATGGTCCGTGAACAGCTTTTTTCGTGGCTGTATAAACCGATACGAGAACGGCATGGCCTACCATAGGCCCGACAAGGGAAACTATATTATGAATATCACTATACTTAGTCGCAAAAATTTGTTATAAATTAAAAAAAAATCAATGTAAAAGAAAGGCAAATAGCACAATAAATAATCATTTTATTGACTATTATAATTATTGTATGTAAGTACCTATTTATTTAAATAATGTAATGAAATCGTGCCGCCTGCGCTAATCGTGGAGGATGGTAAAATGAGCATGAAGTCAGATCAGTTAGCCCATTATGACAAATCGACGAGAAATTGATAGGGCAGGCCGCGTGGAAGTCAACCAATGTAAGACAACAACCTTTACTAATATTTCGCTCTCCCAGTATGTATGCTATTGATTTTCGCAAGTATATTCATAGGAAATAGAACTCAATCAACATTAGTTTTAATTCGAGACCCGGGGTTAACTTGTCAGGCTTAGCAGAGTATTAGACGCCCACACATAATTAACTAGTTTCTCTTAGATAAGTAACTTCTTAGGTAAGTAACTTTTACGTTATTTAGCTTTATGTAGGAAATATTAAGTCGGATTATTTGATTTGATGAAACTCTTTTCTTATAAACCTTTGTATTTTTTAGTGTTATAGCAATTTGCCTTACAATTATTGCAGATTGAGATCCCAGAATTATAGAAAGATTTGTATTCATTAATAACTCTGGTGTTGATGTACATGTATTTTAATATCATATATATAAAATTCTCGTGTCACAGTTTTCGTTTCCATACTCCTCCGAAACGGCTTATTGAGTAGGTCTGAGAATCGGCCAACGTCTATTTTTCATCCCCCTAAATGTTAGGGGTAGTCCATCCATAATTTTTTTTTTATTTTAAGGCAAAACAACATTTGCCCGGACAGCTAGTATAAATATAATATTATATGCAAAACTTACACAGAAAAAATATAGACTAATAAATACACTCATGAATACAAAGGTTTGAATAGTACAAGAATCTAACCAAAACACTAGTTAAACTTTGTCTGCATTTTTCATTGACCGCATAACCTACTGCCTTCCTCAATAAATGGACTATTCAACACTAAAATAATATATCAATTCAAACCGGTAGTTTCCAAGATTAGCGCGTTCCATCAAACAAATATAAACAAACAATTTCATCAGTTTTATAATATTACTATAGATTAAATGGCCAAAATAGCTTCTATAAGAGTGTTATTTTAAACTAACTGCGGAACCGTAGTACTATTAAGCTCTATGGTCAGTTACCAAACCACGGTATAGCCCCATAAACACCCACACGCCAAGCGTTAGAGACTTAGTAATTAAATATTTAATTTAATCAGTCAGTATCTCTCGATAATTGGCTATTTAAATAGATTATTAAGGGCTCTATCGTATCGTATTACGGCAGTGTTTGTTTGAACTCACGATTTTCAGTTAAAGGCTACTAGAAGGTTATTTTTAGTTAATTCGTTTTCTTCAATGTATAAGTGGTTTTGATAAAATAAAAGGCTGCAAAAAATATCGAGAATTTGTAACACAATTTACAAATTCTGGATATTTTTTCTGCGCCTGCGTAAGTATCTCTGTGTCATTTCAGCCACCGACCAGCTTGTTAAGCTTTTTCGGTTGTAGGATCCATTTTGCATTTGGCAGTCAAATTACAGGATTAGAGGGGTGTAATGTATGTAAATAAAGAGTGATATATACAAACAAGTGATAAATACAATACGTGACAAATGATGATAACAAATTTTTCATATTTGGAACAAAAAAGTCTAGCTTATTAAAATTCAGTATACATAAATAAACGTATAATTAATACTAATGCAGTTTAGTCAGGCATCTCAAAAAATACACTTATTGAAAAATCGACTTTAAATTGAAACGAATAAAGTCGATTATCCAAAATTTGCAATTTTGGAGTTAATGCAGTTTATGATCCCGCGATATAAAGGTATAGACAATAATTAGAACTAGAAAATAATTGCAGTTATCGCTCTATTCCTACGTATTGGACACCATATCAGTATAATTGAGTAAAAAAGATAAATCCTCGAGTGCGGTACAAATCAGCTTTTAATTAGTTATAGGGTGCGTGCGCGCAACATTCTTATTCACTTGAAAAGATCTCAACGAGTGTATGTAAAACGCACCAAGTACCGTCCGTTAAAATAGATATAACGCAATAAGATTATAAAAATTTATGTATTTACCAAAATTATTCCATGTTCATATTAACATTGATTCCTACACTAGTCTGGGGCTGTTCTGTAGGAACCAGAATACGAAATTTTCTTATACAATATTTCTCATATTTAGGTCCCACCTATTTTATATTTATACTAATATTATTTAAACACAGCAAACATTAGATACTGCTATCTATTCTGATGTTTGTTTATGTTATCAGTTAGTATTATTTTATTTATTGCGAATCAGCTGTTAGTACAAATTATATTGGCCACAAATTATAGATAATACAAATAATAATACTTAAATAAATTTATTAGTTTATACTCTTTCTACTTCTATTGTCTAACTACTTGACTAAATACAGTTAAAATTAATAGCATCGTTAACGTATAAGATTATTACAATTATCCTACCGCATAAGGGAACAAGCAGTAAGAAAGCAATTTAATAATGCCGTCACAATCATCGGCAGTCTCTTTGTGTAGACATTTTTTTCTATCAATTCTAAGTCTTTAAACATCACCATATATGTATATGCAGGAACAAATAAAGCAAGTGCAACTAAATGATTGCTCAAAGTATTTATATTCAGTTAAAAAGAGTTCAACGCGTGCAGCGGCGCACGCGCAGACTGCAGCAATACAAACTTGATTAGAGTTTATGAGGGAAATAAAAATGTATAATCTTTTAATAAGTTTGCTGATGTCTTATTTTAAAGATTGCGATGGTATAAACGGTTATATAATTAGTATTTAAGTACTAAAGGTAATCTTAATGACTCAAATATATATATAGCTTCTTTTTTTATTAATTAATAATACTTGTTAATGAGATTACTTTAAGTTTTTTTTTTATATTTATTGCTTCAAAATTTGAATAAGCGTCAAAACTTATAGCATGGATTTATGTTTTATTCTCTGTAAGGTAAAGGCGCCACTTACAGCTATTCATAAAAGAAGTGATATTAAAATATACAGCAATTTGAATATATATATGAATATATATATTCAAATTGCTGCATCTATAATGGCATCCTAATTGAATTTACATAAGACGCGTTGATGCGGTTAGTTCTAATATTATAATAATAGTTAAAGCGAATCGTGAACAACCAATTTAACGGGTCTTTATAATGTGTACTCAATTTTCTGTCTTATTATAATGGAGTATGGATAACATGTTATACTAACTTAAGTACTGTTTGCTCAAGATACAATAATGGCTTGATTGCACTTTGTTTTTAATGATTCAAATCTATAGATAATAAAAAAAAGTTCAATCAATAAGTTAATAATTTTAGTTGTAAATATAAATCACTATCTGACAAGTGCAACTTCGTCTGTGTCACAATAAGAGTGAAGAAGCTATCAAAGAAATAAATTTACCCCATTCCTTCAAGATTTTT
The DNA here is from genome assembly GCF_030625045.1 of Achroia grisella. Taxonomy (NCBI): domain Eukaryota; kingdom Metazoa; phylum Arthropoda; class Insecta; order Lepidoptera; family Pyralidae; genus Achroia; species Achroia grisella. Next base: position 5,012,392 of record NW_026712979.1, on the reverse strand, counting down.
ATTAATATTCCGTTCCAATTTGTCCTATCATGATAGCATCCTTCATCGCTAAATGACATATTTAACACACTAGAGTTGAGGATTTTCGAGAAGGTATATTACGGTTTCTTAAGGGACGGCAACTTACAATTTTATACTGGTTTGCTTCCATATTTATATATATATAAATAAAAACACTTTTTTTATAAACAGACGTTTTACATTTCTAACCAATATCAGCTGAGATTAGCGCGTTAAAACAAACAAACATATCTGCTTTATAATACTACTATATATTTCAACGTCATAAATTTTATGATTCATTGAACATAGCCATTTTAGACGCCTTAATCAGATTACAAAGATGCCATACGTCATTATAAATTTAATTTCACGGTCTGTCAATTACAAAATGCATTACGTTTTAAAAGGCATTAACAATTACGGCCGCAAACTTGTTTACGAATGTCATAAATGTGAGTCCGATAAATCTAGATTTAACATAAAGCTAGGGGGTGGTCAGCGCGTGAATGTTTCACATAAATGACGTAAGTTTTAGAGCTTTGTGTGGGTCATCACACTGACGTAAATATTGTTACTTATTAAGAGTTAGAATTTTAAATATCTTTAGTAACTTGATTTATACTATTAATGTCTTTATTATATGAAATACAACGAAATCTTTGTTAAAAATGTTAGGTATCTAATTATTATAAAATGAAAAATAGTAATACATGTGTGAACTTAGAAATACATATATATTGATTTTCATTAAATGTGTATAAAAAACCTTCACAGGTTTATCTAATGAATTCATACAAGTATAATATACTAGTATCTTGTCCGACTATCGTTAAAACAAAACAAATTTGTATAAATCAAAGTTTTATCGCATATAACTCAGAAATAATTGGTGCCATTTCTCCACCACGCGCTCTTGAGTACGCTACCTAAAACAGTCATCCAGCTAGTTGGCAGTCAAGCTACGTCCGCGGTGTAACGAGAGGCTGGACTAGTCATTGTTGTGATAAGTGTATACTGATCGCCGTTTAGATAGTCCGGCGTGGCGGCCACGATCGCGCCATCTCATTCTCTGTTCACCATCCGATACTGGTGTGCATCCAGATGAGTGTGTTGACTCTATTTGTCATTTGGTCGATGGCGTGTTAGATTAGGCCATGGTTAATACATGAAGTTTTTAAAGGCACGCCACAGTTGTAAGTTGAGAATAGAGGTATTTTAAAAGACACTTGAATAGACAATTTATGAGGACTTTAACAGCTTTAAACGTTTATATATTCTTGATTGTACTTTAAAATATAGTAATAGTACAAATAGGAGATGAGTTAACTTAACAATGAGTCTTATCTCTAAGAGATATTAATCAGTCAATCCAAAATAAAAAGAAAAAAATAGAAATATCCCCACGATAAGAGAATACTCGTGAAAGACACATGCATTAGACTAGAACGATTAGTAATAATAAATTAAAGAACACTATAAACATTATTTATTAAGTTACTAATAATAGGTACAGTTATCAATAACTTCTACTCTAATAATAGGTACAGTTATCAATAGCTTCTACTCTATAAATAGGCACTAATATTTTGGATGCATAAAATAACAAATCCTACACTATGGAAAACAATGGTAACATATATCCAAAACGATTAAACTGCTTACTGTATAATGTCACCATTAGTAAGCCATAAAAGCATTTAGTTAAGCAATTCCGTACAGAACGCGAAGACAAAGAAACAAAACCAGTTACAAGTAAATCAAAGTCGGTACTTACTGTTATCACGCAACAATTACGAAAGCTTCAGTTATCAACTATTATGTAAAAGAGGGCGCACTCGCGCCGCCACTCCACGGCACTTTCTCCAGGCTCCCGGCAAAACCGCCCCTCACCCCCACGTTATCGACACCCCAAGTGCACTGTCTATTCACACAGCCAGTCAACACAGTCCACTGCAAAAGTTTGTATTATCAAGTTTCGTATTTGTTGCGCGCGCCGAAGTGTGCGACGCGCGTCTGCTTTCCTACTGGGCCGGTGCCGTACTAGTTATGAAGTGTGGCGAGCCGAGAACCGGCCGACTGTGGCTACTGACTTGAGGACAGCCGCGCCGCCAGTCCCTCGTACAGTACACGAACCCTAGGCTAGCCCTGACACACCACATAAGAAACTTATAGGACTTCACCACTACACCCTCAGACGAGGCTCATAGCGCGACTTGAATTTTTTGTAACGACCGGATTATGCGGCTTAAAATCTTAGAGTAGACTACAATAACGTTAATGTATTTTTTTATAAATATAAATAACAAATAAATTGTTTGACTATTATTGAATGCCATTAGGTAATTAATTAGATGGTTACTAAAATTGGATTCATAACAGAAATATATTTTTTCTATACATATATTATTAAATACGATGGATGAAGATAGTTTTAAATAATAAAAGATGCGATAAACATTAATAATTAATTCGTAGCTAAAAATGTGATAACTTTAAAAACATTTAAAAAAGTTCGAGTAAATAGTAATAAGTACCTAGAACATCGTTAGAAAGTTCTTCGTAAGTTAAATAAGAAGCTGCGTGACGCTCAAGCAAGGGTAGTCAAAGTTCCCGATGAATATTTGCCTATCCGATTTTAAGTTATGTAAACCTTTCGTAAAGTATAAAGATACCCTTCTAGGGTATCATGAATTAAATGTGGTGGTTGTATTGACACACATAAAACATAATTTATTATAAATATAGTAAGCACATTTATAAAATTTTATAATACTTATTCATATAGTTACACTTAAAATACCTTAACTTTATTGTAACTTTTTAATCATATTTAGTTCTTTGAAAGCTTTGTATCGCGTGATGTGAGAAGGGTGAAACGCGCCGCGCCGTCCACCATCTTGCATGTAATTACCGACGAAGGAAGTTTGTTGCTTTTTGGGGCCAAAGCGTGACTTATGTTCAACCCTCCGTCTTAAAAATAAAATTAGTATGGCAATAAAAGCGCGAGGAACATCGTAAATACCTGACACAAACAAAGCTAATTGCCAGATTTCAATAGTAAATACTATATTCTATATCATAATTGCTAAGTGATTATCAGGCTGCAGATGTTTAAAAGTATAAAATTTAAATAAAGTCGTTTAAAATGTACTTAATAAATATATAAAATAAAATATTAATTTATTCCAAATATTAAATATCGTATTGGGAAAACAAAAAAAACACTCAAGTCATAATTATATGCAAATTGCTAAACATTGATAATCAAAGTTGGGCCGCCAACTCTCAAGATGTCAGAATGAATGTTGTGTGACTAGTGGCGACTCCATAGCTTGCTTCACAATGGTTAATCAAAAGGCCGTATCTCACTCTGCAAGGCCTCGCCGGGCCTGAGACGTTACATTATTTCGATTTCATTTGCTTGCTCGTGAGTGCTGTTTTTTAGTTTTTGCTAGCATTCGCGAGCGCAGGCAAGGCCAAGGGTCATCATTGATTCTAGGCTTTGTTATTCCTGGAGAATTATGAGTGGAAGTCGGCAGGTAGTACCATCGTAACATCGAATAAATGGGATTCTTTTGAGGAATATTGAAATAACTTTAGGCTATGAGAGAGTACACGAGAATATTATGCAGATTAATTCTCGGATGATGAATGGACCTCGTAAATCTTGTTTGTAATTTATTTGTATACTAGTTATCGTCTTTGTTTCGTTGTTGAATAGGTATAAGAATGTTAAATTTAATACTGGTAAAAGGTAAAGATCAGGATAGGTAATAGTTACTAATTTCCAATAATATATCTAAATATTTAACATGTAGAGCATTATTAACATACAGGTACATCTACCTGTATAAAATATTGTTTTTAACTTGAACCACCACTAATATCACATCGTCATATGGCATCCATCCGTTGCCATTCATGAATACTAAGATTATCATTCATATTATATAAGTTCACTGTCTCAACTGAAACACAACTTACGATGCAAACTGCATGGCGACTGAAATACATAGGTGAAGGAAACGTCATACAAGATCATGGTCAAAATTACGAAGATAGAAACGATGATGATGAGACTGAGATTGTCAAAACTAGGAGTAATCTCTGAGTTAGAAAAACTGTAACAGATAAGAGTATCATGGTCGCCACAATACAATTCATAGTAGGTATCTATAGAGTTGTAAATGTTTCTTCGTGACGATTATCTATAACAATTAGACGGACTAACAGCTTCTCTATATCCAATATGACAGAAAATTACAAGTTGTTTAGAGAGAAAGTGCATCATCCATTATTATTTATACATTCTGTTACTGGCTGTGATCTTTTTATAGTGTAGGATTTATTTTTCTTTTTATTTGATAAAAAGTAATTACCAGTCACGAAACTTACAGCCAGTGATGCGGGTGCGAGTCGAGATTAATTGAATTCTTAGGCGTGAAGAGATGGAGTTGTGAGGGGGCGGCATAGGTAGATACTTTTTATAAATTAACAGTCGTAAGTCACAGGAGATAGCACAATACAATTTATTTAGGATCTAAAATAGTTTTTAAAATTTGCTGTTGTCATCAGCTTAACACGTTAAACTTCAGTAGTATAACTCTTTATACAAGAGTAATAAATTTATACTACCCTTCTTTATGATATCATAATTTAAACATGGAGAATTTTATTATATCCCTACAAATAATATATTTTTAATTTCTTAAAAGATATGTGAATGCAAAAATATAAATAAATATTTTAACCTACATAATATGTTTCGTATGTATTATATTAATTAAAAAATTACGAATACTCATATATTTGTAAATACATTCATAAATATCTATAATAAAAAAAACCATTTTAACATCGTTAAATTGATACATGGCAGTTTTTAAATATCAAAAATATTACAGAAACGCTACATTGATTTTGATCATTTCCGTAGACGTCAATAAATTGGTCCAAACTTATCGAATTGCCTCTAAAAGGTCCATCATCACCTCTCCAAGATACGCTCGCGTCTAACAGAATCATAAAATACATTATTTATTTTCCACTAAAATATATAAATACTTTACTAAATTTATATTCAAATTATATATTATTTATTATGTATGGTCTAGGTTAGATACTATTTATAAGTGGCTTTGATTAAAAATTCTTTATGATATGGATGGGTCGGCGCCGGGTAAATTTTAAATAAAAGAATATGTAACTAGCTAACTAACCTAGCTTATAATACAGAAAAAAAAATAATGAAATGTATTACGTAATAGTTACAAAACATGGCTTTGGCCGCATTGCAATAATTTAGGAAATGCCTTTAATTTTCACATGTTAAATATAATAATATTATATTTAATATGTGAATGTGTAATATGAATGTGAAAGTAGGTCATATCTCAAAAATAATGCGTCTAAAATTTTATCCCATTTACATTTTTGAAATATACAATGGTTAACAATAACAGTAGTTGTAGAACTCAACCATAAGATAATTCTGATACATAAGAGTAAAAAAGCGATTTACTTTCACAGTCTAAACATAATTTTATAATCAAGAGAGATTAGCTCTTTTAATTGAATTAATAGGTACATGCAGTGTTTACAACAGTCGTACAGTATTAGTTTCGAACTCAGAAACTTTTGTTTTCTGAACTCTTTATTTCCGGGGAAATAAATTTCGACATCGATAGTAAGAGGATCAGATTCTCTTACTATATTTTAATTTTATAAGATTATTATTTACAGATTGTGAAAGTATATCATTTTGTGAGTACAATTTATTTCTTTCTTACAACTTCATTACGGAAGATATAAATGTTTTTTAGTTACAACACTACGTGCACAAACAACTCATCTATACGAAATATATCATCACTATTTCAATTTTGTTAACATTTTTTGGTTGTACAAATTCAAAATAAATTTTCTAAAAAGTATTTATGAATAGTCCACGTGAATAAAGTCACCGTCGACTAACTGGTAATAAATTTGAAACGTGCTTTGTATATTGTATCGGAAATCTGTACACTATTAATTGGAAGTAATAGTGGTCTGATAGGTATGTGATATGAATAAGAATCCAACGTTTGGTTTGCCTAATGCATTATTCACTAAACATTCTTTAAGATTGGGAAACTGTTTGTAATCAGAATTAAAATAGTTCAAAATATATTGATTCTAAAGAGACTTCCCTAATGGGTTATTTATGTTTTTGTGAGTTTAGTTATGTTCAATATAAAAAGAAAAGTATTAATTTTTATTTTGATCATAACCTAAATAATGCGTTTTAGTAGATTTTTTACTTTTTCAATTTATAAATTAAAAGCTATGTGGTGAAATCTATATATATATATTACAAAAGATCCCTTGCCGATTCTATCTGTATATTCACGATAACGTCAATAACTACTGGACGTATTTTCAGTACAGTGATTTCTTCAGAATAGTTTCGGTGTAAGATTTGTTAGGCTATTTATTTGGTAGGGCGGATCGGCAGCTTATAAATAAATTGATGTCTGAGGAATTAGCTTTACAAATACAGTAAGTTATTTATTGCAGGTATTATAATGACTCTAAATGAAAGGAATCGAGTCCCACCACAGTTACAGATGAAGCAGTGTAGGATGGTTTCCCATAAACCGGAACAATCATCTACAAAATATTATGTAGAGAGTTGGTGAATGTAGGTGGGACAGGATCATTACTCATCGCATAATATGATGGAACCCCACGGAGTTATTAAGAATAGCTTAAATTTTCATTAGTATGACAGAAATTAAAAAGACATTCCATATTTCTGTCGTAATCCTTTAGTCTATAAATGTTTTATTTATTCTATTCTTATATATAATAGATTTGCCTATCTAGTATAAAGATTAGCTAAAATTTTCACGATTAGTGTTATTGTTTTAATTATTATAGTTTTATATAATTAAATTGAAACAAATCCTTTAAAGCTTACAACAGTGCTTAAGAAATATGTAATAGTGGTTTGAATTTTACAATAATACGGTGAAAATCTAAGTAGCGGTGCATAAAATCAGTGGCTACACGGTTCACACTTGATTAAAGTGAATGAAAGCGTGCTAATGCGCTGTCACGTGTTCGTTACACGCCGAGTTGTGGCGATATGCGTTACGGCGATGTAGTAAATGTAGAGGGAGATTTTGTAGAAGGTCTGCAATAAAGGTATACAACCCGACTCATAAATTCGTAAAATATACATAATTTTTAAAGACTATTGAATGAGTGTTTGTTTTAGAAGACGAGATGTCGTAAATGGTGGCACTGTTTTTTTTTTAAATATGAATATGGAAAGTTATTTCCGCCTGCGCTAACGTTATATGACGGTGGGAGGACTAGAGGAGATTGATAAGATAACGATGAGGTCAAGTTAATTAGCCCAAACCGTAACAAATTCATGACGAATTTATCATGTTGGTTTCCAGGGAGAATCGCGTGGATGTCAACCTGCCATCGAACATTGTTACTAAGAGGTTCAACAGGTCACATTACTATAAATGCTTTCCCCCTAATGGTGGTATTGTTAGTTATTATGAATTAATATAAAAAATATTGCTCGAGCTGATTAGGCCGTTTTGATATTAATTTATCTTCCAAATACATGTAGTTTACTTAAACGATAAGCTTCAGATATCTATAATACATAGGTACCCCTATTGGACAAATTCGAGCGCAAAAACTCCTTCAAAAAGAAGAAATTTGCTGGTACATGTGATTATTACGTGTTGGAGAGAATATTACATCTCTTACATTCTCATGTATTACCATTTTGTTCAACTAAGATCAGTTGTATGTACTGTTAGTACACATTATAATGATTACTTAAAAAATACTCCTCTACTATGGTGAATCTTTGTTAATAACATCATTACTATCATTACTAAAACTCAATCATTATACACCGCATATAGACAGAATAATAGAATTAACAACAAGATGCATAAAACAAAACCCTAAGATACAAATAATAATTTAAATATATGCCATTGAAAATAAATAATAAGAAGAAAGAATATTAACAAATAAAACGACCTCGACATTAATAAATACAGAAAAATAATCTTACGTCGAAACATAAACATAAGAAAACAATAGTTGTTTTGAATTAATAATATGCATCAATGATAATGTCTTCATAACAAACGCCACTACATAACAATACATAACGCAACAATAAAGATAACATCACGAATTCACATTTTTCTATCACAGATAATCTGTACACGAGCTGAACAACCAATAAGTTTCCCACGCGAATCCATAAATGAATAAAGCTTGGTTCCTTAACGCTTTTATTATTACGAATAAGATTAGCTATCAAGTTCTCGATACCAGAGATTTATTGAACTCACAAACACCGAACCATAAACCGATACCCTTCTAGAGCAAGTTCAAGGATTTACGGTGAAATACCATAGATAATTAGAAATAACTTAGCTATTTTTTAGAATTGGTTGTTCGATTTTTGAATATTTTTCTTTTTTTATCTAGCAGTGTTTTCAGAATTTCTATGAAAAATACTTAACCGCTGACTAAATAGGATTATAGTTGTTTAATAATACTGACTAGTGCTATTCATACATTCAATGGCGCTATATTTATGATGTTGTATCTATAGATAAAAAAAATAATCTGATTGATTGATCAACTGACTAATAGTTTTTGATCGGTAATAACAGAAACAAAACATAAAAGAGTACACAATATTATTATAATATAATAGAACCAGACTCTGCTAAATTCTTATAAGAATAAAGGATAAGAAAAATAACAATAATAATATAATATTCCTCGACAATTCACACACAACATCATCTAATACCAAAGTAAGCAGAGCTTGTGTTATGGGTACTAGACAACTGATGATATACATAGATATATATATATATATATATTTGTAAATACATACGTAATATACACAGAAAATACCCAGACCGATAAATCAATAATACTTATGAATACAAATTTTTCTACCATGCGAGGAATCGAACCTGCGACCGTCGGAAGTAAAGCGGTACCCGCTAGACCACCGAAACCGTCATAAATAAAGCAACTGGAAATAGTTATTAAATAACATCACAGATACGTTATTTCCTACACTATTAATAGTTTATAAAAAAAATCTATGTGGGCCAGTATTTTATTCGTTTTTAATAGCGCGATTTAAATGGGATTCTTAGCATTTTTGTCTTCGTCTGTAGTAAAGCGTTAAAGCGCCACAAAACTACTGTGTATTTTTATTTAACTGCGTGATAAGCATTATAAAAATGCTTATTATATCATAAAAGTAGTATATAAATTACTTCTATGATTCTACATATGGTTGCATTACATTATTAAAATATCAATACACCGCATTTTTTTATTAGAAACAATTCTTGAATAAAATAAATCTTCAGTTTTGCCTATTTGCTTGCCACACTACCTTATTTTTCGGTCAAGTCGGGTTCGATTCATGCACAATTGAAATATTTATATTCATGTGTAATGCCACATAAGTTAGTAATAGTTTTTTTAATGCTTATTTACAAAAAGGTCCTAGGCTTATATAAAATATAGGTTTATGCTCTCTTTCTAATTTATACTTGATAGCGTAGTAATTATAGTGTATGGATTAATTACCCATTTAAAAATTAGGTACGTATTTAAATTATTATTTCTTAATGAAACGTTATGATTAATTCATAACTTGTATTTCTTAATAGAAAAATAGGATACTCGAATATCAATTAAAGCGCTGGAATGTATACTGTAAAAGCGCTTTAACCGCTACCAGATACTTTCTGTTCGTTTTTTCCAAGTTTTATTATACCTTTAGCAAAGGAGAATCCATTAGATGGGTCAAACAATACGGTTTCGATACGATACTCCCTATCTCATCCTTTCATAAAACCTTTTCTGTTTCCAAAATTGTGAGAATAAAATACAAAATTGGGTAAGTAACAAGACACTCCTTTATTTTGCACGGTAAAAATAATTTCATTATAATTAGTAATATTTATTCTGACTGAGGCCTTAAGGGTTCTGTAGAGTAAAAATAAAAAGCTCTAGTTAATTTTAACTTTAATGATATTATAAATGTGAGTGAATTTTGTAGTGATTTTACAACTTAACTAATTAGCGTAAAATTTAGTATTTATACACTTCATTACTAATCAGTGGAAGAAGTCGTGAGTACTAGTTAGTATGATTATACTTTCTTGACTTAAACTAGAAAGTTTTTCTTTAATTATAATAATAATATTTTAAATTTTGTTAGTAGTAAAATTAAATGGAAGCATGTAAAGTAATATTAAATAAAAATGTCCTTGAACAATCTGCACATCGCCATATGTATACGTACATTATGGGTACTATACAACCCATAGATACACTTAGATTTTTTTTTTAAACACATATATAATTTACACAATCATGCTCAAGAATACAAAGGTTATAGGTACCGCGCGAGGAATCGAACCCGTGACCATCGGATGTAAAGTGGCATACTAAACCGCAAGAACACACGTAAAAAGTGGTCAGTGATGGTCAGTTAAGTATCTTGTTTTTGTTCCAATCATAAACGCCTAATAGAAAATAAATAGGATAAACATATATGAACACACTAGTACACATCAAAACATGGTATTTTTACTTCTTAGGAGTAAATCGCGGACCCGCCGGTGTCAAGGTTTTTGTATACCATGTCAGGTCAGAGAGAGTAACTACTCAAAAAATAAATAGAAATTACCCACATCATTAAACACATTTTATTCATAAGTATTTCACTATCTGTTACCAGCGATTTCGTCTGCTTTGTAATTTAACTTTTTTATTGTTATAATAAATAAAACTTCTTAAATTAAAGTAGCCTGATTTCCTCCTTATAATATCTGCGATCAATCAATCTGAAAATAAAATTAAAATCAGTACAGTTTTTAGAAATTAGCTAGAACAGAGAGATAATCAGCTCAGACATTTTAAAATTATTATTTTGATGGAATGTTGAGCTGTTAATTTGAAATTACAAACATACACTCAAGTGTCATGACACCAACGTATATATCTTATATATATTTGGAACAACTTAAATTTAAATATTTATCATTCTTATAGGTATCTATTAAAACACGGATTTAATGATTTATGTTTGCTTAGTTTATAATACAATGAAAAAGAATGAGTTGTTTTTTCCAACTTTACATAATAGACGAAACATTGAGTGAGACCACTTCATTAATATTTATATTTTTATACCGCATTATAAGAGATTTTTCCTTTATATGGTATTAAAACTGATATTAGTATACAAATCATTAGGTTATTGTGACAGTGAAGCTGTTAGCTAATCAGTAAACATCACTTGTTTGCTGATTATCAGCCGTTGCCAAAGAAATAGCATACTTGATGACTTAGTTATTACGATTGCACTATTGAATTAACAGATTTCGACCGTCTTTAAAAAAGGACGTTCTTAATTCTATTAAGTATTATTTACTAGCTACTCCCGGGTCTATATCTGCTTTTTTTTTCAGATAAAAGATAGTCTATTTCCATTCTCGTGATACCCTTTATCTTCATGCCAAAACGTTAATTAATCTCCATTTATGATAGAGATATTCAGTGGATTACGTATACAGTTGTAAATATAATTTACTTCGTTCCGATTGCAGTTGCACGTTACACACAAACTGTTACTTAGCAACAATACTTATTTTAAATGTGATGGATTATACTTTTTCTACTTCAATCAATGTTAATATATATTACATTTAAGACATTCCACATCTCGACATTTAAATAACATACATAATATAAAACAATATACAGAAGAGTAAACAATAGAACTACTAGCAAAAAACATATCCAAAATTAAATCTGTTAAAATACTAACAATTTCTGTTGGACCTATACCGCCCCCTTAACAGAATAATTTTGTAATATTTGAGTCAACTACCTTTAACTTCGGACCTGATACACATTTCGTCAAGATATCTGCTATCATTTTTTCGGTCGGTAAGTATTTAATTATAATGTTATTATTAGCCACTGCCTCTCTAACGAAATGATATTTTATATCTATGTGTTTAGTCCTATTGTGATTCATTTTATTTGCAGCTATTTTATGCGCAGATTGATTATCATTATAAATCAAAACTGGCTTACTACTTCTCTTAAGTAAACTGTTAAGTATATTATTTAAATATACAGCCTCCTTTGAGGCTTGACACAGAGCTACGTATTCTGCTTCGGTTGAGGAGAGTGATACGCATTGTTGTTTTCGGCTTTCCCACGATATAATATTTGTGCCTAATTTGAAAATAAAACCTGTAAAAGATTTTCTGTCATAAGACCCACCCCAATCCGCATCTGCATAGCCATAAAAATTAACATCTTTCGATTTTCTAAAAGAAAGACAATGATTCAATGTCCCCTTTAAATAGCGTAAAACACGTTTAGCACAATTGAAATGTAATTCATTATAACAGGAATTAAATTGAGATAATAAACTAACAACATGTGCTATGTCTGGTCTAGTATTTACAGCTAAATAATTAAGACATCCTATTAAATTTTGATATGGCAAGTCGCATTCCGAATTTGATGCTTTTTCTAATTTAAGACCTAGCTCCATTGGGGTTTTAACTGGTTTACAGTCAGTCATCCCGAAGTCGTTCAAGACATTTGTTATATATTGTTCTTGATCGAGATATAAGACACCATTTTCTCTCCTCAGCCGCATACCTAAAATATGCCTAGCAGGACCTAAATCTTTAATTTTAAATTTATTCAGTAGCCCCTCTTTCAGTTTCTGTTTTTCGTTTTCACAATTACCAAAAACAAAAATATCGTCCACATAAATTACAACAATTAACTTTTTATCACCATCTAACAGTTTTTGATATAAACATGGCTCTATTTTAGATTGTTCGAAACCTAAATTCAACATTTCCCTATCTAACTCATTAAACCAAGCATTCGAAGCTTGTTTCAGACCATAAAGTGATCTTTGCAACTTACATACTTTTGATTCTTGACCTTTAACAAACGCCCCCTCGGGCTTATGCATGTAAACATTTTCTTTTAATTTCCCATATAGAAATGCAGTAGTAACGTCCCATTGATCAATAAACCAATCGTATTCAGCAGCTAATGAGAATAGTAACCTTAAAGTTGAACTTCTTACTACTGGTGAATAGGTTTCATATAATCTATGCCACGTACCTGTGTGTAGCCCTTGACAACTAATCTAGCCTTATATTTACTTATTTTACCATCACTATCTCTCTTGATTTTGAATATCCATTTGCATTGAATAGCCTTCTTATCAGGTGGAAGGTCTTAGCTTCCACGTCTGATTTTCTTCTAGTGATCGCAATTCATCATCAATTGCTTTCTGCCATAAATCACGATCAGATCTCGCTAATGCTTGCTTTATTGTTAATGGATCGCCATCAATTTCTGCAATAGCATTACAATGGTAATAATTTACAGGTCTACGTTCTCGAAGAGGGTATCTCCTCTCGGGTTCCACAGGATCAGCTTCGATTTCAGCTTCTGAAGTCTCCAAAATCTCACTGTTGACAGGTTCATTAAGTGTGCTTGAATCAGCTTCTAAAGAATTAATGTCATTTCTTGTCACGGATTCTTTTTGAACCTCCTCCAAATTTATAGGAACCACTGTGCTTTTCATTTCATCAGAAACGTTATCGCCAGGAAAAATATTTTCTAAAAATTTGACGTCTCTCGCAATTTTTACATTGCCTGTCTTTGGATCGATTAGTCGGTATCCTTTTGTTGTTGTGGAATAACCAACAAAGATCAAAGCTTCCGTCTTTGTATCAAGTTTTTGTCTCTTTTGTTTGGGTTTTAGAGCGTAAGCCAAACAACCAAAAACTTTCAAATGACTTACATCAATTTTTCTTCCTGTCCATAGTTCCTCTGGTACAGCATTGGTAATAGCTTTTGTAGGACTTTGTTCTTTAAATATGTTACGGTGTTCACTGCCTCTGCCCAAAATTTCTTACTGAGATTTGCTTCATAAAGCAATGTTCTCACCTTCTCCATGATGGATCTGTTTGCTCGTTCAGCTACACCATTTTGTTCAGGTGTATATGGTACGGTGGTCTGATGTTGTATACCTGAGGACTTCAAAAATTTGTCAAAAACACGATTACAATACTCTGAACCGTTGTCAGATCTTAGACATTTAATAGATTTGTTTGTTTGTTTCTCTACTTCTGCCTTGTATTCGCGAAATTTAGCAAATGTTTGATTTTTATTTCTCAAAAAATATACATGTGTCTTTCTTGAAAAATCGTCAATAAATAATAACATGTACCTGCATCCGCTTAGAGAATTTGCTTCAATTGGGCCACAGAGATCAGTGTGCACTATTTCCAAGATATCCGTAGCTCTCGTACCTTGATTTTTGAAGGGACTTTTGCATATTTCCATTAATACAAGGTACACATGGTTCACTTAAATTTGTCGATTTTAAATTCATACCAGTTACTAATCCATTCAATTTGTACATATTTTTTTTACTTAGGTGAGCCAAACGTTTATGCCAAAGATTTGAAATTAATTTATTTGACAATGTCAAGTTGACTATCGGTTTTTCTTTTATTTCATATATTCCGCCAACTTCTTGACAAACCGCAATAATTTTATTTTCTTTCTTAATGCTGCAACCTTCTTGGTTTAAATTAATTTCAAAATTATTTTTTATGAGTTTGCTTGCCGAGACTAAGTTCATGGACAAATCGGGAACGTGTAAAACATCTTCTAAATTCAATTTAGATGTTCCATTTGTATATAGTTCGACATTTCCTTTTCCCTATACTGGTAATTCTTGACCATTCGCTACTTTCACTTTTAAGTCACTTTTTTGACTTTTGTAATTCGATATCTTATTTTTATCGTGCGTCATATGATTAGAACAGCCACTGTCCAGATACCAATTTTTCGAATTAGTTTCTCCCATGTTCAGACAAACTAACCCAGAGACATTCTTAGTATATTGCTTTGTCTCTTTGCATTCTGATGCCTTGTGTCCTGGTTTGTGACACTTAAAACACTTAAAAGTCATCTGCTTACGATCGGTTGGTTTTTTATATGATCCCGCAGATTTTCGTGCTTTATTTACAGATAGAGCTTGTACTTCACTTGAGTTTCCCTCCGACTGTCTATTCGATTCCTGTAGCAGTTTGGTTTTTATTTGCTCAAGAGTAATTGTTTTGCCACAATTATCCACAGCCATTATGAGCGGGTTATATTCCGCAGTCAAACCACTTAACATGATGGAAATAATCCAATCATCTGATATTTCTGCATCAATATCAGCTAACTGCTGCGATAAGTATATTATTTGCGATATATACTTATTCATAGAGTCGAAATTTTCAAGTTTACATTGCCAAAGCTGTCGCTGTAACGTGATGCGTCTTCCCCAACCTTTGTCCTCAAATGCTCTGCAGAGTCTCAACCATACTTCTCTAGCAGTCTTCGCATTATATACATGAGTAAAACATGAGGAATCTAATAATAAACAAATCGTAGTACGGGCTTTACGGTCGTCATCTTTGAATTTGTCATCAAAGTGTTCCAACTCTATTATCTTCCATAAATCCTTATTTTCAAGATAATTACGTACTTGAAATTTCCAGTTGGGAAAGTCCGAAGCACCCTTGAGTTTCATGATACCGTACATTCCATGACTCGACGTATCGTCATCTGCCATTTTCAGAATTTTGATTTGTTTTCACCACTATATTCTAGAATTCACTAAATTATATTCACTTTAGTGCTAGTCCATAACCTGATAGAGATATTCAGTGGATTACGTATACAGTTGTAAATATAATTTACTTCGTTCCGATTGCAGTTGCACGTTACACACAAACTGTTACTTAGCAACAATACTTATTTTAAATGTGATGGATTATACTTTTTCTACTTCAATCAATGTGCCTAATAATTTAGCCATTTAATTGCGAAAGAGTAACAAACAGACAGATTAGCAGATATATAGACACATTTTGCATTTATAATATTAAAAATTAATAATATGGGTAATGCTAGATTTACGCTACGACTGAACAGACCTCTATTTACTGTTCACATTCTAATTTAATTCTTATCGAATATAATAGATACATTAAAACAATATTTGGTATAAAAATATATCCATAAATCTTCTACACAAGACCAGTGTATTCGAGATGAATTCAAAACATATCGTTTTTATATCGTAAACATAACTTTTATACTGAAATCAATGGTGCGTTAACTCCAAGATACCTTTTATAATGTAAAGTACTCTTTACGTCCCCCATGGTGAAGCTTAACGTAGCAAGCTTAATGCAAAATATTGCTTATTTATTATTATTTTATTTGACAATATCTCGTACCGTCTATTCGATGTGTAATTGGATTTCATTGTTATTTAACTGTGCTCTACGTTATATTCGTTTTATGATCAGAAATTACACTGCCGAGGTGTAAAAGGAGCACTTACAATTTTACAAATATGTAGTTTCCGCTGCAGTTCGAATGAATACAAGTAGTAAAAAGAAAACGAATGGAACATTGAGCGGTTTTATGTTGCCATAATTAGTAAAGAATTGTAAATGTATACTAGCTATCCAGGCAAACATTGTCTTACTAAGCACTAATAGCGCTATATAAAAAATGGGGTTGGTTGTAGGAGGCTGAAAAATTTGGCTTGTATGTATTTTTAATGCCAAGTCTTAATATGTCCGAGAAAAAAAATCACTTAAGATTATGAAAAATAGACAGTAACCTATTCTCAGCCCTACTGAATATGCATATAAAGTTTCATAAAAATCGGTCAAGCCGTTTTGGAGGAGTATGGTAACCAATGGTACTATAACTAACATTGTGACACGAGCATTTTATATTGAATTTAGTATTATACTTAAAGATAGGCAGATTGAATTTAGTATTATACTTAAAGATAGGCAGATTTTTTTACAAATGGAATTTATTCTAAAATACTCTAGTGTAAATAATTTAAATAAAAAATATGTGAAAAAGTATCAACACACAATGTCGGATTTATCCCACTGAGGAATCTCTTTCAGGCATCCTTTGAGTAGCGGGAGTTAAAAGGATAGTCTCAAAAAAAGTAATACAGCGAAGATTTAAATAATACACATATATTCATCTTTATGGAATGAAGATAGAAATGAAATCTTGCAAATATACATAGGTACAGTTCTAATACTATATATATTATTTATAATATATATTAATAATATTTGTCTATCTAATGACTGCTGTTGAGGTAAAAATGGAAATGAAACGGCATAATATTTACGCATTGAAACTGTCAGAAACTGTATTAAAAGTAATAATATAATAATCATAACATAGAACAAGTCACAGAGCGCCATCTAGTCCCAAGCTAACTAGAGCTTCTGTAATAGGTACTAGACTAACAGATATAATTACATATTTTTTTTTGTAAATACATACATAATAAACAGAAAACACGCAGACCGATACCCAAAAATACAAATTTTGTACCATGCCAGGAATCAAACCCACGTCATCAAAAGTAAGGTGGTGTACTCAACCACTAGTCCATAGAGGTCGTCAATATAAAACTAGTTTTACGACTTTAAATCGCGGATTAGATAGGTGCTTATAGCACCTAATATTTGGCGCCTTACATGGCTAAACAACGAATGTTATTCTGATAATATTGTGTATAATTAATATTGTTTGCTGTTACCTAAAGTATAGGTTTCTTATCAATATAATTATCTCTAGAAGAAAAAATATATTTAAATCTCTTGACACTTTAATGCCTTCACTCATTGTCTTTATGTTAAAGCTCATAAGCCGCTACAACGTTCTTATCACATCACCACAATCTTTGTAACATAAAAACTTTGTCAATAGTCCATTACTCGGAACCCGGTGTACCGTTTCAACGTCTTAAAAGCAACTTAGTATATTTAAGAGTGAAGAGATCCATTACCGCCCCTCTTTTTGAGAACACTTGAGTAAATCACCACTAAGAATGATATTTATAGGGTGTATAACCCGTCTTCAAAATTTATGAGGTGTTATGACGTCATTACGACGAAGGGTACGTGTCAGAGGCTATATCCAGTCAGGATGGGTTTATGTAACGGAGGATCACTTAATTCAACAACTCCAATGATCGTAGTTATATCACTTTACGCTACGATCATCCCGTTATAACATTTGTACTTCTTATAGAATAACGCAAACGGTTACATAGTTATAGATCGAAACTATATCTTATTGATATTATAAACATGATAGTTTTGTGAGTATTGAAGGATGTTTAAAATGTAGAAAAACGACTGATCGGATTTTTATGAAACTTTACAGTATTATAGCTCATATACATTAGAATAATATATAAGCTATAAATTTCACGCGAATAAAACCGCGGGTACAGCTAGTAATATTATAAACACATTAGACTATTTTTGTTTGGAATAGCTAAACTCAATAATTTCTTAAGGGATTTAAAATTTTATTTACAGCGAGTAATATTTTTACGTATATAGATACAAAGTCTAGGAGGTTAGGTCGACAGTTATAAATAGATTCTGGGAAGTCCATCAGACAAAATAACTTAAAATAAATACAAGAAAGAAAATAATTGCCAAATTCGAAACGGTTCTTATATCTCTAGAATTAATGATTTCAAAAAATAAAAATAAAATGTCATTCACGCTGCATTTGGAATTAAAAACGAAACTTCTTCGGGTTAAATGCAAACTTTTATTTCTTCCTTTATACCCAAATGAGTACTTAAAGGAAACTACGTATTTTTTATTATGTTGGTATGTCATAAGATTGTTATTTATGTAATTTAAATTCTATTATATTTATTTATTGACAATATGCACAAATTGATTTCTAAATAATATTAAAATTATTGTCAAAACATTTTTCTAATATGCATTTTTAATCTACGTATTGTAAGATAGTTTAATAAAAATATTTTTATGACTTTATTGGATATCAATATCTCGCAATATATAAAGCTGTGTGTAATATTATTTATGGGTCATCTTCACTAGAATATTGCAACCGCACATTGAGATATTGTCATAGTCGGTAAACCACAGTCATCTGTTAGTGCATCTCTATTTGAAATATCATATCATCAACTGTATACAAATAATAACCGAACTTGAAATATATAAATATATTATATAATCATCTGATTGTATTGTTTATATTATAGTTATGACCATTTATTGTAATAATTGATTTATTAATTACTATGTTTAATTTTTTAGTTAACTACCTCATTAGTGATTTATTGATCTTCCCTGAAAACTGATCACCGCTACTGGAATCTACGTGACATTCTCTATTAGTGATCAAATTCTGATCGTTATTGGATCTACACTCATGTTGCTACACGGGTATCGTTTCTGAATGAGACATCATTATGCAATGAATAGAGTACAGATATAATTAGAGAGTTGATTATTCATTAGTAGTCTGGTAGTCAAAAACTACAAGTTTTTAAATAGACTTTAGTAGATAAATCTTTTCTTTAGTTAGTTTGTAAGAGATAATACGGAATGTGAACCATTTGTCAAAGGTAGTTTGACAGGCATATAACAATAACTAAATGGTATTTGTTATATATCTTATATAATATTTGCAATTATTCGATTCGCTTCCTACAATTATATGTTAGTTAAATATGTTATATTAATTACAAAATTAAATAACAACACGTCACTGCCAGCTTAAAAGCACCAGGTCTAAACCTCTTTTCCCTTAAACATCAACAGTCTGTTTTATTAATGACTCGATTGTCTAACTGAAATTGTACTTTCATCATAGTCATCTCACGAGTGACGCCTACGCTTGCAATATAATAATAGAATCTAAATATGATACCTCTTCATCCGTAAATCCAATCTTAAACCCATATCAAACCCGACCGCAATAAATCGTGACAATCCGCTTTATTTGCGTAAATGAATCTAAATAGATGTGGACAATTGTTTTAATTAAACAACCAATGTGTACGGTCTTGTTTCGTTTATCTCGGCAAGGATAGTTTCTAAGTGTACAAATGTAAGAAGTCACGCAAAGACCGGGTAAGTAAATGCTATCTGAACTTGAAACGGCCGTTTAACTTTCGGTGAACTTTATTTAATGGATTTTATTATTACAATGAATATTATCTGGAAGCTTTGACAAAGTTATTGTATATTTTCAGTTCATGTTCATTTAGGAGTGTTAAAAAAGTAAGGAATAGTCTCTTCTATTCTACTTGTCATACATTTTTAGTCTATATTTATTCTGAAATTATTGCATAGGAAGCAGTCAGCATATTTTTTCCCTTGCGTATAGTAATGCATGCATCTGCTCTTTGCAAGATTACAGGATGAGAATGAATTTAATCATATTAATTAATTCATGATGGCGTATTGAGGTGCATTGTTAGCAATCAGGTCATAAATCCCCATTACCACAGATAACATAACATACCATTACTAATAATAGATACCCTCACTCGGTCCTGGTAGTCATATATAGATAAATATACTATTACGTATACATTATAATATTATGTTGAAATATATGTAAAGTGGTTTGATGGCCTCGGTGGTCTAGCGGTTTGGCACACCACTTTACTTCCGATGGTCGCGGGTTCTATTCCTCGCACGGTACTAACATTCGTACTCAAGAGTATGACTGTTTGCATCTGTCTGGGTCTTTCCTATGTATATGTATGTATTACAAAAAATACAAAAAATGTATCTATCTATCTATATTAGTTATCTAGTGCCCATAACACTAGCTCTGCTTTCATTGGAACAAGATGGCGCTGTATTAATTGTTCAAAGATACTATTATAAGTTTTTACAAATTTTAGCATGATTGGATATGTCGCCCACAAACAGAAACAAGTTAATAAAAGTTTGTATGGATTTGAAGTAATAAAAAATCATTTGCCTGTATGTAATTCCCAATTGGATCGAAATTGGAAACAAAACTTTTGCAGATTGGCCCACTGATTGCTTTTTCCTAATGTAATTAACTTAGTTTGAAGGGCACAGAATTCGTGTGATCGTATGGACAGTATTTATATTTAAAAGAAATATTTTTATCATAATAATTATAAACGTAAAAGTTTGTAAGTATATTTGTTACTCTTTCACGCAAAAACTACTGAACGGATTTTGATGAACCTTTACAGTAATATAGCTTATGCATCGGATTAATACATACGCTATATTTTACAGTGAAACTTAATGCGGTTGAAACCGCGGGCACAGCTTGAATTATAATAAAAATCTTGGTTTACATTTGTGAGGTATTGATATTTATTTATTTTTCTAATTGTATTAATTTTTAATTATTAACTAATTATCAGAGAAATAGCATGTTTGCTACTCAATTAAATAAAAATGGCGGTATGAATTTCAATAAAATTAAACACAGTTATTTCATTACCTGAATGAATATATTGCATATTTTACAAACCCAAATAAATATTATAATTCAGAATATGCTCTCTTTACGCACTAAAATTAATTTTGATTTATCATGCAGTTAATACATGAAATAGTGATAAACATTTGTACATACTTACAAACTTTAAAATTTACAGTTTTAATTAGTGTGTTGTATTATATTAAATTACAATAACGTTCATGGTGGTATCGCTTACCGCTCGTGGCATAGATCACACAGGTGAAGTCGCGTGCAAAAGTTAGTACTTATTGTTTACATAATAAAACAAATGAACAATCATTAACCTGATCCGTACATACTAGAGGATTAATTTCCAATGAGTTATCGGACAACTAACACGAGGCACGATTTAGAACACCCACATCTACGCTAGTTTGTACAATGTAGTGTAGATTACATACACGATCATTGTACAATAGGCCACAGAAGCGAATCCGGAACTATGTTTACAAGTATGCAACAGACTCCTTAATAATAATAACGTACTATTTAGCACTGTAGTGTAGGTAACACTGTAGTAGGTAGTCACAAAATAATTATTGGTTGACAGTTATACCGCTTTACTATCCGATGGTCGCGGGTTCCTCGCACGGTACGAACATTTATATTCATGACTATGATTGTTTGTATGTATCTGAGTGTTTTCTATGTATAATATGTATTTATTTATAAAAAAATGCATCCATATATTTATATCACTTGTTTAGTACCTATAACACAAGTTATGCTTAGCTTTGGATTAGATGGCATTGTGTGAATTGTCCTTAGATATTATATTATTATAAATTATGGAATGAGATTCAAACTAACTTGTTTTGTTATTGTGAAATTACATAAATAGTTTAAAAAAGTTTTCACTAATTTATTTACATTTACAATCTTAAAAATCATGATCACCCGTACAAAAGCGGCGCGGATTGAGTGATCCTATGAATCATTATCATCCTAATGTTTGACATAGACCTCTCCCAAGGCACGCCACTGGACCAGATCTTCAGCCCTTCTCTTCCAGTTATATTAGTCTATTATAAAAAATAAAAAAAATTTATATATTTTATATATGTTATTTAATTTAGTTGATTTTTTTTAAAATAGCTTTTCCCACGTCTTTGTCCGCGTGGAATTTAACTTTATTTTTCTAAAATAAATGATCGTTTCTAATATAAAGTAGCCTAAGTTACTCCTTATTACATCAGCTACCTGCCAAATAAAGTCCCGTCAAAATCGGTCCAGCCATTTCAGAGATTTGCCGGAACAAACAGACTGAAATGAAAAAAAAAAAAAAAAAGTGTTATTTTGATGTATGTACAGTATTTATATCCATATTACATGCATATGTAAAAAATGGTTATTTCAATATTACAAACAGACACTCCAATTTTAATTATATGTATAGTTAAGCAACTGAAGCATACATAAATTAAATTGACGCAACAAAACCTGAATTTAAACTGCAAACAAAACCACCTGCTGCATCAGGAATAAACTTAGAATTTCCTGATATCAACAGTCAAGTTTTCAAGTACACACCGTTGCTATATTGTCTCATTCGATTATCCCAAAGAAATACGGTATATTTTGTAAATAAACAATGCTACTGCGAATATCTGGGAATAATACACCCCATTGTCTCATGGGGGTCAACCAGGCTCCGCTCAGTCGTGGTATGTCTATTCGTTTCTTGATGTTTGTACAATTGTTTTTTCTTATTATTTTTGTACTGCATCTTCGCAGTCCCGAATCTATTATTATCACAAGTCAACTGCCTATGTAGAACAATTACAGACTGTATAGTGCAAAAATTAAAACTCACGTTTGCTTGAGCTTGGTTTGCACTTCAACTTATATTCCTCGATGTAGGACTCGAATCTTACGCGGACCGCCGTGGGCGGCGCAATACTGGACATGTATTATGTATTGTGTTCAGAGACTGACTCTAAGAAGTTGAATTGTTCATAGTAGCCAGCGCCACGTCATAATATAACAAACATTTATTTGCAGTGGAAATTACTTGTGTTATTATTATAAACAAAAAAATAAACCGTATGTATAAAATGACATCTAGTCATAATTTGAACAGGACTTATACTGTAGATATCAGTCATAAACGGACTTAGATATCTTTTATTATTATATATATTTGTGTTGTATACACGTTTAATTCATATGGGAAATACAGAAAAATAATTAAAGCATTGTCGTATGAATTAATTTGTTATTATATTTGTTTTATTGGGTAAGGAGGGTAATTTTTTTTAGTAAATACAGTAAGAGCAATGTTCTTCAGACGAGTGATTAATGATCATAGAAATGGTTTGATATTAATGTTAGAAGTACATAGAGTATACATCATATAAGTAGACCTGTGTTAGGTGCTCTCATCTGTCGAAATCTGTTGTAAACCCATTAGTTAAGACCTTTCATTTATACCCCGTCATTGTGAATGTAATTTGCATAGTGGGTTTGGACGGAGGGTTCAGATCATCTATCACACTATAAAGACACTAATTATTGCACAGAATTATCAATGAATTGTAATTTATAGTTATTCTCAGAAATAAACTCATAAATCTGTCAGTAATTATATGTTGGACTCTATTTTTCTCTGTTTCTAATAATTTTTCAAAAGGAAACTATACAAAGATTTACTCTGCTCCTTATTCTCACAAATTTTTGCAAAGAACAAGCTATGTATTATATAGCTGTGTTTACTTTTTAACAGTAAATATTGCAAGGGAACTATTGGATCTGCATCTAATAATTAACAAAGTTCTGATACTGTAACTCTATTGCTACAGACAGCAATATCTCCTTTGAAACTTATTGAAATTCATAGTTTAGAGATTATTAGTAAATGTTAGTTAATAAACGTTTAAAAATTGCTGACGAAAAGTATATATCTATTTGTATATGCATCAAATAAACTTTAGAGTAATAGATTGTAAAAAGCTATTTTTTCACTTCAAAGTTTAAAAAGAAACGCAACAAATCTTGTTACTCCAGCAATTAATAAATGAGATTAACTTTCTTAATTAATTACAAAAAGAAACCATTTTTCATTAGCGTTTAAAATAAGAAATGGCCTATGGAAATTATTGTTTTACATAATATTTACTTTGTTTTATGTCGTAAACATGCTATGCTAATATATCATACACGACAATCTAGATTTCCGACAAAGAGATGAATTGTTCTCAAGAAAATCAGTAAATCACAAATATTTCAATGTCAGAGTCCATTACAAATGGATTTTGCAGTGATGAATAATATTCTATATTTTCGCCTATGCAGTTTGTATTAGCGAAGTAGAACTATATTACGAGTAATGTTAATATTAAAAAAAATATTATGAATAATATTTTAAACATAGTAATGAGATAAAATGATATAATTCATAGTACATAATGAATGTTTTGTCATATTTGGAGGTTCTTACATGCCCGTCAAAATAGAATTTGCATGAAAAGACTTTAAATTTATTTTCTAGTAATTTGTGATTTCTAAACATAAAGTAGAAAACTTTATGTTTAGGAAATTGCCATTGTAATCCATACATTCTGTTTGTAAAATAACGATGTCAAAATTTTCAATTTGATATTTAGTAACACAAATAAAGGAGATTTCAAGATTGATTATATATCAGGTAATAAATCGACGTACAGGATAGATAGGATTCCAATATTAGACATGTCATTATTAGAGTACTAAACATATAATGAATCAGCTTGTACTATACAAAGTGAAATACTACTACTATTAACGATATTGAAAATAGAATAGTGTAAGATCTGCAGGATTTTTTAAACCCTCTATAGTTGTCATAGCGCCATCTAGTCCCAAACTATAATAGCTGGTACTATGAAATTGATAAACTTTCCGACTTAAAAAATATATCTTACATAATATACTAATAATAGAAAACACCCAGACTAATACACAGTTATAGCAGTACTACCTACTGCTATAACTGTGTATTAGTCTGGGTCACGGTTATATGCCATTTATTAGTATGGCAAATTTTATTAATTGAGTTGATATTTCATTTGATGTTAATTTAATGTATTTATTGTATTATTACAACTTTTAAATTTGTACTTTTTGTATTGTTTCAAATTATAACTACCACCATCGGAGTAGGTAATCATCGAATGATTGAATCGTGACAGCTGTTACCTAAGTAAAATAACATCACGACGCGAAGGATAGGAATCTTGAGACGCTAGTGGTACATATCATTCCTGAGGAATAAGCTGTCATGCTTCTATATCCTGTAGTTTCAGTCTTATCTCACTCTTCATCTGAAATACATTTGTAACCAAGTGAGCTGTTTCATGCCTAAAAGAGGTGAGGTAGAGATACTCACGCAGACAATTTTGTCCAAAATCTACCTCATTAAAAGCTGACATAACAATACATAGATATGATCACTCGAATATTAACACAGTTACTTCATGTATAGTTCAGGTTGCAAAAGCGCTGACCGACTCGTGTTACGTAAATAGGGCAAAAGCCCTTAGGCTTTCATCTCGAACTTCAATATCTGCTCGTTTGCTTATCGTGTTTGCATTCGCTACGAACTTTTTGTTACTCGTCACGCTACCTCGGGGCAGTGATACTAGGTTGGGGTCTTTCCCCTTATACTTGGGAGATTTTCTTAGCAATGGGGAAACAAATAGGTGGAATTTCTAATTAAAGAGTATAATAAAGGTCATCAGATTCACGTCCACCGAAGCGATCTAAAAAATTGTCATTAGTTTTGCGAAACGAATGAAAGTATAGAAAAAGAAGGATGAACTGCCAAAAAAAAGTTATCAGTTCAGTTTATGAGCTTCTTCATTAGAAAGAATTTTCTTTAAACCTATATTTCGGTTTTTGAACAAAATTTGTAGGGAATAATAGAAGGTCATCTGGTAACACTGCCTCGGGGCATAATCTTTTCAGTTTGGTATTGCAAAGGCCGGCCGACATGTGCATATACGTGATCGAGATGTAACGTGTCAGTTTTGTCAAGATAAATAGAGCACTTTTATTGTTTTGCCGTTCCGTGCCGTAGTTACCGTGTGAAAATTATACACTTATAATCTCACTAATCTGTTACTTTCGTTTGTCTATTAGAACCTATACTTTTTAGCTTCTAATAGACAAACAATAACTTAGCTTCTAATAGATGCCATTCCTTCTAGTCCTAAATAAATAACAAATAAATAACCCTGGATTATTAACACAGCGCCGTCTACTCCCACAGTAAGCAGAGCTTGTATGATGATTACTTGACATCTGATATTTAGATCTTTTTTTTAATACATACTTAATATACATTGAAAACACCCAGACCACTACAAACAATTATAATCATGAATAAAAAAGTTTGCACCATGCGAGGATCGAACCCGCGACCATCGAAAGTAAAGCGGTGTGCTTAACCACTAGACCACCGTCGTGCCTGAAATATGCATAGTTTGTTTAACTTTATAATATATATTTACTTTCCTTCATTATAGTATCAATTATGTCATTAATTTTTTTTTAAATATTGTTTAGTTTTATATCGTTGTTAAATACCGACGTACATAATTATGTACAGAACTGACCAGTCGCCATAACGTAAATCTTGACAGCACGTGTCATCTACGACCATTTACAGTGCTCTTGCTCCTTACCAACCGTATGCCTTTGAGAAACACTGACATAAAATCAGTATATAAAACGACAACCTATAAATGAAATATCGTTGTTATAGATTTGAGTACATAGTCACATTTCTCAGTTTCAGATCTCGGTCATGCCGTTTCGGATATTATTATGATAATAGGATAGAATAGCATATAATATGGTATTATGGTAATTAACATCGTGAGACGAGAATTTTATACCTAAGATTTTTCAATGAAGCCAGTTACAAACATTAACAGTATTAAAAATATACTAATTCGAATAAATACTATTTATTAGAACAACCAACTGCGACAAAAATAAAATAAATCGCCTGAGCTAGAAGAAAAAAGAAGAGTTGTTGCTTAGTTTTAAAAATCGAATGTAGTGTCGCAAAGAACATCCGCTAATGTTAGAAAACTTTGTTCCGCAATTTATTACGACTTTCTCTGCGCGATCTTACTCGACAGCAAAATCACTTGATACCTCTAGTTTCGCTTGGTATTTCAGAATGAAATACTGTTCCCTGTTACTGTTTACATCTACTTTAATGAGTTTTAGCGTAGTTGTATCAATCTTGGTTATGATCTGCTTCAAATTCACCGTCGTTGTAGGTTTAATGTAGAGCTTCGCCATGCGATAAGATAGGAAGGAAAGGTTAGGATGTTAGATTTATCATATGGAATAATAATTTATTTAATTTGTCATTATGTAAATTTATCTATGTACTTTTTATAATATTTTCACCACATTAAAGTCCATTTTTGTAACAAATAAAGTACTGTAGATATTTAGTTTTTAGGTATTTGAAAATAGGCAGTGGATATGAGGTAATGATCATTATCATTATAATTATCTTGGTTTTTAATTCAAATATAACATTAACACTCGGTAGATATATAAAAGCAGAGAGCACAGAATCAAATTAGTTAAGATAAGTTCGTTTCATAAATTAACTCTACAAGCAAAGTAATGCCACTCAAGTCATATCAAACTATATGTATAGTAATAATCGTTGCTCCATTTCTTACTCTAGCAAACTATTCTATTCAGGAGTGGCAAAAAACATCTTATTTGCTTGCAGTTTGTAATGGGTTCACATATTTAGTTTATGATTGTCTATGACGCTCAGTCCCTATATGTCATTCATTCAGTATATAATAAGTACAATATGGAAGTTGATAGTTCGTGTAATAAATAAGAATATAAATAAAAGATACTTGAATAACAAGCTTTTACTTAATATTATATGGCGCAGTCGATTAAAAATATAAAAATAAAACAACAGAAGTTTAAATTGAGATCGTTCATAATAAAATTGAAAAATGGAGTTGTTGAAGCCGCCTCCGCCATTAAGTTTACAAGGAGAAGCGGGCGAAAATTATAAAAAATGGAAACAAAGGTTCGAAATCTACGCTACTGCCAGTGGGGCAATGGAAAAATTATCAGAAGAAGGAAAGATAGCCCTGTTTTTACATTGTATGGGTGAAGAAGCGCTCGAAATATATAATAATTTTGAATTTGACAAATCGAAAGCACAATACAAAAGTGTTCTTGAGAAGTTTGATTTGTATTTTATGCCCATGACAAATGAAAGCATAAATAGAAATGTGTTTTTTAGCAGGAAAATCAAAGATGATGAGAATTTTGATGAGTATGTTTGTGCATTAAGAACTTTAAGTTCAAACTGTAACTTTGGAGTGATTAGAGAAAGTTTAATAAAAGATCAAATAATTCGAGGTATTAAAAAGAAAAATATAGTAGAAAGGTTATTGAAAGAAACAGATCTGGATTTGAATAAATGTATCACAATTGTAAAATCATATGAATTAACAGAAAAACAAATAAAAGAGTTTGCTGTGGAAGAACCTAAAATAGATTTAGTTCAAAGAAAAAATTTACAAAGGAATCAAAGAAGTTATCCAGAACAAGATTTAAATAAATTAGAGGAACAAAGAGTTTCACAAAGATATCAAGGACAAAGGTTAATAAATAAGGAGAACGGAGATTACAAAAGGGTGTCATCAAAAACATTATGTTACAGGTGTGGATATATCCATGGATTTAAATGTCCTGCATTTAATCAGAAGTGCAAGAAATGTGGAAAGTTTGGTCACTATGGGAAAATGTGCAAGAATCGTGTTAATGTAGTGCATCAGTCGGAGGAAGATAGTGATGAAGACAGTGGGGTGTTAGGGTTGATTAGTATTAATGGTATTAAAAAGGAATTATGTGAAAGAGTACAAATAAAGGGGAAAATTATTGACTTTAAGCTGGATACAGGATCAGACTGTGATGTTTTGCCATTAAATATTGTAAGAAAATTAGGATTATATAATAAGATAGACAAAAATAATAATAACTTGTATAATTATGATGGGTCTAAAATATGTTGTGTGGGAAAATTAAGAATTACAGGTATGTTGGTAAATAATAAAAAAGAATCATTTGACTTTTATGTAGTTGATAGTAAGTGTGTTCCAGTGTTAGGGCATCAAACAATATTATCATTAAAGTTATTAGAAAGAAAATATTTAAGAAAAATTGAAAGTAAAAATTATGATAGTTTCATCAGTAAGTATCATGATTTGTTTGATGAAAAATTAGGGTTATTAAAAGGAGATGAATATAAAATTAGGTTAAAGGAAGGTACAATTGGGAAAATAGAACAATGTAGAGGAGTACCAATTTCTTTACATAAACCATTGAAAAAAGAATTGGAAAAATTAGAAAGATTAGAAGTAATATAAAAAATGACTGAACCAACAGAGTTTGTAAGCAATATTGTTATTGTAAAAAAGCCAAGTGGCAATATTAGAGTTTGTCTAGATCCAAATAATTTAAATAAATGTATTATGAGGGAACATTTTAGGTTGCCAACCTTTGAAGATGTGTCAAGTAAATTATCAGGAGCTACAGTTTTCAGTAAATTGGATGCTTCGACAGCGTTTTATCATATTAAACTAAATTCAGAAAGTGCTAAGTTGTGTACATTTGCCACTCCATTTGGAAGATATTTTTTCAAAAGATTACCATATGGTTTATCTAGTTCTCCTGAAATATTTCATCGGAAATACAAAGAAATATTTGAAAATATTGAGGGTTGTGAGGTTTTTGTAGATGACATTGTTATATTTGGTAAAGATAAATTGGAACATGATGAAAGATTGAATAGAGTATTACAGGTAGCTAAAAATAATGGAGTTAAGTTCAATTTGGAAAAATGTGAGTTTGGTAAGTCAGAAATACAATATTTAGGTCATTTACTTACAAGTGAAGGTATTAAACTAGACCCTAGAAAAGTAGAAGCTATTGTAGGTATGTCAAAGCCAAAAAATAAGAAAAGAAACTCAACGATTACTGGGTATGATTACATATGTTTCAAAATTTATTCCATCATTATCTCAAATTTGTGTACCTTTAAGAAAATTAATTAAAAAAGATGTAGAGTGGACTTGGTCTAAAGAACAAGATGATTCTTTTAGTGAGTTAAAACAGATTTTAGTCTCTGAATCTGTCTTGCAATATTATGATGTAAATAAACCGGTAAAATTATCTGTAGTTGCATCAAAGGATGCGCTAGGAGCAGTTGTATTACAAAATAATTTACCAGTGGCCTATGCGAGTAAAGCTATGACAGTAACACAGAAGATGTATGCTCAAATAGAGAAAGAGTTACTTGCTATTGTATTTGGCTGTACTAGGTTTCATGATTATGTATATGGTAAGAAAGTAGAAGTTGAAACAGATCATCGTCCTTTAGAGTTAATATTTAATAAACCTTTGTGTGATGTACCATTAAGACTACAACGTATGCGTTTACATTTACAAAGATATGATTTAATTGTCAAATATAAACCGGGAAAAGAGTTGCAATTAGCTGATACTTTATCAAGAAGTCAGATTAAATATAATGATAATATTGATAAATTAGAACAACAGGTGGAAGCTCAAGTAGGCATGGTAATTTCTTCATTACCAGTCACTGAAGCTAAATTACAGATTTTTAAAGAAGAAACTAGGAAAGATGATGATCTACAGTTGATAAAAAACTATATATTAAATGGCATATTTTTACAGCAGATTTTTACAGTATTCCAAATAAGTTAAAGCCATATTTTACATTTAAAGAAGAACTGTATACTTATGATAATGTAATTTTTAAAAATTTTTGTATTGTAGTACCTAAGTCATTGAGGCCAGAGATGTTAGAAAGAATTCATTATAATCACATGGGTGTAGAAAAAAGTAAAAATAGAGCTAGGTCTTGTATGTTTTGGCCATTCATGACAAAAGAAATAGAAAACAAAGTATTGTCATGTCACACATGTGATAAATATAGAAAATGTAACAGTAAAGAACCCATGGTTATTAGAGAAATGCCAGACAAACCATGGAGTCAATTAGGTTGTGATGTTTTTCATTATAAAGATAAAAACTACCTTATAATTGTAGATTATTATAGTAAGTTTTTTGAGGTAGGCAAGTTAAAAGATTTAAGACCAGGGAGTACTGTTGAGTTATTAAAATCTTGTTTCAGTAGGTTTGGTATACCACAACGGTTATATAGTGATAATGCCACAAATTTTTGTAATTACAAATTTAGAGAGTTTGCTAAATGTTGGGGATTTGAACATAGAACTAGTAGTCCCACACATGCACAGTCTAATGGCTTGGCAGAAAGATATATACAAACAGTTAAAAATTTGTTTAGGAAAGCTGATAGTGAAGGTAAAGATAAATACTTAGTACTATTAGAGTATAGAAATACACCCATATCTAAAGAGTTAAATTATAAAAGTCCATGTGAATTGTTAATGGGGAGGAAAATTCAAGGATTGCTTCCATTGATTTGTAAACCTAATAGTGAAAATTTAAAAGTACAAAAATCATTGTATGTTAATGCACATAAACAAAAGAGATATTATGATAGAAATTGTAGAAGCTTAGATGAATTGGAAATGGGACAAAAAGTTGTGTTATTAGATAAAAATAATAAGAAACCAAATCAATATGCACAGGTAATGTCTAGAGATGTAAGATCTAATTCGTATAAAATACTTACAGATAGAGGACAAATATTAGAGAGAAATAGGAGGTACTTAATTAAGAGCAGAAATCAGGAAAAGTTGCAAATTGTTCCGATAGATAATAATAGTAATGAGTTTGAAGATAGAGTGGTAACTGATAGACAGATTAGAGAAAATTTATGGGATAGAAATTCTAATATTAATGTTGATGATTACTGTACTAGGGAACAGAGTCCAGAGAATCATCCTCGGGAACAATTGGAAAGTAGGATCAATGAAAACAATCATGCATTGTATACCAGATCGGGTAGGTCTATAAAGAAACCAGTCTATCTTCAAGATTATGTAGTAGATGTTTAAATAGCTAATTAAAAGTACTTGTAAAGTAAGGGGGATGTAATTGGTTCACATATTTAGTTTATGATTATGCCACTATGCCACTTAGTACCTATATGTCATTCATTCAGTATATAATAAGTACAATATGGAAGTTGATAGTTTGTGTAATAAATAAGAATATAAATAAAAGTTACTTGAATAACAAGCTTTTACTTAATATTATACAGTTCACCAGACACTTGAATCTCTGCTCTGGCTGTCATAGTCAAAGTAAAAATCAATCTCAACTCTCAGACTAAAATCGTATTCGTCACGTAGGGGTCTTTTTTTCCGCGGGTTCGAATTGCTCGTTGTATCCACCCCATCTTCGTCCGGTGAAAGTATAAAATACAGTAATATTTGAACAGTTCCGTAACAATGTCATCACTTAGAGGTACGTCAGGATACAATTATAGCGAGTACAAATTCCAAAACCAGGTAATACGATCCTTGACTCGAGTTCAGCATCAACCCGTCACTATCGGCGCCGGTCCTTCTCGATAACAACAAACTAATGCTATTGAAACGACATCGTCTTCATCCTTATTTGGTATTGACAGTTTGAAACAGAATGCAAACCCATATCGCATGTTTGTTCCGTGTTGTACCTCGACTCTGGTATACATCACGAGCAATTTATTTTTGGAGTAACTAAGCGTTTAGAATTTTTCTTCTTTACGTCATCCTTATTATAATATCTAATGAGTAATATACCGTTACGACTGCTATCTCGGATGGGGTAGTCATAGCTACTGTTAAATACAAAAATTGTGGTGGAAAAACACTACCGTTAATGGTATTCTTTTTTGACCTGATGGTAAGCAATTACATCGTCTATATACATAAACGGCTCTACGTACAAGATATGACATACACTAGTACCGTATACATACGCTATACCACTCATGCGTTGCCATTCCAGAAAACAAAGACATCATGCCTCTTATCTTCTAATTCCACTGTCTGAATCATACAACCGAGGAACTGCTTACTAGGTGAGACCGAAGTACTCAAGAGACACTCAACAGAATAGAACTAAAACTACTGGAAATATTATTTATCTAATTTGTACAAAATTTCTTAATTCATAATAATTAAATTATAATTTAATTCATAATTTTGGTTGTTATTTCATGGTCAATAAGACGCGTTTATTTTATATATTACTAGCTGTTCCCTCGACTGCGTCCGCGTGGACTTTATTTTTCTAAATTAAAGGTTTTTTTTAAAATAAAATTGGCCTAAGATACTCGTTATTACATCAGTTATCTTCCAAAAAAAAGTCCCGTCAAAATCGGTCTAGCTATTTCAGAGATTAGACGAAACAAGCAGACCGACAGACAGACAGACAAATATTGTAAAAAGTGGTTTTTTGGTGTATGTACCGTCTTTATATTCATATGCATGTAGTAATAAACGGTTATTTCAATATTACAAACAGACAGTCCAATTTTAATTATATGTATAGATGTATAGTTCAGTAACTGAAGTATACACATATTAAATTGATGTAACAAAACCTGAATTTAAACTGCAAACAAAACCACCTGCTGCATCAGGAATAAACTTAGAATTTCCTGATATCAACAGTCAAGTTTTCAAGTACATATATATGTATAGATTATTTAACATATCTTTAGAACATTTATGGTGCCCGGTGGGTGCCATGTCATAATCTATATGCAAGTTAGACTACGTCTACTGCAAATTCCGAGCGCGTTATCATGCGTATAAGCTCTAGGAATTGTGTTAGGAAATAACAGGCAAATTATATATTAATTAAATTATTACACGATAGAATAATTATATAAACGTTATTTCTTTCTACAATCCTGGAAAATAATGTAAATGAAAAAAAAAATCATTTTTTACGTGTATGTTAGGATATATTTTGTATGTGTATATGTTACATACGATAGTAAATGTATTTTAATTTCTAATTAGGTAAATATATATCTTAGTATAATCTAACTGAGATTCCTGTGACAGAAACAATGAGAGTAGCACGTGACCCCTGTCACATGCTACTTGATTATTCAAATATATGTACCCAGCCGAATGTGGACATGCAAGTAGATGTTCAGATCATCTAGATATCAACAACATACATATCAATTAACAATGTCTTTTACTACCCTGTCTAGAATATTTTATATCATAATATTAATGTTTTAGATATTTGTACTAAACTCTAAAAGCCATATAAAGGGTAATGAACCCCGTATTATGATTACTTAATACCTATTTTAATTACTTCCACTTAAACACAACAGATACAAAGTCCTAATTCAGTTGTCTTAATGTATATAGTTACAGATTATCATTTCGTAATATAAACTAAATTCGGATAGAAGTAAATTGACGTTCAAAATAACCAATCACTTTAATTACACCTTTTGTTAAATGTCAGAATTCCTACATAATTGATAGCCTTAAAAATTATGATCTTATAACTTTCGCAACAAAACTTTTGTTACGAAAATAACTTTAGTGTAATAGAATTAAATTGACTGAATGGTATTTTCACTTGGTATCGAATTGTACTCGGAATTTTTGTGATAATTATGTATATGATATTACTTAACATGGTACTATGAAAGAAAATACCCCATTTATAACATGTATTAATTAAGATATCATATACCTTCACGGCTTCAATCCCATATGAGGTACTTAGAGGCAGAACACAACATTTCACACATTATCCAAATCTGCTGGGAATATAAATTTGAATCCAGATGGAAAACTATTTTTATTATAGCTATTATTAATATATGCATCCGAGCGTTTCACATGACGGTGTTATTTTGAAGAAATACGCAGCATCTCTCTAGAGTCATAGAATCTGTGTTCTCGTAAAATTTCATGAAAAATAGAAGAATAAAGAGAAAACAGAAATCCATATTATATTATAATTAGAAAAGTGCAAAGAGAGCAAGTTTTTCTAATAAAAAAATATTAGAAGTAGCAGCTATCAGATCATTCCTTCATACCTCATGCTACTTATCTTATATATAAAATTCTCGTGTGACAATGTTAGATACCATACTCCTTTGAAACAGCTTGACTGATTTTTATGAAATTTTATGTGCATATTCAGTAGGTCTGAGAATTAGCTACTATCTATTTTTCATACCCCTAAGTGATAAAGGTTGTCGACCCCTAACATTATTTTTTTATATTTAGGGCAATTTTTTTTTATTATTTGTTATTAACAAATATATACAACACAAAATTTTCACCCTTCTATCACCGACCCCTATTTTTTTATAGCGTTATTAATTTATATGGTAAAACAACGTTTGCCGGGACAGCTAGTATCTAGATAAAATCTTACGATGCACACTTAACGAAATGGAATATAATAATCATTAGCTACCGAGTGTCGGGTACAACTCACGCCTCGGCGATTTTCGTGCAATCCCGTCCGATTTCCTTATTGCACCGATCCCGGTTCCCAGAGCTCGTTCCGCCTAAAGGAGCCATCTTGTTGCATTGTTGCGTTCACGCAATCCAGGCTTATTATGCGCAGTTACAAGTATAAACGAGCTGTTTACGTTTCCGGATGGTGCAGAATAAGGTGAAGATCAAATTTTTCTTACCGTTGGCTCAGAAAAATGGGTGTATGTGTATATTGACGTGTGTGCAGATCTGTGAATAATCAAAAAAGCTTTGCTTACCTTGGGTCTAGATGACGTTGTGTGAATTGTTCAGGAAAAAAAATTAAGTTGATATCTAGTTATAATTCACCTACTTAGTAACAATGTTGAGACTACTAGGTTAAAAAAACTTAAGTTCTTCTATTTTTTGTTGTATATAATGATAAGACATTTAGCACACTTTATTAACGCAGTGGAATGTATATTAATGATTACAGAAAAAAAAAAACAAAATAATATTACTGCTCCGTTTTCGACGTTCCATTTTCAAAATGATTTAATTTATTTTTTAGGATTATCTAATGTCTATTTGCGATCGCAAATAAAAAACATTGAAAAAAATACTCACATGTAACATTTAACTCTAAAGATTGTGTAAGGTTATATTTAGTTTGTCAAAACAAAGGTCGTAACTAATACCCGGTATTACATAACACCCCGTTAATTACCGGATTAATTATACCTTGTCAGTATTTAGCTCTCGCTTTCGTAGGCGACTATGACAAGTGTTACGAGTATGTGTGCTTGTCAGCCCTTGAAGTGACCAAACTGGTTAAATGGATGTAATTATAGTTATAGCAGTACCAGGAACGTCTTTACGTTACATTTTATGTTAAGCACTTAGCCTACGTGTGCTTCTCTGAGATAGACCTTATTTTCGTGATTAAGACATTTACTTTGAAAACATTGTATCTTGCAAAATATATAGTACATTTTATGGTCATATAAATCTAGTAAGTGTTACACATATCACAGAATAAATTTTATATACTCTTAATTGCAACTAACCTAAAATAGTAAATGAGATGGGATTATTTATTAATTAAATGTTAATTTAATGCTACTAATAAATATTGTTGACGATAACATCTACAAAATAATATATTTTTTATACATCTGCCAAAATAAGTACCACGTGTTTTAAGAAAATATAACAATATAAAAATATAGCTATAAAATATGACTGGACTTATGCAGCAGCATATATTATGCCGAAGAAGTAGAAGAAGTACTTAAACCTTTGTGTAAATATACATTCAACAAAGTCTGTAGGTATATCTATACAAAAAAATGTGTCCAACCAATTCGGAATTCTTCCACTTTTTCAGTTGGTAGATAAGAATTAGATATATGGAGAGATCAAAATGGATACTTAATTGTTGTTTAAATACAGCAAATTAATGAATTAAGCATTAGTTATATTTAACACTAGCTGCACCAGCGACTTTGTCCGAATGGAATTTAACTTTATTTTTCTAATATATTTTTATTTTCTGAAATAAAAATAGCCTAAGTTACTCTTTATTACATCAGCTACCTGCCAATATAAGTCCCGTCAAAATCGGTCCAACCATATATATATATATATATATATAT
Organism: Achroia grisella; assembly: GCF_030625045.1. Taxonomy (NCBI): domain Eukaryota; kingdom Metazoa; phylum Arthropoda; class Insecta; order Lepidoptera; family Pyralidae; genus Achroia; species Achroia grisella. The sequence goes on along the minus strand of NW_026712979.1, from coordinate 4,974,780 downwards.
ATATTTCCAGAGCTTAGCCGGAATGCACAGCCAGACAAAAATAATAAAAAAGGATATTTTGGTATATGTACCATCTTTATATTCATATGTATATAGTAAAAAACGGTTATTTCAATATTACAAACAGACACTCCAATTTTATTTATATGTATAGGTTGTGACTTTAAAAATGTAACTCGAGTAGAGTTACATTTGGACAGAAGGTCGTTAATTGGACACTGAATTCTTTCCCATTCAATGGCACGACCTGCCACAATTTATACACCAGTTCATTATTAAGGATCTGATCGTATACAATTATCAGGTCTTCATGTCAAGATTTAGAAGCTCATGAGTATGGAACAGTCAAACATAATGTTTCTTTATTTGACTTTAAAGACAAAAAGCTGACGGTCGATTGATGGAATCTTGTTGATGTGATTTTCATCGCATATTATTTACTACGACAGATTAGCGTATAACGGTTAGCAACATAACGCATGGAATAGTATGATTAAATATTTATATATATTTAAATTTAGATTGAAATTTCTTTATTGATACATTAATTTTAATGAAATTATTAAAAATTTTCTAATTACAAAAGTAATCGAACCCGAGACCAACGGAAGTAAAGTGGTGTGCTAAATCGCTAGGCTACCGAGCCCGTCTAATAATGGAAAACATCTAGAATAATACAAAAATATATTCTGCAGCGATAAAATAATAACCGTTCACAAGTAAGTCAAAGAGATAAACTACTACACAGTAGTCTTAAAATCAATCGTCAAAGTCGAAAGTGCTTAATAAATTTAACTTCAATTAAAGTTACATTTTATTTTTGTCTGTAAATTATCAAATATGAACAGCAATAGAATATTCTAAATATTACATTAGCTATAACTCACTATTTGGGGTCGAGTACATAACCCACATAATAACATGGGTCAGTAAGCTGATGAACTGATATTTGATAAGGATCCTTCCCGTAATTAGTTCGTTAATTGTTTGCTCATTGGTTCAGCTGCTAACCACAGCTATATACTAAGTACAGAGATACTATAGAACTATCCTGCCATTCTCTTTATTTGTGACTTCAATATACGATATCGCATAATTAATACTTATCTGCGTTAAAACTAAAAGGTTAATTAATAGCTATAATAAATTATTTATTTATCATCCAAAATATTAGAGACGTTACCATTCAGGAAATAGGATTGAAATTTCATTAAATGAATAACGTCAAAAAACTAAGTATCCTTAATCCCAACATACCTCGTACAGCCTAAATACCCATTGTACGGGGTATGAATACAGATCCCTTTCGAGCAAAAACTAAATCCATTTGTCGTAATCATGTGATAAATCTTGTAATTGTGAACCACTCGAGCTGTCGACTATATACTCATAGCAAGGTTATTGTTGGGCACCGTAATATGAGGGTTGGAAGGCTTTTTGCCGGAAGTATGATGGCAGGTACGAAAAAAGGCATTCCCGTTTGAACGACCTAATTTTTTTACACAATCCGGTCAACGAAGACTAAAACAAATGATATATGTTACACCATTCTTTTAAATAAAAATCTAAAAGCTCAACTAGCAATACAAAATGAGTGAGAGTAATTTGTATAGAATCAGCTATGGAATAGATTTTTTTAATATACTAAGGACGTAAGGAAACCTTAGGTAGGTAAGGTGAGTAAGTAAGGACTTTATTACAATATTCTAAAATTATTTTTATAGAATATGATATTGATATGATAGATAAAATTACAGTTTGTCTATATTTTTGTCACAAATATAAAATTTTAACATAATTATTTACTTATTTACTTTATTTTTCTATTATGTTTTACAACTTCACACATCAGTATATGTAAAAGTAACTCATAATCAGTACAGTAGTTTGTCATAATCATTCAATTGTATTGATCACGTTTTAGATTAATCTAGCCATTATCAGCGAATTCGGCTGCTTTAATTGATTTTAAAATAAAAAAATAAAAATTAAAATTCCCTATCTGTCCTCATGATATAATTTGTTTTCTCACAAAATTTTATTAAAATTCGTTTTTTCGTGAAAACGTAACCCACAATTAGATTTCTAACTAGACTAGACTGACTACTCTTTTTATATTTATAATATTAGTTTGGAAAAGATCAGACTAAAGTTTATCTAGAAGGATCGACTCTATTGTAACTGGATTGTTCACACCAGTTCATTTTGAAGGCCATGACCACGCTATATTGTAACGAATGCAACTTGAATCGAATTCAATCGAGCACCAATGTCAAAAAACTCCTTAAAAACTGTGAGAGCCATTCAGCCATTACCGTTTGGGTGACAACACTATAATCGAGTATGCAATCGATTGATGTACTCCACTTGAGCATTCTTGAGAGTTTGTATTAAACTTATTTATTATTTTGTAATAATAGTAAACAGTAGTAATAAGCTGTTACTGAATGCTTAATATAAGTAGATACTTATACTTGATGTTTTTAGGAAATTACCACAGTCAATGTTATAATAATAATTTTCATCAATACCCAATAAAGTAACAAATCATTTAGGAAAATAAACAGTACTTGTGAGTAAATATAGACATTTTAAATTATCTAATATGCATATAATAACAATACTACTGATCGCTGGCTATGCGCTTGTGCGCATTAATCGTAAAAACACATTGCTACATATAATGTAATGTTGATAGTTTAATTATCATTACCAATCTTTACATATCATACATAATATAAAATGAAGTCACTTCCGCCGTCTGTTCGCTTTGATTTTTTAAACTACACAATGAATTTTAATACAAGTTTTAGGAATAGATAAACTGATTAAAGAGGAAGATTTATATATTTATAATACGTGTACACCAGTGCGAAGCTGGGACGGGTAGGTAATATTTATTACTATTAAAAAACGAAGCAATAACAAAAATATCATATAAATACTACTCATTTACTATAGACGTATAGTAACTATGGACTTATGTTATTGAAAATAATGTTATTTTTTTATTATTTTATTAACTAATCGGATATCTACAGAACAAATTTTTAATATTGGGTAATTTATTATCATTCAAGTATCAAATACCAATGTTTTTGTACTATTCAAATAGTTTCACGTAATGTCTATTATTCAAGTTGTCAGTTCAGACGGTTCCACGCAGTTCCACCTCCAGTCTGAGCTATACATACATCCGGTGGGTCAACTTAAAAAATGTAACCCAAATTTATAAATGGCTGTATTTAGAACAACCGAATTCGTCTTTTTGTGTCTACGTCGTGTTTTTGCAATTCGATCCTTTTCAATCTTTGTTATAATGTCCTTGTAAGGTCATTGTATTATTTATACGTATAATTAGTAAACATCACATTTTATTTTTATTGAGTTCCCGATATTTCAGCAGTGTTTCAATCCGTGATCATGGTGGTGGTAAACTGAACTCAAAATCTATAGAACATCCCGTGATTTTTACTAATTATACGTATAAATAATGACCACGTCTAATTCAAAATATTATATTATATATTTGTTGTTATGCAAATATTGCAATAAAATATAATGATCAGTATCTTGTATTATTACTTTTTCTATACGTTACCTACTGTGATTTTTTATTGTTCTATTTCGTATGCTCATATTTACGAATACAAAGATGGAAAAATGTTAGTGACTGGTTATCAATCACTTGTCAAACTGTGATTTCTTATAGACAGAAATAGATATCATGAGTAACCTGCACGGAATCTCTTATTAGTTTTACTTTGACTTTGAAATTGTCAGAATCCAAGACAATATATTTTTACTTATTTGTAGATATAATATGTTATTTTTTTTTCTTTTTAATAGTTTAACTATAATATATACAAATTAGAAACACATAAAATAACAGGAAAACATTTGATAACACTTCTCTAACATACAGGTAGTACTCTTAACTTGTAGGAGACCAATAATGAACCAGAAAACTGGAGAGAGAGACATCCATGATGGGAATAAACTTTTATTTTCTATATGTATTCATAATTAGCGAGGTTATAGTAAAGCACTTATGTTTTACTATAACTTCGCTACATAAATTAATAATAAATACTACTAAGTATATAATAACCTAATATTGAATTTGGTTCACAGCGTCCTGTTTACTTCATAGTTAGTTAATTAGTACAATCATAAACTGTATATAAGAATAATGCATTTAAACATGAAGTAATTTAAGAGATTAATTAATTTAGAACTTAATAAATGTTCTAAATCGTTTCATATACAGTTACCACAGATATATTCAGAAAGGAGATAAAATATTTAACATAAAACTTATACATAAATGGAACAGCAAAATTGCTCATAAAAACACAAAGACGAACGGCTTACATCATGGTACCCTAAAAGGATGCATTATGCGACCTGCATTTTTCCATTTCATGTAGAATTTTAGTGTTCCGTACTAGAGCTGTAAAAACTCAAAATTGTAAAGTTTTCTCCACTCCACTAATACATCAATCCACAATCCACAAATATATATATATATATATTTAATCATTATTATTATAATTAAGTAAAGATACAGGTGGACAAGCCTTGCTAATAATGTTAGGATGTCAAGAATATACCCTAGTTGTTCGACTACTACGAGTTGTCCCTTTAAACCATCGTGATTAACTCCTGAGGAATACAAGAAACTCCTGGACTAAGAAGCCTGATTTCTGCCTCATTTTATCATTAGTAGCTCGATTAGCGTACACCTTGAGCACTTGGGAGAGTTCCATTTCATAATTACCTATTACAAAATTAAAAATATGGATATATTTATGGATGCAAATATTTGTATTCAGCGGATATCAAACTCAAAACCATCTGGGGATGTAAAAAGTAGTGTGAATGACTGCTACACTTTATTATATACATTATATGTATATTTACACATTATTAGAAAGAATAAAAAACACAGAACATAACTATACTTTTATGAATTTTACTACTCTACGAATATACATCTATCAACGTATAATATAGTTATATATGAATTATCAATTTGAATTATAATACAAAGCAAGAGTAGCGCACAAAAACTACTTAAGTTTTGTACTCGTATGTACGAAAATATAACCAAATTGGGAACAAAGGTGGCCTTTGTATGTCGACCAGATGATCATTAGTTTGATCTAACTCAACCTTTATGTATTACTCATATAGCAATTTATATTAGTATATTCTGATAATATGCCTTATGGTACAAAAATCGATTATATTTAATCTGTTCTTATCTACTTGTATTCTCGAATAACGTACTAATATAATAGTTTGTTTGCGAAGATACAAATTGTCATCCGTACCAAGGAGTCTATGTATTGTTCGAATGCTATTTGTTTGCAAAGGATATCTATCGACTATAACGGATATTACTAACAACATAGAATGCGACCTTCAGTTAAGTAATATACAATTCTATTATATTTATTACAGTACGGAACCTTCGTATTGGCAACTTTAATACTCGTATTTATTCATCTTTTTAAATACCTCAACCATCTGCCATAAGCACCGACACTTTCACCTACAGATGCACAATGTAAATCGATGGTTTATTTTAAAGCGACCCGTATATTTTCAACGTTTTTTATGTAATTGTAATTGTAAGTCATATATATATGAACATCATCTCACCATCACGGATATCACGTATTCCTATGACACATTTTCAAGTGGCTCCACTGAAAATCAGCGCTGTAGTGATACTCTGCGGCACCAGCTGAGCGGAGTCCCTTTCAGCTCACAGCTAAATATTAGTTTTTAAGTTTCCTTTTTTTACTCTGTACTATGTTGCTGAATATCATGTCGTTCCTTGGATATCATGCCTCTTATCCTGTAATTAGAGAACGTTATAAAAGATAAGGTATAGAAATTACAGGATAAGAGGAACTTCAATTGAAACATGTCTTACAAAGTAAGCTGCTTGTCAGTTGAAAAAAAGGCGATTAAGGACGTGGACGACCCTTTAGAAATTCTAGGTCAGTATAAAAATAATCTAACTTCACACTAAGTACTGCCTATGTCTTAGATAAAACACTTAGTTATGTAGGTTACAATATTTTATTGCAACGTAATGATTTTTAATAAATTTTTTTTCTATGTTACTCTTATTAATATTTTCTTTTTTCCTTTTTGTTGATCCTTACTTAAAATTATAATTATATCAAATTATACTCTGAATTATGTACATTATTTTTATTATACACACACCGCACAGACAGTCACCAATAATATTGCTCCTTTTTATTTTATATTTATTTTAATTATTATTTTCACATACCCTCAAATGGGTAAAAGCTGAAAATCAGTGTTTTGTTCCCTGAACAATGTTCCACGCTGAGCTTCGACCTTTTTGTATTGTTACAGATCACACATTATAACACAATTTTATAAATCTTATGTTGTATTATGTATTTTATATTCTTATGAACATGTTGTGTGTGATTAGTCACAAATAAATAAACGATATATCTATCTATCTATCTATCTATCTACCATGCTAAATCCACTTATAAAGCATTTGCCACTATCTTTTTATATCAAAATTATAAAAAAACAGTCGTAATACATTTTTTCATATATCAAATGCCACCAATAATCACTCAAAACTACAAAAACCTAGCCTAACTAACTAACATCATTCATGCAAAAGCATTTTTTTTATTAGAAGTTTTTAACAGAATAACGGAATCATTACCAAATTTACCCGTTTACCCGTGATGGTGATTGAAACACTGCCCAAATATCGGAAACTCAAATAAATATAAAACGTGGTAAGATCCCGTGATTTTTACTAATTATACGTATAAATAATGATCGCGTCAAATTTAAAACATTACCAAAGTTTATAAATATCTAGCATTTGGATTAGTGAAGGATTTACGATCAGTCTTGAGCATTGAAAACTTCCTCGGTTGAAAGAGAAAGAAGAGAAATCGGTTGAAAATATGGATCGAGTGCTTTGGTTAAATTAATTCTACCCTCAACAAGAGATAATCAAACGATGGTACTCAAGATAATAGTCGTAATATTAATCCAAGCAGCTTAGCGGTGAGATTAATGAGGTAAATCTTTTTAGTACTTTTTAATATTTTATTAGCACTTTCTATAGAATACAAGGAAATTTCTATAGAATAAAAAGGATATCGTAAATAGTTGTCAAAGGAATTAAATGATTGATCAATCAATTTTATAATATTAATAAAAAAATAAACCTGGACTATTAACACAGCGCCATCTAGTCTAATAATATCTCATAATATATAATATATGATAAGCAGATCTCGTGTCATGGGTACTACTGATAGGTGATATAAATAGTTAGATATTTTTATTGTAAATACTAAAATAACATAATATGACTAAAAACACTCAGACTGATATAAACAATCATGCTCATGAATACAAATGTTTGCACCGTACGAGGAATCGAACCCGATAGGTCAGCGAGGCCGTCAACATTAAACTAATGATAAAGAACAAAATAAAGATTAATTAAAAAATAATATATTTTTGAGTTAATCCCATATTGTAATAGGCATGTGTTATATTCATTCTATATATTAAATAAACACACAAGTTCCTGATGATCGCTGCTTTCTGATTTCTGACTGATTATTTGAACTATTGATGATTATTTTCGATCGAAAGCTTTTATTATATAAACTTTGTTTCTAATTATTTTACTATTATTATAGAACTTTCTTATGAACCATGAATAATACAATACAATCAGGTTTTAATCTAACACGGTCGTGATGATCGAAACGTTTTGATTTCTGACTGATTACTTTTAAAATTCTAAACCATTGATGATAATTTTTAATCAAAGCTTTTATGAAAACCTTTGTTATTAATACAATACAATCAGGTTTTAATGTAACACGGTCGTGATTATCGCTACATTCTGACTGATTATTTTTAAAATTCTGAACCCTATAATAAATAATAATTTATAATAATAAACCTAATAATAATTTTAATCGAAAGCTTTTATTATGTAAACTTTGTTACAATTATTTTACTATTAATAAAGTACTTTCTTATGAATATTATAAATGTATCATGTGACATACTTTATACGTTTAATCTATTTATGAAAACTTTTGTTAATGATACAATACAATCAGGTTTTAATGTAACACGGTCGTGATGATCGCTGCTTTCACTATCGGTGCGCGCACGCACGCCACGCCCTCATTGCTCGTTTAATACCATGTTATATAACCGTCTGACATATTAGAGCACAATTGAAAGCTGTTAAGCTTAGTTTTAGAGAAAATAGCGTAACAGAATCATTTGTAAAGATAAACAATATTTTACGTCAAAGCATAGCCCGCATAATTAGTTTGAAAAATGATTAATATCAAGATGTGACGATTTCACCAGGAATTTGTCACGATATTTTCCAGAGGAGACCATACAGAAGTCGACCTGACATGGTTCATTATTAGCACTGACACTAGCAATCGTAAGTGCAACACTTGACATACCTATATATTTCACTGGGTATGTGCTTGATTCCAACGTAGCTGGGACGGCATCTCTTCACCGACTTAATTTTGTTTGTCGTCGGTGAGTGAATTCACAATATTTTAATTTAGATCGATGTAACCACTATGCCACGAAGGCTTCAAAAAATATTCCAGTATAAATACAAGCTAATAATAGTAACTAAGTATCGGCAAGTAGTACTGATGACGATAATGTAATGAGACGAAACATTTCAACAAGCAAATAAGTTAATATATATAAAAGTATAGGAATCATATAGATCAGGTCAGTTCAGAAATGAACTTAAGCTAAACGTACATTTCTGTACCTTTAACTACATACCTTATATTTTTACTAAATATTAATTAATTGTGCATTAATGTACTTTTTAGCCTTACCTGTTCCATTGTATACAGCATCTATAGCCGATAGAACTTGAAGCGTCGGCAAAACTGACCAGTTGTACCTCGATTCCTTTAGTCGGGATACATCTCAGTACACTCTATAAATTCTTTGCAATCAAACTATCAACAAAGGCAAACCGTTCATAAATTAGCTGGTCAGCTAGGGTGACATCCCAAACAAATTGATGCGACTAAAGCTTCTGCATGATACTCTTAGCTGTATTATTATTGGGCTATGAATCGCAAAACAATGAAACATATCTAAGTATTTCTCACTTATTTATTTTTTTTTATTCAATGGCTCTGGACAAACAATAATAAATCAGTTATTTTGCATATCCGTTTTAGATCTAATGTTTTAAAATTTAAACTTTCTTTTTGAAGTTCAATTTCACCAAATTACTGCCGAGTTGTTGGTATATACGATAGGCATTTTCGAAACACTTACGTAAACTAAAACTAAGCATATAGCCATAACTAAGCAATTCACACGGTTACCTTTTAGCTTTGATTAGCTTGTGCATATGATGTCATGAATAAAGTATGTTATCGACATATACGTACATTTTGTTATTATAATCGATGCTAAAGATAATTTATGTTTGTACTGCTATGCAAGTACAAACAAGTAATGTGTAGCCAAGTAGCTTGAAGATTTTATAAGTATCTAAGTATAGTAGTGCAAGACTATTACGCCACAAAATGTCTTGGATCAGAGTGAGTAACCATACTCACCATTTGTGTCTAAACATACACTCATATTATAAAACCGCATCTAGAAATTGGTAACTGATGATGCTTCATCGTGATACAAAAGAAGAGGCGCAGAAAGAGGGCCAAACTTCCTGTTGCATGCTGCAAAACTTACCACGGCAATGTACCTATCCCGCTTACACTGCGCCACAAAAGAACAGGACATTGTCGACTACATAAGATCTAAGAGTAACCTGACATTGAGGGTGATATAGCTGGAGTCGAGTACAACGCGAGTTTCAAGGGGTGTCTACATAGTTTGGGCTCCCACCAACATGTTGCCCACCTCCATGACTACTGGATGGACGGTGTGGTGTATCGATACTGCCGTGGCAGTTAGCCGTCAGGGCTGTGACCACGGAAATGATTTATATTTATATTAGTAGCCTGAAATAAATAAAATAATTATTTCTAACAATAATAGTTACAATATTTGTATATATGATATACATATGTATGAACTTCTTTATCTAACATCTGTATAATCTTGATACCGAAATCTCTTAGTAGGCAGTGTCTGTATCTGGCAGTGTTAAGACAACTGTTATGTTAACATATTATGTTAGGACAGCTGAATATGGCAGAAGCGAGTAGTGTAATGACAATATGAAGGTACAAGTTTTGTATAGGTACTCTTATATATTAATAGTAAACATCTTAATAGTTCGTTTGTTTCATTAAACTCAGAAATTACAGGTCTGAAGTAAAATAATTATATTAATGTTGGATAGTTTAATGAAGTCCAAATAATGACGAAGATTATAGGCTATAATATATGAAACTACTACCAAGAGTAGAACATTAAAGAAAAAGTTACAAAAATGAGGTATGTTTGTTCCCCTTATGTAACGTAGACGAAATTGGGTGGGTCAGCTAGTATACATTCGGCTCAAAAAGGTAATTCTTAAGTAACTTTACCCCTCCGTGCTTCCAATGTCTTATTTCACCGACTTCAAAATAAATTGGAATAGTTTTATACAATATTAAACGACTTGTGAAAATCGAACATTTCCTTCTATACATACAAAAAATGTATACAATTAACATTATATAAATATTGGTACACTTTATTAACGTAATAGAACTCAAAACAATCAATGTAACAATTTTTTTCCATGAGTTTATGTGCTCTAATGTCAGAAACGACTTTACTGATTTTTTGCGATTTACACTAGTATTTTGTTAAACAAAATACTAAAAAATCGCAAAAAATAAATAAAATAAAACTTAAAATTTCGTGTCTATTTTATTGCAATTACCACACACGGACCAGGTACGAAAAAAGTCGCAACCACAGATATTTAATAAATAAATATTTTTTTTGTTAAAATGAGACTCAATTTTCCAAATAATTCTAGTGAGATAATGATTAAATTTGTAACTTTTAAAAAGAAATAAAATTGTTTATATTGTAAAACAATTTAAAGCTAAATAATTTCAATAAAACAATTTATATAATCAACTGACAAATAACAGTATCCTAACAAACTTGTTTAACGCGTCGTTACCGGAGCCAAGTGAGATTCTCGGAGGACATTGGGCCGTTATGAAAGGCTCGGTTAATCAAGCACTGGTATGACATTTATTTTAGTCGTCAAGGCGCGTATAATCGAGATTACCTCGAAATGTATTGCCATCAAGTTGTATGTACACTAGACGAATTAGATTTTGAACCGATTAATAAGAACATGATTAATAAATTCTGATTCCTATATGTAATAATATAAACTATGCATATTTATAAATTTGTATAAAGGCGCTACCTTTAAATCTCTTGATGAATATGAGTTTTTCAATACACATATTTATTTTACTAATATTATAAACGCGATAGTTTGTGAGTATGGATAGATGGAAATGGATCAATATTTGTTACTCTTTCACTTAAAAAAATTTTTATACAAGAAATTATTAGCAGTCACACCTTATCTCGTGGAACCATTGTATAATTATCGATAGTACCGATATATATACTGGATCTATTAAGATATATCAATCAACAATCTTTCTCTGCACCACTCATGGTTGCCTGGTAGATAACGCCACAAGGTATTAAGTCAGCCATATGTACACATTGTTTCTATGCATTAAAGTTTATAAATATAAATAAAATAAATAAATATATCTATTATTATATTATTATTATAATAATAGATATATCTAAATATATACAGCCTATGTAGTTCAAGTACTTAATTTTTATAATAGCGTAACCTGAATAAATGATTCAAAATCTCAAAAATATATATGTAAACATACGAGTATGCATTTGCGAAAGAGAAGTAACAATAAACCAATATTACTGACGTATTATTTGATTTATTCCTATAATATTGGATTTCCTGGAAACGTCGTCAATTCATAATATTGGTTTCTGTATACTAACGAAAAGAATTAATTTCCATACAAAACTGAAAGGAATAAAGTTTTAAAACATTATCAGAATAAAATAATAATGTATTATACCTTGCAGTATTTGTTGGTTTTATATATTGTAAACAAAAATTAAAAAAATATACTAGTGTGTGTGGACCTTTATACGTCACTTCGTGAGAAACTTTACCATCTGACATTTTGTTAGTTCAATCAAGTGCACTTTTAGACTTTATTTTGACTTAAAATTTGTACATAATGAAAGCTAATTACAATAATGATTTCCGTATAAAAATATTTTTTTTCAATGTAGTGGTGTAGTGTACATGCAAAATGTAGTGGTACATTAACAAAAACAATAAGGGGGGGCATACCATACATATGTACTAATTACCTTTTAGTAAAAACAGCAGACAAAGGCATGGGTAAAAGCTTGTCATTCAATATATTTCTATAATGTACATCTATAAGAAATTTTATCAATATATGTAAGTAAGAATCTGTTTATCACATACCTAAGTATCCCGCCCTTATCGCTCTCCTTTTATAAATCTAATTTATGTCCTTATTACTAAAAGGTTGTTCAAGGAGCAGGTGATCTTGTAAGACTACGACCTTAATATAGCTCACGTAAGAATATGCCCTTTATGAGAGTTATTTTTATGCTTTTTGTTAGATAAGGGATTTTTTGCTACTTGAATACTGGAAAAGGCTTTCCTTTTAGGATAAGTTTATACGGAAACAGTATTCTGTTCAGTATTTTATACTATTAATGACATATAGATACAAACAAATGTTAATAATAACTTTAGATGTATATTTTATTTACTTTTAGCTTTATTTGTTATCTTTAGTATTTTGTAATGATATATTATATTATTTCTGTTTTTATGGTGCGCCTGGGATACCGAAATTGAGTAAAGAAAAGGTACCTTTTCTTTACTCAACTTCGGTATCCCAGGTTTTTGTGTAGACATTGCTTTAAGCGAGACATCTCCTTTAGTTTAGCACATTTGTAATTTTCTTTGTGAACATTGTTCTGTGTGCATTAAAAAAAATTCTCCATATAAAAAAAATCCCCGATTTCTTTTACATTCACTGTAACAATGATAAAATACGAGTATAGCCCGGCGGGTAGCTTGTTTCTCATAAAGTTAATGATACGATTTTATTACGTATAAAACAGGACAATAGAATGTTTTTTTTCCAAAGTGATCTATGAGTTTAGTAAATCTTTCAGATTTATCATTATAGACTCCTGAAGAAACGTCCAAACAACTTTACAAGTCCTCTGATTTATATTATTAATAGTTGTTAGTTCTTATCTAATACCACTTTCTTGCAAGTAAATACGTAAATAATACTTTAGGTTCCTCATAAATTCTTAAAAATCTGTCTTAGAATATATAACAGAGGTTCCAAGAAAACGTTTTAAGTGATTCAATAGTTTGAACCCCGGCTTTCCAAAGTTTGGAGTATACCCAAGAAGATAGTGTATACACCTATATATACTACGTATCTATACTTTCTAAAATGGAATATTATTCTGCGACAAACCTGAGTGTCCTTTCCATGTAAATGGAATTTGAATCCCAAAATTCACCTTCATCCGTAGGTACGCAAGGATCTCGAGTTATCGACTAAGGCAATTATGTGTACGGAATTTCGTATCCCAATTATTTCAGGTCAATTTGAGCTTGATTCGAGCCATATTTACTTTATTAATAATCGACAGTACCTTAATGAAGATACTTAAATTTTTTAATCAAAATAAAAGATAATAGATGTGCCAAGTATAATAATCGGTTACAGCTAAAAAAATGAGTAATAAAAAGCCTCCTCTTTCTTGCAGAAGGTAAAAAACTACCTGTTCGATGACCTTGGTGTAACATTTTCATAGTGCCTTATTCTTAAAAGGACGTAGGTTCTATCTCCGCATGTTTAAAATATTTCTATTAAACTATTTATTATTTATATAAACTGTTTCCTACATTGGTTTTAACAAAAAGAAATTAGCAAACTACGTACATATATAATTGGATTTTATAATAAGTATTATATTAGCCACTTATACATTTATATATAGAATGATCAGAATAAATTTTCAAAGATAAAAAATATGTTAAAGTGCTTAGAAGAAGTAAATTGAAAGAAAGAAGAGAAACATATTAGAGACAATAAACTACTAGATTTCATAATAATTGCAAAATAAAAAGGTGTATCATACCATAAAATACCAAAGGAAAAATGAAATTTCTTTAACAATAGATAACAATTTCTTTAAATGAAATTTCTTTGTTTCCAACTTTGAATTGCCTATCACTGAACATTTGAATAAACGAGCATAATCATGAAAGGCAGAAATATAAAACCAATACTTCTCGTTTTTAATTCATTTGTGTCGGACAGCCTCACGCTCCTTGTATTCAATTAATCATAGAAATAGGGTGGGGCAAGGAGGTAGGGGGGATGAAGTGAATGGATGTTGAGTGATACGTTGATATATTTATTAGAGCGTCTGTGCCGATAATGTAGTTCTGACAGGTACGCATCTTTCCACATCACGTATATTGCGGTAAAAATCTCAAATGTATTATATAAGAAATTCATGATACTTTATCAAGTATTGTCTGGAAATTGGTTGAATCCATTTCTATCAAACATAGTTAACATGAACTGCATCTAAAGTAACTGTGAATGATGCATTGAATCATAACTGACATACAACAAAACTTAACATTTTTATATGTCAGAATCGCTATAATGTTAGTTTCCGAAAATAGCGTATACAACTATACAGATAAAAATTCTAACTATCATTGTTTTGGACATCTATAGCCTTAAAAGTTCCTAATAGGAGTTGTCATATATCATCCATGCGCAGAGAGCGATCAGTTACATTTTTATTATTTCTACTCACTTACGTATATATTTAAGCTACCATTGCAAGTTATTAGATTAAAAAAATAACAATTAAGGTATTATATATTCTATATGGATAAATATTTTTAATTCTGATAAATAAGTAACATTATATAAACATATCCTCTCCAATGCCACAGATGCTGAACAAATAGGACGTGGGCGTTTATTGCTTTATAATTTAGTTATTTTCGGAATCGTGTAAAAACATTTCATAATCAAATAACTATAAGCACTGAACCAACTATAATTTAATGACCGCTATAAAAACATTTTCAACAAACTACCAAAAGTAAGAGATTATCAATTTGACGTTACCTTTTGTGTGTGTATATGTAACAAGATAACTTGGCCAGAACTGAATTATAGATGTTTTTATATGCACTAAATATAGGTCACACCAGTATTGTTTCTATAGACACTTTGTCAGTATTTATATAGTCGATTTCTTGTAGAAAATAAGTGTTGTAGAAAATAACTTCATTAAAGAGAATTTTCAGAAATTGAGAATTCGTACAATTATTCATTAACCTCAACGTACATGAACTAATAACGCGGTATTAATGTGAACAAGTGAAGTTAACTTCTCGATGGATTTATATTATAAAGTTTAGTCGAATGATGAAGTTACCTTGTTTTAATTAATGCATAGCGTAGTGAGGTCATAGATAAACTGTACCTAAGTTGAGATTTCCGATAAATAAGGTTAATCTATTTCTATTATTCTTATTTAAAATTCTATATGAACTAAACAAAAATTATACAGGAAATTACTTAATTAGTAGGGTAAATAACTAATAAACCGGATGGCTCAGTGAGTGTGCCATAGATAAGCGAAGGTAGTTTGCTATCCGCTCATTCACAGTTGACTGCGCAGATATTACTCGAACATTTAAGAGGAAAATTTTGTATAAAGTCGTTTGAGTCCTGTGACTCTCATACTATTCTGCAACCAACCAGCTATCACCAATGTAATTGGGGAGACTTAACATCTTAGACCTTAGAGATGGTAATGAATACAAGGTTACAATGTATTCTGCGATGCCCATATTAATTCTCGTATCTTTAGTTAACGAATAGCACTTTCCATCAGCTGAGCAATAATTTTTTAGCTATTCCAATTACAAAAGAATATTGTTCTGGAGTTCACTTGTATGCAACCGCTTTCATGCGCTTGTATACTCAACCCGTGCTATTGGATATAAATTATCCATTGCAGGGTACTTTGAAGTCCCTAGCACGTCTCGTCCTGTAAGGCTTCCGGACATATCATAAACATTACATTTGTCCTGTAACATCCATACTGCAAACTTGCACATATCCATAAAAGGCAAAGAGTGACAACATCGATCATTTTGTAAATGGGAATGATAAATATTTCATAAACGCACTCCGTGTAAGCATTCAGTATTCACTTAAAAGTTAATCCGCTCACGTTAGTATCTATCTAATCAGACTTTATTTACCATATAAGTAAAATATATGCAATTTTATTATCAGACTATTACAAAAAGTACATAGCTTCTTAATTTTATTCAACTGTTCTCGTACCTTCTTTATGCCCTGTTATAATTTGTCAATATAAAAGGTTTAACTATTTAATAATTCATTTTACAATTGAATTAATTCCATTATTTTTTCTACACTCATTTCATCACGATGGAAGTTTCTTTAGGTAAAGCAAAAATTTAATTACCGAGGACTTGAATTCGTAGTTGTTTCATTAAACTTTAAATATTAGTGCATATTTTAGGACTTGTTACACCTCAATACGAGTTAATTGGCTCTAGGGTAAAAGTAGTTTTCCAATTTAAATGGCTGTCTTTACCTAATAAAGTCGGTAATAAGTATACAAAATTACAAATTTGGAGTTCGGTATATCTATGGTAAATGAAATTAGCTCACATTGATACAATTTTAAACTTAATTAAGAAGGATTGTTTTAACTACAAACATCCAATTAGGTACATTATATCAAATTTTAGGAAATAAACCAGATATGTTATGGATAGATATGCTAGAACTTATGTGTGCTACCTACCTATTCCATGTACATATGTCCAGCAGTGGATGTCTCGATCTGATGTAGGTTGTCTGTTAGAAATTGCTTAGACCGCCTTTTGTAATTACTTTACTATTTTACTGATTTTCTTATTGTTTCTTTTGTGTACACAATAAAGAGTTATTATTTTTATTATTATTATTATATGCTATTCAATAAAATGTATCATTAATGTCGTATAACCTATTAAACGTTATTTTCTATGTCATTCCAAATATTTCCGAAACGAGAAATTAGAATTACGACTCTACGGATATCTCTACACAACAAAGTTCTTAGTTAATAAGAGTCAAACCCGAAATATGTTAAAAATTAGCTCTTCATTTAAGTCCAGCAATATTTTTTTATGAACTTTTCAAAAAAGACATGAAACAGGTACATAATCATTTGTTACATTATATCAGGTACTATTGACACTTATAAATGGAGCTGAGTGCATTAGTAATTCAATGTAGAGGTCTAATTTCTACCAAGACAATTTGACATGGTATAGATTGTCTTCCACGCTTCCATTAGAAACCTAATTAATTTCTGGTGAATGAACTACGATAGGTTAATTGGTCTGACTTCATACCGTTAGTGCAAACATGTGCACCATATCTATTTATTAATTAAACTAAATTAGAAATATTTATAAATTAATCAAAATATCACAAAAAATATTCAAATATACAACTTTATCTAGCAAATGCTTAAACCAGATTATTACAAAAAACCGTCGGCAAATTCTGGATAAACAGACAAAATTTTGTTGCATATATGGCGAATGTTGCAAGTGATACCATCTGTAGATATTACGACGCATCCGCCGCTTTTATATTTTATCTCTCTTGTGACCGGCTTTTTATGTCTTATTCGTACAATTTTAGGTATTCTGGGTCCACCCACGAACCCACGACCCCTCTGTCTACTTGCATTCCATTCAACCACACGATTATGTACCTCTCGTTATCCAACGCAACAAGAATTACAGCGTTTTATTCGACATATTTACGAGTATTTTGATACATTTTAACATATTAATAATAATAATATAGAAGGAAAAATATTTTAAGACGTATAGGAAAATATAATAATTAATATGAAATAGTACATAAAAATAAATATAATGTTGCCTCTATCATCTCAATATATTATATAGGTAACCTATACCTTTTAAATTTTTTTTTTATCTACTTCTATTACTTATTTCTAAAAACATTAATATTAGATTTATAAATATATAATAAAACGGCCAACAAAATGGTGAACTCAGGCGATAAAAAAAATAATAATCAAAATCGACATATAATTAGTGAGAGTATCAAAGACTTCACATTAAATATTTTTAAGAACTTAATTCTCTCTTATTAGTTATTTATTATTTTAAAATTGTCTGATTACTTCAGATTACGAAGAACATGAGTTAGGTAAGTTATGTATGTGATAAAGATTATTATTAGATCGACCGAAAATTAGTAGGATACTAGATATAGAATACTTTATTTGTATTTTTTTAATGTAAAGAATGTGTTATTGAATATTAAACCGTATTATCAACTGTATTAGATAAGGTTACTATTACCAAGTTCAGAAAATTAGATGCAAGTCCATGTCAATACATCCAATCCTATTGGAAGATTCCGGTGGCTAATCCCGAACATCCTGACGTAAGAACACGACTCCAATCTCGAGATATCTACCGTTGTTATCCTTGTAAGGATATCACCGCAGGGGGCTGAGTTGTTCCGCTATTAATGAACTGGATATGGAGAAAATCAATGCCTATATCTTGGTATAGTATGACCGTGATTACAATATCTATGAAACACAAAGTATAAAATGGCATTGCTAAGCCTTCACGATTATTCTCTGTAGATATAGTCATTGTAAACTGCAATTTCGAGATGAATGCAAAATTCATTTTGCTGGGTATATTTAGATAGAATATGACAGAGTGCAAGACTCGTATTAATTTTTGTTTGTTATTGATGTTATATATATAGTCACTCAGGTATATAAATTAACGCATATAGTTTATGAATGTAAATGTAATAGCCCAGTTTTAGTCTGGTTGACAACCAGACTAAAACTGGGCTACTATGACTACGACGCTTTCAACTAAACATATAATACTTTTAACAATTATATGAAGTCCATAAATCTTGTATTAATGAATCTGTTTGTCATTAAGAATAAAAATAATTTTTCATCTTCTATCTACATAGAAAGACATATATAATAATACTACAATTTATCTTTTTTTAAAACGGATTACGTCATCCGATGCAGACAGACTTCACAACAATAGACACTGTGGAAAATAGACTTCAACGTCGATACTAAGTTCCTAGTACAGTTCCTACACAGTTTTTTTTCTTCTTGGTGTAATAAAAAAAACAGAGAATGCAATTTTTTCAATCGAACATTCGATAGTGTCGAGTAAAAATTTGATGTCACTAATAAACCTATGACTATATTTAATTATGACATAACATAACTACGGAATCATGTTGTTTAAAAATGTGGGTGAATGTAAATCTGTATCTATTATCTAAATGGTTAAATAAAAAAAATTACTTAATTTACATGTATAATTTTATCTATTGCACAGGATAAATTTGAATAATTGTAAAATGTCAATAATGTACAATTGTAAAATGGACACCTAAATACCGGAGCAAATTAGCTAAAATTGTAAACAAATCTTCAAACAGACCTTAACGGGTTGGCAACTTGACGCTGTAATTAGGCAAATCACTCTTGTGATGGAAAGTTCAATACGAGACGCGCATTGCAAACATTTAGAAAAGTTAGCTAATCGCTCTTGACAAACTTTTATGACGGAATCCAAAAATAGCTTCAATTATGGATATTTTCATAAATAAGGACATTATTCTATACATAACTGTCAAGAACAGAAAAGCAATAATTTGATAACACCATTTAATATCTAATGCCAAGGTAAGATTTCGAATAGAACTATAATTCAATACCCAGAGTATTTTGAATTTAGATTTATTGCTATAATTTTGGTTGAATGTTTATGAGTCATTTACTTGTCAACAACTTAGATCTGTTAGTAAAACGGCTTTACAATTTTGACAATCGTAAATCAAGTTAATAAACAACTGTAAATTAAATAATTCCTTTTTATATATCTTCTAACACTAAATCGTCAACGTTATAATTATTTTATGAAGGTAATTAAATTACATAGTGATTAGAATTTTTGTCTATTTGTTAGTGCAATAATAATTAATCCCTGGAACGGCTTAACCGATTTTAATATAGTTTTTACAGATTCACGAATATTATAGCAAACTTAGTGCATATTAAATATATTGATAATTATAACTAGTTACTATCAGTCTTTCTATATTTAATTAATAATATTGACTATAAAAATATAAATATAAATTGACAGCAATATTTATTGTAAATTACGAATGTAATACATATTAATGCTTCTGCTTACAATAGACAAGAATATTCTTTGATCTTTGTCGATTATATAATATATTGACTACATGGGAAACAATGACTTTTGAATAAAACATTTTATTATATATTGAAGTCCTTTTGATAGCTTACGCCCGTTCTTATGAAAAGAGAACGAGACGTTCCACTTCATATTTCTATTTTGATACACAATATTAATTGATTGATATCTTGGAAATATTCTAAAATTAATAAGAACGAAAATATTTACGTTTTATGATATGTTTTATCTGTAATAATATACGATAAAAATATTTTCTATTTTTTTAACTAGAATGGTATGGAATGTAATGGAATAAACAATTGCCACCTGTTGGTAAGCAGCAACCATAGACTGCAGATGCACGTAAAGAACACCATCATTATATGTGGTGCCTGTAGTATCACCGTCTCACGTTGCCATTCCGAAGAAGTCATTTCACTGCCATTTTTAACCTCTAATCAGAATAGCTTACAAAGGATTTGCTTTGCGCCAATTGTTTTGACTTCATCAGGAAGTTTTCTTCAGAGTGAGTACAGTATATATGTCGTAGAGCATCTCGTCTAACACTATGTACAGATACAATTTACTATAACAGTCCATTATACGGAAAGAAGTGAATATTATTATAATGATGTTACCCGATTCACTAGATAAAAATATTAAAAGTAAACTGAACATAAAGTACAGTTTACTTTTATATTGTTAATCTCCGAATCCTTTAGAGACATAAAATTGAAATCGAAGCTACAAATACTGCCAATATTTAACAAATCCAGTAATCTCCTCTTTTGCTAATATTTATAAAAAATATCTTAACTGTGAACTCTACCAACTACAAAACAATCAGAGAAATGTGCAAATGACATTTTTAGTACAGTTATATAAAAAATTGCACTTGGACCTCGGAATTCACAAGAGGCTCTTTTCTAAATCTACTCTTCTGTACTACTTCACTGCAGTTGGCAGATTTTGCAACTTAACTGTATTAAATGTGCTGCACTTCATGAAATAAGTAGTTTTCACTTATTTTACGTCACTTTCAGACCTCTTTGTTCCTTGGCACAGTGCCGCAAAGGCGTGTTTTCGAGTTGAAAGTAGCCTAATGATTCTTTTTTGAATAGATTTTGGTAATAAGTATTATATGGGTATTTTATTTCATCGACAACATTATCGTAGCAATTATTATAACTGATGTACCTCTACTATTGCTGTATCTTTCTCGCTACTGTAGATCACTTTTCATAAAAGAACGTTTTCACGCTATATATAAATATTTCTTAATGATCCCTAGAAGTTATTATTTTTATTAAAAGTCTACAAAAGCGGTTTAGCGTCAATTCTATTGTATTTTGTGGTCAATATTACGTTATATCTTTGCCAATACTACAATTTTGATCATACTACTTTAAATAGTTGATTTACTATGTATAACATAATTACATACTTTTGTAACGTTTGACATCAGCATTTTTGTATAAGAAGTATCATAAAGTACTATTACATGATATTTTCAATATTATACTTTAGAAATATGTGGTGTAAATTTTGTAATCTATGCTATAATTTTCATAGTTCAGACATGATCGAAACACACCTAGAATATTCATCGTACTAGCCGTTATTGGAAACCACGGAAATTATAATTCAACGTACAAGGTTCCATCATAGGCAACACGATATGCGATAGATTGGTCGAATAATTTTGATCGCGGACTTGCCCCTTTATTATACCCCTCAAAGTGATTAAATAAATAGTCCCCTCGTACAGGTACAGAGTTATTCCGTAATTACGCAGCTTTATGGCTTACATAGAGCACAAGAATGTTTTGGAGCAGCGGAGTATAGGCTAGAACGTAACCTTAGGTCAGCACTGTAACTGCCTCTTGCCCGCGGCTTCTCTTGTGGAAATAATGGTAATAGTATTGGTGATACCGCATAGCTGACATGTGAGAGATGTAATAACTGTAAATAACACTCCGCAGAGGATGGTAAAATGATTATGTGTTATTTTAAATTATTGTAATTTATTAACTTTGTGACTTGACTGTTGTAACAAAATTTCATTGTAATATATATATAGTTGTTTTGTTTTACGACTTAGAACTTTGTTTATTAAGTACTTGAATTATTTATCACGGCGTAAGGAATATTTAAGATGCTCGGCGAGCTCTTGAAAGCGTTATGCCGAGAATTTCATAGCGTGATAGAATCTGAAACGACAGTGTTTTCAGAAAAATAGTCTCCGTTATGGTTGAAAGGAGCTATATATACTAAAGTTACGGAAAGGAAATTTTCATAATGGAGGTAAGTGAGCCAATTTCTAGTAACTCTATCAGGTCAACCTCCGTACAGTCAACTTGGAAAGCAGCGTGGGTAATCCCTAATTTACCACCATGGCCTAACTACCTGACTTCATTCTTATTCGTCATCTTGCATTTGTGTTCCGCCAGCACATACTGTTAACACAGGCCACTAATAACTCCATATTCATCCATAAAAAGTACTATATGAGGCGTATACTTTGTGGCAATTCATAAGTATATATTATTGGGACTTTTTAACTATACAGTTCAACTAGCAGTTACAAAATAAATGTTGTTGGTTCTAATTATCGACCGTTGCACTTGGTTCCATTTTGCTAGGCTAGAACATAGTTTAATTTCGTCTATCTATCGCATTACCGACCCGGCGACCAATCTTGTACTTACAGTCACGTTCTGGGGTTAGAGATGTGGTAGTATCGATAGAAAATATTTTAGCGATATCCGATGATCATATATGTACGCGTTTATTTATACATTTCAAGAAATCTTAAACTGATCTCAACATTTATTAATAAAATTATAATATCATTATACTTTACGTATAAAGGTGCAGTAATAGACTAACACTGGAAAAATATATCGATTTTTTTTAATTGCAACTAATATAATAATATTGAATAGAGCATTTAGACTATTCTAATTCCAAAAAAAGTTACCTGATATTTTAGGATTTCTTATTATTTCGTATATATAAACGAACGTACTATTTCTTTGCAACCTAACATTAATATCTTTTTGCATAGTAAGAGAATATCTCTCCTTTTACTTCCAAACTAATATTATTGATATTCTTAAATGTTTAAAGCACTAAAAACTATTACAGTTTTTATTTTTTTAACATAATAATCTCCAAAACAAAATATTTTAAGTTTATAAACGCATATGATGAATATCGATAGGGTTTTAATTAAGCACTATCTGTCCAGTGGTGACGTCACAGCATAGCATGAACGAAGCAGAGGTCGGCGGTCGCTCGACCCAAGTCGCGTCGCCATGTTAGATCCGTATCTTTGGCGCCATAACTCCCCGCCATACCATTTGCACAGATTGCATTCGAAATTCGAATTGCTCCTGTTATTTTCTGAATGAATAATACCTACTTACAATTTGTACACGGTTCAAAACAGGATATTAAATATTCACGGAACAAAATTATTGTATTTTTATTTACTTTTACGGTATAGTAAATTTTAAACTGTGCAAATATGTTTGTTTTTATAAATTACCCCTCTTATAATGTAATCTTATATGTATATAGTTTAAGGAAAGACTATATGTGTGAATTAAAATAAAAACAAATTAAGTGGATGTTTTAAAGTTAGGGATTAGTCAAGGACATACCTTAATTTTACTCCGATACTCTAACTTTTTCTACAAGACACAAACACGTAACAGGGTCAAATATAGATTAACACACATCACAACACACCAGTATACTTCAAAACACAGGGTTTTAATATTATTTAAAATAAAATAATGCTCGCATTTGTCACAGTTCATTTTTGTCCGCAATATCAAGAAATAGAGGTTACTAAAAAAACATACAGTGACTACCTCCATTATTTTGAATAATATTTTAACCGATTTTAACTTTCGTAAGTGTCTACTGCATTTATTATCTTTAATAAACTAGATATACAAAAATATATATAATATTACTAGATACTAGAATGATACTCGGGATGTAATCTTCATTTATCGCATGCTGAGGTCGTCACTATATGCTAAACTCGAGGATGACATGTGATATTAGTCTTCAACATGAGTCACAGATGAGGAGCTACAGTCGTCATCATTTCAGACTGGAAGACGTCCATTGCTGCACAAAGACCTTCCTCAAAAGTCTCCGAGACGATCAGTACTGCGCTGCTCGCATGCAACGCCTTCTAGCGATGGTGACATCTGGTCGTTGGTCCTTTTTGGTAGAGGCCTTCCCACGCTGCGTCTTCCGGTCCGCGGTCGCCACTCAAGGATTTTAGCAGCCACAGTGGATTGATGATATATCTAGTGCTATATATGTATGACAACATTATTCGCGCAACATAGTTTGCACCACACTTACTTGACATTTATGACTATATACCGCTTAATTTACATAATATATGTAAAATTATAGCCTATATGTTATTCTGATGTTATAAGCTATATTACTGTAAAATTTCATCGAAATCCGTTTAGTAGTTTTTCGTGAAAAAGTTATGTTACTTTTTCACGCAGTTTCATAGTAACATACTACATACATCCATCCATACTCACAAACTTTTGGCTTTTATAATATTAGTATTAGTAACATAAACTAACAAATATAAAACTTAAATATAGGTATGCTATAAAGTATAAATTTATAAAACCGTTATATTTTGACACTTTCATTACAGTATTTCAAAGAATATGATTTTGGTATATGGTAGATACAAAGAATTACCTACTTAATCCTAAAATATATTAGCCAATTAAATTAAATTGGTTTATTTAGGAAGTATTGACATTGTTATAGTGCATAATTTACTATTCTATTTAAGGTAATCAATACTAAACACCAGTGTTCTTGAGAATTCCAAGGTAACATTACATTTATAGACACACATTAAATTGGTATACGTACTTGAATTAACTAATCTAATTCTGTAAATATCTGTAATATCTGCCTGTATCTTTACATAGTATAAAATAAAGATGCCGCTGCTGTATGTAGGCTTACATCTTTTAAACTACACAACTTATTTTAATGCAGTTTTCAGCAATAGATAGAGTAATTCAAGAGGAAGGTTTATATGTATAATACATGCATATTATAGTACAGAAAAGCCGACATATTCAAAGATTTGTAATGCGCCCGTACGAAGCTAGGGCGTGTAAAAGATAACGAAAAAAAAATCAGAGATTTCAGATAGACTGACTGAACTACGTAAAATTAAGACAGAATCTGTCTATTCTGAATAAGATTAGAAGGGAATTTAAAAAAATACAGCCTTATTTGTTGTGGGTTTGATATAAAAGTATCAAACATTATTATTTAAAATCTTTCGCGTTAATTCAACTGTGCTGGCTGATGGCTGAACACTAATAAGGACATCACGTTATCATCCGACGGTCTTGATAAATCAAATCAAATATCATTTATTCATGTAGGACATTTTAGCCGCTATATTGCTATAAGTATGAATGCCAATTTCCCCTCTTTTTAGCACTATTACTACAATTGTGAAAAACACCAGGGGTGTCTAGTGTGCGTTGCTGACCGTTACAGTCCAGTTCAGTATACAGATTCAATTAAAAAGACCTGGCAAGGAACTCAACTGACAAAAGACAGTTTATTTACATTGTGTCCTTATGTAGATGTCTATGTCTAACATCAATACCACTCATATGTCGCCATTCTGGAGAACTGATGCCTCTTATCTTAAAATGTCACTATCTCAATCAGCAGCTGCTTGGTGTCTGACAGATGATACATACATATATTACAAAGTCTACCACATTTTTAGTATGAATTAAACTGTATGTATAATAATATTACACAATAATAATACGTTCTTTTATATATATAATAATATATTCTTTTATTAGTTTATTACACAATAATAATACGTAATGTAATGTACATAATCAATTTAAATATGTATAAAGCTACTTGATCGAGTATCTTTTTATTAACTTTTCTTGTTTCTTTCAGGTGTAACAAAACGCCTACGCCGACTACCCTAGCAAAATTACGCGCGTCTCCGTGTATATCTTGCCTATATTTAGAATAAGGCGATGTGTATTTTCACTTATTTACTCAATAAATAGACAGTGTTCATTATGTTAGAAATTTCCTCTGCCGAAACGTAATAAAGTGTCGGAATTATTAGGTACGTACCCTTTAAATCATTGAGAGTGTTTATTCAACGTCAACATTGTTGCTTTAGTACGTAAGTCTCTATCTGCTTATTCGTGACGGGTTCATTGAGATAAAAAGAAGAAAATATTTCTTTTGTCTTCTATTTAAATATATTTTGTTGATAACTTGTTTTTTCCGCGGGATTTGTCTATGTAATCATACCGTATTTTTTCATATAAACCAATTTACAATTGACCAAGTATTACATTTTTTTGCTTTAAAATGAATTCATGGACACCTATGTTTTTTTATGATAATGATGATTTCTTCTCTTCAGGATATGCCTGCGTAAAGCTAAAAGCAAATTAATATGAACTAGATAGTCACCTTTGAGAAAGAATTACGTAGAAGTTACAAATCAGAAATAAAGTACTGTTGTAAACATTTGGTAGCCAATACTCTGCAATTTGCATCACTACCAGTCAAAGAGTTTTAATGCGTACGCAACTACATGTAAATGCTAGTTGAATGTAGTAAAACAAAATTCAACTATCATTTATTGTAAATCATTTTCCTGGTACTTTTATTAAAAGATATGACAAATACGTTTAGGCACTTAACCATAGATATAATAGTACTACCACGTAACGACTACTTAAATCGTATAACATTAAACCCACTCTCGCGCCTACATATACCGAATAAATGTCATACTAGTAAAGACATAAGAAAAATGTATAAAACTTATCCTGAAATAAAGAAAATATTTGTATGTAGGCGATATTTAATTTCAATTTATTTGTTACGTAGGTAGTATTTGCTTGCTTTCAGGTTTATTTATTTGCCTTTTATACAAAATTATAAGTCAATAGTAAATATTAATATTAAGATAAATTTAATTTTGACTTTGACACGTATTCATTAATGTGACAATTTGGAATATTTTTAAAAAAATACTTTAAAGTTTTTCTAAATTTTTAAATTGGTAAATCGGCTTGATATTTATTAATAAAAATATTTACTGGATAATAACTTCTTAAATTTTCAAACTATGACAATTGCAAGTGGAATAGGCTGTATTGTTAATAATTAATACAAACAAAAAACATTATTGTTCTATGAAAGACAAAGGGGTCAATAACAGTATTTTCCAAGAAAACTCATCAAATTTACATGATTTTCCAGTTTTCTTTGAAGTGAGCATTATTATCTTTACTTGCAACTACGATTATATTATATTTTTATTATTATTAACTCAGTAGCTTAGTTTGGACAAACTACTTTCAGAGATTGAGTTAACTCTATTACATTTAGTCTAAAGAGTAATACGAACTATACTTACTCTATGTAGTTAGTTACGAGTACGTAGTCATTACGCTGCAGTTTCTCCGTGGCTCGAGTCAGAATGACTTCTAATAATGCTCTCGGCAAGCAGAATGCAAAGATTCAACGACATAATCACACTAAAAGCATTCCTTGTTATTAAAAAAAGTGGCGCTGTGGGATGTTTACCTGATGGTATCCTTGGAAGGGTGTGTTAACAATGGAAGGGAAATCAAATGTCAAAAGGAAAGTGTAGGATTCTTGAAGTATGCTCGTTTGTCATCTGAAATGGGTTCACATTTTTATGTACTTATATTTCGTAGACAACAAGCAATTTATTAAGAATGTCATTATTGTAACAACATTTTGTTATTAACCTATAATCAAGCTGACATAGTAATTTTCTAGAAATGGTACCAATAGTCCCCATTACTAGATCAATCCTTCCTCCAGTACCAGGGACGATATCAATTAAACCAATCATATATGGTAATCAACACAACACAATTTCCTTGGTTCAAATTTGATACAGGTCGTCTCCAGTTACGGGTCACGTGTTTCTTAGGAATTCTTCATTAAACTCACATACTTTCCACTTCTCAACTGTTCCCTTGTAATAAACGCTTTCAAAATTTAAATGAAAATATTTGAGACGATTTATAGCGACGTTAATTTAAGCAAACCACATTAAGAAAAGCGACGCGTCACGTGTAAGCGCATCGAAACTTTTTGGGGAATGTTCCTTTTAAAACTCTTTAATTTTGCGGAACACCTTTCGTTTATTTTACTTTTATCGTTTTATATAAGTTCTTGAAGTAACTCCGTCCCTATAATTTTAGAATCTCCTGAAATCTAGAATGTTAAGTATCGGTAAAATAAAATGCAATTCTAAAAGATGTACCTAATTAGGACTGCGTTGTTTTCAAAGTACTCTTTATATAATTATCTTTATCAAATTATTGTATTACGAACACTATCATCTGTATACACAATTAATTATTAGATATTATATGAATAAAAATATTCTATTATTGCGTTATCTCCTTTTTATACCTAACTGTATTATTTTCCTGTGGTCATATCTAAGTGTATGAATTCGATAATGACATACATAGGTATATGTTTATTTTCATTGATATTTTTGGACTTTTCACAGTCAAGCGATTTAGATACTACCTTACTTCCAATAGTCGTGAGTTTGATTCCTCATATAGTTCAAATATTTAAGTATGGGGTATGATATGATTGTTTGTATTGGTCTACGTGTTTTCTATGTATTTTATGTATGTATTTACAAACTAAAAGTTATATGGTACTCATAACACAGCTCCACCTAACTTGAGGCTAGCTAGCACTGTCTGAATTGCCCTAGGTTATTATTCTAATTTTTCTATTTAAATCGAATGTCATATACCATACTCGTATATTATAGTATTTGAAGCCAAATTCTAATTATAGTGAGTGTTCGATTAGGTGTGTATGACTACGTCTGAGTACTTCCAATATATCTTAATATTTTTATACAGGATTAGTTAAGAGTAAAAGACAAAGGCAAAGCAATTTTATGGACGTGTGATTATTTTGGTATGACGAGTTCTAAGTTTTTATTCATATTTCTACTTTATTTCCTGGGAAAAGTGGTTCAATTTGTATTGTACCTGGCTATTGACTTGACATACCCTCTACTACTAACTGTATGATTTAATCAATAAACTAGTTTCCCCTTCATGTAATATCATGCACATAATATCTATGAAAAATGTGACATCGATTTAATCGGGAACTCTTTGTGACGTCACCTACAGTCTACGGGAAGTGAAGGGTTGACCTAATTTCTGAACAACGGAATAGGCACGTCCTAAGGGAACTGTACTCAGTTTAATAGTAAACAAAATTGCTTCATATGATTTTTAATCAATAGACGTCAAAAAGCTTTACTAGTTTACTTAATCTTTATTCTTAAGAGCAATTGGAAGAGATCTATTTAGTGATTAGGCCGTAAATTCCATTAAATATGTTTATATCTATCTATTTGGTGATAATAATTCATGTAACTGTAGTTTCTATATGAAGAAGCTTTCATTTCATTCATTTACTTTTTAACGTGATCTGTTCTCATTTCGTTACAATGAAAAATGATTTTTTGTTTTATAATGGTCTAACCATTACCCACGTCTTATTAATTCATATTACACTCCTTCCTCTTTGTTTTTTTAGAGAAAGGATAGCTGTAGTTCGTTCTGTTATCTTCATGTCTAATTTGATTAAAATCCGCTTAGTCGTTTGTGATTACGAGATAAACAAACAGACAAACCTTTACAATATTCATATTTATTGATATTAGAATATTCTGTACCTACTAATTATAATTGGTTTTCGTGGCATTGGTTCACCTACATCAAAAGCCTGGGATAACTGTATTTAATTGTACTGTATATTTATGAATAAAGATTATTATTATTATTATTTATTGATTACTTTATATGTAGTGATGTCTCATTAATTAGTCTTTAATGGATTTATTTGTAATATTATTATTGATTTATACCATTTATTTGTACACTATAAGATTAGTACAAGTCTTATTTATATTAATGGATTCATTATTAGATCAGGAGGTGGGTGCGTTGTACGATTCGCCAAAAGTGACATGAGTATCTATAAAAAATTAAATGTTTTAGATATCATTCGCTCTCCCCCAATGAACGAATCCCAGTGGCCTTGTTTTATTGTTGTGCGTAAAACGTAGCTTATTTTGACACTGGCTACAATTATTTAAGTGGATTTTCATGTTCCTATAAAACGTAACTACTTACGACAACACTCAGCAAATATGTTTTATCGTACAGTTAATATATGTGAACATCGAATTCTGCATAATAACCAGTTACGAGTCTTTCCCTGCTTTTTTGACAAAAAGCAAATTAAACAGGTATTAACTATGTATTATATACTATAAATAGTGATACACTGTGACACTATACTGTTCTATATTAGAAGAAATTATATTGTTTGCTAATCTATACACATTAAACGTTTGGCTATTTATGTCCACAATTTACTAATATAGAGTTTCTCTTAACTTAAAAAAATACTCTTAATTTCATATAGTCGAGCTGGTCAGACGTAGCTGAAGCTAAATGATTTGAAAGATCTAACACTTGTACATAATTAGGAGTGACAGAAAATACAACTAAAATTTAAGAATTAATTGTCAAGTAAATGTTCTTTATGTACTACATAATCATATATATATTTAACTAAATACGGTGTATATCCTCATTTTTTCTTTATTAGGTAAAATATACATTTTTGTAAGCAGATTACAACCCACAAATCATAACATAAAGCTTCTTTCGTATAAATTGTCCCAAAATTATTCGCTTGCTTAATTTAAGGCAAACGCATTTTATTGCCTTCGTTAAATAGAATATTGTTACGAATAAGTATTTGTAGTATATCGTCATTCAGTGTTTACTAATAGTACTTTTTAATAACGCAAGAAGGATAAATTACACTCTTACGTTAATCATAAATTTACCAAAACATATCACATGTACGAGTATAAACAAAGTGACAATATTATCCTAAATTGCATTTAAATCGGTACAGTAGTTTTGGCGTGATAGTGCGACTGATAGACAAACAGAGTTACTTTCGCATTTATAATAGTAATATAGAGTAAATGTAGAGATCTGGAGAGATTCCATATCGCTATATTTATTTTTATAATTACATTACATTCATTGTACCACACAATTACACATTCTTGGATTAATTTTATTTGAGATAATTGTCTTTCCTCTATATAATTACCTTATAATACCTATACCTAATATAATACCAATACTTAAGGTATTGGTATTATATTTAGATTCATTCAGCATTTTGTCGTGAAAAGGTAACAAGAATATAGACAGAAACACTAATTTAGAACTAATAATATTTCGAAAATAATAATGGATAACATCAAAATTAATATAATATTAATAATATAATATTTAAAGAAAATATCATCACAAGTAATTGTCAAAAACTATTAACTTTATTAATACCGCTACTTATCAATTGGATATTCTGATTTCTTTTCTATAAGATAAAATTGTCAAAATAAATTTCGTATTCAAATATTCATCAAGTGGCTCTTGAATGTCCCAGAGGATATAAAAAAACTACCACAAAAACCCTTTCATAAAGTATCCAAAGTAAATACTCGTCACGTAAACAATCTTTAAATCCTAAAGATTTACCAGCACTTTTTCTTCGGTCATATTATTGGCATTTATTGTTTTTGTATTAAAGTCTCTGTTTACAGTAAATATAATACATAGTATTAAATAAAATACTACCAGTTTCGTATAGGTATATTATATATCATTCTGGTAAAATGTATCTATTAAACAATCAAACAAATATTAAAATTGTTACACTGGTAACAATATCCGGTCCCTATTTCCCTAGTTGTTTGTCCGCGAATGACTCCTAAACTATTGAACTGAATGCAAATTTGATTTGCACATAGTGTGCGATTAGATCCAACTTTAAAGATAGGATAGCTCACTTCTCAATTTATAATCGCAATATTATTTTATTCAAGAACCTTAGCCATAGCGCGTGGCCGGGTCTGCTAGTATTAGTATAGATCTACAGGTATTTCAACTAGTTAAAAAGTACAAGTACACAAGTAGGTAAAAAGGTCCCTTTGAAGGAACCTCATTCTCATCTATGTTAGCCGCCATGCGAATTCGGCAGTGAAATTACAGAACAGGAAGCATAGCATCTTACTCCACCAGAATGGCAATGCATCACGGGGGTCCTATGATATCGTTATGTCCGTAGTGCTTGCTCTTCCTGTACGTAGGCGACGGTTATTGGCGGACCATTAGCTTGCTTTCCATTTCAATTACAAAAAGAAAAACAATAAATTATATTTCTATTTATGTTTGTTTTTGCATTGTTGTACATAAACCATTAAACTCCAGAACCAAATTTAATTATGCAATGTAGAACAATGGTTGACACATTTGCACGTAGGACCTTTATTTACAAAATAATTATGTTGAGTTATGAAACTCTCCACTTTGTGGAGTTCATTAGCGCCATGTAGATTCCTATTTATTTATTTAAATGAATATAATATTGTTACCATCTATTCGAACAAATTACGTAATCAAGTTTTTATTTACTTTATAGTAATTAATCCTAATTATGACATAATTTGCTTATTGATAGAAATGTGTTGTATTTACAAATACTAACAAATAGACGGCATTCATGTAAACATTTTATTTTATTTTAATGTGATAATAATCTGATGGCCTGTCACGCGTATATATATATATATATATATATATATAATACATATATATATATGCGTAACCTTTAATAGTAGTGTAAGATTTATATAATTGTATATGCATATTGATAAATCTAATCTTCCAAATAAAGATGGGTGACACTGCATGTTGTCAACTCACCCGGCCGGCCAGCGGTGGTTCTGGGCCAGACGGATAAGGTCTGCCTTGGTGTCACTGTTAGGCAAATTGTAACATCTCGGATGGAGTTGTACAAAAATGGAAATTAAATAAATATTATAATATTAAAGTAAATTAAAAAAGGCACGGACGAATATGTCTGTGGAAAAATGTATTTAAATATAAAAAAAAAAAACCTATAATTTCACAGCTAGATTTCTTCATTCAATCAAAAGTTTATATAAACTACCCATGCTGATTACTGTGTGAAAATTCTTTCTCTATCTATTATCCTTACATTAGGTCATATAGGACACAAAAATCGAAACCCATAACTCATTTCCGTTGTATGATTCTGTTTAGATAACTAATATGATAACACGACAGCCAAGTCACATATATGTAACGATCATCAAATTACCATATTTCATCGCTATCAATTGAAATTCCAATATCGGAAATTACGTTTGGCGCTGATTTTCAGTATGCCATTTGACATTAGCACTATTAACACTCAGTGACATTCACTCACGTGACGAGAGAGATTGTGCACAATAGTGGAATAAATACATAAATATATGAATATTTGTTTATTCTGTTGTATAGGGCTGTTGAGAAAAAAGTAAGTAAGTTAAGTAAAAAGTTAAAATATATATAAATCGAATTATTTTATTCAAGCAACTTGCGTGAAAAAAATATTTTAGATTTTATTTGAACTATCAATAGCAAGTGGGAATTATATAGTCTCAGAAATTGGTGAGTCTGAAGATTTCAGATTTTATATGTAACAGTAACAATACTTCGTTTCAAACAAAATTAACGGCAGGTGTTGTTTGAAAGAATATATTTATAAACATAAATAAATAATTTATACATGTTTTTATTATTGTACTATTTTTTTTCAGAGGCAGATTTGTTAAAAGTGTCTGCGTGGGTACCTACCTCAGTCTGACATATTTCAATTTCAGTTGCGAAACAGCTTGCTATGTTGCGATAGGTTGTATGGGCAACACGTATCGTGTTGTCCGTACTGCTGTTCATTTATAATATATAGGCGACGGTTACCACTTACCATCGGATGGGGTTTCGGTTTATTTTCCATTGCAATTACATAAAAAATATCTATATATTTTTTTAATCTTATTTTGTAAGCAGTAAAAACATATTTTATCTTGCGTATAAGCGCCACGTCTCTCGAAATAGATGGGGGAAGGACAACGCAACAAGTGCCATCAAAGAAACAGGATGTCTATCAAACTGCCGTTTTTTTCACTGAATTTATTCATTATCTTGCTATTTTATCCTTATACTGAGATGTAGAAAGGAAATAGCTTGCTATCTTCGGGGAGGAAATGAGAAAAGTAGCGCAAAATGTTTGATGAGCATTTGAAAGTTTAGCTTTTAAGAGACAAAGTTTCCACGGTACAAGTAATGACGTAAATTCTTCGTGTTTGTCAACTTAAAATAAGATAGAAGCAAGTTTTGTATATAGTAATAAACAGTACATTTTGCTACGCGACTTCGTCCTTATGAATGCTACGTATAGGTTAACCGCGAGATAAAAAAATATTTTTACTTTATGGAATGGTAATCCTTCGTCAATATATCTGCGCCATTATCACAGAATTTGTGAAATAGAAATAAGGTAAAATGAAAGATAAAATACCTAATGATATGTACTCTTAGTATAGCAAGTCGAACGTGCCAGGAATTAACCTATCCAGAGATGACTGTGTAAAATAAGCACATTATATAGAGTAAATAATTGTATTTAAAGCTATAAGGATTTTTTTCCAAATATACTATTATATGGCAATATAGAAGTTTTTAGCTTATGAACACACAACTTCAAAGTAAAATTTAATCTAGACGCCGGAAGCCGAATACCGGATGCCGCACCCCTTAGCCATATACTGGACGACCCATGGATAATGTAGATATGACGTAAACCATTCAATGTGTAGCGTAAATAAATAAGATCATAATATTTTGTCTTTGATGTCATGAACTATTTTATCACATGAATATCCAAATATTAATTAAATTTCCACAGAGGACGCTTTCAAGATGCCACGAATATGAAAAAACCTGTAAATTAAATCAATATCAAACCTCCTTACTAGTATTACTACATTATATTCTTGTGAGATGAAATTGTGGTAATAATAATGTTGATAAATAACAGACAAAACGTTTTAGTTTTGATAAGTCATCGCGATGAAATGTAATTTTTTGTAGATTATAAACAATCTAGATTGTACGCCGTTCTAGTAAAACTGGAAACGCCATCACAAAAAAAATTGTAACAACAGCAGTGATTATCTGATGTATTCACCCTAATCAATTATTTTTCTTATCTTCTCTGTCATGCATTCTTCCAATTATAATAAAAAATATATATAAATTTAATTAGGTAAAGTTTGACATGCATAATAAAACTTACAGGTGTAAAAGTGTCCTTACGACATTACCTTTGAAGAGAATGTGAAACAAGCTAATAAAATGTTGGCAGTAACTTATTTTACGTGAATATTTTATAGACATACATTTGTGTCACGCAATCTAACGAGCGGTGACACATATTAACTAACTTCAAAAAGAAGGAATTTGTCAATTTGATCGCAATCTTTCACGTTTATATCTTTGCTAGTTCTCAACTGATTTCGATTAAAAAGGAACAGGTTTATTCGCATCAAAATTTTCAATTTCATTAGTTTTGTATATTATGAAATTATTAATTAATCACGATTTGATAATACGATGTTTCGAAGTGGAACTTTAAATAATTTTTATTTTTTAATTATTAAAAGACTATTCGATAGTACTTGTTATTACTTACTTTTATATTCGACATCCTTTTTTTGTTTACATGAGGTACGATAAATTACCAAAAAATCGTCTTGTGGAAATAAATAACTTACCCACGTCATATATTCACATAGAATGGAATACTCGTGCATTATTTAGCAGGCCTATAAGTGGAAAAGGTAGGAAAATAACAACGGATGGTTTCACCCACACAATGTGACGCTATACACACATTATAGTTCCTGATAGTTTAGAACCTAAAATATTATACCCTAAAATAACTGGCTATTCGCGTCGACTTCGTTCGTCTGTATTTATTGCAGTAATCGTTTTTTTTTTTAATAAAACGTACCACACAATTGAATTTAATAGAGATGAATTAGTTGCGAAAATCAGCCTAATATTTTTTAAGCTCATTACAAATACAAAGTATTATTTTTAAATAAAAAAAATATAATTTTAGATAATGTCATTTTCATTTATACTACAATGTTACGATGGCTAACTTTACATAAATAAAATAACAACAAATATCTATCATATTTCATGGTATACATTTTTAATATCAATTGAACTGTACTAGAAATTGAGTTGTAGGTATCACTGAATTTCTCATGTGACAATGTCAAAGCTATAAAGTGCATTCAGTATTGCGTTTGAAAAATGTCGACTCCTGTAGCAGCATAGTTTTAATCAACGCTTGCAATTTCGCTCGCGTATATTCTGACGTGTTTTCCAAACGTATTTCATTCAGACGTTCCTATTTCACCTATTCCTGCAGGGAGATTAATTGGAGGAACGATCACTACGGATATTGGTGATATCTACGCCTTTCGAAACAAGTTTCAATACATAATGTGTAATTTACATCTGTATTTTATATAACTCAATAATTATATTCTATGTAGTGAAGTCGTATGAGTATGAATATAATTACGATTCTAATACTAGACGAGGTAGATAGAGACATCGTGAACTATAGACGTCACGTCGCAGTAAAAGCAACACTATGGTAAATAAATTACGACCGAGGATTTCTCGCAATCTTTTTGTATGTTAACAGTGTTTCTATCACTGAAAAAGCAGTCAAAAATAAATTTTGAGGCCAGCGTAGAAAACTAGGCCACGACATTCTCTGATTCATAATTAATTATCTCCAAAAATCTTTACAAAACCCCGCAATCACTCAATGTTGTACTTCAAAAGATTGTAATTACTTTGTACACAAGATAAATGTTGTCTATAACTTAACGACTAACTTTAATAAGTAATATTAATATTTTAATGGCACAGTAATGAATGAGTTTAGTTTCAATTTACTTGTAAAGTAAATACTAACTTCTAATACAATTTTAAGATTGTAATATATTATACAAATGTTTAATTCCAGAGATTTTTAATGTTGTAGATGACAGAAATGCAGAGTTTCAAACATTGCATGACAGTGTAGCATCGGTTTGTAAATCAAAACAGGGCGGGCGGGCGCGGGTAGGTAGGGGCCGCGCAGTCTAGTCTGCCGAGCGACGCCGGCCGGCGCACACCGCCTTACAACCTTAGTGAATATACGTATTTTGCAACCGTCTCTCAACCATCGCAAGTCATAAGTTCACGATCGTATTCGCTTCTATAGTGGAATACAATGGAAGTGTGACATTACCCTTATTCGGTCGGGACCCGTAAAGGTAAAGCCAATGAGTTCTTTATTTTTTCACTAATTTGAAATAATTTTTAAATTTATACAAATATTTTTTTTTATAAA
Source organism: Achroia grisella (assembly GCF_030625045.1). Lineage (NCBI taxonomy): Eukaryota > Metazoa > Arthropoda > Insecta > Lepidoptera > Pyralidae > Achroia > Achroia grisella. The sequence continues at coordinate 4,936,766 of NW_026712979.1, read as the reverse complement.
TGACAGTGCACAATAAATTTAAAGTATAAATAAAAAGCAGTTGTTTTAACGTATATAATCACTTATACATTATAACAAATACCTTCGTGTATAGATACAGCAGCAGTGAACCCTTACTGTCAACCCTTGGCCTTTATCTCATAAATTAATAAAACGCTCAAAATTTGCTACAAAAATAATTAAAATTCCTGAAACATATTTATCACTGAACCTCGGACACCATCAGTTATATTGTGCTTAATATACACATGAGAATACATATATTTTAAAATTCAGGACGAAAACACTTTAATTTATGATCTTTAGACATTAACGTTTCAAAGTTTCAATAACAATTTCCGATAAATTTTCGATGAAATTCTGTTACAAAAGTCGAACGATTTTCTTAATTGTCTCTCTTGCTATAAAGTACTAGCCTAATATTGGAAACGTGCCGATAACTCAGCCTTCGTTCTCGTTACCGTCTCCAATAACGACAAATCATTGATACCTAAGTTAGGTTTTAAATTGGTATAAATATTTCCTTTTTCTTTCAAATTGTTTTTATGTTATGTACCTGCACAGATAAAATATCGAGAACACCTGCTAATAATACTGTCTGTGCCTTCTTATGACCCTCTTTAATATTGACAAATAATAATAAATGATAGATTAAGTACTCGTTTGTATATTTGTTACAAAGTCGTTAATATTTAGTATAGTTTATTATAATAATGATATTTTATTATTTTTAAATTGTAGTTGCCATATCTATTGTAAATAAATTACTAAACAATAAATTAAATGACAGCAAAATCATATTTTTCAAAATACTGTTGAGATTTGTTAATTTATAAGTAGATACCTAATTATAATTAAATATTAAACGAATGTAAAACATTATGATATTGTTATTTTAATGAACAAAAATGTTCATTTTGCCTGTATAGAAGTCTGAGTGGAGAATTAGTACGAGATTAAATAAATAACGTAAAGTGACAAAATATTTAAAAAAATATCCAAGGCGTTGCGTTAAAAGTAATATCTCAACCATATCTTTATAAATTTAATATTTAATTTGTTTTAAGTTAGATTCGTAACAAAAAAATCATTTTGCCTATAAAAAAATACTTCATATAATAATATCAGCTTTGCTAGTTTCAAATTATTTTAAAATAATTTTAATATTATAATACTCATCCACATGTTTATTTGTTATTGTAATTATTTTACATATAAAAAGCTAAGTTATTAACAACTAACAAGACTATATTCCATACAGACAGCACCGTGACATACAACTAGAGTTTTAAATAAATGTGACCTGACCTATACTTTAGGTGCTTTACGAGACCCATATCATACCATGTTCTTAACTCTGACGTTCAAATGATGTGACGACAACCATAAGTAATATGTGCCATCCGAACTGTGGCGTAGAGTTATTCAATACCCAAACTTACAGCATAAAATATGACAAACAGTAAGACTTATGACAAATCCGCGACCCGCATCTCTTATGTAGATTGCTACCACTTTTACCAACTGGGTTTGCTACAAAAAACTATTGCTTTGATATTAGTTTATACGTAAATATTTAACTACTCAAAAAAAACTATCTTTACTACTGTTATAATAGATGGGGTAGTTAGGAGTAATCAAATTTTATAACGGCGTGGTGTAAGCTATACTATGTCCACATATTACACTTAGTACCTATACTTGAATCCGACATGGCAGGGGATCAGGCTATTGCTTTACATCAGTTTGTTATAGGAGTTTACATCACAGGAGAGTCTGTCAAAATTATTAATTTACACAAAATATTCTTTGCGACTGAGTATTTCAATTGAATTCGTAAACTAGTGGTTTACTATCACAAATTCTATTTGAAGACCACGGCATTCTCATATGTATGATGAAATTACCTTAAGTAAAATATAATAAGTATTTATATTACAAAGAGTAATTTTCCCGGCAGACCAGCTCAAAAATACGTGGGTTTTAGACTGCTCATGACGTACCATTAATTCATTACTTTATTTATTTTATATTTTAATTTACCTTAACATATTTTCATGCCGTTTTCAATAGCAATGTATGATCATATAACTATCTACAAAGAATTTATTTATTCTTCTGTACACAAAAAATGGAATACAGGCTAGCCTGTATATTGCATTGTCATTCATTAATTCTTTTCATTCTCAACGAGTCTATCTGAGCAAAGATAACAATGCGGTGTTTTAATGTAATGTAAATTAAAAACTTATAATTATTTCATTTTATCACTTACTGTCTCTACTAAAATGTTAACTGAATTTTATAGTAGTTTCTCTCAAACAATAGGTATAACTGAAATTTAAAATGTACAATCATTGGTCGAAGCTATAAAATAGCTACAGGGACTAATAATATTATAGAATGAAACTCCATTATGTTCGAACTCTTTTTTCAGATACATGGTTTTACATAGTTAATGGTTGTTAATCAAAGTTTGATCATTGAGCCTCAAGCTCGCTATAAACCATTACTAGTATAAAAGAATATAGTTCTATATTATTTTTCTAAAAGTGTTTATATTTTTTCTATAGCTATATATGTACGGGAATTTAATGTACTTATATGTATTCTCCTTTCTCAATAATTGTATAACTTCATCCGGAAGACTTCTTCAGAGTGTTAATGAAAACATAGTAAGGTTATTAAATTTCGCTAGATAATAAAGAAATAAAATATTTTTATATTATATTAAAAAAAATTAACACACATTTAAAAATAAAATTAGTTTTGTTTATTAAAGAGCCGAGAATAGTTCCAATTTCCACCTATTACCATGCAAATGTAAAATGACGTACAAATTAGTCTAATATTAGTTGTGGACATATTACATTTTGTTTGTCTTTAGATGTTGGATACTGAATTTTGTATTTTCTAACCTAATCCTTCTGTTGCGAACTATTTTTTATACCTTTTTTATTATCTATGTTTTTTATAATATTATATTATTTTTATATGACATTATTACACAATATTTTACGACTATACCATTGTAATTTTTCTCGTCGTCTTGGTCTCCATCCTTCACACCTTCTACAAACGTAATAAAATAACCTACGTTTGTAGAAATTAGAGGTATGGTATCCTAGATACCATACCTCTAATCTCTTTCATTTTACTAAACATATCATTCATCAAGAATTGATAACATCGTTTAATATTTATTAATATAATTCAACATTTTTTCCAGATTACAACTAAATCCTTATTAATACTTAAGTTCAATTATATTTGTATATTAGAAAACGTAAGGCCTTAACGGATTGAATGTATTATCTTTAAATTTCGCTTTCATCTCCACTCTCATTCTGTGGTTGGCTTAGGACCCTCTGAAGGAATTACCACAGCTGACCGAATTACGACCCCAAAAAGGTGTGTCGAATTCGAAATTCATAATCTCTTGTATTGTTGGAGTTTTCATTCTAATTGTTAGCCTTTTCATCGTAAAAGGAGACAGAATATTAAACTTTTAGAATATCGTAAAAAACTTTCTTTTGTGCTGAAAGTTTCAGTTAGGTAAAAATACGAAGGGATTGACAGTTACAGATTATCAACTCTAAAAAGACTTACTTCAGCTGTTTATTTTTGTGTGTATACTTTAAGATACTATCCTCAATTCTACACCAATTTTTATTCTTACATTCATTTATGGTAATGATTTTCTACAGTACGTTTCCATTAATATATCTAACGTACAATCTTTTAAAAGAGAATCCTTCCTGAATAAAAGTAAACTTTTGGAGAGTATAGGTGCAGGTGGTATAGGTAAGACCTACTTATGTAATTGTTTTACATGAAATATCCCTTCGGTATATTAATACTTTTTAACGGAAAATCGACATTCCTATCAGATATAACTTTGAAGTGCTCTTGCTTTATTTTTAATTTGATCTTCCTTGATCCTTATATTGAAATTTTCCCTCTCCAGCTGTGTTTCCTTATTTTATTTTATTGGAACTAAAAGACGAATGTAATACAGTCCTAACTCAAAAAAAGTGAAAGAACCTTTTTTCTTTTCAAGTAACTTCAAAAAGGGACATAATAGACTATAAACGTTTAATTTCTTAGAAGAAAAAGAAAGTATCGTTCGTGTTTTTAATTTAAAAATAAAATAAAAATCCACTGGGGATTTCTCTCATTTTTTTCGTATGGTATAATATTTTAGACATGTATTTATTAAGTATTATGCATACATACCTATTATTTTATTTCTGTAATTCTTATATGTGTTTTCTTATTTTTAAAGATTCTTCATATACTTGCTTCTATCAATTAATAAACTAATAATTGAAATGATATTAATTGCATTAGGATTTCTTTACACTGCTAGAGTGAAATTTAGGTATAGGTATATTTTCTCGATGATGGATGCATCGTAGCTAATTAATCGTAATGATATATAACGCCAATTTTTCTTTAGATAGTGAGATATATTATTCATTATAGGATTAGTTGTATAGAAAAGTAGTAGTAAACTACAGTACCGAGACTACTTTAATATTTTTTTCTGATATTACAAATGTTACAATTACTGTGTAATATTTTATTCAAATCGAATCCGGTTAAATGCCATCTGTACAGAGTTAAAAATACTTGAATTATTTTTAATTAACTTGAATTCACCAACCAGTAGGTACAGAATTTCGCAAGAAGGGAAAAAAGAAAATACAAGTAATCAGCTATTGCATTGTGGATAAAAGTGAGGATAAAAGTTATTGCATAAATTTAAAATTGGTCATAATACTATACAATAAAATTTTATTTATATTTATTTATTAACCATTTGAGATATAATAAGTAGAATACATAACACCTATAATGTTTTAAATAATAAATCTATGTTAAGGTGCGTGACAAAAATAAATTAAATTACATTGAAACTATTTTTTTACTGTAGTTGTATAATGTAGTAAAACATTCAATATAAATAACTAAATTTAATTTCAGTTAATTTTATAAATGAGTACAACATCTACCATTACTACTAACAAATTAACTAATTTTTAATCGGAAACAATAACACACCATTTCAGACAGTCAGCGAACATACATCTTTAGTTTAATCAAGTAAACAGTACATTGCGCATAATGTTGGCTAAACTACAATATAAGAGTGTTCACACACTTACCGGATACTAATCCATTTTTAAGAATTAGTCTGTACTATTCAGTATTATGTACGAGATGTAGGGTAGGGTAAAGTTGTAGTTAACACTATCTGCAATTTCCCAAAAAAAAATATTTACCATATATTTACAGTAAAGATGTAATGATAAATAAGAACATGTCAAAAGAACTGCATTAAAGACTTCTAAGTCGAAGAAGATGACAGGCAGTTAATCCATTCTAATATCGTAAATGTAAATGTGAAAATATGACTGATAATCTGTCTGTTTATTACCTTTCCACGACTAAACTCCTGAACATATCTTAATGAAATTCGATATTAAGATATATTGTATTACGAGAAAATACATACTCTATTTTTGATATAAGAAAAGCAAATGAAGACGCACGAGTAGCTGGTAAATTATATGCCACATGGATAAAAATATAATAATTTAATACCTAAAATTAAGTACCTTAAGGAACCACCATCAGCCTATTGCGATCTCATTAAATTCACACGGTAAATTTCACAGACAAGAAATCGGACTGTGTAAAACTACTCTAATGTGGGATCGTAACCGTATAAGATCATGAATATCAGATACGGATTAATTGAATCAGCTCCTTCCATAGTCCCAAGCTTCTGTAAACTTACAGTCTTGCATGATTGATAATGCGACTCTACTGTTACATAATCAATGGTCTTTATTAAGTAAATGCTAGTAAATATTGTTCCCTACATCATCTCTAACATTTGTTGTAGTAATTTTCATCATTATATACAGCAAAAGATACTATAACATTATGTTATCATTGGTACCTAATGATACATGGTGTTTCAAAATATACAGATATTAAATTATGGAGTATTCTTTAAACCAAATCGAAAGAAAGAAAAATCCTTACTCGCAGGTTTTCCCTATTATCATTATTTATTATACTGATATCTTTTAATTTTTACTTGTAATATGTTGTTAATAATATAAATTTGTAATTTACAAAACTACAAACTACAAAGATATACCTAGACGTAGATTTTGCGTTATTAATATTTTTTTTATTTTGTGAATTAACTAAATGAAGTAATAGCTTACTGCGCCCATTAATTTTAGGATTAAAATAAATTGCATTTAGTAATATTAAAATATACTAAATGGTAGCTTATGTTGTAAGCTATGTAATAATGATTATGAATATCAAGGGCATATCTTTTTAATCCCGTTTTTTTATGGTTTCAATTAATGTATGAAACTATAGCAAAAAAACGGAGCAGATATGTTTATCTAAAGTCTCAACAGGTCGCCAATACATAATAATAGCTGTTTCTAGAGCCACCGTCTGTTTTTTTAGACTTAAAAGATAAGATATATTCATTAATAAAATATGATAGAGGAAAACATTATTATTGTATTTTCTTATTAATTTGACAGGCGCTCTAGTCATAAGTATGGTTTTGATTTTTGTATCGATCTATGTTTTTTCGATGTAAATAATATATCACAATCACCAACCACCTAGTACCACGTAATGTTAGTTGCGGACTAAGTAAGCAAAATTTCGGTTTTAAGTAATATCATGATATAACATTAGAAGATGCACTTACTTAATACGTATAAAATAAATCACCCCTTAATATGTAATTCCACTCCACCTCATCGTTCACAAGGTAATAGGTATCGATACGGCCTCAAATAGCTTTTTGTTGTGTAGTAAAATTGGATCAAGTGATAAGATAGAAATTGAGTCGCGGGGTAATCTTGGGATCTACATGGCGACGTCGCCGCCTGATACCGGCTGTTCGATACCTAATAGGGGTGCCAACCGTGAAAACATCCTCGCATAGATATAGATGTGCCAATTTTGGTATAACTTTTGATTTTTCTACAAGTTTGTACGAAATTTAAATCTACGGAACATGGTCAAAATATGAGGTTGGAGAACCAAACTAAGCGACTTATAGCGAGCGAGTACGTTATCATCTTCCACTGCTCCCTATAAGCCGTCGTATTTGAGCTCCCCTATTATATATATCATCTTTCACATTGTCAATCGTACTTTTTGTCAGTCGTCGTCTCTATCTTCATCCATCCAAGTTCATAATAAATACCTTCGAGATTAAGCTAATATTCGAGACTTAACTTCCTCGTACAATGCTAAATCTTTAAAAGTTGGCAACCCTGATACACTGAATTTACAACGCGCCCTAAAAACACCTGAGTCTTTAGTACGGTTGTAACGTTAACGCTGTACAGTTATGGGATGTAAGAATATGGTTCGCGGGTTTTAGTATCTCCCAAAATAGATTATATTATTATCTGTTGCTTTTGACTGAAGAATGAAGATATTTGAAAACGTATCCGAGTGAAGAATTTATGTGAGTAAAAATAATTATTTAAAATACTACCATCGTTACTCAACGGCATATAGTGTGTGTGAAAAAGATCATACAACTATACGAATCTACCTTAATGAAATAAAATTTAAATTATGTTAAAACCCAGATCAGAAGCCATTGCACGGTTTTGAAAAATTAAGTAAAGAAAACGTCATAGGAAAACGTTACTCTGCTCTAAACTATTTATAGATTAATATGACACTTATTTTACGTATTTACTTATTACATTATGAAAATATTAACTACTGATCCACTGCTGAACAGAACTCTCTCCCATATGTCAAATACTATTTGAGCTAACATCGGCTGTTTTTTAGTTGTGACTAGAGAGATTTAATATAGTATTATAAAGAAAATCATGAGTCTCGGTCACAATAAATACAATAAACAGGAAATAGATTATTAAAATAATATAAAAAAATATAAAAATAATGATGAAAAGATGCCAGCAACAGTGTTCGTCGTCCCAATTCCATTCTCGTATTTCAATATTTATATTTCTCTGAAATTAGAATACTTAAGATTAATTTCAACTTTTTATTCTTTTTATGATAACTTAGAACATTTGAGTTACCCGTATTGTTGTTGAACTATTTAATAGAAACAAAACGGAGGCCTTATTTCAATTTAAAATACGTACCTGTATATCTTTCAGATTCGTAAGCTATACACTGCACTGCAAAATAATAGTAATATAGTAATTAATTCTAATTAGTAAATGTGTTCACGGGAATTACTTGAATGGCAAAACACTGTTCATACGACCTATTCTTAAGCCGGGATTACACTGTAATGTGTATTTAAATATCTAACAGCCCAAAAGTTATATTAAATTGAAAACAACCTTTGTAGTTCGTTCAAACCGTTTACCCCTGTCTAGGTTAGCGTAAAGTTTAATACAAATTCTAGTTAATGACTTAGCTAATCGGACAACAGTTTGGGCAATTTATCACAATTTCTGGGACCGCCTACATCGATGACTCAGCCAATATCACTGAATGGACGATACGAGCCGAAAAATGCCCTTCAATATTATGTAAATAGTCCACGTGTAGGATTCTATGTCTTGAAATTGCAGATTGTTCCGGCGATCGTTAGTAACGTGATTAAAGATTGTTAGAAGGGCGAATGAAAATATCTTTATACTAATTCTCGGAATAGGAATTAATTTCATTTAAATGATTATTCAATATGAAATATATTTATGATATTATACTTATTGTTACGTTATGTTGAAAAGTGAAACTTGTGTATAATAAAAATAAAAAACCAGTGTAAACATGGGTAACAATATCAACATTATTTGTGTTTTTTGTTTTTTTAGCGTTCCGACTTTCCTCAAGTAAAAAAAAAAGATAATAAAATGATACCATAACGTTTTGTTTTTTCTCATATGCACTATACTGATAGATTCTTTAAAATGAACTTCCTACACTACAGATCTACGTTCAGTAATCTAAGGCTTCGCCACTTATACTAAGAGATGGAAGAGGATTTTTTTAATCTTTTAAATAAAAGCGAAATAAAAAACAGAAATATTATTTTATAACCTGCATATAAAATAGTATGTCACTTAATCAATTAGTATACAAGATTAATATTTTTAAATGACAGAATACTGACCATTTATAGGATCATTTAGATGAAGATATACTGTTCTATTAAAATGATAGCAAAAGTAGGTAACTCCAATTAAAACTCCACAAAACATATGACCCACGCAAGCGACAACTTAATATTTTAACAAATACTTACGAAAAACAATGTGAAGGGAAATACGAACATTGTTACAAAACAAAACAATGTTGATGGATAATCTGACACAGATGAGAGTGGAATAAAGAGAATTTGTAACGTTTCTCGCTATGTAACGCGCTTGTCAAGATTGTCGGCCCTACGAAGCCATTTTCAGCGGAAAAAATTAAGGGTACAGCTAAACAGAAGGGTGTGGCCTTATTTGGGGAAAATACGTCATTAAGTTCGTATACAACGTTACTGCTTATATGGTAGAAGATTAAAAAAACCGATCTCTCTTATTAATGACATGTGACTATTTTTACACCTATAATACATCTCTACCTGCGTTACCCCGCTAATATTTTAATTGATGTCTGGAATAAATTTTATATAAATTTTATTCCTTAAAATGAAAGTGACTAAAAAAGCGTGATATCTACTCTGATTGAAAACTTATATATTAAAAACAAATTGTATGTACATAAATGCGAAAGACAAATATATCGTACAAAATAAAAAAGTGGATGGTAGACTCGTATTGGTATTTTTTTAATCCCATTAAAAACTGTAATACCCATAATAATTGCTTGAAATATGTATTGGTGAATTTTACGTCAAGTAAATATTTTTATTGTTCTGAAATCGATAGGTACAAATTGATGTTGCTCTTATAAATTTCCTGCGTAGATTGGTTCAACTTTATTTATTTCCACATTTGTTGCCAATACAATAAAGTAGAGCAACATATATGTATGTACTTACCAATAACAGATATTGAACATTCCATCCTTTGTGTATTCTGTCAGAAAACATCTAAAGAGGTCTGTTTCTCTTCTCGAAAGAATATTCAATGATTTCTCTGATGAAAGGTGCTTCACAGCAATTTTCTTCTTATTGTAAATAGTGCAAATATTGTGTAACTTATTTATAGTCATTACATAAGTTGTCCTAGATAACATATTGTACATAAGTTCTGTGTGCACAAAGCACAAAGAGTTATTATTGATAAATAATGAACATTTGATGAACAGTTTGTACATCCATAATATACATAACATGCTTATACTTATATAACTTAGTATATAAGTAATATTAGCGGTTGTAAATAAATACCAAAGGGACATGTGTATTAGTATTTGTATTAACAGACTAATTTTATTGTATGTACCGTGAATCATTAATAAATATTCATCAAGGAATAATTTCGCAAGTCCACGGTCATAGTAGTGATTTACTTTATGTTCATTCACTGTACACACAATATTAGTACTACCCACAATAAGTTGATATTGTTGGTAGTAATGTGTACGTTGGAAAAAACACTAATTTTGGATTTAACATTCTTTGTCATAAGTTTCATATCTGTGTGTGTATATATACACTAGTATACATAATACTATATATATGGTACACTAGTAATTACTAAGTTAATTCACGAATTTAAGAAAATATATATAAATGTCATTGGGAGAACTGGCATCTAAGACACAGGCACGGCCTAGTTTAGATGCTAGTGGCACTAATAAATTTAAACCAATGATTTGTCTTACATGATATTCTAACATAATAATTATAGCTAATCTCGTTTCACGTACTTGTATAGGATTGTGTCTATTGTAGTCTTGGGATAGATACAATAATACTTTATAATAATGTCCGCTAAGTACCATTTTTACATCCATCTATTATAAAACAAATTTTGTACTATTTACTTGTCTTTGTGCTAACTGATGAATTCTCCATAGTCTTGTGTTGTGAAAACCTTGTGAAGTATAGATACATATTGCGTAAATAAATTCTATATAACATCCGTTTAAAAACCACCTATGATAACTCAATATTAACATTTGCTGCAGGTGCCCAGGTGCATAAAAAGCCTATGTAACGTGAATTCGTGTTAATATTGTAAATAAGTAGGTACTTAGTAAACTGTTGCGTTCTGAATCATGAGTAGTATTATATTAAGATGCACTTGTTCATTACCAACTACACATATGTATATAGTTTTATATAAAAGTGTATTTATTTTTATTTTACAAATGTAAGAATGTTATGTGATGCAAATTTTTGTGATATTAATAATAATAATAATTTATAAATTACGTTAGTTACATCATTTATATGCATGTATAATATTTGAAAGAATTAATAAATCCTACTATTTCACAATCTGACATAATCTACGTTTTATAATAACAATAATATGTGAAACCAGCGATAAAGATAGGAAGACAATAAAATCAGATTACAGTTCGCACAGAAGTTAGCATATCTAGAGGTAGACGGATAGGTGACGTAGCATTATAAGGGTACTAGTCCCCACGACTAACAATGTTCTCCCCCACCTACGTTTCCGGTTCTCCTATCCTCTCTTTTACATCTAATAACCTGAGTATGCTTATTGATCTCACAGCCGACAATTTTAATAAAAATTATAAACAAGATGTTAGAAAGTTATAATATTCAGGTTATATCTACCATTTTATTTTATAAAAGCATGTTTGGAGTGAACAAAAGTAACCAAAGAAACTAAATAGCCAATTAATGAACACCATGAATTTCCAACTTTAAGGGCGTGGCCAAATGGGTTTACAGACAATTAAGCAGCTATTTGGTCTGTTAGATTTGAACTTCGGCTAACGCGAACCGGCTATTGCATTATACATAGATATCAGCTTAATTTTTTATGGTATTTTATTATACCATAATAAGAAAATGTCTATTTCATACTTTCAATCATGCGTTAGTGATTACAATATAGTTTTGAACTGGAACGACATAAAACTTTATTACGCTGAAAAATATTATATTCTTTTATATATAATATACAAATATATATAAACGTGCCACAGTTAGATAATTTTGTTTTCATAAGTGCCTTTTTGTAATGTTTATTTTATGATATAATGTTCAAATCACACTACATTATCCCATGAACATATCGAAATAAAATAAAATTAAAAAATCTGTAAGGGATGAAACAGGGGATGAATGATTTTATGCATCCGAAATCTCGGATAATTGCTGTTATAAATTGTTGCACACCGGACAAGCTGTAACTGTTTTTACTCGTCGCTATTGTAATACCTTCTGAAAATTAATGTTTCATTTGCAATAAAATTCTATTCTCTTCTATTCGTAAAAATTGTCATGCGAGGAGACTAATTTGATAAGCATAAGACACATAAACAACACACAAACTCGTCCCGACAGAAACATTTTTAGCAATATTTATGAAGTTAATAATATTTTGATCAACGAATACGAATAGAGCTGCATCAATCCTTTAAACCTAGTACAAATATTTGCCTTCTGCATATCGTCTTCTTACCTTTGTATTGTCAGCGGTGCAGAGGGCGCCCGATACAACGTCGTTCCGTGTGTGGCTAGTTCTAGAGTGATGACTCTAGAATATACTGAATTATAATTATCACCAATTATTTTATTTAGAAGTTCTTTGAGGATTTAAACTTTAATCGATGAGATTCTTTAATATTCTTTGTCATTTTTGCTTTCTCAACAAACTTTTTTCTTCTAATCTTTCCTTCAAACTTGGATTACAATTTTTTGTGTCGAGTTTGATAATTTCGCGGATTATTTTGTCTTATTCATAGTCTGAGATGCTAATTTATACCAGATATTGTAATCATTGAGAGGCCATCAAGTTTATACTAAATCTTGTTCGAAAACTCGAACTTTTCTTAGGAAAAGCTTTTCTTCCTGGAATAACTTCTTATTATAAATGTGAAAATGAGTTTGTCAATATTTGTTGAGACGTTAATGCTCTAATGGTTAAATAATGTTTTATTTCATAGTAAAGTATTTAACGTGTACGTTGCCTATTTTGTGATAAACTATTTTATAATACAAAATGGAAAAACAATGCATAAATAATTTTATTATGGATTCTATGTAGCTAAATATAAAATTGAAATAAACATTAGAAATTGTAATATTATACATACTACAATTTCTAATCCTTATTTCTATTACGTCTTACGTATAATCTATGTCTAAGATATAATCACATAGTAAAAATATAGTCTATGATGTTTGTAACGTACTCTGTGCAGTTGAGGAGTCTGATGAGATGTCAAAATGGCAGGAACGGCCTAATTAAATATGAAACGCAAATTAGCATTTCATTTATTTTAATATTTAAATACTGTACAGAAATATAGTTAGCAAAAGAAGAACTTGGCTCTAAAAGATTTCAGTCAACCTAAAACAGCGTGACACAGGAAGTGGTTCACAGATGTGCAAATAATAACTGTAAGAAGATTTTATCACACCGACTGACCGACTGTGACCGACCTTATAACGCACTGCCAAACGCGCAATGCCTACTTATTTTTATATGTACATTTTTATATCCAAAATTTTTTACTATTTTTTTTCAAATACATTATTTCAAATAAACTTGTTATACTTCGTTTAAACAAGAGCAGCATCAAAGAATTAGCCCAATAGGTCCCGCTTGCTGGAATTAAACGTTCATATAAGTACATTCCGCACTTTATTTCTATTTGTATAGATAAGAATATAAATACGATGTTTCAATATGTGAATATGTTACGAGCCGTTGCGTATAGCAATTTTAAATGAGGACTCCTTGTAAATGTTTATAATTTTTTTAACCTACCAAACAGCTTAAATAATATTATTTTACTATATCTTTGCCAGATTATAACAATTTTAAGTGTTAATTTTAAAAAACTACGAATCATGAGTAATATTTGCTACCACACTGGTCCCACTCTAGTACCTCTTTGTCAACTATTTAAGCTGCCTTGCCGCTTGCTTTATGTGTGTTTTTAGATATAATTAGTCCTCGGAAATGGAAACCCACTTGTAATATCACCATCGTCACATGATGACGTGACGTCCATAGTTCTGTACGTGTATAGTAGGATATCACTTAGCTGGTGCGCCGTCAGTTTGCCATTCCAGATACATAATAAAAAAAAATTGTGTAAACACACCTTAGTATGTGAAACATATTAAAAACAGATTCCAAATCATCTACCTTTCACTTAAAATGCCTGTACCTCGGTCCTTTATAAAAAGGGTCGCCCAAAAATCAAATTTCAAAGGTCAACGATTATTTTAAATAACGGGCCAAAGTCCATTTCAGCACGGCTGTGTTTATAAAAAAATCTCAATTTTATAAGCGAAAAATGCTTTCAGCCTTTTGAAGAGCATCTTATCACGGTCAGAGAGCATTTTCTTATATTATTTACTGTAAGACGTCATTTTAAAAGTTTATTAAGATACTAAGGTTATTTCATAGTTACATCTGAACTAAATGACAGTACTCTAAAAGGACTAGGAAAAATAATGTGCTATTTCCAAGTATTTGGAAATTTGTAGCTCTGTCTTGCAAGTAGTAATATAATTTAAATTAAATTTTAATTTTACTGTAATAAGAAGTTGTTTTTTATTTACTTTATTTATTTATGTAAATTAGAATTAGTAATATTTCAACTTTATGAATGTTTTTGATTCAAATTATCAAAACTCTATAATTTTAGGATCACCATAATCAGTCACCCGTACTAAAACATTTTTAAATGCTATAAAAGCAATTTATTATGTAAGCGTATATATATAGAACAGCTGGTTTCAAATAATTCCAATAATATTTGGCTTCCGAACTCCAGCGGTTCCTACCGTAATTATTTTCAATGACATGCTCATTATTTTGAGCGATAAACCCCATACAGCCGGTATGGCATTTATGAAACCTGAAAACGAAAAGTTCGACACAAATTTATATGTTTAATAATTTATATGTTTATATGCCCTATATTAGTTTAATATTTATATTTTTTATTGCACTTTTATACAATTGCGTTTTATAAAATATGCATAATAAAAAAAAAATGATACTTATAATTTCTTTGATGTCTTAGTCTGGAAAAAACTAGGTTAATCTATTTACTATTAATCTATTTTACCTATTTACAATGTCTTAGACTGGAAAAAACTATTTTAATCTATTTACAATATTAGTTTTTTCCACTTATTGCCAAAAGTCTCTCCCATATGTTACAATTATCCCTATTCTGGACCACCTCGAGACTTTTTTGTATGCGAATCTTCATAGATCTAATAATGACCATATCTAATATGTTATAACTGTATGTCGTGATGGTCTTGATGGATCCATAAACAGTTCTTGATCATAATTTGTTAGACAATTGTTCATAATCATCTGTATAATTTCATATTGACCCACAAACTGAATTCGCGGTCCAGTTAAGTATTTGACGTAGTGTAAAAACCATAATACAGTTTTAATTTAACCATAGTATAGTTTACCTTATTTTGCACCAATAAAATGAAACTATTCTTACTTAGTCGCACCCTATATTAGGATGAAAAAGAATGGTGATAAATAGCGTTCTTATTCCATCACTATATGAAGGCTCATTCAATCTATATCAATACTACGATACATGTTTCGTCTAGTAACAGTTGTCGGTTAGTAATAACAGTCAGAGATTGATCACTAATAGGATGGGCCACGGAGCCTTCAAAAACCATGGTTTAGTGAAAGCAACAAGTCTTAAGATAACGCAATTGTCAAACATATCACAGAATTTCAATATCTTTAGATTAATATCACATAATACTTAGAAAATATGGAAGAATCTAGGTTCCAAATTTCCTTAATACTATGAATTGCGACGATAGAATATGAATCTCATAACTTTGATTACTGATAATAAATATATGTATTATTTAATAAATAAAGAGGAAAATAATTCAGGATCTCTTTTTAATATAGCGAAATGTCTCGCAACTTAATTTTAAATTCTATTGATTTATAGAAAAGGATATTGCGCAAAAGAACTAAAGATACAAGATAGTATAGATAAATTCACATTGTTTAAAAGTCGGATAAAAATATTGTAAAGATTGTTTAATAATGCAAAATGAAGCCCTTTAATATTGAGATTAATACTCCACTCGCTTATGAAATCAATTTCAAATATTAATATCTAACCCATTTTCGACTAATCCTGTAGAAATCAGAGTGTCTATTACGTACTTCAAATTTCCTTTTTATTAATTTTATATTATACTTTATTTTAAACGTAAGACGCTTCATATTTTGATGATTTTTTTCTTATTTTTTTAGTTATAACATGCAGATGTAGTTACGCATATTTGTGCCTTTAGAAAAAAAAAATAACTTTTAATAATTTACATACTTCCCGCAATTAACAGTTTTTCGAAATAGTCAACTGTTTAATAGATCATACAATAGACTACATGTCCATCCTATGATCTGCGTACGATATATATTTCTTACATAATAATATTTAATCTAATAGAAATTTCTAGATCCAGTCATTTAGATATGGTTAAGTCAACTAGGTTAAGTCGATATTTAGATAATCTAGGTATCTAATTTTGGACATATAATGAATCAGAATCATGCTCATTGACTTGAACTTATCCAATCAAAGGATAAGTTAGTCCAAGGTTTACCAGGTTTTTACAAGGGTTTATAATTAATTAAGCTATACCCAATTAATTATATATATTTATTCTTATTGCCAGACACAATAGATATTTTGCAGAATTCATTGATAATTATAATTCTTTCAAAATGCTTGCTCAAAAATAAAACTCAAGTTTACACAATTAAAACGACTTCAGTTTAATACTCACTTAATATTTTTCTAACAATTGCATAAAAGTATGTTTTTGTCTACATGTCTTCCATATTATTTTTAGGTACAACTACGTATCGCAATTACAATAAACATAATACTTAGATTATAATGAAATAGTAGAATTCAGTAAATAAATAAATTATTCCGGGAAACATGTAACTGTAAAAGCAGACAAACTTATAGGCATGACATTAAACAGTAAACTTACGTTCTAACGTTTTAAATGATCAAAATTGCTTTAAATACAGACAGTAGACTTTATTTTAATGTTATAAATGGGTTAAGTTATAAATTATTAATTTGTACATGAGAATAAATAATTTGGTTTACTATTCGCTCAAATATGCTAACTGGCAAAAGTTTCCATTTAATTATTCATTCAAACTTTAAGTCCGAACGGATTTTCCTTTATTAGAACTCGTTTGTTAAACTCGTGATGCTGACGGAAAATGATTTCTGTAAGCTGTCTAAAAAATTGCTTCTTCTTTGTGATACGATTCATGAACAGACTAAATTGTATTTGACTGTCACATCTAAAACAAAACGCGTTGGGGACATCTATCAAAATTAACTTTCTACGTCTTTCATGTTCAATTCTTTGTCTTTAATATGTCAGGACAGAATTACATTGATGTAAAGCGATGTAAATATATTCAGATATGAGACATGTCTTGTTTTATAAGGAAATGTAAAACTATAGTTGTAACTGGAGCGGGAACACAACTACTATTTTAATTAAAAATCAAATAATAGAAAAAAAATTTTGTTTCCCAAAAGGCCTCATAGCGAAAAAAAGTAACAAACAAGAAGTCAAAAGTGACATATAAAAAATATAAAGTGTATAAAAAAAAGGTAGAGAAGCTGCCAGCAACAATGGTGAATTAATAAGAGATTCATAACAAAAAGCGATTCAAAATAGACATATTCTATTCATAAAAAGCAAGTTGCCCTAAATTACATATCTCCATAAGTTCTTCCGCTGGTTTGGATTTCCTATACTTGTCCTCTATCATTCAATGAAGCTCCAACACCATTAGAATAGTGCAAATATTCAAATTTAGTAAAAAGAAAAAAAAAATTGATTTTTGTCTTACTTTTCTCATCTCTTATTTTCTTGATTCAGAAATCAAAATCAATTTCGGGATTTAGAAGTAGTAAGTAAAATGAAAGACAGACACAGAGAAGTTATTTTACTGATACATATATTTGTCCCAATTTCCTCAGTAACCTTAATGTTTACTACGCAAAAATAAGTCACTGAAATGATGAGTTTGGTTTTGAAACACAAATTGCTATATTACAGGTTTACCGACAAAAAGAATAAATTGAAGCCTAGTCCGATTTGTACGGTTAGCAAACATGCAAATATACGTAGCAGAATAAATATTTATTTCTCATTTCCCTATATAGCACGGTAATCGTGAAAGAAGTTATTTAAAATGCATGCTTTGAAAGAGTAACGTGGGACGGACTCGAACGTTTCTTGCCGCTTAATGTAACTCTTTTAAGTTATAATCATAATTCTATTCTACAGTATATAAAATACGTACAAAACGGGTAATTTAATTTTACCACAGCTATTAATTTTGTTTGTTTTGCTGAAAATTATCCAATTACACAGTCGTAATAAGGTGCTTGACTCGGCACATTTTCCTCGTATTTTACATATACACTCTAAAGAAATGTTTTAGTTCCAAATCAAAGAGAAAATTCCCAATGAAAAGTCGAATAGGTAACTGTTAATTTTACTTTCTTCGATATGCATGTCTATACAACATTTAAGATATAGAAACACGGTTTACCTTTCATGCAATAAATGTACCTATTTTATGATTAACAACTCTTACTTAATAATATTTAATGAAAATAATAATTATTGAAATAATGAATATTATTTTATTTTACAACAATTTTTAATACTGTATAATATTAAAAATATGTATACTGTGATTAAGTCTATTCATGAGAATAAGAATAAATCGAAATAAATCGAATCCTTTTATTTGTTACAGATAAGGAGGCCATAAAACGTTTTAGCCAATGTTGCATAATGTTCTTAGACCATTCAATCAATGTGCCTCTACTACGGATTTGTAACGGGCACAGAATGTGACCAGAGAGTTAGTGAGTGACGTGATGCAACTAGTAATGCTGAACTTCTTAATCATGTTCGATGTGGTGTTCATATTCTTTCTGTTTCTGATTGCGGTGACGTGCGTCATGAATTACATGCCAGGGAGGAAGCGGCAGGAGGTTATAGAGGAGGATGTAGACGATGACGTCATCCCTCCTCCCCCACTGTTTGCAGGTGACGATGACGACCTACCACTGACCAGTCGAGATACATATGTTGTTATTCCACCGCCTCTGGACAACGTTAGAGCTAAGGACGGCTGTCCTATACACGTGGTGTAGTATAAGCACTGATATATTATGTAAGTATCCCTACACCGTTGATTTTAAATCTATACATATTAATAAAATTGGAGTAATTGCTTGAAATATTGAAATAGCCGTTTTATACTATAGGCATATGAATATAAATACGGTACATACACCGAAATAACATCTTTTTACAATTTTTGTCTGTCTCTTTGTCCCAGCTAAGCTCTGAAATGGCTGGACCGATTTTGACGGGACTTTTTTTGGCAGGTAACTGATGTAATAAGGACTAACTTAGGCTACTTTTATTTTAGAAAAATAAAGTGAAATTCCACGCGGACTAAGTCGCAATACCTAGTTATAAATAATAATTATAGAAGTGAATCATATTAAAGAAATAAAATAAAAAGTATGGTGACTTAATTGTCACCATATAACATAATTGCCATTATTGATTTTAAAATAATTATATTTCAATGGATTTACAGATTTTTTTTATTCTTTCATGCAAAAACTACTGAACAGTTTTTGATAAGACTTTACAGTAATATAGTTTATACATCAGATTAACACATGGTCTATAATTATGTTATAATGTGACTATAATTTCAACTATGATGCAGACGAAGTAGCGCGGGTCAGCTAATATACAATAATTTTAAGAAAATAATTAATTCTCTTAGCATAATCAGTTTATAACATGTTTACACATAACTGCGTAACAAAGCAATCGCGGTCTAAAACAAACATGTTCACAAATATTATTTTCATTATATTTATAGAAATTCTATAAATATTTATCAAAATGTAATATACGTGTAACGTGAAATTAACGCTCGACATTTAAAGTAATAAAGTTAAATTTATTAACGGCCTACGTTAATTAATTATATTATGTATATAATTATTTTGAATTGTTTCAGATCAACGTAGGAGTTTATTACGAAGAAGCCTTATGAGAAAGTAGGTGTCGAAAGTAAAAATGTAGTCGTTTTTTACCAAGTAGTCAAATAAATTTTCTTGTTACGCAAAGACTTGCCTACTGGTGTAATTTCGGGACTCAAGTGAAGGTACATATGGATTAAGGTTGTACCGACTTGTACCACGGTTATAGGCGCCACGAAAATATCATGTTATCTATATATTTGGAAAATTATGTCAAAATAAATATAACTTTGATAAATGGTTATAGTATAGATAGATCAAATAATTAAAGGAGAAAACAACCTGATAGTTAAGTTTATGGTGTTGATTTGGCAAACGTAGGAGCCTAATTATATTTTCCTTCTGTTTACGTTTAGCGCTGAACAAATATACTTGTCATTTACGTAATTCTCTGTTACGTAACCAAATACTATGTTTATATAAAGTGTTCAAATTTCGCAGAACAATTGCAAGTGCTTGTTTAAGATGAATGTGACTGAATAATAGATATAATAGATAAATTTTAGAGTATAATTAGTTGTACGTTTGCTTGCTACATTGTATTAAGTTTTGGTGCTTGTAAGCACAAATAGATATAAGCGAATATCTAAATAAATTTGTTGACGTATCCCACTCACTATACTATAGACAAATAGACGTATTCGGAACATTGCTTTGTTTACTAATTTCTTATTAAGAAAATTAGGTCTTTAGTACATTTGCTGTTTAGAAATACCAAAATCATTGCTCTAATTTATTATTATGTATGCACCGGCACAACTTTAGCTCAGCAAACAACTTCGCATTTAAATTTCGACATTCAATTGTATAGTACATAAAATAGATTATACAATAACAGGATAAATTATAACCAACGGCTTGCGGCAATCGCGGTTGCCATTACCATACTATAGTAAAATATATTATATTGCGCCCAACTTAAAGTCGAAATTTAAATGATAAATTGCTTGCGGTGTAGTTGTAATGAGTAACGACCTTTCATTTGAGACTGAACTGTGACAACACGGGTGACTTTTGTGTCGACAACAATTCCTATTTATCCATTTTTTCTATTTATTTTATTGACCTATAGCTTAATAGAATATTTAATTTAATAAATTATTTAATTCTATTTCGCGCCAAGTAATTAATTCTTTAATTTACTTTAATTTTCCACTTGTAACTCAAAACTGACGTTTTGAGATATGAAGTATAAAAGCCTCAAAAGATCGTTTATCTTACGACACGTAATATACCTGCCGAATGAATACTTCTTCTTGACACCAGAAAACTCTGTCCTTAAAGAATTTTAAAGTATTTATTTATATCTTACTTGTGGGACAATGTGGCTGTAGCCTTATTTAGTTTCAATTAAAACTATATCGAAAAAACACTCAAATACGAGACGTTTTGACGTTGCCGATGACGTTGTTCGACGTTTGTTTGAATTCTTTTTTATCTGTTAAATTACTGAAGGGTGTTAATCACCTATTACAATATACTGTATCGTATAAAGTAAGAGGTAATTAACGCAGCGTTATATCACTTACAACAAATAGGAAGCCTATATCTTAAGGAAATCAGTGTATAACAATTAAACTCTATAGGTACTTAACCCCTTTTGTTATGTAAACTTTACGCATGACCTTCCCAAGATTATCGTACTCCCAGTATTATCCCTTTACCATTTAAACCCCAATTAATCATTTTAATATTCATTTAAGGTAAGTGCTGAAAATTTGTGTACCTATATGTACAACACATTAGTAGTAACTAATAATTTTATGAACATAAATTTTTAAACTGTGTTGTATATTCAAAACAAGTCAAATTGTTATTTGTATAAAACAAACAGTTTAGCAATGTGAAATAGCATAATTGTTATAATAATACAAAAGTTACTTTTTGCCGATTTTTGTTAATTTAATTGACGACCTCGGTGGCACAGCGGCTTATCCCATTGCTTTACTTACGATGATCGCAGGTTCGGTTCTTTGTACGATACAAATATGAGTACAAGTGTTTGTAATGATCTGGATATTCTCTATTCATATTATGTATCATAATCTCAGCCCGGAAGACGTCCCCTGCTGGACATAGATCTCCACACCGATCGCTCCTGCACTGTTCGAATCCATCGCCTTCCAGCGATCTTGACCAGATCGTAGATCCACCTTGCTAGGTCTAGGCCTTTCCACGCTGCGTCTTCTGGTCCGTGGATACATTTTAATTTTTTTGTAAGTGTATATAACACAAAAAATTAGGCAATTGCCTAGTACCCATAACACAAGCTCTGCTTAGCTTGGGACTAGATGGAGCTATACGAATAGTCCAGAGTCATTATTATTATTATTCGGTAAATATTTTAAAATTCCATATCCGTGTTCAATTTATCTTAAATTGCTATTAAGTCGTACAGGAACTATAATTTTATTGACTAATAACGAAGCAATAATTTCAAATACAAAGAAATAATCCATGTTGTGTTAATACGTTTTTCTTACGTATATTGAATTAGTACAGTAGAGTAAATATTGTTCAATTCAAAGAACTATAGTGTAGGTTTGTGTATGCAAATAAATAACAGGCACTGTTATAAAACTTATCAACCAATTTATCAATCATTCAGGTATAACGAATGAAATACTCGACTATTTACATATTAATATATAATACATAGTTTAGATTAAGATGTAACATAATAATAAAAAGACAATACATGTATTACGAAATATTTCTCATATCAGTTTTATATCAATTTGTTTTCCGAAGAATATTCATGATGTATTATTAGATGGTATAGATTAATATTAGAGTCTATTATATTTCAAATTCTCAGTAAGGTATGTTTCATTATACTTATTTTTGTTGTTATATATTGAATAATAATGATATTATGTAAAACAATAAATTGTTTTCATTATAAATGATGTACTAGAGTTTTTATGAATATATAGTACAATTGTTAGAACAGGTTTTTATATACGGAATTCTATAGTAATATAATATACTGTATTTAAAAAAATCGGATATTTAGTCATATATTTCCTACTAATATGTTTTTCATTTTATGTTTAAAATGAAAATAATTAATAAAATATTGGTTATTCGCCAACAGTATTAAAATCTGCAATCGCTCTATATGCAATCAACATAAAATTAAGCCCTTTTTAATTAGACCATCCACTACATTTTTATCGAGTATAAGCTCATCTGAAAGTAATTTATGTTCAAGCTGTGTACAATGTTTTTAATCTTTCACCTAAATAATAAGCCTTTATTCATTACTTATTTAAAAGAAGACAATATAATTATATGTCAATTTGGCCTAATTTCTACCATTAGTGTAAAAAGCACTTAGCAGACAGGTTACAAAAGAATTAGCCTTTTTAAGTGAGTTATAAATTAATCTAATTAATTATGACAAACAAAATAAACTGGAAAATATTGAGGCTTTTTTATAACTATTCGTAGATTTTTTTATTTAAAATTGTATTATTTATTGGTAGATCCTTGTTGATAGTATATTTCAAAATTCCGAGTAGTAGATAATAAAAGTCTAAGTATACCTTTTGTATCCTAGAACATAGGATATTACAAGAAAATATAAAAATAATTTTAATAGACTAGTACTATCATTTTATCTATTTTATTATTACTGAAATTATCTCTTTAATTTACAATTAAGTAAAAAAATCTTTTTTATTGTTATAATTTGTAAGTCTATGTAGTGGTGTAAATTAGGTAACGATTTGAGCTTATTTGATCGAGGTACAAAAATCATATGAACCTAACCGAAATAAAAAATAATTTCTTATAACATGCAAACTTTTAGCAAATAGGATTAAAGAATAGTCATTACAAATCAACTTTAAAGTAGAATGCAAAATGTTTACTTAGTACAAAGGGTTTATTTCAAGTTTACAACTAGAGACTGACTTCATAATTTTAACGACTGATATTTCATATTTCTTTTCTTACCGCAATTCAATATGGCAAAGACAATATTAGCCTGATAAATAGTCTTTCTGAATATAATTTCCATGAAATCTTTATAATATAACATATTATCCTCACAATTTCACTATTAGAAAAGTAGATAAATAATGAAGTAACTAACATAATATGAATCAAATTTTCAAAGAATCGAGAATTAATCACTTTAAGTTACAATTTTCGACAATTAAATCAGAAGAGAGTAGAATGAGTATTAATTTTATTAATTATGTAGTCGACCTTTTCACGCAACGACGGTCATTTTAAGATCTTGTCGGACATTGCCGCTACGAAACACAAGTTATATTAAATTAAACAAAGAGTGGACAAATATTTCTTCTAATCTTGGATTAATTTTATGTACATCCATGACTTTACTTTTAGGAAAATAGCTGAGTCAAATTTATTATTATGTATTCTCAAATAAAAGAAGCTTTAATATACATATTAAGTTCAGTTAACAAAAATAACTATATTGCTTACAAAGTAAAATATCTGAGCAATCATAAGTAATAATTTACTTTTATAATTTTCCACGTGAAACTTGTTCCATAAAAATTATTTTCCATTACGTATGATTTGAAATATGTCAGTATTTAAGAAACTTTTCGATGATATGGTGGCTGTCCTCGATATGGCATGAATTTTGAGATAGGTATGACAGCCCCGTACATGCAAATGATATTTGATTATCAAAGTAATATACATATTACTCATACATGTACGAAAAATGAGGAACTAGAACGTGTATTTTTTTTTTAATTAAATTTAATTTTTTAAAGATTATGAAAATTCATTCAAATCTTTTGAAAAATCATTATATACAATGACAGATCAGTATACATTTATTATTTTATCAAAATCATTTACAAATTGTTTAGAATCATAGATAACATTTTATTTTTATACTTTATTCAGTTGTTTCTTATTTTCTATAACCATGAAAGTCTTATGGTACTTCATTAACAGTTAAACACTACAATATTATAGTGTCTAATAATAAAGTTTGTTAAAAAAAAAGTCTTTACGATTAGGTATATCGTTTATTATTCGCAATGTAATAAGAAAAAAATACTATTAAAATTTATTTTAATTATTATAATTGCATCCATAATTAGTTATTCCTATTTTATATATATTATTATTGATTCTGGTGTAAATTTTTAACATATCCCTTTTGTTTACTATCAATTATTTAAATGTTACTCTGGACATAATATTAATTTAAGAAAATAAAAGTAAAGCAACTGTGAAAAAGTACATATACTTAGATATTATATGTCCAGACTAAACTGAGACAGAGTAATGTAAAGATGAGAGAAAGTCAATCAATTACTTTGAGGCAAATAACAATGTTAATAAAATGATGATAAGTGACAAGAGTAAAGGAGACATTTCACAATCTAATAATCTTCGGGCTCTTTTAGATGTCATTTTGGCGGCACTTAAAGGATCCATTACGCTTGCCTATTTATATCAATAGCAAAGAATTTTATTGAGAATTCATTAAATTAGTCTCAAACCTCGAAATGAAGATGGGTACTGATAAAATACTCTACTTAATCACAGTTGCAGATATCACAGTATTTACAGGCAGTACATCAATAATTATTTCAGCATTCTCTATCTATTTTTATCATGTAGTAAAGTATCAGTATATTATATAGACAGTAAAGGATAGATACATTAAGTTTGTGTTCTGTATTACGAGATTTTTCCTTTAAAATCTTGAAGTCCTATAGCTATTCAGATTGTTTGATGCATTATTTTATATATAGTAAAAATATATGTAAGTATTTAGTTTATTTACTGCCTATTATTGATACTGTGATATCTGATATTTAATATTGTTCTTTTTGCAATATAGTTATTTAGAAAATTGTAATTCATTTCAAAATATATTCATAATTGATTGAAAAAAAATATATATTAATAAATTATATTTTTAAATATATTACTTTAATTTTGATTTATTCTGATGAGATATTTTGATACATTTATAAATCAATAGTCATGAAATAAAAATAATTAGGAGTACTAAGTCGCCTAAATAATGTAGTAGTTAAAATAAAAACTAATAATGAATATTTGTAATCAATATAAACTGTTGGACGTAACTATTTATATTACATCAAAATATGGTAGATACAGAATAATAAAGTTTTAAATCAAATTGCATACACTATGTGATATAATATACACAATTTTTAAAATGTAGTTATAGTGACATTGTTTTGAATTTATTGTTATACGAATGTCATCTAAAAGACGGATAATTATGTAATTAATAAAATGCACTAAAGCAGTGTCGTATGCATTGGTTTGTTTTATTAACATTTCTCTTCTATTCCCCAGTATTTGTGTTCTAATGAAATTTAATTAGTTCAGTAAGAATAAATAAACGATTGCATTAGAAACAGAGTGTTCTTCATCCTCAGTTTTTTTAAAGTTACTAGCCGACCGGTCAAACGTTGTTCTTACCATATAATGTTATATGATACCTACCAAATACTTCATAAAATTTCATAAAATCGGTAAAATGTTCGATAATAAAGACTGTCATAAGATTTTTATAAATTTGATTTATTTTTTATTACACTTATAAACTTGTATTATCGTGAATTCAATGCTAAATACCGAACATAGTCATAAAACTTCTTTTTAATCTAGATTTTAAAAAATACTTAGGGGCAGAAGACAACTGTCAAATGCAAGTAGAAGTGTAAGTTTTAACCATCTAAAGAAGCGGATACATCGAGGTGAAACTAAAGAAGGATGACAGGATGAGGATGAAGAGAGGTGAGTTAACTAATCGTGGCAGATTCACTAGAAATTATGCACGATATTTCCATTATAGACCATGTGGAGATCTATCTGGCATGGTACATTGTTAGTGATGGGATCAATAGTTCCTATTACTTACTAACAGTCCGTTCCTTTAGTCGAATAATTATTAATATATATTATTAAAATAAATCTTTATTAATCTTATAATCCTATTAACCAACGAAGTAATATTAAACCAACATTCTCCACATAAGGGGAGACATGTGTGAGTTTATACACAGTTGTATTCGGGTATGATTATCAGAAATTATAACGATTAATGTTTATTCCTCTTCTTTTGATTTAATCAAGACTAAATGTATTTTGCCCAGAATGTTGCGACAACTTTAGTGAAAATGCGACCGAATAGGGCGCATTTCTAGGTCTTCCTTTGTGCAGGATGATAAGCACAAAGGATAGGAAAGTAGGTGGGCAATAGTCAGAGATGGTGCTCCGAAGTCGTGAGCACTTGACGTAATACTCAATTTCACCAAGTTGTACCTGCTGCCTACCTGGTCGCAGTCTATTGGCGGAATAATTTGTATTACAAACTATTCAATAAAAAAAATACTTTAATTTATTTTAATACTTACTGTATCCAAGGTGTTTGCCTGATTACTTTTTTCTTGCCTATTTCACCCGCTAAACGCCCAACTTTGTAAAAATTATTTCGGTTAAATTTTAGTCCTCCAAAATGGCATTGGCAATGGCATCTAATACATAATGAAGTGATATCTGTAACGCCAACCAACAATGTACCTCTAGATTGTTTGTCATTTCAGTTAAATAAAAAAAGATGCTATATTTGGCAGAAGCCGTACATCAATAAAGTGCCAGTACTGCGCCACTTAACCCTGAAACCACAAATATTCGTAGACTGCCAAAGTTATTTATATCGCTTCGTTTCGGCAAGTGGAAATAGTTGGGTCCTGAATTGTTTCCAATCTCTCAATCAATTGAATAATAAATCTCATATTGTTAAATTACTCCCTGTTTTCATCCGCAAATCTAACCGTATACTGACATATTTTATTTGAGACCCTTACATCCGATGGTTGCAGGTTGGTTCCTAGCTCGTTTCAAACATTATGATAATTTACAGTATGCATGAGTATGATTGTTTGTATGGGTGTGTATATGTTTACAAAAAAAGTGTATATTATCTGTTGTCTAGTACTAGGATTTAAAAATATAAAAATACGGAATAAGCAAGAATAAGCATTAAGAACTCCGTACTATGTTGTTGTATGCCGTACTGCTACGTTTAAAATCCCAAGAATACCTAATATTTACCCTAAATATCGCATTCAGGTATTTTTTTCATCCAATTCATCCAAAAAATTTATTATATATTTTGGTATTATTTAATACCAAAATATATAATAAATCTCAGTAAACACGAATAAAATCGTGGATAGTGATCGTAACTAAATTCAATTTAAACGTACGAATTAACAATAAAAAAGTTATTTGAGTTACTCGTAAACTTCTGAACCATCCTAACTTATTAAATAAATAAAAAAGTTTTTTAATCGATGAGTAACTTTAGGGATTTATATCTTTGTTCTTTTGTTTTGTAAATTGAACAATGAACCACAACGCTATTTAAGTGCTGCAGAGCACTTATATTCCGTTACGGTTCGTTATGTAATTTGATATGATTTTCTTTAGGATAAAACAAAAATCTTGTCATTAGTATAAAAATTCAGGGTTATTTATTATTATCTAATCTATTCTAAATACCAAAGTGTTTGTTACAAGTGCATGACTAAACGGCTAAATCAATTTTAATAAAATTTGCTATGGAGATAAATTATATCACGAGGATGGACATAGGTAACAGATACATATGTAGTTAGATAATACCCAGTAACGTGACCATTTTTTTTTTTCAGTTTATAGATATCTCCAGCTTTTCACTTTTTTATTATTCTATTTCATAGTATTTCTTTAGAAAAACTCGGGTGTGATTATGACTTGGCTACTAAAGTAAGGTAAATATTGGATTCCTTAAGAAATTTCATATAAAAGAATTTCCTTTTTTAGGTATTTTGAGAAAAGCCGTTTTGTCGCTTTATGATCGCGATACGGAAAAAATATCACTAAAAGAAATCGTCATAATATTTTTCTACAAAGTGTACATAGGACACCTTTTATAATTCATTTTGTAAAAAAGATTTATTGATGTACCTTAATGGTTTTTCATGTTAATTAATGGTACATTTAAAATATAGCTATATCATTTATATTGCGTAATAATAAAATACTCGTTGACAATTGTCCCGACAGTTCGTTTGCCATTTCAATAACGTAAAATAAGCTTTTAAAAAAAGAAATCAATAATAACTTGATATGTTCGAATTTTTATAGTAAGTATTAATCGTCGCCGATACATACATGAACAGCATGACATTGTGGGACATCACATTGTCTTGTATCGTTCCCGTGATTCACTCATGTTATACCATACCGGAGGCGTAAGAAGTCATATCTCTTATTCACTTTATTTCACCCTTCAACTGAAATACAGTTAACAAATCAATTAAGTATGCATGTAAGCCACTTGGCGATGCAGATGAGACTGAAGTAACCATGCAAACGAGTTTTTACAAAGATTATCTCTTTAAGTGAAATTAATAATTTCAACACATTAAATTTATAAAAATTATTTATTCATGTAGGACCTTTTAGCCGCTTATGAACGTACATTTTTTACATTATAATTATATTTTTCTCCCTACCGTCCAAAATTAAAAAAAAAAATGACTTATTTCCAAACTATTTTCATGTATATACTACTATGTTAAGTAACTTTATAAATGTGTTAGCTGAAAAAACACCGTTTACCTAGAAAAGAATTTAAAAATTTGTAACAAAATATTCTACTTTCATGATCAAAATAAACAATTAATCGTTTGCCAATGAACGTCGAGATAATTTTAGGTGGCAGATAGCCACCTGAGGCGAAAGTTAAAATCGATATTTCAAAATATAGAACAGCACTAGTGTTGTCAAGTATGCTTGTATTTTATTTTAGTAATCGAGACATGTACGTAAGTTTTGATTAGTTTTAAAATATTACATTACTTTTATTTTTTTATATAACTATTTACATTCTGATTAAACGGTTGCTGAATTCATACGTAGAGAAATTAGCAACCAATACGAAAGTCAGAAAGTTAATGTAGCGGACTTGTTAGATTTTGTTCAATTTGGATCTTTTTCACAATTTTCGTTTCTACCTCTGGGATCAAAGATGGAAACACAAGTTTCTCTAATTTAAAAGTATAAATATTCAAGAAATTAATATTTGTTCTGAAGAACTCTACAATAGTAGAGAGAGAAATGTACCGATATTAGAATAAACAATGTCGATTTAAAAAGACATTTACATATTATATCCATATTACATATATATAAATGATGCAGTATACAAATACTGCATCATTTAATTAAGATAATGAACTGTTAGTTATATTCTGGATGCCTATGGATAACTTCTGACTACAGAGAAGTCACTGTGGTATAAATAGATATGTGACAGGATTGTCACGAACAACGAGAATAATACAAAAATGGATCTGCAGGAATATGTATTTGATTGTTATTGTTTTTTTTTCTACTAACTAATTGTTATTGTTGCATCTAAATAGTCGCTGTGCATGTACTTAGCGATAATGGCCAGTTTTATAAGGAGGGTCAACACTTTTTTCCATTCAAAAAAAGTATTTATAATTTTTTTTAATTCAATCTTCTAATTTTTCGTACTATTTGGAAGTATACGAACTTCCGGGTTTCTTTTGTATTTTATATAAACATTATTTATTTAGTTATAGTAAGTAATATAACGATCAGACTAGAAAATCGAAAATATCTTGAGCTCGACTTCATTTTGAACTGAATGTTCTTTACGTATTTCCTTCGTCTGAGTGTTTGGCAGCACTAGACACGTGAAATATTACTGGCTGGCCTACAATGTTTTGTGAGAAAATTTGTTGGGAAAACTCGTTCAAAACGATTGAGTTAGAATGGTTTCGATAACGCTCGGTTGTATATAATTTATTGTATATACTCTACGACCTTTGTAGCCTAGTAACGATAACCATACTAATATTATAAAATATAGTTTATCTGTATTTTGTTTTCATAATGAAAGAAAGGAATTGATGTTACTGAAAATTTATCAGCTGAAGCAAGAATGAGCAAAAGTATGTTTCTGAAGTAATGGCAACGCGCACGAGACACCGCTGGTGTTTCAGACGTCCATAGGCTACGGTAACCGTTTACCATCAGGTGGGTAGTAAATTCATTCTCACAGGAAACTCATTTGTGTATTATTAATATTAAATTTTGCCAGATAGGACTAGAAACCAGTTTTTGCTTTACACATCATTCTCGCTCTTATATCAAAGCAATTTATTAAGTAGCTTCATTCTAAACCTGCGGATCCACCGCAGGTTTAGAATGAAGCTAGTTGTTTTAAATTGGAAGTACCACCACCAATGATTTTAATGTACCACGTCAGATCAATCTCTAGCTGGCCTGTCCTAGCCTGACGACAAGCTCATCCCATCATCATCATCATATTGCATAGGCGGATGTACTATTCTATTGTCGTCTATCAAAAAAATAATCTGCATACATATATACCAAAATTCATAATAAGTGGTTAGCAGTTTATCGTGAAGACATAACAAACGAAAAAAGCGGACTTTCGCAACATTAGTTAATATTCTAAAACCTTTAGGTTATTTGATTTGTAGTAACAAATGACGTGCTCACTGAAAAATAAAGTATTAAAAAAGAAATAACGTAAACAAATTAATGTTCGACTCAGTCTTCTGTTTATGTATTAGTCATGTCTACGTTCCGTGTACGAGTAAAATAAAATGGAGGAAAATTAAACATTTCAACATTCAGTGTCCATAATTTTTCCTATCCTGTGTGTGGTGGCTGTGAAAACAACAATGAAATTAAGAAAATGATTAATTAGTATGATATCAGGATTGATTTTCTTAATTTTACGTGTAAATAATGACATACTCAAATTTATAAAAGTATTTATATCACCACTCATTTTTATGCCTACGGATAAAGATATCATAAGATACTATTATGATAAAAAACATGAATAAGGTGTAAAAAAGGGAAAACTCGAAATAAAACCCTACACTAAACCTAGCAAGCTTGGCGAGGGTGGAAATAGCAGCTAAATCCTTCTCATATAAGGAGAGACCCGTATCACGGAATAGTACATTAATAAAGTAGGAATAACATACTGTTTATTCGTAGTATAAAACAAAAGATAAGTAAGGGAAGTTTATATTTTATACATCACTATATTCCACTCGCAATAAAATGCTTCACAAAAAAGAAGTAATTTATTTCTGCAAATATATGAGCGAGCATTAATAAGTTGATAAAAAGATTCGCTAGCATGCTATTTTATGAATGAATAATATATAAATGGTAAACAATCTGATGGCTCACCTGATGGAAGTGGTAAAGGTTGTATATACATGAACAGCTGCAATATCCACAACGGTAAGGCTCATCATTTCGGAGCACTAACACATCTTACAAATCAGTTTCATTAGTAGCCGATATAGGTTAAGGACTTTTTACCTCGGTACAAAAATTGACTTCATATATTTTAGCTATAAAAGCTTATAGGCCTTACCTTACATTCAGGTGTATAAAAAATTGAATAAAGTAACAAGAGTCAAACAATTTAACCAATAGATATATGTACTATGTTAAGTTTTATTAAAATACTTTTACAGTATCGAATGAGCTCGGTTCCCCATGTTGTTACCGATATTGGCGATACATCTGTGAAGTAGCTAGAGAAGAGAAAACTTTTTAATAATGTGTTCCGAGCTCAAGGGATTAGCTTTCGTTTCTACAGGCTTCTAAACTCGATTTTCAACCGTTATAGCCTACTCAATATTTCCGCTCGGTATTTTTCCGCAATTAAAAAAAATTACACATAACGAAAACGTTTTCAAAATAAACTACGAGTATATTTATGTGCGAATTGTGACTTAGAGATTTACTATACCGACTTAGACCTCAAAGATAGTGAGTTCAAATCGATTAAAACCAAAAATCTTTTATGTGTATGGCTAACAAATGGAAAAAACTTAATTAATCCGAGAGACGGTGGTAAGCTCGCCCCTGTCACATTGCATTCCAATTTTATCAAGCGACATGTAAGCTTATATATTTCGGTCATCACCCGACATTTCCTCTGACTATATAACGGATACGTGAAGATATTCGTTGACGAATAAAAAAAATCGTGTTATAATACAAACAAAAAGAAGTAAAAATAAATATATAAGAAATAATCACTAGGCGCCTACACTAAGAAGTTGCTGAGAAAATTCAACTAAATTTAATAGGTTCGAGGTTGTAGGCTTTCTATAAAACATACAAAACCCTTATACATCAGTTACTAGACAGTTGAAGGGTTTCAAAAAAGCAAAATACAGAATTCGACCCGCACAATTTGTTTATTCATTCTACTGGCGTTAAGTCGAGTTGAAAACGTGCGCATTGAATTACATGCCTGGTCAAACATGCCCGTTACATCACATCGTTGTTATCCGACTGCCAAATACCCAAAGAGGGTTATGTATTTCAGGTGTTAGTTCTTGTATCTGATCTTTCATGAGTTCGCAACAAACCGCATAGATGGGATGTAATTATATCAAAAAAATATTTCTTAATTATATTTCGTTGTCATAGCAATTAAACTTTGTCAAAAGAAACTATATTTCCTATATTATTTATTGCCTAATATAGTATTTAATATAATTCATATTTCGAATAATCAAATTAAATTACTTATATTAAGAATAATTATCATAAACTGTAGTAGATATTGAATTAATTATTTATTGGGCAGTTTTTAAACCTTACATATATTACATTGCTTATTATTCAGAGAAAGTACCTACTCAACTTCAGAATATATGTAGGTTGTATTTGTAATCTCATTATTTCCATATTTTTATTAGCATTAAAACCTTAAACTGATTTAATGAAATATAAATATCTAAGTGAAATAATACATTATCAATATAAGAATAATATGTAATTTGAATAGCAAACAAGTCGATGGTTCACCTGATAGTAAGCAATAAACGTCAGTCGTCAGTATTCATGAAGAAAAATATAGATATCAGGTTGTCATACACCCGTTATACCACTTATGCGTTACCATTCGAGAGGGCTAATATATTATGCTTCTTATCCTGCAATTTCTATACATAATTATATCCTACAACCAATAAACAGCTTACAAACTAAGTCGTTCAGCGGTTAAAATAGGTGCAAAAGAGGTACGCCTTCTACAATGTTTTACCTCGGTAAAAGATTAATAATATTAGAAACAACAAGATAAAATTACGTCATGAAATACGTTCAAATCCCTATTGTTTTTTTCGTGTGAAACGCACAACCAATAATTGATTTCTCTGGAGTGTTGACATAACACCGGTTTGTGAATAATATAAAACACACAATCACCGTTTGTCGCGCTTTGTATTGACAGAGTGCAGACATGTGTATTATTCTCATAAAACTCATGGAATATTGGCATGCTTGCATGAACATTTTTAGACAATGTGCAGAACACGGGAAAGCGAAACTGTAATGAAAATCTCTTTTAAACTAAAATTAAAACTTTAGTTACCAATCGATACGATATTGAAACTATCAAGAAAAGAGCTTATTCCTTCTTGAAAAGTATCGGGTAATTAATCTATTGTTTCTCTTTGAAGAAATCTAATGCTGTTGGCTCAATAAAAATAAATTCCAAAATAGTATTTGATTGTATATTGTATGACGTAGATTTTAAATTATAATATTAAAAATAACTACATTTTCTAACATATCTAACACATAATTATTACGGCGACATGTGTCTTAGGCTTCACTGAAATTTTACGTAATATGTTGATATGTAATTCCAATACAAAAGAGCATGAGCTAAATGACGTTTCCACGATGTAAATAATGAAATTACATCATTTTGAACCTTTTATATAACACAGTAAGATTTTATTTCTCAAATTAAAGCTTAGTTTCTCTCTTTCTATATAAACAATCATTATCTGAACCTACTGTTGCCTTATTCATTAGCTTTAACTGTCGTATTCCTAAGTCCTTTTAATTGTAACATTCGTAGGTAACACCCTCTGTGTTTCCAAACTAATGAAGCGATAAATCTGCCGAATTGTGACCTTATTTGATACGTATTATACACGGAAGTACAATGGGGATTAGCAGAAAGCTTATGAGAATAGAAGCCACCAAGGATCATTGGAGCGAGGATTTTTATCATTTTATGATATTGTAAACTGAAGAATATAGCCTTCTTTTCTTTCGTGCTACTTTATTTACGTGATTTATATTTATTAATACTGTGCCACAATCTTTCGTTGTATAATAAGTGACTCGTTGAACAAACTGCGAACACCTACCGATATTGGCATTACTATACTCCAGCCAGCTCGTGTTAATAACTAACATCTAATGGTATCTATCTATACGTTAAGGCAGGTAAATATAGTTATTAATTTAACATTGGTGTTAAGAACGAATTTACTATAATTTAGTTGAGTGATTTACTTACTGTACATTCTGGCAATGAAAATGTGTGATTTAGAAGTTATTGTTTTTACTCCATCGATGGAGAAGGACCGAACAGATTAGCTAGACAGAGCACTATTTCCCAGAGCAGAGAAATAAATGACATAATAGTGAGGATGGAGATCAGCTAGTTATGTAGCAATATGCAGTCAACAGATCTCTATCGATAATTATATTTTGATAATACACTTTATTTTTAATATTATATATAATAGTGTAACTTATTGTATCACCGGCTTACAAAATTATTTCCACTTACAACGGGCTCACACATATTAGTATCTTTTTAAATCTTCTCAAAACATCACTAAAGAAGTACTACGATCAATTTATGCTTCAAAATAATCAACTTCAGTTGTGAAAAATATAGGTAGTACATATATAATACAACACAAGAAAAAACTACAAAACAAAATCGATACATAAATTGTGTGTGTGTGAAAACAGTAACATTCAGATTTTAGTAATTTTATAATTTGGTTCAAATTGATTTATTTAAAGAATAATCATAGTTAATAGAAACAAACGGAGTTCATGAACTGACGATAAAGTACGAGTAATGGTGAACATAAAAGTTATGGTATTCGTCGCAGGAGGCGTCAATAATACTAAAGTGCCCATTAATGCTGGTATCTACTGTGTAACAACGAAGATTGTAAATCGACTGCCATAAACTGATAGCTAGAAAGTACAGAAGGTTCGAATCACGCAATTTGTCCAAAAAATTCAAGAGTTTTTTTAAACCTGATCTCGAATTTTTTGGACAAATAGCGTGTTAAAGTAAGTAAAATGTACCTTTATTAAAAACTGTAATAGATTTCAAAATGAAGATAATTAAAGGAAACTTCAAGTGTACGATGGGTTTCATTTCACAGTAAGTCTCTATATCCACACTTTATCTACACCAGATCTTTATATTACCACAACTGGCTTATGACCGAATTTATACTATTGTAATTCCTCTGTCAGAAATATATGACTAACTTAGAACAATTACAAACTTTAAAAAATATCAAAATTGATTATTAAAACTGTTAGTCATGGGTTCCTAGTACAAGAAATTATATTAATTTACTAATAGTAAATTTAATATTTCGTATCAATGCCAAATTTAATCAAATAATTAAAAATAAATAAATTATAAACTAATAAACATACTAAAAATCAACTATTGTGCTATAAATCGTGTACTATCCTATGATATATAAAACTGTGTACTTCAGAGCATTTTTTGCTGCACAGCAAAAAGACGGGATTTTATAACAACAGTTTTTCTGTCGCACTAGCTGACCGCGCGACTTCATTAATATACTACACAGAGCATATTTATATAATAATAGTACGTGAAGCAAATAACCTGTACCTCTTTTTACGAAAAAGTCCATTTTTCGTAAAAAGAGGTATAGTAGAGTATGAAAGACGGAGGAGTATGAAATTTCGCACATTTATATTTATATTGAGAAGGAGTGCAAAATTGTATATTTTAATTAAATTATGCTTAAAAAATACATTAAATCAATAGAAAATCCTTAAACACACTACTATATATTTAAAAAACACACGCATATATACTCTTTTGCTTATTACTGAAGTCTGTAGGCAAATTGAGAATATTAATCTACTGTCTGTCTTTATTATTATTTGTCTTTAGTCTTACTATAGTCGATTTTCTACTACTGGGCGACCACTATGGCGTATGTGTTAATATAAGAAATGTTAAATATATTTTTTGCCTCTGTGCCTATTTACTCTGAGCAGGAAGCGAGTCGATGGGGGATGGCAGTTTTACGTCGTCTGTTTCGTTTATTTTTACTACCGAAATATGATGGCATTCGGTTCGAAAAATTTTAATTGATAACATTACACACTGCTGTGCTAAATTGAACATTAAAATTTTTGGTTTGAACCAAATATTTAAAACTAAATTTAAGGAACTAAACAAGATCGCACCATAGCGATGGATGGATCGATTTAATGGATGATAATGGAATGGTGCTCCCACCTGCGCTAGAGGTTTATGTTGGCGGAGCACCAGTGAAGGATGATGAGCATGAGGTCAGGTCAGTTAGCTCATCGTGGCAAATTCACCAGGATTTTTTTTCGGATTACTCTAATGCTTTTGGCCGCAGGTGGCCTTTACAGCTTCACCGGACTATAAGGGGCGAGTACAGATGGTACTCCAAACCCGCGAAGACTTATGGAGCGTCTGAAGGCCAACTCCCGCCTGATGGATACGACTTTAGTCTGAGGGCACCGCTAGGGGTTCGAACCTCGGCTCAGACCGTCCTAATTTCGATGCCTGTTTAAATTGGACGGGGGCTCGATCAGAAGGGCACCGGTGCGGTATATAGCGCCCAGGCGCGCGCAGGTGCCCGGTTGATTGCACATTATATACGAGTATATAGTAGTCATTTTCGTCAGCGAGGACGGTGTCATGTATAAAGGAATTTATCACGATGGTTTCCAGGAGAAACCTCATGGAGGTCGGCCGGTTGGTACATTGCTAGCAATGTAACCCATCGTAATTGGACCGCCAGTATCTCGAACTATTGTAATTTTGAAATCGATAGTTCTGATTGCTAGATTACCACCAATCAAATTAGATCAATAAAATCAAGATAGTAAATCATTCGCTATCATATCACAGTTGACAGACGAACCGACGCGCGTGTAATAAATACACGCTAATGGTTCCGTTATATAATTTTTGATTCAAAATTCGAAAACCGGATACAAAATATATATCTATATTAAAAAGAAATAAATTGTATTAGTAATTTGGAACCAATCCAAGATCATAACAAATTGCGGCAGGAAATTTGAACAGAGAACAATTTACGAAACAAAAGTCCCAGATTAATCCACAATCATTTAACCTCCCGGAAAAAATAATTATAAACAGATTTATTATGCAAATAGCCGCGGGCTCCCAACACACTGCGCAATTTGACAGACGCTCACATGTCATGAGTTATATTTTCCTAATATATATTATATTTATATTCTTTGTAAAGATAACAATGTTTTGGGTCAGTTTTTTTTTTATATATTTAATTTATTAAAAATTTCTACTCTC
This sequence comes from Achroia grisella, assembly GCF_030625045.1. Classification (NCBI taxonomy): domain Eukaryota; kingdom Metazoa; phylum Arthropoda; class Insecta; order Lepidoptera; family Pyralidae; genus Achroia; species Achroia grisella. The sequence goes on along the minus strand of NW_026712979.1, from coordinate 4,897,939 downwards.
CTGTACATGATTTGTCGTAAAGGGTATAAACTAAGCCAAAAGTCAATTAGAGTACTTAATCATACAACTTACATAAAACAGAAGTATTTCTCCTTACTAAAATTACGAACGCAGAAGTTTGTGAGTGTGATTGGATATTTGTTACTCTTTCAAAAATTATTGATTGATTTTAATAAAACTTTTCAATAATTTAGCTTATACATCAGAATAACACATAGCCTATAAATTACATGCTATGCCCGCTAGTGTAATAATAAATTTTGAACTCCAAATGTGATTGTTTATCACATCTTTTACCTATTAAACAAACTATTATATTACTAGAACGATTAATTACCTAATTGTAGGATTTGCCAAAATTTAATCAATTTAGAATGAAAGTACAAGTAATTTTGAAATTAATATTCCCGGTAATTGCATACCGTCTAAGGTCGAAACAAATTGCGAGTTGAGCTTTAAGCATAAATAATTTTCTACAAAACAAAAGTTACTTCATAATTCATAATAATTAATGTTAATTAATGGTTAAAATAATAAATTAATGGTTTTTTTTTTAAATAATTAAATTAATGAATTAATTACACTAACAGCTTTCTACTCCATTGCATGAATCTAAAGAAGGGCATTAAAGAATTTTTGTAATCGTATTGTACATATTATTAAACCATTGTTATTTGATTTAGTTACAAAATACAAAAATCAGATAATAGGGGAAAAAAATGAAGTAATTAAAAAGTCTACAGTCTAAGATAAATTATTTTTAATTTTGATTTCACAAATTTTTTTTCATTGTCTCAATTGCTTGTGTTTCATTTTGAAGATTTTGACCATCTCATTATCATTTCTTGCAACAGATTATTTGTATTGACTGCTTTACACACTTCTCCAATATAATCTTCTATTCTTCTTCGTTCTTCACAGTTAGAAGCAGATGGACCTCTGGGTACTAGTGGCCACTCACTACTGGTCCGTAGGATGTTTCTGACAGTATTTTCATGATATGAAATTGGTTTATCAGTAATGTGAGTTATTACTAGGGATATAATAAGTAAATGTGAAGTTTATAATATTTTTCCTAAAAGACAATTTATATATCCATAATTTATTGTTATAAATACCTATATAATTAATTTAAGATAGTTATGCTAATAAAAATACAAAATATTTGGCTATTATTTTTAAACAGTATTTAGTGATTCAAATCTCGCCCGCCTGTTATGTGCAGGTGACGCCATAATGTACGGGAAATTAAAAATAAAAAACCCTACAGAGCCGTGGACCGGTTTTTATTCAGGAGTTTATTAGATTTTATATGGATAATTGTGTTTATAAAATATTATATAGTTATTCAAATATAAGGTAATACTTACGGGTAATATTAAAAAACAATATGTAGATCCCACAAAACAAAGAATTTCTAAAGAGGTGAAATCAGTATACAATCGCTAATCCAAGTAGTTATAAAAATAATAATCGTAATAATCGACGAAAAAGTGGAATATCTATATAGAATGAAAATGCTGTCGAATACTTCAGTATTCTTAATACGCCTTTTTTATAAGTCAGTTAAAGAATATATAAAATATTTGCATAGAGAAAAACAATTGAAAATCGCTCTACCAATATTACATTTATTCCCATATGAAAAAATAGAAAGGGTCTGGAATGGTCACATCCGCGCATACCAACATCGTGAGCTAGGGCCGCGGAATGAGAGCCGTGCATACCATGGGCACATTCCCTTGGAACTTAACTACAATATATACCACTGTTGTCTCTAGCCTAAGTACAATTTATTACATCTTATTCTCTTATTCTGTTCAACAAGCATATTTATTACCCATTTTTTTATAAATCCAACTCTGTTTGTAATTCTATGAACAGGATACATCCCGTAGACTCTAGTAATATGACGTTTGATAAGTGTTTTTTTTAGTCGGGTGACAAACTTCATAGCTGTGCGAATGTCGGGCCCATCAGACCATAGTGTGGAAATCATTCTTCTTTATAATATTAATGTTGAGATGTCAATAACGGGAATGTCTATGAAAGTGTTATGTGTTAAAACCTTTTCAAGATTCTGGAAGAACTGGAATTCTATCTATTTATTATATTTCGTCTCATTATTCTATTATTATATTGTTTAGTAGTACGGCCAAGGCCGAAAATTCTACGTCTGTTAAGTTCCAGTGTAGTTGTAAAAAATATTTGTTGTCTGTCCTCTATTCTCCTCAATACATAAAAGCGTTAGTATACAAACCTATAAAAAATACTTTCGATTTAAGAGCTCAGAAAATATTTAAAAATTTATACACCAAACTATTATAGTATTGCTTTCCATCGTATCATATATTATTACTTATTTACAGTTCATCCTAGGCATGAAATAAGGCTCAATTCATTCTTCTCTTGAATTAGGAACAAGTCGCAATGCGAAAATGGTCCTCAAGTCATAGAGAAAGACATGACCAATGGCTAGTAATAATTAACTAATAGTACATATATAATTTTAGTAAAGTAATAGATAAAACTCTCTGGGATCTGAATAGCTACTGAGGAGTTATTAGTATATTTCACTATTTTATTCTAATTCTAAATATAGAATTTAAAATTATAATGACAATACTTTCATTGTTATTAGGGTTCTTCTTTCTACATCTTTAAAAACCATGAACTATATCACTATGTTATTTATTAAATTAGTGCACAGTTTTATAAAAGTTTATCCTAACTTGTGCAAAAATTATTGGAAATATTCACCGTAAAACATTTCAGATGTAAAAGTTTGTTTCTTTTACAAAAAATAGATTTCCTTCCCTGCAGAACTACGTACAATATATTATGCATACGTTATAAGCTTTTTTATAGAATGAATAACGAAAATTCCGAAACCTTAGCATTCTATATGATCGAACTTTACTTTTTATGTTTATTTGCCAACATCTACATGAATTGTAGTTAGTAACAATATCGAATATATTATTTTATATAATAACAGTATAGATATTTAGAAACTGAAGTACATCATGAAGTTTTTAAATCCGACATAGTATAAAATGAAGTCATTTCACTCAGTTTGTCTGTTCACTAAGATCTGTTAAACTACGCAACGGATTTTATGCAGTTTTTAGCAATAGATAGAACAATTCAATAGGAAGGTTTGTATGTACAATTACATCGTGCGAAGCCGGGGCGGATAGCTAGTATAATATAAATTACAAAATATATTCACTGTTTGGAGACGGTTTAATTTCTGCGGATGTTTACTTTGCATACTTAATCTTACAATAGAAACATGTTCTTGTACCCAAGACTTTTTAAATAATTTCTAGCTTCAAGGAATATCTAGAGAAAATGTAGTGTGTAGAATATGTGATTTGCTTATATTACGAATATATGAATATATAATGCGCCATTATCACTCTCTCATCGCACACGGAGACAGTCTTCAACCATATGTCATAGATATTACACGAGTATGTGTCCATGTATAACCTCAGGGATTTTTAATATATTATTGTCACGATTGATGGTGAAAAAATTTTTTTTTATAATCTCACCTATTTTAACCACTATTTTAAGCGGTGAAATTACAGAACAAACGGTCATGACTCTAAATACTGCGGAATGTTACTACCATTAGTAGTACTTCTATCATGGCGTCACATGATAACGTAATATCCTTAGTGTCATAAGGTGAAGCATCGGCTTGTTTGCAATTTCAATAATATATAAAAGATCTATTTTTAGATTACCTGAATAAAAAATTTAAAACAGATGTCAGAAAAATGTACGAGTACATAGGTACTCGAACTCTTAAGTATAGACTTAACAGGTTTTTTAAATATCTGATAATAAAATTATGCACCCACCTGCACTAACGGTATACACTAGTATACATCACTGAAGACTGGTATGATGAGCATCAAGTTTGCATTGGCACTGATCCATTCACAAGAACTTAACTAATACTAGGACGGGTTCTATTCAAAATGCTAAAAATTATTAACATATTTTAAAATCTGTGTAAAAGAACTTGAGAGAGGATTCCAGACAGGTGAAGATCAAAATACTAGTAGGTACTCAAGCATCCTGTCATATAGGATATAGTACCCTCTAAATATCATGCAGACCAGTGTCACACTTCTCACTTGCAAGAACAATGGACATCGGGCATTATGCCAAATTACTTGGAGCAAGAACGGAATGCAACCGACCTACGGGAACAATGCTTTACCGAACTCATCTGTATTGTCGTAAACAATAGGCGATGACAAAATACCTAGCATTTTTGGTAATGGAAAATTCAAATTTATTGTTGGTGAAAGAATTTATGGTTTATTATATTGAAGGAATAAAAAATAAACTGTAGAACGCGAACGAATTTCTGTCTGAAGTTTTACTATCTTGTTCCTGGTGTCAATTCTGCGATTTGACGTCTGTTTGGTTTCTTTTTCTTTCATTATTTTATGAATCTCATTCATAAATATTTTTATATATGTTGTAGTATAGTAGAGTCTATTACCTATACTTATAATGCGCACCACTGTAATGCTACATGCGTTACTATTCCTGAGATTATGCTCTCCGCATCCAGAAGTTGTCTCTTCAAACCAGAACAGATGTCGTACCTACTAAGACTTTCCTTAGTTCCTATTTGTGTTAATGTTCCTAATTCTTACGAAATTACATGGCTGCAAAAATGCAACGTGCACGATGCACTTTTTAACGTACCGTTTTCGTTATTTATTTGTTATATATGCGCAGTAAAGAGTAATTATTGTTATATCCACATTATTACTACATTTTTTTATACCAAAGTAATGGCTATCAAAGATACGGCCCATGTCACGGTAAATAGTTACCGTAGCTTATGAACGCAAAGGTGTCACATGCAGGTTGTAAACCCTTAAGAAACTTTATTATCAAGAAAAGTTATTAAAAACCCTCAACACTAAATGGTTTAGTCTCGATATTTAGAAATTTAATTAATTTTAATGTATATTTTTGGTATTCTCTATTATCGCCATAGAGTTTGTTTGTTTTTCTCCACAGAACAAGGAATTTCACGAAGATAAGGAAGAAACGCAAACAAAAGCTAATGAAATTAACAAGTATGAAAATTGTAAGAAGGAATGAAAGGGCCGTGAAAGTGTAGAACAGCTATTTAATTTATGTTTTTGCTTTTTAAAACAATAATAAAAAATATATTTATAATTTTATCGTATAGTATGTATGTATAGTTCACAAAAATAATGATATAAAATAATGTATCATTATTTTATTTAATTATTTTTGTGAATATTTCTATATTAAATGTGAATATTTTTGTGGATTCAATGGTCTGTCCGATTAATCAATGACAACGAACTTTACTGAATTGTTTCGGGTTTCGGTTCTCTAAAGTGCGAATTTTCCGCTATCTGTTTTCTTATAGTACAGAATGAAAGACGCTTGATCTAATCTCCAGGACACTGCATTTGATTTATGCACCATAACTTAGATTATTTTAATAATATAACACAGTATTTTAATTATGAACCTTGAAGAGTATTATGTAGAAAATACACAATGAAATTTATATCTTCTTTGAATCTACTACAATATAGTCGTACGATTTGAACTCATTCTTTTAATAAAAATATTTTTTTCTATCGTCTAATCAATATTTAAAACAATATATATACTTTGCATATTTCACTTTACAGTCTACGATTCCGTTTAACTGTTTTAAAATTTTAACCAACTTATAAGTTGTTTTGTTATTTTCGCGTGGTAGAAATATTTACTTTTGATTATGATTGTTTTTATTAGTCTGGGTGTTTTCTATGTATCGTGTGTATGTATTTACAAATAAATAATATATTTCTATCACTTGATGTGTATCCTGCTCTAAAATCATATTTTTTGTAAACAACTGCGTTAACTATTTTGTTGAATATAGTACATAACCATTGCTCAGAATAAATATATAGGAATATCGAAAAATCCTGTTCACAATGTAAGTATTTACTATGGACAAAATGACACGCATTTACCGTTACAATAGAGCTTTTACCACATTCAAGATTCGAAATGAATAATGACATTTTGGCGAATGCGCTGTGAAAATGATAAATTGCTCCATAATTTCTCTGGCCTACCTATTATCGGCTTAATCATGATGACGCAATGTTATTGTTTACCTAAAAAGGGTTCGGGTATGAAGGGTTAACAAAATAACTAAACCCAACTATTTTGTTTATTCTATCATCTTAGGTGGAATGATTGGCAGTTCATTTTCATTTTAAATAGGTAAAGTGTAAAGGTTACGTAGATTTTGATAGTTACCGCAAATTGCTCAGAGTATATAAAAGTAAACTGTATGAAGGAATTCAAAATGTATTTCTTTTCTTTTAAATAACATAGCACTTACCTTTTATATAAATCCGAGATTTGGTTGATATTTACTGTTTTAGACAGACCAACGGTACTCATACAAATATGAAATTTTAGGCCTTCGGTACGGCAAAATTATCGTAATCGTATAAGTAGGTGTGTTAGATCAAAATCTCTTACATGTACGAGATTTGTACATGTACGACATATATAGGTTTGAAGTGGTAGAGCAAGCTGTACGACCACACGTGGTTGTTCAGCTCGATTGGGCCGCTCGAACCGGGAAATACCACACCTCGGCAGAAAACCGGCGTTAAGCGTTATCGCGTTTCGCATGGTGAGCTGTAGGTTCCGGATGCCCCTCCCCCTCCCCCTATCCCTTTCCTACTTCCTTCCCCTACCCACCCCTTTCTTACATACCATGGCAGCGGAATATAAGAGATTTTTACCCCAGGGTGGTACCAGTAACCGTGTTACTGGAGAATCCACCCCTGAGATATCACACTCAGGCTGCCCTGCGTATTCTGGGGTGGGCAATACTCCGCTCAATTTGGCCAACAGGAAACCGAGCAAATCTCCTTCGGCATTTCCCTTGCTCAGAGTCAGTTTTTGCAACATCAGGGGAATTCATTCCAATCTCAACGCCGTCCACCACCACCTAGAGACGGCGAGGCCGGCTTTCCTCTTCCTTACGGAGACGCAAATATCCTGTCCCGACGAAATTTCGTACCTGACCTACCCTGGATATAGATTGGAACACCATTTTATTCCACGGGCCGGTGTGTGCACTTATGTCAGAGAGGATATTTGCTGTCGCCGTCTTGGTACACTTGAAGGTACTGACCTGTCCATTTTATGGTTGCGTGTAGATTGCGATGACCACCCCCGCATCTATGCATGCTTATACAGGTCCCATAGCGGTAACACCGAAACTGACCGACTCATTGAACACGTCCAAATGGCTACAGATTTTTTGCTCCAACAGATTCCCTCCGCTGAGGTCGTGGTTCTTGGTGACTTTAACGCCCATCACGCTGAATGGCTCGGTTCACGTACCACCGACTAGCGCTCCAATGGCGGGCGCCCATTCGATCCCGCGTCGAATTCAAACGGGGATCGAAATTACGACGGCCTGGGCGACTATGCGGGGAGATCTGTTCATGGCTTTGCTTTGGCATATGGTTTGACTCAACTGGTATCCTCGCCAACGCGAATACCTGATGTTGTTGACTATATACCTTCACTGTTGGACCTTCTGCTGACTTCTCATCCGGACGGATATCAGATCTGTGTGGAAGCCCCATTGGGATCCTCGGATCATTGTCTGATACGGAGCGAAGTGCCTCTCACGCGTCCTTCTTTGCCGCGATCTACTGGTCGACGTCGTGTTTGGCATTTTAAGTCGGCAGATTGGGATGAGATGCGAAGTTTTTTTGCATCTTACCCATGGGAGCGAGTTTGCTTCGCACTGGACGATCCTGATGTAATGGCTGAATCTGTCACCGATGTAGTACTTCAGGGAATGGAGATGTTTATTCCAAATTCCCAGGTACCTGTCGGTGGTAGATCTCAGTCCTGGTATGGCGGGTCCTGTAGATCGGCGTCTCGCCATAAGCAGGAATGCTTCCGTGCCTGGATTGCAGCTGTGAAGTCGTGTGATCCAGATACCAGTGCCCATAAAAGGAAGTATAACTCCGCTTCCAGGTCCTTCAAAAGAGTTATTGCCACAGCAAAGTCGGAGCACATCAGTAGAATTGGTAAGAGACTAAACAGTCTTCCATCTGGATCCCGGGCTTTTTGGTCTCTTGCCAAAGCTGCTCAGGGAAATTTCAGTCAGCCATCTTTTCCACCACTGTGCAGAGAGGATAACTCGTTGGCCCGACATGCTAAAGAGAAGGCCGATCTCCTTGGGTCTCTTTTTGCATCCAACTCGACACTGGACGATAGGGAGCAATCACCGCCGGTCATCTCGCGGTGTGAAACTCTTATGCCAGAGGTAAAATTTACCCAAAAGCTGGTACGTAAGTCTCTTTTCTCCCTTGACATCCACAAGTCGAGTGGGCCTGACGGTATTCCTGCTATTGTGCTCAGGACGTGTGCACCTGAGTTGGCTCCGGTACTAACGCGTCTTTTCCGGTACTGCTACTCTACAGGTGTAGTCCCGAAACTTTGGAAGACGGCTTTGGTTCATCCGATCCCTAAGAAGGGAGATCGCTCAGATCCAGCTAACTATAGGCCCATAGCCATCACCTCCTTATTCTCAAAGACAATGGAGTCGATTGTCAACCGTCAACTCCTACGATACCTAGAAGTGAACCAGTTGATTTCTGATCGTCAGTATGGCTTTCGCCAGGGTCGCTCAGCTGGTGATCTTCTAGTGTATTTGACACATCGATGGGCAGAGGCTATTGAGAGTAAGGGGGAGGCCCTATCTGTTAGTCTGAATATTGCGAAGGCCTTTGATCGGGTTTGGCACAAAGCTCTTCTTTCAAAGCTACCATCCTTCGGGTTGCCTGCGAAGTTATGCAAATGGGTCGCCAGCTTTCTCGCAGATCGGAGCATCAAGATCGTTGTCGATGGTGCTTGCTCCGACCCACACTCTGTGAATGCTGGTGTTCCACAAGGCTGTGTGCTGTCTCCGACTCTGTTCCTTCTGCATATCAATGACATGTTACAAATCAACAACATTCATTGCTATGCGGATGACAGTACCGGAGATGCCTTGTACAGCGGCCATGCTAATATGTCGCAGGCAAAAGTTATAGAGTACCGGAACAAACTTGTGTCCGAAATCGAAACTTCACTCCATCAAGTTTCGGTTTAGGGTCAGGAAAATTGTGTTCAATTCAACCCCAAGAAGACACAAGTTTGCGCGTTTACCGCTAAAAAGAATCCATTTATCGTATCTCCTCAGTTTCAAGACACTCTCCTTGATGTGAAGCCAAATCTCGAGGTCCTTGGCGTTGATATATCCAGTGACGTTCAGTTTTGCGGTCATTTGGAGGACAAGGCTAAAATAGCCTCAAAAAAGCTTGGTGTGCTCAGTAGAGTGAGACGGTATTTCACGGCGGCCCATCGCTTGCAATTATACAAGGCACAGATCCGGCCGCACATGGAATACTGTTCTCACCTCTGGGCGGGAGCATCACAATATCAACTACTCCCATTTGACCGCATTCAGAACCGAGCAGCCAGAATCATTGGTAATCAACGTCTATGTGACAGACTCGACCCATTGGCTTTGCGGCGTGATATTGCATCTCTGTGCATTTTCTACCGCATATATCACGGGGAGTGTTCTGAGTAATTGTTCGGATTAATACCAGCTGCTGAGTTTCACCACCGTACCACCCGCCAGAAACTGAAATACCATCCCGATCATCTGGATGAATGGAGGTCTTCCACCGTGCGGTTTTCTAGAAACTTTTTGCCTCGCACAACCACATTATGGAATCACCTTCCAGCAATGGTATTTCCGAACCGATACGATATTGAAACCTTCAAGAAAAGAGCTTATTCCTTTTTAAAAGGCCGACAACGTACTTGCAATTCCCCTGGTGTTGCGGGTGCTCATGGGCGGCGGTAATCACTTACCATCAGGTGAGCCGCATGCTCGTTTGTCCCCTGTGTTATAAAAAAAAAATATATAGATTGTCGTACTGTACGAGATTTTGATCTATCATCTTAGTGATCATTATCGTATCATCATTACGTTTAAATTTCATGAAAATCGATAAAAATACTATGACATACGAGGTGTGATGCCAATTTGAGCAAATTTACCAGATTATATAGAATTTTTAGAATTATAGAATTTTTTTATTAACTCGTTTTTACAGTAATAACATAAGAAATACAAGAATAATTTACACATTAAAAAACGGAGTCACAACTCAGCATAATGCTGGAAATATTTTCCAGCGCTGATTTTCAGTTGGGCCCCCAGTACGGACGCGCAAATATTACAATTAAAGAATACGTATACATTAACTTAATAAATCAGATACTATGCAATTAAAATAAAAATAATAATATCAAGACAAAAGTATATAAATAATAAAAAGTAAAATTATATATTAATAATCTTAAATAATAATCCTAAAACATTATATACGTAATGGATAAAAGAAAAAATAAACAATTACAAAGAAATAAAATTAAAAAAAAAATATATATATATATACCCACAGTGATGCGTACGGTGCATTTTACGTATTCTAATAACGGTATCGCAGTATTAAAATAAAAATATCCATAACACTTGCTCTCTGGTACCAGCAAATAGTTTCAGCCAAGGTAAATGTCGCCACCCACGCGCCTTTAGTGAATCCTTTATCGTTATTATCAATTATTTTTTTGAACTTGTAGCAAATGTTCTTTAAAATGCTTTCGGAAAGTATATTTTGTTTTCACTTCACGCATAGGCGGTGGGAGAACATTCCATGTTTTTGAGGCCGCTATTTTAAATGATCCCCGGCAAAGAGTATATATCTGATTTTTTACTGTTTTGCTCGGGCTCTTACGCCGTTAATTTATGCCAATTTTCAAAATGAACATTATAACATATACAATATAACTATTATCATAAACATTATAACTATTATCCAGTAACAGAGTAGGTACCTAATAAGCTAAGTAAACCTAATAATGTTAGAATGTATTTAATATACATTAAATAAAAGTAATATAAATCCATTAAAGCACTGAAACTCATTAGGAATGGGCGACACATCTTAAGTATGCATAATGTATTATAGGTGAGTCATGTATGTTACGTGAACTGAATACATTACGCACTTATAAGCTGACATCCGCTAAAATCAAGAGTTTAAATATTCCTATAGAAAATTAATTATATATGAAAACAGTCTATGTAGAGTCAATAATGATGGTATATGTATATATTAGATATATATCCACGATGCTAGTAAAGGATGGACAGCGGTAAAATATAGGTAGGTATTTGTTATAAATAAAAATACATACTATATCTTTTCTTGTAAGTTTTTAAGCTTGATACAACAATTTAATAAATACAAAAGATAAAAGTCTTAAAAAGTAACACAAAAGGTGTGTCGCTAACATACATACACTTACTTCCATATCTTCTTTTTATTAAATAGACCAACATTTTTAATGAATATTAAAAGAAGACGAGGAAGAAGTCTATGTATATCTTTGGATAATTCTTAAGTAGCCAATCTCTCTTATACTTCAATAGTTACCAATAAAAAATACAGTGAAATTATTTTGATTATTTAATGGGAATAGATGAAATGATAATGAAAAAAGGGTAGAATTAAAAATACGTTGGCTGTTGAAGTTTAATAAAAGAACTTCTTAAATTAAATAAACACCTACAGCTTCCGGCTAATATATAGATGTGTCTATTCTTTATACACATTTATCTCTTTTTTTTTTAATATTTTACATGTGTCAGAGCATTACTAGGTTTAAAAGCATTTTGTGCAAGCATTCATGTTATACGACATAATGTTGTACACATTACACTACCCGCATCCTGGGGTGTGTAATGTACTAAACTGTAAGAAGTTACAGTTATATTTTTACAAAACTTCAACCAAATGAAAATATATGTTAATAATTATGTTAAACGTTAACTATATTGTATACAAGTAGTTATAATTAATAAAAAGTTAAACATTGTGGTTACAATTTCATTCATTAAACATACTAAGAAACGATAAATTTTATTTTTCCTTCCACTTTTAATAGAATATCTAATAACTCATTTGCAAACATATACTACTTACAGTTAGCTTTACTTAATATATCTGCCTATATGTCGAGAGGCTGGACATAACTCATCACATCATGTACGTCTCTTTACACAATAAAGTAGGTAAAGTATACATTACATACCTTAGTTGACACTACAAATATTTGCGCTTATAGTTATCCTCCATTACTGTAAGCAACTAATCTTCTGAATATAATACAATTTACAGGGACTATTACTATAGGCTATAATTGTTAAAGGGGATTATTTTTAGTTAGCCCTTCGTGGTAAATATGACTATGGTTTTCAGGAGGAACCGCGTGTAGATCAAGCTGATGGTACATAGCTAGCAATGGGGTCAAGAGTCCACATTATTAACAATCCCCTTCCCTTCTATTGTTAAAGGGTAAAAATCGTAGCGAGAATAAATTGCAAGAAAAACTAACCCACTAAATATTTATTATATTTCGTGCAATATTAAATTATTTAAGAAACGTGGTATATTTGTAAAGAACGTTTATTTCTATATATAATTATGCAGTGTTTTAATTACTTAGTACCGTATGTACTTTGAAGAAAACAAAAGTAAATCTATCCTTTTTTTATTTTTCTACTTAAGATTATCTACTTCATATACGTTATTAATTTCCTTTATAAAAGGCCTGAAATTTTTTCCGATAATGCAGAAGGTCATAATATATTTGTCTTTCACATTTTAATAAAATATAGATTTAAATTTTTGGAAAAATGTTTTTTCCTTTTTCTTCTCAGTTAATTTAAACAATTGATAAGCAGTTATACCAAACATAAGAAATTTAGCAACTGTCCCAACATTGTTTCTGTTATTTTCGTAGTATTGTATATTAGAGTCAAAAATGTAATGGACATTATCATAGTAATTCGTCTGACAATTGTAATGGCTATCGCCCGATGAATCGACTTCACCTTTAGTAATATTTTGCTTAAATTTGTTAGTGTCTGAAGATGCTTCAAAATCACTCCGGTGTAATCTGAAGTTGTGGTCTAATTTTTTTAAATGATCAAATAATTTGTGTTCTGAAAAAGATTCTACGCACAACCCGCAAAAAATTTGCTCTCTATTTTTTTGTACTGTTATATAATTTTCGTAAAATAGATTTTGGTAATTCCTGTTATGTTTCTTTCCTTCAATATGTTGATTTGCATTATGTTTGTTATTACATATTAGTACATTACAAACAAGGCATCTCAATTTACCGTTTCTAGTTTTCTTCATAAAATAATAGGCGTTTGTGACCTCCATCTTATGTACTTTATTTCTAAATCCAATTAATTAATGCTTTTGAATATTATTATACGTTAGGCAGTATCAACTTTGTCTTCTGCTTTTATATAGTTCCTTGTCATTTACGTTTGTTTATCAGTATGTTATTTGTATTTACATAAATGGTAGCTTATCACTGACAATCGCCTAAATCATCACCAGTCAAAAAAAAGTTTATAACTCTCGGACACTTCACAAAATGTTTTGTTTTTATTTTTAATGTCTTATTATATACTATACTTATTAAATAATTTTTCTTCGGTTACTTTTTCAACCCTCTTGTGGTTCAAATAATTCTAAAAAAAAATCTATCAACGAAGATTCTGTTGTTAGCTTGGAACTGTACAATAATATTTTTGCTTTCCTAACATATATATATAGGATTCCCTATCTATATATAGATAAATAGATAAAGTTATTATTGATTTTACGATAAACATATTATCATACAGAGAACAAGTTGCTGCAGGCAATGAGTTGTATTTAGAATCTGGGACGTATTTTTCAGTTGGTATACTGAACAAGAAAATTAGCAGTTCGGATTATATTAATGTTACAAACATAAATTTCCACAAAAAATTTGTTTCATGAGATCAACATTTAACAACACAAGTAAAGAATAATGTAAAAAGAAGTTTAACACACAATTCCATCAAGAAATAGATTAAATATGATCTCCACTTATATTTTTATTTTTTCATCTGAATGGTACTACTGTATACTCTGTTACTTTCATCTCTAATTGGTCTTCATATAAAAATAAGGTCCTAATACTATTGAACAATATCAATATTGATCTTGAAAAGTCATATGCTATGCTGCATGGATAAAGGTATTATACTTTATATATTTTTCCTCATTGGGCTGCAGGAAATGACAAATTTTCTGTTATTCGGTAATGTAAGGGAATGTTAAAATATTTTAGGTTATCAATTCTACTGTATTTATTTAAAATGTAACGGATATACCATTAGAGGATACTTCGTCGTTTAATTGTAAAAGATTTTAAGATTATAGTAATTGAACATCAAAAATCTTTCACAATAAATGGACGAAGATTCATCTGCTTTCATTAACTTTCTCGGAATTTAATTCGCTTTTGTTATAAAATAAAATCTTGAGAAAAATTTTTTATATGTGTTCATACTTTTTAAAGTTGGTTAAAGAAAACTCAATCTATTATAATATATAAAAATCACATAATAGTACAAATTTATGGCTTGTTGTTCACATTATGAGAAAGTATACGAAATGGTTCTTACTTATATTGTGTTAGTAGGTTACTTTTATATATGGGTCGTTGAGAAATTGGATTAGGGGAGAAAATTTGGTGTGTCTACTCAAGTACTCATCCCATTTACGTAATAATCTCTTCTAATACATTGAAGTATTACAGCGCATTCATTCATTCTCTGTTTTCTATTTGTTCGATTATTTCATAATTTTTTCAATAATTTCTACAGGGTTATATTTCAGAGGAGAACATAACGTATATTCTTCACAAATAGGTATTATAGTGTTCACTTATTTGTTATTTATGTCTTCTTGTATGTAAGTTGTTATCGACGTAATATCGGCTCGTTAGCCATAGCTCCACGTCTTTACTCCGCGGCGCTTGCGCAGGGAATCCCTTCCCTCTTGCGCACGGCGGTCCGTGTACGCTCGGCTCGAGACGATAGATAATAAACTGCTAGTGTTTCCACATACACTACAGGTATCTTATTTTCACTAATAATGCAAATGAAGATGAGTTTCTAAATTTTTTTCTGCCCCTTAACAGTTATAATTCAATACTCGTATACGGTAGAATAGCATAGGAAAAAGTTGTAAGTTCCTATTAATCAATGTAGCTTGGTCATCAGAATGACGTTCATCAGAAAACAGAATAAAAATTCTTACCCTACTTTTATTTTATGAGTCACTTTAGAATTGAAACTAATCTGAAATTAATCAATCCTTACTTCCTTACTGATATTATAAATGCGAAAGTAGCTCTGTCTGTTTATCTCGCTTAACCATACCACAATTAATTTAAATTCGGTTCAGTAGGAACCGAATTTAAATTAATTGTGGTACACAGATAGTCTGAACCCTGAGAAAGGATATAGGGTACTTTTTGCATTACATTCGAAGAAGGCTGCAAGGGGTTGAAAGGGGGGATGGAAATGGGAAATATGTATGATGTAAATGTATGGAAGAATCGTAATTTTTGAAGCTAGAAGCTTATTTTTATAACCGTTGATAGAATTATATTGAATTTTGTATCGTTATTTTTTAAGCTGAAAAGATGAAACTTTTTTATTTAGGTTAGGTCATTAAATATTTCTTCATTATTTACACGGACGAAGTCACGGGTACAGCTAGTTTTAAATAAAAATATCTTAGCAGAAGAACATAACTACAATAAGTGACACGTATAACCCAAAGGACTAGCAACATGTAATGTAAAATCACAAATTTAGATGAATCCTTATACCTCACTAAAAAACAAATTTAAGTCATCTTCGTCTGAACGACTTCAACCGCCTAACAGCTTACTTTGTAAGCTGTGTACTGTGTTGTAGGATCAGATTGTATATATTATAGATCATGAATATAGGTATCGTTTGCCACTTACCATCTGCTGGGTGGCTAGCATATTCACTATTTCCGTTACAAAAAATATTGTTAAAATAACAATTATATATATATATATATATATATATATGTTTATTTATATACATATTAATAATTTGATTATTTTTTCGACATCTTTTCTAGTTAACTTTCGGAAAGAGAGTATATTTTTCTTTCCAAAGATTATCTGGAAGAGATTTCATTAGCGATAAGACTACTTTTTATACACAATTGCTTGATTGATATATAATCTTTTTTTCATCTTTTTCCAATATTGGTGAAACAAAATATTACAATTATTTAATAAATTTTAGAAAATTTTTCTTTCTTTCTCTCCCACTCTATCTCTAAAGTTTTCCTTTACGATGGTTCACATTATCATTAACTCTTTTAAAGTATTAAATATAAAATAGTTATACTCGAAGTTGTCAATCTTAACTTGTTTCAAGAAAGTTTCAACTTAATTCCATTCACTGACCTCGATAATAAGGTCCAAACCGCACATAAGGATAAAATACGCGTCAGTAAATTTGGCATTATCCGCATTTAATTTACCCAGGCGCACGGACAAAAGGGAGATGGAACATCTAATGTCGACCACCCATTTCATCACCCATCAATCGAGAATATAGCAATTGTATTTATAAACAAGATATACATTATCTGTTTCAGACGCAACATCATTGCCTTGCCTTTATCCCATCATTTGGTGTCGGCGCAGTATGTCATTCTCTTCCACTGCTCTCTATCGGTCGTCATATCGGAACATACTCTTCTTTTATTCATATCATCTTTCACACAATCCATCCATCTTTTCTTAGGGCGTCCCCTCCCTTTACATCCATCCACATTCATATTATACACTTTCCATAAGACATGGTCCTCGTTCCTCCGCATAACATGCCTTATGCCTTATACACGTATGCCTGTTTCAGACGCAATAATGTGATAATATAACATGCGGACTTTATACATTGTGCAGCTTAATTTCGTAGTTAAGGTAGTAAGGATATGTATAAGACCAAGGATATGTATACACCAAGTCTATTTTTATTTGCTTATAACTTTAATGCACCCAATATAATATTTGTGTGGACTTAACACAATGCGGCATTTTTACCAGTTGCTGGTGCAAATACTTATATAATGAACTTAATAATTATTCTTAAATTTACTAAATGACTAATACGCTTTCACTTCCATAAATATCATAAAGCGAAGTCGCTGTTTTTGTGTCCCTGTTTCACTGCCTATATCTATTAAACCATATTACAAATATAATATACTTATCAACAAATTATTTCCAGAATTTCATCGTTTTTTTATATATAATACATACAGACTCCGTTACATACTCTGAGTTGACTTGTGATGGGTTAAAACCAAAATGATTTGCTAGTATTTGAAGGAATTGAGCAAACTACTAAATATATGTTAAAACTTCCTTAAAAAGAGTCCTTTAAACAATTTTACTGTAAAAGTACATTTATTTTTCAGCCTATTAATACAAGTCGGAGAGCCGACGAAATAAACTAAAATAAACCAATATTGCGGTGGACAAGGGCCCTGGACAATAGCTCTCTGTCAGAATGAAGGAGACAAATAGTCTGCAAACACGAAAGAATGCTGATCTACTCTAGACTGGGAATTTCTTTTTAAAACCAATGGAGCCATTAGCTTCGTTGTTATTTGAGTTTATAAATATTCCACTTTCAATATACCGAAGTTGATTTTGAGTTTACTTGAAAATTCGGAACAATTAAGAAACGATTATAGATTTGATTTCGACAGTGAAGCAATGTGGTATCGTACTGTTATTTTTTGATTATTGGTAATGAGAATTGTATGCGGTATTTTACATTTGGAAATCGTTTCAAACGACACATTATTATTATTTTATAAGTACAGACATACCGTCATAACTGTTATCCCGTATAGGGTAGTTAGAGATATTGCCGACCTCATAATGAATATAACACTTGCCATGCCCACATATCTCTAGGTATGTTAGATTCTACACGTTGAAGAGGGTCAGCGTATCACCATCTATCAGGTTAATTTATGTTTTTTTTTAATCGGAAAGTTAGTCAGAAATATATATAGGGGGAAGTCCCGGATACTCCTACTATTTAAGAATATAACCCTGTTCGATTCAAAGTACAAGTGAAAGGGACGCGAAGGGTACACAGTTAAAGCATCACGCGCTGCGGCTCTCCAGTGATGCACAAGGCCACGGCAGGAGCGATTTTTCGTTGTTTTTGGCGAGAAATCACAGCATCGCCTATCGAAGTAATTAATTATGGTATATTTATGCATTTACATTTAAGTGGTATTCAATAATAAAAGTAGTACTTGATTGTTATTCGTAAACTGGTAGAATATTATTAGATTTTTCAAACAATTTTGGTAGGTACCACTCAATGTGCACCGGACACTAAGTAATCCCTTAGCACCGGATAGTAAACATATTGATATTTCTTGTGAGAATTTACGTTATTTATTCTAATTTTAATTTTGTTTTAGAGAATAGAAGAACAAAGAGAATTGAAATGGAAGAGGAGAAAAATAAAGGATCGTGGGAGCTACAGAGCTTATAAAGTGCTATTGTTAAGTTAATGTAAAAAAAACTGAGTGTAAAACAAGCTGCAATGGGATACAATATTCCTAAAATATAACGCCTTTATTATATCATGTAGAATGCCTACATGATAAAATAAAGGCGTTAAATCGAGGAGAAGAAACGATGAAACAATAGTTGAGTAGATTCACTAACACCTTCTCAGCAGAGTATGGACAAGTCTTGGTGGACCACGTTAAAGATTTATCTAACAGATTTATGCCACTCATGAAAAAGGAAAGCAAACCAAAGGAAAAAGCGTAGACAAGGAAAAACAAGCGAAAAACGTGAGTCTAAAGGAAATATGGAAATAAAGTAGAACTATTAACTGAAACATCTAACTCAAACACAACAATTACGTAATTTGTTTAGAAGACACTGACGAAGATTGGATCCAGTGCTTATCCTGTCGTGGGAGGGTGCATGAAGCATGTACAGACGTTCCAGAGTATGTAGATGGCTACATTTGTGATCGATGCAGGCTATTTTGAAATGTCCGGTACTAGGGTGCCACTTTTATAAATTACATTTTTTATTATCCAAGTTTGATTGATAATATTAATTATTTTTAATCAGGGGTTGTGTTTTTTTTTTTATTTAATTTGATTTCTAACTTTGTTATGTACTACTATACTAGTCATAAATAAATAAACATTCCTTAAGATATTTTTTGTTTTATTTATAAAAAACCTTAGGTGTCCGCCACTAGGGGACTTCCCCTATATATATATACATATATCTACTCTAATGTAGAATATATGTAACTTCGAAGTTCCCACTCCATAGATAATAATCCATGATAAATCATATCAGTATATAAAATTACATATCTCAAAATCTGGATCAATCAGAAATATACTTCAGCAAATAGTAAAAGTCATAAGTGAGATAAGGCATCGGCGAAACGGTTTTTCTTAGAAATAAATATCTCATTTCATTTATCAGTATCTAACAATAATTAAGCATTGAAGTAAAACAATTGTTATTAATGGCTGTTACGCTAGTAGATCCCGCCTGTTTCTACCCTATCGGGCTGTTCTACAGAAACCTGATTTATTACCTAAAACTCCGTCACAAAACTATTTTTAGATTAGAATTAATAGTAAAGCACGTAATAGAAATTTTCCAAAAATTTGCCTACACAGTAGTTTTGCCATTAGTTCTGTATTTAATGGTACGGCCTATATTTTTTACATAAATCTAAACACCCCGTTCGGACATGTCATGTCCCTTATACATATAAACACGACAACAGTGAGTGAAAACATTAAAAATACCAAGTACGGTATTGTAACTAACAACAGAGTCTAAAATGTAATACAATAAAAAATGTATCAAAAATTATATATCGTTGATA
This sequence comes from Achroia grisella, assembly GCF_030625045.1. Classification (NCBI taxonomy): domain Eukaryota; kingdom Metazoa; phylum Arthropoda; class Insecta; order Lepidoptera; family Pyralidae; genus Achroia; species Achroia grisella. The sequence goes on along the minus strand of NW_026712979.1, from coordinate 4,877,928 downwards.
TACAGAATTCTGTATTTTCAAAAGCTTTCGTCGTTTGTCCATTGTCAGCTGAACAATAAGTTACCAAACTATTTTTAGTAATTGGGTTCCCCGTTGTCTTCATGTTCAATCTGGTTGAAGTCAACCAGATTGAACATGAAGACGGGTAAAATCGTCATAATGTACTAACTAACCTAAATTCATCCTCATTAAATTATCTTCCACTGATGTCCCGCCAGTGTAAACACTTAGCACAGATACATCGCACCATTCCATCATTATTTACTACAACCTCATATATACAACACTCACATATTATGTCCGTACATACAGCTAAAACTGGAATACAGCTTGTTTATATTCTTGACACAGTGATGACACCGTTGTCATCACTGTGTCAAGATTATAAACAAGCTGTATTCCAGTTTTAGCTAAAACTTCTAACTTAATCCTCAGAAATAGCACTTGCTTCGCATTAGCGCTTACATAAAAATACATACATATAAATATAATACAAACTAATAGAACTAAGTTAAGGGAGTGATGTCTGTTGGTGATTTACTAATATATTTTTATACAATCATTTTTATAATTTTTCTGAGATAACCTATGTTCACCTTAGAGATACAATATATGACCTTGTTTAATAAAATATTTATTAAAATTCGTACAGGAGTTATTCATTAAAAGACATATTTTCTGATAAATGTATAAAATTTTGGATGATTGGTATCATGAGTATCATATGAAGACATAATATCCATGATACTTCATTACATTCATATATGTACAACATAAATGGTTATAGTTTCAAAAACTATTGACTAAGAAATGGGGAGGCTACATAAGACTACAGTATCTCTAATGGAAAGTACTTAACAGATGTTGGTAAATGAAACTTTAGAGCGCATAGAGTAAACAAACAATAAAAGATATAAACTATAGAACTAAATTGCGTTAAACAGAAAGAAATAACAAAGAAGTACACACGAAATTCCTAACGTATACAGATAAATGATAAAATAGTTCTTTGTAGAATAATATTTGATATACATATACTAAACATTGATATTCATTAGATTATTATCTCGAGATGGTACTTAATATTAGAAGACTATTATGTATTCAATGCTAATATTGTATATGAGTCTATTTGTTTAATTCAACCGATATCAGTGCGTTAATCAGATAAATGTTTGTCCAAGTTTCCAAATATTTGTATTGACTTTAGACGTGTAACGAAAACCGCCATACGCTTCAAAAAGCAAATTTATACATCAATTGTGAATGATAATTCAACCATATTCTTTATACATTACTTATTTCTGTTATCAAACATATCTTTTATACATACAATATACATACACTATATCTCAATGAATACATTTTTTCCTAATTACTATTCCGTTTATTAATATAAAAATAATTAAACAATTCTATAAAGGTTTGTTTTCAAAATTCATTTTTTTTTATTGTACACGTCACGCGGTCTTTTTACCTACTTCCAAGATACGGGATACTTTTTTTTTAATTGGAAGAGTTTAATTCTGGAAAACTAAAACATAGTTAATTTTAATTGACACAATTTACTTTTTTACGGAACAATTTTTTTATGTCTATAACATTTTTAATACGGTAATAAAGGATTTTTAAAATATTACAGTATTCTAGTTAAATTTATAAGTTATAAAAGAAAATGCACAGAGATGCAAGCGCTTTCGTGTGGAAGCTTGAGATATTACGTATTATCTTAGTACATTTCACTTCACCCCAGTTAGTTCACTGGAAATATATGTATTAATCTGATCAACTTTCTAAATCACAAAAGTTATATCCATCCTTATATTATATTATAAATGTGAATCTATGGCGGTGTTTCTTTATTTGTTACCTTATCGCAATGAAAAACTGCAGGGATCTTAGTTAAATTGTACTTCGAGAACGTCTACAGTCTATTTTTTCTTTTAAAAGAAGCAGACGCCGTCGCGAGTAGTGGATTATTGTACAAAAACCATTTTCATGTTATTTTAAGCTCAAAATTTTGTTCATAAATTCTTCTCTATATCAGACCGTTATATAGTTATAATAAGTGGCGACCTACAACTACACAACTACTACAACTCAGGTCACTAAAAAATCTAATAGTGTTTCAAACAAACATATTGAAACTCAATAAAATCCGCTGGTCTTAAGCTCAGTTTCGTGGATGATTGATCGCATTCAACGGTACATTAATTTGCAATTGTTTTATAATAACCTATTGTATTTTAAATGACCAATGTAAATGAATATTGAAATTAAATATTGGCATGATTTGAAATTATAAATATTGTTATTTTCTTAATAGATATATGTGTGTGGGAATTTGTAAATAATTATTGATTGCTAAATAAAAAAATAGAGGTATCAAAATTCAAAAACATTATTTTTATCAAATTCTTCCAGGCCGACAAATAAATATTGGAAGAATCCAAAGGTTTCATATTAATTTTATTACATTGAAGTGCACGGGTAGAGACTGTAGCAAATATTATTGCCGTATATGAAAACGCAGTGTGGATTTTTTACGGTTACTAGTGCGATCGTGATCCAGTTTTACGCATAGTTTTTAGTTCGATTTTCAACTCAGGTTATCCTAGAAAGGTTGGAAATCGAACTAAAAACTCAAATTGTATTATTGACTTCTTACTAGGTTGAACGTCAATACGTTTAGCGATTGAATGTATGATCAATTAACCTGCCTAATAAATATGTATATAAAAAACTAAATAAAAAGTAGTGTAGATTTAATATTGATGGCCTCGGTGGTCTAGCGGTTTAGCACACCGCCTTACTTCCAATAGTCGTGGGTTCGATTCCTCGCACGGCACCAACATTTATATTTATGTGGATGATCATTTGAATCGGTCTGGGTGTATTCAATGTGTATTATGCATGTATTTACGAAAAAAATATATATCTATATATTTGTATCAGTTACTTACTTACCCATAACACCACCTTCAGCTACCTTAATTTGGGTCTAGATAGCGCTGTATGTCCTTTTTGTCCTGAGATTATTATTATTATAATAGTCAAGGCAATATGTCAAATAAAACTATACTAATCATTGACTAAGAGTACTTATTTCAGAATTAAGAAAAGTAAAAAGTTGGTTGTAGAATGACGAACACAGTAAATGCATCTAACAATAATATCAACGGTTGTTAGAATCAATCAATACAGTTGAATACTTAGTTACTTCTACTGTAGTATCACTTATTGATTTTAAACTTTAGGGTAGGCCTTTCAATTGAGTAAACTTCTGCGCTTCCTAACTCAATCTTAATCAGTATTGTAAGATCTTGTGTTATTGATGGAATGAGTTTAAATAGTTACAACAGATACTACACCTACTGATTAGTTTAACTACATTGTTAAAATAATTGTGTTTTAGATTTGTGTTCAATATTAGAGCGATTTGAATATAGAGGTAATCTATATTAAACTAAAAATATTGATTACTTTAAAATCTAAATTTAATCATTCTAACTCCTTGGGGGATACAGAACATCTAAACCGATAATATTTTTAAAATGTTGATAAATTTAGATCAAATCTAAAGCCTATGAACATCAAAAATTTGAATAATATAATAAGCTATAATACTTTCTGTTATATTTTACTCAACGTTAGATAAGAATAGAGCCTAGTTCATCGCGCATAGAAATATTTATTTATAATTTAATAATAAAAAACATAACTGAAAGTGAAAATCAATGTAAGCATCTCGGTGTAAAGTAAGTTCATGGCCTCAAAAATCTATTTTCGCATAATTTACCTTCCGTCATCAATTTCCCTCATTGCCTTCATTCTTTCCTTAACACGTCATTTTTATCTTTCCGCTTAACATAGCCATCAAAATACATTATACCTTAGAATTTATCTGTTGTCAGAGGACTACTCTGATGTTTCACCATATTTTTTCATAGGCTATAAATTTTACTAGAACATAAATCTGCTTTGGAACCAAATATGTCATAACGACAAAACATATCAGTAAACTATGAGAACATTTATATCACTTATCACGCCCTTATCCCTTCCCGTTCACCGAGTGTTTTGTTTACAAATGATATAGTATTTTCAGGTCAGATGTACCACTATATCATCAAGATTAATGGAATGGAGCGAGTTATAACGTTTTTTTTGTAACCTTTAGCTGAATGAATTTCGAAAATGTTTTAAGCTTTAATATAATTTCAAGAGTATGATTATTTGTAAATTGGTATTGTATGTTGGACTCCAGTCTTCGCAATTAGCCTCTCATTCGGGCCGTTGTGCGTGAATAAAAAATATATGCATATATATGTATCTATTTACAAAAAAAATACCAATAGACTAAACATCTAATAGATTTAAATGAAAATTAAATATTATTAAGGAAACGATTTCAATTGAAAATTTAATACATTCGAATTAGTCATTTACTTATGAATAGGTATATTATAATTCCTTATTGAATGTATAGTACACATAAAATTTTATTTATTTATAATTATATACTTTCATTATTTTTTCATAAAATAAAATACAGATATAAATTTCATAATGGCGCACAATCATTATAAAACATTTAATCGGGAAACTTGACAAGTGATAATATCAAAAGCCATTCCATATGTCCACATATTCCTTCCACGTGTCTGCTCTATTCAATACAATTGTATAGAACTTCAACCCTTGTCAATTTCAGTCTGTCTCAATGTTGAGAAGCGAGTGTTTATTTGTTATTTCTAAACGCTCCTCTTATCTCCAAGCTCAATAAACTGAGTTGATTACCCGTTTTGACTATATATAATCTGCTTACATCTTAAATAGAAAATGATGATGGCAATTCATATTTATATATACATATGCATATTTGTCCAACTGGCCTATAACATGTATTTTCTCGCCAAATCCTCTAACTATACATATGTGAAGTGGTACCTACTTATAGTACTTAGTTGATGATTAATTGATAACTTTTTAATCTAATTTGTTCTTTATCTAAATTGTTCTTTTATATTCCACAGTGATGAAAAACAAGTATACGACCCATATGGAGGAAAATGGTCACAATTATATTTAGAAACTTGGGATTCACAATCCACAATCTGAGTGTCCTGATAATTATTATTATTATTATAATATGTAAACCATTTTTTATTGTAAATGCATCTAAATGGACGTGAACAGTGAACATAGAAGGCTTCTAAGGATATTTTCACGATTTGTGTTACAAAATTGATAACATTAAAACGTACCCTACCCTATATTCGGTTTCTTATTTGAAATTTATATTTATAAATAGGCACAATAAAGTTAAAAAAATATTTAAAAATCTTTGGTATCTACTACAGTTTTTGTGTCAAGAAAACAAGTTTCAGATTTAGTTATGAAAAAAATTCATGTTCGAGAATTTAAAGTAGCAGAGGCAATACTGTAAAAGTCACCTGGGTAACTTTCTGGGTCTATTTTCGCTAAGCAGCTTACTTTGTAAATGTGTTTCTGTTGTAGTGTGCAGTTTAGGCAGTGAAATTACAGGTTAAGAAACTAGATACCTTAGGCCTTTTGGAATGATAACGCATGAACGGTATCACGAATGTCACATGATAACGTGATATCCGTAGTGCTGTTCGTGAATATAGGCGATAGTTACCGCTTAGGTACTATCAAGTGGACCGTTAGCTTGTTTGTCATTCCAATTTTGTAAAAGTAGTTGTTAATTTAAAGTATTCATATTCCTCGACAATACAAAACATGGTTGTTATAGTGTCTCAATCAGAGTCACAGTTGATTCTTATCAAATTTAAACTAGCAAGTTATTGTTTAAGAGATATTGATTATTTTTAAATTTATAGAAGCATGCTTCTATTTGCTACAATACAAACAAATAATTAGTTAGATCAACTGACACACAGCTTTCTTCCTATATCTCCATCAACAATAAAAAGGTGTTGTTAATACTGACCGCAATATAACCATACACAGTATCTCGTGCATACAAATTCAAAAAAACCTTTCCCTTATCCAATAAAACTTCTAATAAACATAAAAAGTTTAGCTCAGTACCCGGTATCGTGTGCCGAAATGTAGCCGCCAGTAACCAAACAAATAAAATATCAGATGAGTTCCTGAGAAAATGCCATAATATCTAGAGAATCGAAAATGTTACTTTGTTGAAAAATAGAACCTCCGGGAAAGTAGGTACACTACACTAATAAGGTAGTCGCCAAAGTTATAAACTAAATACTTTGCTTATCTTATTTATCTTTACATATAATAAAACCGTCACAAGGCTATAACTGTCCATTTGTGTGATAAGGTTTCACGTAAACAAGGCTGGTGGAAATGGAATGAAATTTTCACAGAATATATTGTTATATGGGTCAACATATAGGCTGACGGCTAGTTTATATGCTTCATAATAATATTACGTAACAATAAAGTAACTTTATATGTATTCTCAAAAAAAAAATTATGTTATGTTGGTTAAAAAAACTGGTTAAAAAACATTGATTTTTAATATTATAGAGAATTCATTTCTAATACGGAAGGCTAAGGCTAAGAATATATAATATATAACGCATATAACGCTTGAATATTTGTGATCTCACACATGCCGGTAGCAGAAGAATAAAATAGACTTCCGCAAAATAACACCTAATTCGATAAAATATATTGTAGGAAACTCACCTTTAAAAAAATAGCACAATAAATAATAAAATCGGTTATGTATTAAGAATAAAATAACCGATTTTCTCATATAAATATTATGAAGGGCAAGATTATTTTTTTTAATATAGAAATAAAAACTTCATCAATTAAAAATTCAATCAATCGATTCATCCCCTTAATAAATTATCTCGATTATTGTTATTGTGAATTACATATTTACAAAGTTTCTTTTTTCTATTATTTGTTTCTTAAAGTATGTATTGCGTACGTTTACTATTTGGTGAGTGCATTGATATTATACCGTAATACTCACCGAGAGCATGTAATATTATATATAAATAATTAATATTAAATTAGGCATGTCTTCATATTGAGAGACTACTTAACCTTCAATTAATTCTCGATTTCGTTGGTCAACTAACCTGAACAATTTAGTTGAATACCCGAAGGCTCTATAAGCGGCCCATTTCCCCACTCGTTCCGCTTAATCAAACCACGGCTACGCTTTGCGGCTAATAGAATCGGAAAACCATCAGCCGATGCCCCGCACCAGATTAAAGGTTGCTAACAAAGTTATTGCTTGTTCATATTAAAGAACGCTTGTTTGTTGCTTAAGGCACTCTCTCACTTAAGGTTGAGTTAATTTGTACATGACATTTGACATTTCCCTTTTAATTTGCACGTGAAAGGTTTTTGTACGTTTCATGACAATGTAACAAGATTTTTTCAGGTTTAGGTTAATATTGTGAAATATATATAATAATAATAATAATAATAATAATCTCAGGACAATTCACACAGCACCATCTAGACCCAAGATAAGCTAGCTAAAGCTTGTGTTATGGGTACTAGATAACTGATACATATACATAGATTTTTTTTTTTTTTTGTAAATAAATACATATTATACATAGAAAACTCCCAGACCGATACAAACAATCATACTCATGAATACAAATGTTTGTGCCGTGCGAGGAATCGAACCCGCGACCATCGGTCGTAAAGCGGTGTGCTAGACCGCTAGACCACCGAGGTCGTCATATGTCTATTTATTGTGTTTACTGTTACTAACGAGCTAATTGTTAAATACTTACGAGGTAAATAAGTGTAAAGTGTCAAATTACTGCCATTGTATTGCACTTATTCAACATTTGTACTGCAGCCATGCATACGTACTTACTACAGGATTAGGAAGATTATTCTGAAAAGTTGTGGTTAATTAATAATAATACTAAATAAAATAATTAATTAGATGCCTGTAATGGTTTAGTGTTCAGCAAAATTATAAATTACCAAGTAGGTAGTCTGGAACATATAATATAATAGCTACATCATCCTTTACATAAACCACTTACTAGTGTTAGAAAATATCAAAATATGCTCACTTATTTGCGATTTGGTTGATATGCTGCATTATTTGGATCCACTATAGTTATACGTATATGTATGTTATATTATATGTATAATGACTTTCCAGAGATGGTCCCACTCTGCCTATTTATAATAAATTACAGTACAAGCATTTGTTTTGAAGCGTGATTTGTTTTGAATAATACTCCAATACACATGCAATATACGCTAGATAGTATAAAGTAGTATAGAGAATAATATTTAGCTACGTATAGAATATAGGTTTCATATTTATATATATATCACCATCTACTTCTTCCTTATCCCAATTATTTGCAGTCGGCGTAATATGTTTTTCTCTTCCATTCAACCCTGTTCGCAGTTAACTCTTTATTTACTCCCATCCTTACCATATCATCATTCAGACAATCCATCCATATCATATTTATGTATAATTAAAAAGTCCTAGTTTGCACGTAGAAAATACTTATATAACAAAATAAGAATATTTATAAAGTGCATACGTAACACACTATATTTTTTTTAAAGTTTAAAATAAAATATAAACAGTCAATGTAATGTTATTTTTCATTATGATGATTAACAACTTCATCCCCATGCAGAAAGAAGGGAGAATCTGTACTTAAATTTCAAAACCACTTCGGTTTACAATATAATAAATTACATTTGTATATTAGGTACAGTACATATAATTATAATAATTATATGCATAAATAAAATTTACCTGATCAAATAAATCAGACAAAAAACCAACAATATAATGATGAGATACATGCAATATCATATCCTGATTCGATTTCTAAATAAACATATTTTCTGAATGGCCTAAACTCATATCAAAATTGCCAACTGTCACGGACACCTCGTTCCCATAACTCAAATGCTTTGTGCAGTAGAATTACGCTGGGCGTTTGCATATGTATGGATAAATTCGGAATTCTTTAGGGTTGCCAAAGTTGAATTTATTATATTAAAAATTGTTTATGAGAGCTTTGAATACCGACCGCTACGAGAATGGCTTTCAGCTTATACGAGTACAGTGAAATATTTCAAAATTGACATTTTAATTTGAACACCGCTTTAATGAAATGTTATTATCAATGTAATAATAAGGATATTACGTGACTGTCTCAACACAACACAGTATGTCTTATAGATTATCTCATGTTGGATTTACAAGCTTGCCAAGCATGGGTAACCGCCCGCAATCACACACAAGATACGGTATTTGGCTTGGCTCGCGAAGGCTTGCTAATAATTATTGCCAAACCTATGAAGACTTGGCTCTTGTTCAGAAATTAAAGTGAGTTTGCAATATGCATGCTGTGAATCCACAAGATTCTATTTGAAATAATTTATACATTTCCAAATTTGTATACTGTTTATTTTTATTTCTTCTCTGCACCACCCATGGTTGACTGGAAATAATGCCACATGTTGTTAAATGAGCCATATATACTTTGGACTTATGTGCATTAAAGTTATTTAAATAACTTAACGCTTATGTAAACACATATTATACGAACATAAATTCTAATCATTGTTTGTGGTTTTTATTAACTTCATAAAGACCACAATAATTGCCTTCCTCGTATATCTTACGTGTACAGACAGCGATATCGATATATATATATATTTAAATAGAAGGTTGTCGGCTATTTTTATGCCGATCAATCGATACAGTATGTCGAAGGCACAGTTAGCTTAGTTACTATGTAATAGCAGACAACTAACAACTTACAAGAAATAAGAAAATAGCATTTACTGTGCCTATATAAGGTAAGCGATCAATATGAAATTTATGGCCGCGTTAGAGAACCTCGATTTGGAAGCAAAAAATAAAACGATTACAAACCCGATTTCATGCGATCCACGAGGACGTGTACCGAGTGGTGGAATAGCTTCATTAGCTATATTATAAACGGTAATCAATCTTGTGTCGTTTGGCTCTGACAGGATGAGGGACCATTAAATAACGTTTAATTATAGAGTGATTAAATTAATTATTTGCATAAATATATTTGCATAATAATCGTTTACAAATTATGGTTTAATGCCAAAGTATTCAGTGTAACAATAACGTCAAAGCTCTACTAGATATTCTTGTCCCAGTTACAGCAGTGAGTCTGGAGTGTTTATCATCGCCAGGAAGGTGCAGGAAGTTACCTTATAAACCATTTTCTGAATCTCATTATATAGTTATTCTTAAATTGTTATGGGAAAGACTAAAATTTAATCTTGAATAACAATTTACTATATGTCTATTCTATATTTTGATTTCTGACAGGTATAGATGAAAATTATAGAAACATTTTACCACATAGAAGTATTATTAGTAATTCTGGATCAATTTAATAAAATAAATATTATTCAGACCCGGTTTTATAAATAAGTGGCCCAGTTTGCACTTTTAAGAGTAACTATTATTATTATAATTATTATTTATTACATTATTATTATTATTTACTGTTAATATTTGTAGATAAAACCATTAGTATATTATTTCATTAATATTTTCAATACAATAATATATCGGCTTAAACTAATGACTGTTACTAATCCAAGCTGCCATTTGTCTTAAAATTTAATGCACGTACTAGAGAAATTCAGTAACATTTCGCTGCTTCACAAATGTTGCCGTTTTCGCCCTTTCATCCTATATAAACAGTTTCGTAACTAGTTTACGTTAAAACAAATATTATAAAATGCTACCAACTCCTTCTTGTTATAAACGCATCTACACGCCATCCTATATAAATCCTAAAAGTATACTTATATGCTTAAAAGAATGAGCTAATAATACATTGTTAATAAATTTCAATAACTTTAGGATTGTTTCTATCATTCACATCGCACTCATATTTTTTTATTGAAGTAATTTGACAACAGGAATCATTTAAGTAATTTATTACAAAAAAATATTATCTTACAAAAAGGTAATTGGTTGCATCACATACCCCTCGTGATGATTTAGGAATTGACTAACGTCAATTATTCCAATTGTTATTCCATTAATTATTTAAGAGTTAATTGTAATAATTAAATTAAATTGTTTGTTTGTATAAACAAACATAACAACTAATCTCAAGCTAAGCAGAACTTGTATTATGATTAGTAGACAAATTATATAAATACTTTTTTTAAAAAACGTTTGGAAATCTTTTTTTTCAGACCATTAAAAACAATCATATCCATAAATATAAACTTTAGCATCGTAAGAGGACTCGAACCCGAGACCATCGGAAGTACAGCGGTATGCTAAACCGCTAGAGCACCGATACCGTTAACATATAAACAATAGTTTTAATTAATTATGTATTGATGATAGAAATGTAGGTATTGATAAATTTCCGATGAGTATTTACTGAGTTTTTTAATATGTAATAATTGCTGTTGTTACAAAATAAGTATACATCACTAATGGCGATATGGCCTACTTAAAAGTCAGTCAGGCTTCGCGTTGACTTGGAAAAATAAATGTCTTAGCGACGAACTCAATAAGAACCCCCGGATTACCATTACTGAAATGTATACACTTTTATTGCGTCAATTTGCCGACTTTGAGTAACGATTCAGAAAGAGACACAGTGATAACAAAATTCATTCGTTTATCATTTTTTTATCATTATTAACCTAATTTAAAAATCTTAGTAATACAGTACTGTGTGTTTTACTTGGAACTTCATTCCAAGTAAAACACACACGGTAGTAGTAAAGTAGTAAAAACTGACAGTAGTAGTAAAAGAAGTGTGTTATATAAAATAATAAATATTTTTTGTATATGAGAAATTGTAAGTAGTTTCATACTAAGATATAGGTATGTATATACATTAAGTCATTAAGTCACTTCAGTTATAAATTGTATGTATCTATCGGTATATTGATGTCGCATTTATATTGGTATATATTGGTCAGCCATACCCTGAGGGGTTTAATAAAAGCATAGGACAGATGGATGCGGCATCTCAAGACTGTTGAGTAGTACCTACCTACTCTAATTTCCTTTGTCTGTACCTTGTCATCAATTTTGTACAATAGGCTTCTGTTTGCCCACTCTTGCTTCGTTGTGTTCTCATCAACCGTAATTTCGGAGATAGAATGTCTATGTCTAGTTCTGAATTAAGAATGTTTTATATGTGTATTTCCGACTTTAAGAAAAAGGAAGATCTCAATGAGGCATTTGTATGTTTTTACAAATGTAAATATATATTTATTTCACATGAGTATACAAAAACAGACAGTATGTACCGATTTTGTACAGACATGCGAGGATTACCCGAAAATTTAAATCTGATAGAATTAATAAGTCGTATCTTATCTATCGATAGCGAGATATCATAGGTGAGAGAATTAAATATCAATCATCGATTTCTATTTCTACCCTATACAGGCAATTATTCAATCCCAATTTATCTGCACATTCTGATTATATAGGATAAAAATAGCAGTGACATATTTTCTACTTCATTAATATTTTGTATGTCACTATTATTTTTTTTATATTAAAATTTGAGCGCGTTTCACCGCACTAGTTTTTTATGTATTAATAATTCTTAACAATAAGTATTGTGTCTAATTAAAATACAAAATTATTATCCAAATCGATATGTCCAAATATTCATAAATTAATAATTATTATTAAATAAATCAAATGTATTTCAATAAAAAATAAAAGTGACTCATAATAATAATCAGGGATGTTAGGGAGCTCCTTAACCGTAACCGAAACTATCGGATATCCGATATGAAAGAATATCCGTAACCGTAACCGAATCCGAAATAAAAGTGTCGGATAATATCGGTTAGGGGAGGAGCCTAATTGAGACACGTTATGTAACATTATATTACGTTATATTGTATTTTACTTTTTAAATTATTTAAAAAATTTATATCCGTAACCGAAATTATCCGAAACTAACGGATAATCCGAAATAATTTCATATCCGCATCCGTATCCGTATCCGGTATAATAATCATTCCTATATGCGAAACATATCCGTATCCGAAATTTCATATCCATAACATCCCTGATAATAATGTTAATAAAAGTGACCTCTCGTTTCGTCTACTATAGTATGAATTATAACCGTCTCTATAGATAGAATTACATTCCGCGCACGAAGAAAAAGAAATGTAACAAACGAATAATCTATTTAATATCACTTACTGCCCACATTTGTCACGGGAATAATAAAAGAGAAAGTATCTACATAAAAGCTTTTGTCTAGAAACTGAAAGTAATCCAAAACCGACACCACATTCCCTTATTCCATACTTTTTATGTTCGCCCTACCCTCTCAGTGTCGGGATTCGATTAAACATGGACAGTATAACTTTTAAAACATTTGCCAGATCTCTCATCCATCCGCAAATGGGCAGGAACTCGCAACATTTAACAAATCCATTAAACAGATTGTTTATGTCAGAGGTTGTGCGGCGAAAACTAGATAAATTTTAACTGCCATGATAATATTTACAGTAATTATTATGAGAAGGAAGTTAGTTGATGTGGGTGGCTCGGGGTCATTAAGTAAAGGTCTACAAATGAGACTAAGCCAAGAACCTCAACAGGCTTTTAATTTACTTTATTTATGTACTTCTATTCACATATGCGGCATGCTTCAACTTTCTTTAGTGGACTAGTGGTTTAGCACACCGCTTGACAGCCGATGGTAGCGGGTTCGATTCCTGTCATGGTGCAAACATTTGTTTGTATTGATCAGGGTGTGTTCTGTATATATTACATATTAGCTGTGCCAGCAACTTCGTTCGCGCAATTTCTGTTATTATGAACGCGATGAAGTTTTTAAAAGAATATATTTTAAGTACTTCTGCGTAAATAATAACAAGGACCGCCTCCACCGGCCAGCGTAGCGTCTTCTCTTGCGCATCATGCGCGCCGAGTTATTTTAAAATTGTAGTATCTTCTAAGATGTTAATTGAAATTAAATGATGTCAAGGACAATTTTGTTCACAATTGCATACTCTTAATCAACAACACATTTATTTGGATAAGGTTTATATTCTGTTGATATTAATATTATGTTATCTATGGTTGATATAAAACTCTGGCAAATAGTTTGCAATAATGCATTACAAAAAAGGTTACTGTGAGTTAATCCTTAAAATTAGGCTTATACTAACTTGAACATTTTTTTATATCATTTAAAGAGGAATTTCATACCTATTTTGGAAGCACTAAAATATGAAAAATTTTCCTAGTCTTTGCAATATTTTTCACTGCTTCTTCGCATTTATGGGCGTAGCGATTTTTCAATTCGAACCAGTAGTTACTGAGATTAGCGCGTCCAAACAAACTCTGCATTATAATATTAGTATATATGTATTTACAAAATAATAATATCAAAGTATTTATATCAGTTATCCATAATAGTACCCATTATATGACGCATTCTAATCGCAAGCTAAGCATTTCTCAATGCTTAGCTTGCCATTAGATGGCGTGTGAATTGTCCAAGGGTATTAAATTAATTAAATATTATATTGTATTACTAGCTACTCGCCCCGGCTTCACCCGGATCTTTAAAACTCCGCAACGGACTTTGAAGCGGTTTTTTTAATAGATAGAGTGATTCTAGAGGAAGTTTTATATATATAATACATGTACAAAAATTAAAGTAATAGCATCATCGTTTTCAAAATTAATAACCATTAGGGTACCATTATCGTCACAATTTGCTTTATCGATTCCTACATGTATTTAGGCGACTGCTAGTACATTCCATCAGGTGGGCCGACAGTTTATTTCCATTACAGTTACCAAAAAAACTATTGGAGCAACTCAATAAACCTTTCACGAAAGCCTTTTCTGTGTAACATGTACCTAACTCGAATTTCGAAAGTGCGACAAAACTCCGCTGGGAACTTTTTTACATGACTATTTCTTACAACGGAATTTAACATGATCTAGAAATAAAACACAAAAATTATATTCCCTATTGATTATTTTTATCTTACATTGTATAATAGATAGGTATCGTAAACTACAGCTAGTTAAATGGCCTTTCGGAATAAAGATTAAGTTTTCTTAAGTACACCATAGAGACCTTTGAATCAAATTGAATTATATGTATAAGCATTATCATGAGTTGGACAATATTCGTAGCTGTTAGAGAACTAAGTTTACATATTTTACAGCATCCACGGAAATCCCAGAGCATGTTAACTTTAACTAAGCATTGTTAGACGGACAATAGTTGGATGTATGCTTAAACGAAGTTTACATGTACATTCTTAATTATTATCATAAATAACTTAATTGTACAACAAAGAACCGAAAATTAAAAACCTTAAAAAATATAATATAGTAACTAAAATATTTTATTAAAAGGAGTCCCTTTAGGTGGTTCCGAAGATACTGGCAGAGTTCCCCCATTGAATGGCTAGACTAATTCTTTGTCCGTAGCTGTCTGCTCTTCGGTCTTCTGTGATGTCGACTATCCTTTTTCTTATTTCCTTAAAAAGTCTTATAGCGCTAGGACCCCACGGACCAAAGGTCTCGACACCGAATGGGACAAAATCATATTCGGAGTCTGTATTTACATGCTTTAGCTTTTTTAACCTCTTCACAAGCCGCACCAGCTCTGTTGTTGGTTCCATGTAGATGGGATGGGGCCAACGTGTCTGAACAGGTTTTATCGCATACCAGCACCCTGCCCATCTTCCATGGAATAAAACTCATACCGTCCGATCTCTTGCCATCGTCTCTTGCAATAGAAGTCGGCTCAAGTAGAATTGGCATGTTGACGGTGGCAAGGGACCGCGGCGTATGATATCGGTAAGTGCGGCATGTCTTGAGAAATGCCCTGCACTTTTTTGACGTTCTTAATTTTAAATAAAAGTATGATGTCTTATAAATAATCAAATAATTGGTTAGTAACGGAAGTATATTAATAAATAGTGTTTCTTTAAGATTCTGTTGGATCTTCAAAACCGCTTAGAGCGTGGGTGTCGCAGAAAGGTTAACATAATGTTCTGCTATTGAATTATTTATTAGAATTTTGATAGTATCTAAGCCACAGTTACTTGAACCATATTCCTTACATTAGCTTAGTAATCTGTGTATAGGTGACGCGAAAGTATGAAGTAGGTATCCTTACCTTTATGTTTGAATTTAAGAAACTTTTGCACTAAATATAAGAGCCTAAAATAACAAGTTTACCAGTATTAGTAATATTCTCTTTGCAATACATACATACTCTCAAAATGGATATTTATATGTATATTTAGGATTAAAAACCTGAGGGGTATTTGTATTAAGTAACAATAGAAGTTGAACTCCAAAGTGCCTTTCAAATAGATATTTTTCAACAGAAATCAAAACTTACGACAGTCTAATCACCACGGATGTTGGGAGTGCATTATCTGTCAGTAATTTTGAAGAGATCAAATATAAGAGACTAATTGCTCCATTGCTATTAATGTACCATGACAAGTCGACCATATGGCATTAACCTCTGAAAGCCATCGCTTTTAATTCCTAAATTCGCCTCCATAAACAAAGTGACATGATTTCATGGTTATCAATTGTAGCTCCGCCAGCATAAGCCTTTAGCGCAAGCGAGTACACCATTCCGTTAACATAAATAAAACTAAAACACCAATGAATTGTAATCAAAAAGTAATCGAAGACGCCAACCAAAAGCAGACTAATACTGCATTCCTTGAAGTTCATGAATAAATTGAAGCACTCAACATATGTGACGTTGATGTAGCAAAGTTTATGGATAGTTATATTACTTTATATGTAAAGTCGAGAAAGCCTTTAATGTGCCACTCTAGACTATACTCGCATATCGGAAAGTTCCAAACACGCTCCACTGTAGACATGCACGTCACCACATCACGCCAGCATCCTTCAACTTTAATCCTAATAATATTCCCTCTTACTTACACAGTTCTGTTACAGTAATAACAGCTTCATTTCTAAACGTTGCACTTTTTAGATAGAGTCTTTTTGATAGGAGTTTATTTTATCGCACTTAATTTGCACTTAAAATGCTTATTAAGTACTACTAGTAGCACTACTTACTAAGTAGTTTTAGTCGTATATGAAAATGTTTCGCCTAAATTACGTAGGAAATTATGTGTGTCTGTAAAAGATATTCAGAATATACTTGATATTTTTTTCTCCACATAAATTTTATTAGAGTAAAGCTGTATCGTGTTATCGGCATGGACACATAGCTATTCACTATTTCTGCCCCCAAGTATTTGAGAGTAATTCTAATTGTATATTATTTATAGTATTAATTATGTGACAATAAATCAATTACTTTAAAAATGAGGTAAAATCAATTACCTCAACCTTCGTGGCTACAGTTATTGGAGAATCGCAATTTACTCCGAGAATAAATTAAGCGAATCCATTAACAAATTGATGGGAACACCTATTCAATTTACGAATTGTCAGTTATATTAGCTGATAATTAATTATTTCTGGATAACATAAATGCCTAGCTAGTACTCTCTTGTATTTAATATAAATCTGTCAAGCATTATAGCCTATGGGCTAACCCAACTTACCTAAAAGGTTGCGAGTTCGAATCCGACAGACAAAAAAAAATTTATTTATATTTTTAACTGACTCTCTGAGGGGGGAAAGGGATTGTTAGTAATGTGAAATAATTACTTCATCGCTAGCAAAGTACCAAGTCAGGTTGACCTCCACACGGTTCCCCCTGGAAACCATCGTGATAAGTCCCTGATGAATTTGCGGACGATGGGCCGACTGACCTGACTCCAAGTTCATTTTATCATTCTTCACTGGTACCCCGCCAGCGTAAACTGTTAGCGCAAGCGGGTGCATATTTCTGTTATCAGCTGACTCTCTGAAGAAGAAAGCATCGGTAACAAACCAAAAAATAAATTTTGGCTTGTTATCGATGTTGTATATCGCATTAATGCTATGCGACAACATGTATTTAAATACACCCAGCGAAATGTGGGCTTGTCAATTGTTATGTACACCACGACGCCAATAATTATCAATGCTTCATTAGAATTATTATTTTGCCCATTTAGAATTAAAGATATTTCATTTTATTTCATATATGTCTGTAAATTTGTAAGATACGGCGAATTATACACTCTATTTAGATATGGATATAGTTGTATTAAACTTTGTTAAAAAATATATTAACATTATTATTCTATTATAATAATACTTGGTTGTTATCGTCTCAGCCTATATTTATATACCAGCTAATTGATTGCTTCTGTAACTAAGATATCCCATCTAGTTTCAAAACTCACTAATAGTTACTAAGTAGTTTTAGATGGGAGTTGTTAGATCAGGCAAAACAACATGTATTATACTGCATACGTACTACGTACGTACTACAAGAGGATTTAACCGTCTCATTTTAAATACATCATATTTATTTTCTAAACTAAAAAGTTTTTACAGAAAGAACCCCTGTGCAAAGGCTCTCAAATATTTCGTGTTTATTTTCGTGTCGTGATCTCAATTTATCATGTGTTTACACGTCGATTATAGAGAACCATGACTAACACAAAGAATTAACTAAATATATAAAGGATTCGCCATGAAGTGTAGCAGAAGTGAATTATTGTTAAGGCAGCAATGTTCCTAAGCAACGAATACCAAACATTTCCTGTAAGTAGGTCGCAGTGCGCTGAATATCAGCAAAATTCTGAAGTCTGACCGCTCGACTTGCATAGATTACTGAATTGACTTGAGTACCTATCCTACCTACCTTTAATACTTCACTTCACTTTGATAGTTTCATTTTATTCATACATATAAGTATATATATAAATGTATTATATACTATAAATTTTAAAGTAATTACTATATTATCGACATTACGGAAGTAACCTATATCTATGTTTGTGGAGAGAGGGTACTGTTGGTAGATATATGAACAAAATCATAGCTAGCAGTGTACCTCATTAATTGATCTCCATGTGGTCCTCCCTTGAACCCAATCATAAGTAATGCCTAGACAACTCGCCACTATGGGCTAACCTGACTGACTTTATGCTCATCCTCCACTAATGCCCCGCCGGCGTAAAACAATAGCATAGGCGGGTAGTATATTTCATTATTATAAAAAAATGTATAGGTAACTTAAGAGAATAACTAAAAATTTATATAAACACATAGGCGTTCGTAACAGGTCGTACGGGAACCTCATTATTTATAATATCTATAATATTATTCATATACCTAAATAAGTACCTATAATTTCTCACTTTTCATCTTGTTACTTATTAAAACAAGCGAAAATATCTATGTCATTCATATTTCATAAAAATAACGGTCTCTAAATGTCCACTTTTCGTGTGTGATTGACATAAAACGGAGTGATTATATATCTCTTTGTATTGATGGTAGATCAATATTCAAGTATGGCCGTTGACGCTGTGAGTGGCGTCTAGACGTTATAATATACGCAACGACCAAATCATAGACAATGGTTATGTATACGTTAATGCATAATGTTCAACCTTTAAATCTACTAAAACTGGAAGATAAACTTTCAGACAATAAGTTGCGAACCATACTAAAAGAAATTAAGTTGAAAGGGTTAATCCTGTTAGCCACAGCTTCTGTGGTAAATAACAAATTACTATGCAAATAGCCAGGATTGCGTCGTAGTGAAAGAACAGACGGACAGATATATAAACAGATATATATAAACCTTAATAAAACGTTGTACCCAACTGGGATTTACAGCAAATGAGACAAGCCTATTATGTGAATCTTATTTTCATTTAAATCTGCAACCAGCTTGAAGTGGAGAAGGTTTTGAATTCAACTGTGAGTATTTGTTTTAAGAAGCCTATTATAATTGTTACTTCCTTTAATCTTCTTAAAAAGGGAAATTGATCAATTCAAATGTATACTTATTTTAACAAGGCTAAATAAAGGTATGTCATTTTCCTGAAACATTAATTCTGATCTAATTGGTTTACAAAATAATCTGATATTTTTTTGTGTAACTAAGAGTAAAACTCAGGTGTCTGTCTGTAGATTAATAACGAAAATAATCATCGAATATATCATGTACAGAAAAAAGTGTGGGTAACATTATTACGGTTAATATGAGAAAAGGGCTATATTTTATGACTCTGTTACATAACTAATTACCTTACTATATTAATTAAATAGGAAATTATTATTTTTAAAGTAGACGGGATATCCCATGAACGGTACAAAACATAACATAAATAAAGAAGGTATAATAAAGGTAGTTATTTCGAAAAAGATTCCAAAATAAATTCAATCACGAATGCAGTGTTGTTATTTATCAGAACAGAATTCAATACAAAAACTTGTGGTTTTTATTTCATACTCGGCAACCTAGTCATTCCTAGTTACAGAAAGAACATTGCACATAATGAAAGGCAAAAAAAACAAAAATGTACGTTGTAAACATCCTGTAACATAATAACAGCCGAAGGATTGAGTTGGCTCAAATTTATCTCATATTCTGCAGAGCTGTTTGTATTACTGGCTTCATATTTACTTAGCTATCGACATTCCCCTGCTTTCCAGCCGTATCTGTTAAATACTAGACTTTTATTACTGGCAAATAGATTTGTATTATTGTTATTTCATATTTGCTATTAAAATACAAGTGAATTTGCGTTTATTTATTTTTTACCTTATTCTTTCTTAAATTTGGTATACATGATTGTTGTTCGGAATTACCAATTAAGAAAGTCATATATATAAAAATATTATCTAAGCGAATTAATGTAATAAATTTATTTTTGAAATTGTTAGTTAAATATGTACAATGTATACTGATATTATATGTATGGAGGTAAAGTTCGTTAGTTTGGATATTCGGGGTAATCTCCGGTACTATTTGACCCAATTTTGAAAATTCTATTTTTTGTTACATAGTTATTATAATTAGTAAGATAATATAAATATATAAAAAGTAAAAATTAGGTAATAAATGTACATAACGAAGTAATAAATGAGCGTGCATGGCAATAGTTGTTCATGCACGGGATTTTCATATAATGAATTAGACCCAACACAGACAAGGTATTTACATTATTTACTCATATAAGTAAATAATGTTAAGATTCTTCTCAATTAAATCTGTATACTAAACGGGACGGTACGAAAAATAATTATAATACAGACAACTAATGTTATTAAGAGCAACTTAGAAGAATTACAAATATATAAAAATATTATTTAAAAAAAATGTAAAATTACACGCGGACAAAGTCAATGGCTAGTTCTATAATAAAAATAAACAACATATATAACTAATATGTAGATATCTACATAGACACTAAGTAAAATCCATTGCTTGCTAAATTTCTAAAAACTATATAAAATGTAAAGTATAAAATATAATAACAATAAAAATATCTTAAGAAAATCTCTCCAAATCTGCAGGTTAATTTACCAAGACAAAATTAGGTACCAATATAGGTATCTAACAATTCTCCCAGAATTATTCTATTACGAGAAAACATTGAAAACATTCCGGGGGCCGTCTCTTATCTAATTCCGCGGGCATACTCCACTATGAGTGGAATCGGATAACTAAATCGCATTGTAATCGTATCAACCATGGCTGAACTTACTATTACTATAATCGTTTATTGATCGGATAAAATAGTATTATTTCATTGAACGTTGAACGAACAATATTATGCGATATTGACGGCTTCAGTTATATTGCCGTTTTTTATATAACTCGAATGGCAAACAAACTGAAGGCCCACCTGATATCAAATGGTAATCGTCGAATATATATAATAATAATAATAAAAAGAACCAGCACAAACTGAGAGAGTGAGACGATAGAGAGAAGAATAATAATATCTCAGGACAATTCACACAGCACCATCTAGTCCCAAGCTAAGCAGAGCTTATGTTATTGGAACTAGACAACTGATATAAAAATGAGATGCATCCAAGTAGGATGCATTTTTTTCTAAATAAATACATATTATACATAGAAAACACCCAGACCAATACAAACAATCATACTCATGAATATAGTAATAGTAATAGTACCACAGATATCATATCATGTGACTTCCATGATATCACTCATGTGCCATTCTGGAAGACTAAGATTGTTACGCTTCAACGTTCTTTGAAATTAAGTATATTCAGACGTAACATCTTACATCACAAAGGAAGCTAGATACATTTTTGCGATATGTTATAAAAATGCAATTATTATATATCCTAAGATTTTTTTTAAATGTTATGCCCTCCTAATTTTTTTTTACGCTTACACATTACTATACCCTTAATAAAGTATTATGAATAATGAAGTATGACACAATTGTACTTTCAACAAGTAAGTATTTACGGATTTTAAATTAGATTTCGAGGACTTGAGCACTCGTTTGTTACGTACTGAGTATTATGGATTCTTGGAAATGATTAAAGGTTTTAATGGCTATTTAGAAAATATTCTAGAATGAGATTTTCTACATACTCATTAAAACCTTTAGTCATTTCTAAGAATATTAATATATTGGTGAAAACTAATTTGCCTGTTAAATCAAATATGCCTATTTTTACGTTTCATTTCATATGGCATATAATGCCATTTGCTTAGTAGATAAATACGATTGTACGAAATATTATTTATTTTACTTAATAGAATAAAAATGTTCAAATAATATAATAAGCTCTTTTCAGCTGCTCTAAAAAGAAGTGAATAAAATAAAAGTAATCCAGTACTATACAGTTGATATTAGGGATTAGAAAAGATTAGAGACAAAACGGAATTAGGATTAGAGGAAAAGGAAACGAGATCACCAAAATTTACCAATGTATTTCCAAAGAAATTTAAAACAAAAATAGTGCATGATTTCTTTTAATGTCATAAAAGTCGTTCACATGTCGCTCAACGCTCAGATTTTATGACATTGAATTTTACGGTTGATATTTTCTTTCTGTTGTTAGTCGACATTTTTATTCTTATCTTACCTTCATTTTTATAAAACTGTGTTTATTTTCAACTAAATTACTTCAGTCTGCTTAAAAGAAAAAATAACATATTTTTTACAACCTAACAAATAAAAACGTAAAAATCAGAAGGTATAGTCATAATTGTGTATTTATGTGTAACCACAATATACGAGAAAAGAAATAAACATCTATCGTGTAAAATAGCTTAACTTCGTAACACGTTATAAGAAATAACATTGCTAGCAAAATAAATACATATTAATGACATTGCGTACACATGTATATACTCAAGAGACTGCTAACAACTGAGAATAAATAATACCACAACATTAAGAATCTTGTAATTAAGTTAGTTTTGAGATGATGTAACTAGTAGTGCGAAATTTCAGTAAAGAACTTTCTATGCCAGATTTTAATTAATTTTACTTTCTTTAAAGCATTGAAAGCCTAGTCTAGTGGTGTACTACCGACTCACATGTAGAAGGTCATGAATTCAATTCTGGCTGACACAAAGTTAAACTGACTCACCGATGAAGGAAACACCTATTACAAAATTAAAAATTACATAGGATTCAAATATTCCCAGCGAAATGTGTGTAAAATAGGATTCAAATATTCCCAGCGAAATGTGTGTAAAGTGCTGCGTTCACTATTATGTTGACAATTCAAAATGACTAGAACTAACATTTAGATTAACAGGTCCGTAAGTAGGTATAGATATAGAGATTTATAATAATTTGTTTATATTTTGCAATCTCAAGGTGTACAATAAATTAGACTTTATGTGGCCATAGAGACTCGAAGTAAGTCTAGACATAATTTACAACAGGATTAGGTACAGGTGTAACACCGCATTATGTAACTGACGGTTTACAGTCTCAGTCTTTATATTATCCCTAAAAAAACCAATGCTTATCGAATGTCGATATAGCACTAGCTTACTTTTATGAAACCGAGATCTACTTGTCTTAAATTACAAATACCAGGCATAATACAAAGTTTGTATATTAACTTTATATAATGATACTATATGCAAAAATAAAAATTGAAGTACATAGGTATGAATGTGGATGGTTATAAAAGCAGAGGAAGGCTGAAAAATAGATGGACTGTGTGATAGAAAATATGGAATGAAAGGGAGTACATAATGAGATGACTACAAGCATTCATCCCTGCTTGTGTTGTAAGAGAAAAATATTACACCGACCCTAAATAAATGGAATAAGAAAGAAGTAGATGATGATATGTAAACATTAGTACACTAACAGTCTTTATACAATGATGTTTTGCAAAGATAATGTATCCTGGTAGGAAGCAGTTTTTAAGATAATAATAATAATTTTATTTTGCATCCAATATTTACAATTTAAATTGTTCCCTGGTACCTAAACTAAGTGGAAACTTGTATTTTAGGTACCAGTTCCCTCCTCTTACAATTCACAATGTTTGGAATTACAATTTATAAAAAGACAATTAAATAAGTTAATAACACAAGCTTATCATTATTTACTTGCAAAGTGTATGTGTATGTGTGTGTGTGTGTGTGTGTGTGTGTGTGTGTGTGTGTGCGTGTGTGTGTGTGCGTGTGTGTGTGTGTTGTGTATGTGTAAGAGAGAGGATAAGAGAAGAAGAAGGAGAGATAAATATTAATACCAATACTAATACGGGGACACTAGTGTTTCACAGTTTTCATATTCAAGTGGTTTTAGCCATTTCAAAATAATCTTTTTTATATGATGATTAGATTTATCCTTTAATTTATCATTATCCTTGCCAGCAAGTGCATTGTATAACCGAGGTGCTATATAATTAAATTGCTTCTTTGCAAATGTTGTTTTCACAAATGGAATTGGATATTTAAATTTTCTAATAATGCGTTTTGGTTCACATGTTATTGCTGGCACAGTTACACGATGATATCGTCTTAAACACTGATATATGAACATTTTACGCACTGACAAAACATCAGCATGTTCGTATACCAGCGTTGTAGGATGTCTATATGTTAGTGAAAACATAACTTTAATCACCGCCCTTTGGGCTCTCTCAAGTTCAATTAAATATGATTTTGAGGCACATCCCCACGTACAGATGCAGTAATTAATAATACATTGACATAACGCCTTAAAAGTTTGCAGAATCAGATCCTTGTTAGCCACTTCCCTTAGATTTCTAAATATTATTATAAGTTTTCTAATTTTTTTTGCAGTATACGAGATGTGAGGATTCCAATTTAATTTGTTATCCATTAATACTCCGAGGTACTTAATTTTATCAACATATTCCAATTCGGTGCATTTACAATGTGTTGGTAAATGTTTTTCTTGATTACAGGGATACGTGTGTATTCTTATACTGAAATCGGGGGTGGGTCTAGATGCTTTTGTTTTAGTAAAACAGATGTATTTGGATTTTTCAATATTGAGTGTCAGAAGACTATTATCTAGCCAATGCGTAACCCTACAAAGAGCTTCTTCTGCTTTGTTTTTACAACTTATCCAATTTTGCGCATGAAATAGAAGAACAGTGGACGACACTGTTCTTCTATTTCATGTGCAAACATAAAAACATCCATATCTCGCGAATTCATCATACATAAATCATTTACATACACTAAAAACAGGGTAGGACCTAGTGTACTTCCCTGTGGGACTCCATATAAGCAATTAGCATAATCACTTAGATGTCCTTCAACACGAAGCCTTTGTTTCCGATTCGAAAGATAACTTTTAAACCATTCTAACGAAAGGCCCCTGATTCCAAAGTTTTGTAACCTAGTTAGAAGGACCGGTATACACACTGTATCAAATGCTTTTTGTAAATCAAGGAACACACCCAAACTATGGTTTCCTGAGTCAAGATAAGAAGATATTTTGTTTGTAAGATTAAGCACTGCATCTTCGGTAGATCTTTTTTTCCGGAACCCATATTGATTTGATGCCAATAAGTTATTTTTTTCTAAGTAATTAATCAGTCGTCTGTTAACAATTTTTTCTATAATTTTTGATATTGTAGAAAGGAGTGAGATTGGTCTATAATTTGCTGGTATCAATTTATCTACTGATTTATGAATTGGACATACAATAGCTTGTTTCAAATTATTTGGAAAGACCCCCGTTTCAAAATTCAGGTTGCATAAAAAGACTATTGGTGATGCTACTTCGTGTTTCAGAATTTTTAAGAGCTTGGTTGAAACGAGATCCCACCCAGGAGCAGCATTTGTTTTTAAACTGGTTATTATTCTCTCAACTTCTCCTGGATCAGTTAGAAATAGTGACATAGTTTTTAGTGGACCAGCTGTTGACGCTTCACTAGCCAGTTGAGTTGCTGTTTTACCAATTTTATTTAATATATCATTAGCTAATTCACTGCCTATTGTAGTAAAGAAATCATTTGCGACATTAAGAGAGTCCTTGGAAGTTTCTTTGATTTTTAACAACTCAGATGATGTTACTTTAGCCTGACTTATGTTACATACCTCCTTAATTGTATTCCATATCATTTTTGAATTACCTAAACCAGATTTTAACTTCTCTTGATAGTATCGTTTTTTAAGTGTTTTTATGATTCTATTACACGCATTCCTATACTTTACATATTCTACTCTTAATTCTGCATTGTTTAATGATTTTTTTAGTTTTTGATGTAGTTTATCCCTTTTGTTTTTAGTTTATCCCTTAGTTTTTAAAATAATTTTACAAGTTCTTGGATGGTTTTACAAATAGCTATACCCGCGACTTCGTCCGCGTAAAACAGTGAGCTTGACCAAATAATGAAATAATATTTAATAATCTAACCTAACAAAAGCCGAATAACATAGTTTCATCGTCCTAGCTTTAGAAATGACGAATTTTTATACATAATTCCATACAACTCAATCAACAGCCTAAAAATAAGTGTCAGACTTCCAGCTTCAAAATGAGGATATTTCGATACAATCAATCAATCATTCATCTATCAACCCGTTACAACACTTTTTCTTTATTTGTATTTAATGAATAGCCTAATAAATAAGAGTCGAGATACGAGCTTTAAAAATGACGGTACTTCCATGCAACCTTTCATGTCAACCCCTTACAACCCTTTTAGTTATTTATATTTTATCAACAGCCTAATAAATAAGTTTCAAGATTCTAGTTTTAAAAATAACGATACATTCATACAATCTTTCTTCTTCCCTTTCAACCCCTCACAACCCTATTGCTTTATTTATATTTAATAAATAGCCTAAAAAGTAAGTTTGAAGCTAGAAGCTTACTTTTTCAAAATAAGAATGGAACTGTAAAAGGAGGTCTGTCCCCAACATCCCTCACAACCTCTTTTCACATTAATAAGTAACCTATGTCCTTACTTAGTGCTTAGACTATCTATGTAGCAAATTTAATTTAAATCTGTAGTTTTGGCGTGTAAGCGAGACAGACAGGCAGATGGAGTTACTTTCATATTTATAATATAGTGAGATATGTAAAAACTAGTAAACAATTTTGACTAAAATGCAAATAAGATACTAACCCAAATACTAAAATTTCTATCATCCTACCTTGAATAGGTTAAAACTACTACTTTTATTTGACCCATAAGTATTTAATATACATGACAACATTTTTTTTACGTCTCACTGTTGGGCGCGGAATAAGCTGTAGCCTTTTTTCTTAAGACAAGGAGGGATATTAGCCTGCATTTTGAATAGGTGGTTTGTTACTTAGAACATATTACCTTTAATTGTAACAGGTGATTGATATAATAATATCCAACGGGGTAAAATTACATGATAAGAGGCATGTTATTCCTCCAGAGTAGCAACGCATGAAAGGTATCTGGGGCGTCGTATTATGTCTATCCGTAACGTTGTATCCATGGTGCTACGTTTACTGCAACCAACTAGCAAGCTCTTAGCTAGTTTGCCATATATATATATAGAGAAATAATATAGGTACAATACAATAAATACTTCAGTGCAACTGAATAAAAACTGGAATAATTAAGTAGTTTGGAATATTGCTTGTAGATATTTAGGTATTTGGAACATGAAATGAAGGGCGCATAGTAAGTCAATTTACGTTATCTGTTCAACTCTGCATGGTAAATAAAGTATCAGCGTTAAATTTCACACAATTCATCAGCCTAAATTACCTAATGGTTATGAATGAAGCGCTCGAGCTCGGAAACGATTTTTGCTATCACATTTTCCAGTGTTGACACCGTGACGTGTGAGCTCCAGTCAGTGATTTCAGATTACAGAGAATCCCCCCAAATAGGCGATTTTTAATGATGGGCGAAATTTGTGAAAAACAAATGTTGTGATGCTGGTGTAGTTAAAAAATAATGCTACACGTGCTAGAACATTTACGAAGAAGAAAAAACAGGAAATTAAGAATGACATTTTAAAAACAATAAAAACATGAATAGTTGTACTAATACAAGTTTTATTTATTAAGAGTCTTTACATTAAAACCAAAATGTTTTAGGGAATTTTGAACAAAATATGAGGGGAAAGCAAGGCAGTCATTTGGGAACACTGGCTCCAGGCGATGTCAACGCACGAAATGAGCAAACACAATTGTCAAGCAAATTGGTTTGAATAAAATAGGTAAGCTACGTTATTTTACGCTCAAGCGATCGCAGCACCTCATCCATAAACAACGACTTAAACTGATGAATGGATGCAATAAAATGGGCCTTCATCTTTCATTTGGCGCCCCTTCGTGGTTTGCCGCAGGTGGGGGAGAAATTAAATATCTACGTTTTGTAAAACGACTAGCGACCCAGTTTGGTCAGTCAAGTTTCTTTAGCATACTTTTTAAACTTGGACTAAATATTAGCATTTCTATATCCGTAAATACATAGACATAAACTATTAGTAATAAGTTATTATGAATGTGAATGAGGTAAGAATTCTATACTCTATTCATCAAAGGATCCGACGTGAAGATATAACTTGTATTAATAACTCAGGCTCATTTTTATCCTGAATTCCAGATATCAATAATCCATGCTACAATAGGTACCCCATTAACCGTTCATTGCAGAGTACCAGTCTTTTCTCATAAATTACTACACTAACCAAGCGGTATATTAACAGAATTATAATATACTACTTTGAGATTATCTCTTTTCTTTCACTGTTGTAAAGTAGTTGTGGGATGTCTGTACTTATGCCAATAACTACAATACTAATGCCTAATCGTCGTAAAGAGATATTGCTATATACCTATTAGAGTTTTAATTGCTTGTAAATAACAATGTACTTGATACGAATTGATGAATCAATTCATACTAAATCGATAGCTTCGTTATTTATTGCTCAATACATTTCTCGGTTGATGCGATAATGTTCAGAGGGGAAAGAAAAATGAGTTCGTACAAATCCTGTCAAACAACAAGGGCTCTCGTATATTCGCCAAATAGGTATTATTAGTACGTATAGGATATGAAAAAAAAACATGTTGGGATTACATACTGGAGCAATATTTTTGACAAAGAAAATATTTATGTCTGTCTAAAGTACACCAACTCACATCTAATATGGTAGAATCTTCAAATCTGGACAACATAAAAAAATATTGTGTATAATTTAAATTTCTGCAAACTATTCTGTAAAGGAAATACCAATATCAAACTAAAAAAAGGGATCCAAGAGACAGCGCTCGGCCCGCCCTTTGTCAGGTTGGATTGTGAATACCTCTGACTACCCATTTGGTACTACAGTCTTGAAAGTATATTAATTCTGTTCTCGTATGCTATATCAAGTCTCTCTTTGCAGTATTTTGTACGTATTTTATTTTGATTCTGTTGCAACATTAAGGAAGTAATAGACTATTGGACATGTTATTTCTATTATTATATGTAAAGTAAAGTAGGATGTGTGTAACACATACCGAGCCTTTCACGACGAGATAACCCAACAAACACTATTTAATGTTCAGTTGTGACAGATTGTAGTACACAAAAATTTAAAAAAAAATTCTATTATTATTATTTTGAGACCTAAAGTAAAGTTCAGTAAAAATATTAAAGACGGTACTTTAAAAAATTTTCAAGTCATATATTGTACAGTTAAAAAAATAGCTGTATATATATAACATTTCTACCCAAATAAAATAAGTATATACGCCTTTCATGACGTTTAGCTGCAAAAAAGTAACAAAGAAAGAAGAAATATTAACATGTATAAATTTTTCTTACTATAATTTTTGAAAAGATTGTTTAATTTTGCATTTTGACAAGTAACATAATAAGGTAGATAATTTTTTATGGTGAGTGTAAACCGCTATAAATACATACTAGTTAGAACTACGTGTTCTAACTAACAGCACAGTAGCACCATCAAATAACTAAGTTGGCGACCGTCGTTTGCTTGCAAGTTAATTTGCATAACACCTTCTTGCCAAGTCGAGAGCCAGAAGCTTGAGTTTCCAAAACTAACAGTAATTTCGCCCGCCCGTTGTCAACTGTTTCTTATTGTACATTAGCGAACCGCCTCTACTTTAGTCAAGTCATATATCATTACACACCTAAACACAGCATGGCAATCTGTTCAATAGTTTTTCGCGAACATACAATTATATAATTTCAACATCCACGAATACACTACACCGAGGTGATTGCAGAGAAACATTTCAATAATAAGAACCAAAATTACTAATATTATAAACCCTGAAGTTCGTGAAAATTATTGTATAATTTTTTTGTTAACAGCTGGACATATTCAAATATAATCTTAGATTCTTTATCTGTTATCTGATATAAAGCTAGATCAGATTTATTAATTCAAAACCTCGAATTATTAATATACCAGCTGTGCCCGCGAATTAATGTGTTTCAATGTTATTCTAATATATAAGCTATATCATTGTAAAGTTTTATTAAAATCTGTTCAGGTAGTTTTTGCGTGAAAGAGCTACTTACACTCACTAACTTCTGTGTTTATA
This sequence comes from Achroia grisella, assembly GCF_030625045.1. Classification (NCBI taxonomy): domain Eukaryota; kingdom Metazoa; phylum Arthropoda; class Insecta; order Lepidoptera; family Pyralidae; genus Achroia; species Achroia grisella. Next base: position 4,846,998 of record NW_026712979.1, on the reverse strand, counting down.
ATATAAGTAGGATTATATATAGTAGTAACAGATATTTGGATCATCAGCAATAATTATTTAATAATGCCATTGGTGAAGAATTAGCATAGTTCAGTATTATTATTATTAATTTATAAATCACACCGTTATTCTTCCTAAAATTATATATATATATATATATATGTGTAACAATTTAACAATATAAAAAATTGTATAATCGAATTTATAAAACGCTGTAACAAAATACAGCACCATGGTTTCTCTCAATTGAATCTTATCGACAATTTCATTTGCCATAGAAATCTACACAAACGAGAGACATTTTGACACATAATTTTGTTGCATAGTACTTTATCTTCTATCACGGCACAATAATGAAACCGAGAATTGATCTTGATATGTAGTCAAATAGCATAATAATATTAAATCATGTATTTGAGTAGTATAATCATAAATAAACATTTATGAGCTGTCTTTCTGCGTAACTGTACCAACAAGGCTGAGTGAGCATGTCAGAGAAATATGGCCGTCACTGTGTATTGTATGAATTTGGCATGTGTGGTTTAGTTGGCTGCCCACATCATATAGTGATTTATAGGAATACTCATTATATTTTAATTTGCATTTGTGCAGCTGTCATTTTGTATGTACGTGATTGTTATCTAAGATATAAATGCAATATAATATATGGTCAATGTTAATTAAAAAAATTGTGAATGCCAGATTAAGATGTACTAAGTAGTCTGCAAACCTTTGTCTCATCTAATGCTGTAGCTGAATTAATTGTCTTATTTATTAGCCGCGTATATAGTGATATAGCAATGACGTCACAGGACAGGCTACCTTAGTCCTCTGCAATAGTGTTGAAACTGCGGCCGTCACAATGTCTATTGTTGATCGTTCAGGGCAGCTAGGTATCTGATGGACATTGAATATTGCGAAAGTATATTTACATGCATAAAAAAAACGGTAACATATATAAATTATATTATTATACGTTTTTATGCCTGTATATTCCTATTATTGGGGTAGGTTACGTTACTGTTATGCCCGGTGGGTTTGCCAGAAGTAGTGTCGACTGTCCACGTTGAAATAAACACTATACTCGGCTGCTCAAATTCCGATATAATTATGTGTATATTTGGATCAAATAGACTCACTATTGCCGTTTGGTGGATTTTGATTGATTTGTATCACCGAAGTCAGAAATATCAATTAACATGACACTTGACACGGCACGATGATTTCATGAAAATTATTATTGAGGGGAAAATAGAAGGAAAGAGGGGGAGGGGAAGACCAAGGCATAGCTACATCAAACAAATTGAGGACAAAATGGGAGTCGTGTCGTATCAAGAATTAAAGAGCATGATGGAAGATCGTGGAAAGTGGCAAGAGCTCCACCGACAAGAGCATAGCTCTTAAATTATGAATGAATGAATGATGTTGATATCGGGCAATTTGAACTCGTTAGAACTATATATAAATAAAAAAAATAAAAATATATATAAATTAGAACTCTTTCAGTATAAATATGTAGAATGGCTAACTATAATATACAAATTGTAAAACTAGAATCACTTGCAGTCTTTTTCTTTAAATAAATTAAAAATAAATAAATATGAAATGAATTTAAATAAAAAGCTCTATACCTCTACAACGTGATCCTAAATAATCCTAATATTCGTTATCTTGACTAACAAATAAGTACCCATCTGATAGTAGCTGCATTCTAACGATTATTGCTGAATTCAATGGTCCATTCCGCTGGAATATAAGCATCACTATTAATAACGTTCATTTGTGAGATAGCACAATTGCTTGTCTTCATTATATGATCGACCAATCATTTATTATATTGGATATAGATTATATTGAATTCATTCAGTCGTGTAGTGTAAAGGCAATAGTTTGTGTAAATGTAGTTCTCGATTTGATATCGAATGAACTGTTTATGAAATCCATGTGTTTGTAATTTCAGTACAATTTCGTGCACAATCATTTCCTACTTAGGGTTGGTCTTAGATCTAGTACTCCTGGATTTTGCTGCATATGGTATAAATATATAGGTATATTTATATCGTATGCAGCAAAATGAAGAATAGTTACCGCGATTAAATCCTACACCCAAACTGAAGTATGCAGTAAGTGTTATAAAATTAATGTTATAAAATAATAATACGCTCATTTTTATTTGAGTTGAACGAGGTTCATTTGAAGAAAACATGGACAGACGCATTTCTTGGATATAGTCGGAAAGTAAACATCGGAATGGCCTATATCCAATAGATTCATGTAGATCTTATAGGTAGAGAAGTACATGTGGGTAGATACGAAATATACTCAATATACACAAACAAACGTTCACCTACGCGTATCTGCTCCATATAAAATTTGCCTCAACAACATGGATTGTTGTTGATGCAAATTTTATATTTCGTTTTATTATTTTGTTATTTCATTATTATTATATTAATATATATTTTTAATTGTAATTGAAATAGCTCTAATGTCTATGTAAATAATAATTGTAAATAAAAGAACTAAAGTTTAACTACAGGTGAGTATGCTGCTCTAATATAAAACTGACTTGTCAATTTAGACTCTCAGATTGTTCATTAAAAAATGAAAACAATTAATTTTGCGTTTAATAGAAAGCAAAACAATAATGACCAATTATTGACACATTTCTAGAACATATTTCTCATGTGATACCGCAAAAGACGACACGTAATGTGGTATTGTGTAAATGAACAGCTGCGCACCTATTAGTATCTACAATGCACATGGTCTCGGCGAATGATCAAATGGAAAACTATGTCAGTGCGAACAGTTGGTGTGTTTACGTCAGATATTACGCTATTTGCCGCAAACAACGCGTACTACTAGGTTCAAGGGGAGCCGGCAAAGTCGGCGTTTCATTCGTTCTCTATTTATAGTGCCTCAAGTCTATTCAGCTGTTCGCTCTCAGTGCAGAAATGTCCGGAGTCGCGAACGACCAAAAACCAACAGTGGCCTCCCTGAGGCATACCGGGGGGAAATTGGTACAGCAACAGAGAACGCGAAATTGTCGCCAACTATTCAAAAGTTCCTAAACTCAATAATTTCCATTTAACGAATGCAAATTAAATTCAAGTGAACTCATTAGACGATGCAATTGCGCGCAATCGGTGCGCACTAACTTATGCAATAATTTACAACATCAAACGTCAAATTATTACAGTGTGATGTTCAGTAAACATGTTACAGTGAGCGAAACTGACCGGTTGTGCATATGTATACATAATCGTAGTAATAAGTGTCAACTGTTTATTATTATTATTATTGATGAAAAACAAAATTGACATTGGTGATATTTAAAGTGGATGCCAGAGGATTGTTGTTTCTGGCAAAATGCCAAAATTCATAGGAACAGCTGATTGTAAACAAACAATTTAGCGACTAATGATAATAATGTTACCAACGTTAGCCAAATTGTATCACATGTGTCTGATTCAATATAAAAATAAGTGAAACGATGTCGACAATAAAAGCTTCAAGTGATAGTGATGGTCCTATAATAACTGATAACATAATAAGGATTCAATTGCGGAAACCTTGTCAAAGGAAACTTCGAACACGAAATCTCTCTCCGGGGATAAAATTTCCCACGATACAACTTTTTGATTGCGACGGAAATCTTCTCGTCGAAACAAATAACGACAACATATCTATAAAGAGCTCAGGTTTTGATGAGCGCACTTTGAAAATGAGTCAGTCATTAAAAGAGAAAGATTACAAACATAACACAAATAAAAAGTCAGGTATAAGGAAACAAAATACAATATCTGGCGGTAAAGTGTACACTCGTGTTTATATTCCTATATACGATAATGAAATTAAAATACGAAATAGCAACTATAGTAACATGAATTGTGATGGCGATAATGAATCAAACATTCCAAGTAAACTTAAACTAATTAAAACTATTCCATATGTACATACAAATAGTTTAGATACCACTCCATATCAATCTGACGGTCTTAGCGAAGTAAGCAGTTATAAAAGTTCAGACAACGATACATATGACAGTGGACAAAAAAAATCAAGGAATAATGAATCAACAATTGAAGACCGTGTATGTTCACAAAAAAGTTACAAAAGTTCATCGGTCTCATCGTTAAGTGAAATTGATCAAAATATTATACCACCCTTCGATGAAAACGAGAATACTTTGCGGTTACATAAATCGAAATCTTTCAACGACACCTCAAGAGATGAACTTCATAACTACAGACCTAATATTGTGCAGCGTTCTAAATCTGGTGTTATGTACCTTCCCTCACACAGAAAAGATTATTTTCTTAATACTTACTTTAAAAGTTTACCTGCTACAAGAAACCATAATCCGGATTGGTTTACAATACATCAACACCCACCAATTGAATTTACGGGAAATTCTCTCGCACCGGTGAAGCACAAAGAATTGCCAAAATTTCCAGCGGATAAATCGTGGCGCTCCTGTAAAATAGACGATAACATGTCTGACAATGAATTCATTAATATTCCAACGGACGATGCCGCGGATCGTGAAATGAAAAAGCGTTTAAAAATGTACAGACGTGGTCTATCAGAAATTGAAGTGAGAAAACGAATCTTTAACACATTCTCAAATGACCGCAGACATTCTGTTACTGGCGCAATGGAGATAGGCTATCACACCTCATCTTCTGAGAGTGTAGACGAAGCAGACTTAGTACTTAACCGGCTAAAGAGGAGGATACTCAAGAACAAGATAAGAGAAAAAAGACGAACTCTCGGAGAAAAGTTTCAGTTTAGTAAGTACTTTACTTTTACGACTGATCTACCTCAATTGTGAGAATGCAAAGTTTTTTAAAGAAACTCGAAACTGTTCTATATAATAATAGATCTTTGTATTGGGTATATTAAGATAGGTATGATGTTTAATATGTCGGGTTATATGTTACATTTTGATAATCCTTTTTCACAATTGATAATAATTTACTACCGTGTTATAATAAGAAACTACTAAATAACACTTCCCGTATAACATTAGTTGCTAATTCATTTAACACTGACAAGCAGCTATCGTTTGCCAAAAAACGTTGGCCAAAATATAAAAAAAAACAAAACCCTTGGCCAAAATTAGAAGTTACCAAATAACCAAATACTCTAAAACAGAGTTTTGTATATATCATAAGTGAGACTTAAGTATAACTCTATTGTTTATACTTAACTCAGCACTACTATATTAAAAAAAATAGGTACCTATATAGTATAATTAAGAAAAGTAAGTATCCATACTACATACACTTGCATATTTCTTATGTTTTCTTTTACTTAAAATAAACTAACAAGTATTCAAAATAAATAACAAAAAATTGATATCATCATCACTACAAGTATAAAACCACAGATAATATAATAATAATAAAACAAAGTCGCTGTCGCTGTCTGTCCATGACGGACGGACAGCGACGTATGTATGCTTAAATCTTTAAAACTACGCAACGGATTTTGAAGCCGTTTTTTTTTAATAGATAGAGTGTATCAAACGGAAGGTTTATATGTATAATACATATACACCCGGGCGAAGCCGGGGCAAGTAGTTAGTACTCGTATATAACCAACAGATGGGAAATATTAGTCTACTGTTATAATAAAAGCATAGGTATTTGTTCTTTATAGTTCGTAAATCACTGAAACAATTTCCTCATTACTATTTAAATACTGGCTGTGTGATATTTATTGAACTCAATCATTTTCAATTCATAATTATCATAAATTATGAAAAAGCAGCATTTTTTTTTAATATAACGTTCTTGTAATTATATTTTGAAGGGTCTTGGTTTCGAATGTAAATGCTGGCAACCCTGCAGTATGTACATCAATAAAATCATTGAACCTGTATAAAAGGTTAAACAGAAAGATCCAGTTACAGAAAGACCCTTTTTACCGGATCTAGTTATTACAGAGCAGTCTCTAAACGTTTCTTTCTGTAAATATTTCTATAAATAGATACATTCGTATGTTATTTTTTTCCTGCTTTGAACTCATAGGATTTATTCAGGTGATAATAGATAACGTGGTTATGGAGACAAACATTTATCAATAATTAATATTATACGTTATATTAATAATAAAAATACCTACGTAATATTTTAGCACGATAAGACCAGTTTTAGAATAATATTTTGTAATGTATTTTTCTAAATTTAATTTAAACATCTTTTATTGGGTTTTAAATAGCCATCCATTGTGTCCCATAAATGGGTCCCTGTGGATACTTTGCCATTTAATACAAAAACTAGATTATCTCATTACTAAATATTTGTAAGGTTATTTTAGCAATGTTGTTTTAAACTTCAATATATCTTCTAAGTTTTTATTAAACCATTGATCAATCTGGGGTAGAAAAGGTGAAGTTATAGCACTTGTAAAAAGAAAGTAAGCACTGTAAAACCTTATACCTAAATATTGGTGGGAGATGATTTTAAGTTACGAACATTGGCCCTATTGCTAGTAAAATACCAGGTCAGATCGACTATTACGGACAGTCTCTAAATCCTACCATAGTCAATTCTTAATAAATTTGCCTCGATGTAGTAACTGACCTGACTTCATGTTCATCGTTTCTTCTTCCACGTGTGTTCTACCAGTATAATGTTAGCGCAGGCGGATTACAAAACTATCTAAATATTAAATGTAACAATATGTCCCATCATTGAGAAACCCTGTAAGTTAATCAGTTATTCCACCGCTTGTTTCGATATAACTAGTATAATCTATGAATAAAGATTATTATTTTATTGTATGTAAAGGTAATAATCCACATGTTATGGATAAAAACAATCTCCTGTCCTATCTATTATTTTATGTACAATATTATTCAATTACCATTACCTAATCCCTGTTATAATGCCCAGTTTCGTTTGAGTTGATGTTTAATCTTAAATTTCTGCTTGACTCTCCGGTGATGGAATCACGGATATTAAACCAAAAATAATTCCAGAGACGGCGGTAGGCTCGCCCTCTGCTACGTTAAATTCAAATGTATCCAGACCCCTCTAATCGATGCCCCGCCCAATCCAAAGGGGGATCGAAATTATGACAACCTGAGCCTGAATTTGATTCCATAGTGGTGCTCACAGACTAAAGTCGTGTCCGTCAGGCAGGCCTTCAGCCGATCCATAAGTGCTTCGATAGGTTTGGAGCGCCATTTGCACTCGCTCTCTATCGTCCGGTGAAGTTGTAAAGGCCAGCTGCGTCCATAATCATTAGTCCGAATAAAAACCCAACCTAAATGTGCCTATGTCAAGTGCTGCGGTCACCACATTGACAATTGCCAATGCCTCTGACTACCCCATCTGAAATTACAGTCGTGACGGTGTGTGTTATTTTTTATGGAATTCAGCACGCGCGTTAAGAAATTTTACATACCCATTGCAAATAGGTCGTGTTTATAGTATACGCATTATAGATGAGACACATTATAATCCTCGTTTAAACATTGGTTTATAGTGGTTTTATAGCCTTTTGTCTCTATGTATGAGAAAATAAATTAATAAAGTTAATGAGTAATTTATGATTATTGTTTTAACAGTAATACTTTGCAGGCTTTTATTCATTTATCTCTAATTGTACATGCATCTTCTTCACATAGTATAAAACAAACTTAACGCCGTTGTTTGTACGCTTAGATCTTTTAAACTACCAAACAGATTTTAATGCATTTTCTGCAAAAGATATGGAGATTCAAGAAGACTGTTTTATAGTAATACTTAAAAATGTATAATACAGAAAAGCTGAGAAATTCAATGATTTTTAATACATCCTTACGATGTCAGGGCGAGTCACTAGTATCACTAGTATACAATAAAATCAGATACACATTATGTATTTTTCATTAATAATTAATGTTAATATTAATAAAAGACAACTATTCTAATTTCTATTTTTAAATAACATATATTTGTCAATCGAACCAATACGATATTGAAACGAATCGTTCAAGAAAAAAGCTTATTTCTTATTAAAAGGCCGGCAGCAATTCCCCAGTAGTGGCGGTTATCACTTACAATCAAATTAGGCTCAAGCTGATTTGTTAAAAAATAAAAATAATACTATTTTCATATTAATAAAATAGACATTTTCTATATATACTTATATTCAAGGCACCCTGACATCTCTCATTTCATCTGATAACCACACCTTCATTTCAGTGCGCCATCTATACCATGTACTGTGTGCTACTTGTGCGATTAAGTTATCAAGCTAGAAGCATAAGCAGCGCCCTCTTACAAACATTATTCGCAACTTATTCAATCTGGCATCAAACAGAACTGCTTTTTCTAATGCTAATCTGTAATGAGATGAAATGCCAAATTGATATAAAAAAAGTTACAATCTCATTTTAAATTTATTTAATAATATTTTATATATAACTTTTTCTGTAAATGTGAAACGATGTGCTACGTTTGTTGTTATTGATAAGGGTTTCGTTCAAATATTTTGGCGTAATATAACTAATAAATTAAGTGTTAATTACACATTTATTTACAACCACACGTACCATTCTTGTAAGTTATTCTTGAAAGTTATATAAATACTAATAAAATTTCTTAACGATTTCATTTATTAATAGTTGTTGAAAATTAGGAATACATATAGGATTCTAGAGAAATACAATAATTTCTACAAGGCAATGTCAAAAAGTAAAAGTATAATGACTTTCTAAAGACATAATAAAACTAAATTGATAGGTACATAATACTACTAGGTAATATATTTTTTTGTTGCCTATGGTTACGAGAAAACGAGCTATTCGAAAACAAAGTAAATGTAGATACGAGTAGTGGTTGAAATTAATTCATACTCTATACTCAATCCAGCACAATCTAGAATTAATAGGGCTGAGTATTTAATGATTTCAGTCTTAATTGGTATCTTGTTACTAGGTCACATAGGTGCTATAAGTCAAAGAAACAGCGATATCAATTAAAATAATAATAAAAACTGAATATATTCGAATGTTAAACATTTCGTGGTAACTAATGATTAACAAATGTCGCAATAAATAGAACAATAATAAAAATGTAGAAATCAAGACCTTGATTAAATCAGTAGAACTCAGTAGACACATAATCGTGGAACCCGAAGTATCACTGCCAGTGGCCACTGCGCTAAGTTTTTGTCTTTCTTTTTTATTCCATAAATCCCAGTAATGACTTCCTTTCTTCCTCCCTCGTCGAAGGGGAAATCACACGAAAAAAGTGACTTTTTCGTGTGACCAACCATTTTGGCTTTATGCCAACATTTCAATGACTGCAACTTTAAGCTTGTTTGCACTTCTGCACAAGGATACAAGATATCTAATAAATCTTAGCAAAATAGATAAATGATACAGCACTATCTACAATTCTTGAGAACATGAAAACGAATCAATCAATGATTCGAACGGGTCGAACAATATAGGATAAATAGCATCGTACCAATAGACATAATATAGCATCTGGAATAAAAAAGGATATTAAAAAGCAATGTTGCTAAAAATAAATTACATTCGCACTCTCTCTTATAATTACATCAGTGTAGATACATATATATAGGTAACTATGAATACTTAATATTCCACTCGCAAACATTGTTATCAGACTGTAATCGATCATCTAACAAACAAAAATAACCCTCAGCTGGAATGTACCGCAAAAGCTATTTGAAACCAGCGAAGTTTAAATTTAACATTTTAAATCTGGTCACACCGCGCTTATTTCTTACGAGGTCAAGGTCAGCTGCATGAAGCCTTACTAAAAGCTCCACATTTTCTAACCGTACCTAGTTGCTAAAAACAAGAAGTTGCTTCTTGGATCAGAGAGCGATGCGTACAAGGAATTTAGCTGTCAATTTGGTTATTAGTGATAATATTTTCTTTAGTTCGTGCGGCTTAAAAACAGAAACACATGATTCAGAACATGCGCAATACCGGCGCCGCAAGTCAATATCCTCCCTCCCCAACTCCGACGCGCCGCCATGACGGTATTCCTTTACCGACACAGTGCAAAACGATAATATGTATGTTTTTGCATTTTAATACAGCGGCACTAATAAAATAATCGTGGAATATTTGTTTCATCATTTGTATAATTTTGTCATAATATATGAAGTACAACATCATTTAGTGAACAGGATTAACACTAAATCGTAATTGTTTTTAAAGCAAAATTATTTAAATATATATATATACATACCGACAAGTCCCAAACAAGTTATTTCTTGAGTATGAAACTCAAGTGCTAAAAAAATTAATTTAACAACAATATTATTTTCTTTAAAAATTAAGTTACACCGCTGTGCGCTTGTGGTGCGTTTAGTTATAAGTTTGTCCGCTAGAGTGTCGCCGACGGAGAACTCCGCTTAAACCAGCTGGCTGGTTGGGTTGTTTGACTTGACAGTACTCGGTGCACGCCGACGGTAGTGAGCGGCTGGTAGTCGATGTTTCTGACTCACGTGTTCCTACAATAAGGATAATGACTGAATCTTTAATCTCCGTGACACACAACTTCTATAACTCGTCAAACTTCTAAATGGCACAGAACAGTGAAAACAAAATGTGTCATGTTTGTGTTTAGATTTGTTATATATAGTTGAATCCCGTTGTGTTGCTCGTGTGGAAAGTAGTATTGTGTGCGTGCATGAACCGCTGTGTGATATTTTTGTTTCGTTCATTTTGAATTTTGGACCATTGTATACAAGAATTTAGCACGCTCCAAAGAAAGGTGGGTGTACATTTATAATTTTTAGCAAAACTTAACTGCGTTGTTGAATTAACTTAAATCATTTTGTAGTGCAGGCTTTAATATTCTATTGCTTTCATAATATTCAATATACCTATCTACGGGAATATATGGGAAAAATATATCTTTAAAACTTTAATATTATGAAATTATTATATTTTAAATTTAAAGTGAAGTAGGTATTTAAGTAATAATTATTATTTAGGATATTATGATCATGTTTGAAATGCAATGGAGTAAGCAAATATAGACATATTTTAATAATCTATGTCCCTCTAGACTAATGTAGGTAGGTAATTCTTTCAATAGATTAAAAGATGAGTGTACTGGATACAACATGTGAAAGGTTTTATCAAATGGACAGTAGGTTTCGGTGATTACCTTCCATATACGGATGGATACACAAAATCGCAGATAGTACTAACTACTATAGTAGAGATATATATATAGCAGATAGTAGTACTACTAACTACTGCTACTGGAGTATCTTCGTATTCTGGTAACAGTAGTTATTATAAAGATCGTACCTACTCGGTCTTTATATTAGGTAAATAAATTGTATTATACAAATAAATGGCTACTTGTTATTCCTCTGATGATTAATACTAAATGATACACATACAATGAAATAGTTGACGATTTTATATTACTATTTCTACATCATCAATATTTCAGTCATTCCTGGTTCATCCACTAAAGTATAGGTAAGCTAACTAACCAACTATGACAGTTTTTTTAATTGTTTACTTGGTAATCTTATAAAGTTATCGGCCGCCTACCTACCTATTTTTAAAACTGATTCGATAAATGGGAATTTTTATATACATTTTTTTATTATAATAATAATAATAATGAGTTTGGTAGTTTAAACCACTGGAATCATTTATAACTATGGAATAAACTATCGCCTTTTTAAAAAAATTGGAGCCCAAATTATAATACGTATATATTTTGTAACTGAACAACTTTTACTTCTCTTATATTATTTGTTTATTAACTTAATATTTTATAATTTACTTGCCTATATTTGGTGAACTTAATGCGGATGACAGCACAGCTCAAATCATTAAAACGAACGTCGTTTATGAAGGCTAGCTAGTAGCTCATAATATTCAACAATTCAATCGCAGATATCATAATATATACGTATGTATTATAAAACGATGTCCCCTAACTTCTGCATCCTAAGTATTAAATTTTTTTTTAAATCAATTTTTATAAGATTTATTTACAGATCAACAGAGCGATTTCTCTGTAAGGTTTGGGTGATTTCGTTTAGCTTTGTAAAATAAATGAAAGACGATCATCCATCATACTTGTAAATTATGGCGAATAAGAACTACAAATGGCAATAGTTTACCAGAATGAGAAGAACATTGCTTTCAACCATATTTAAAAAGTAATATAGGTACCTAGCTACTTGTATCTTTCATGAATTTCTGTATTAAATAATAAAAATCCGATAGCCTACTAGGGTAAACTTTTATAAAGTCGCAAGTATGCATACCTCAGACACAGCACTGTCGCTCTTCAACCAACTTTTTTGTAACATGTATTTTGGTTGAAGGATGAGATAATGCCGTTAAATTGCAGTGTAAGAAGCATAACATGTTAGTTCAACAGTCACGGGCGTCACATCGCGAAAGTTACCACTTACCATCACCTTGTTTCTCATTACACGTACATAAAAAAATAAAGTGTAAAGTCACTACAATGTTTCGTAATACAAAACGTTTAATTATCACGGCTGTATAGACTTTTCTGCTTCACAAACGAGAAAATCTTCGACACCTTTTAGTCAAACCAAATTTACTGCAAATACCTCTATTCACATACAGACAATTCGGTTGTCCCGAGAGGTTTTTATAAATGTATAACAGTTTAGACTATCTTAGCAGGTCAAAGGACCGTCCCTTTGCTCCCCCGACCTGTTAAATCTTCTTAGATATAGCAAGCATTTGCCAAAACCCACTCAGGCATTCTTTCATAATAGATATAACATTTGACCTACGGGGAAATAAGAAATTTTATTTTTACTAGTTTATTTAACTACGAAAGGTATAAAATAGTTAACAGTTATTTGTAGTAAGATTCTAAACGATTCACATTAGAATTCTAATAATTACTTATTACAAATCTACGAGAATCAGTAATTTTTGTATATTGATCTTCGTGAATGCTTCTAAGGATAACTTTACGGACTCCCATAAAAATCACGAAAAGTGACAATATTAATCTCAAGAGATTTTATCATATAATCAAAATAATTTCTTTAATTATTAAAATATCTGTGACTAATAAATAGAATACCTGCGATGCACTCTGGTTTTATAGTATGTTTTATTTTGTTTTTATAAAATATATTAAAATCAGTTATATTTTTTCATTTATCCACTACAAATTTTTCCACTTCATATTAGATTATAGTAGTATATTATTAAAACGTAAAATTAGTATCATTAGACTATACGTGGCTATGATACTTGCTTGGTGGTGTAGTGAAATATCTGTAAAACTACACATGCATAGATATATGATAAAAAAAATTAACTAGAATGTTTCGAATTTTTACTTACACTACTTTCATTCTTTGTGGCTCTTAGCCAGTCACAGATTTAATGATATTAGTGGAGATTAGCCTTTTTTTTATTCTTGTAGATTAGTAATTAACCATAAGATATCTTAAGAATTTGGTAATTGTCCAAGTTAATAAAAGATTGCCTACTAGTATAAAAGTGGAACTTTGATCTGTTCTCTTTTTATAAGAGACTGCTTTAAATATTTGTATGTCTTTATCGAGATTATCCACAAATAATATGTATCATACATATTATTTGGTATATTAGGTAACCAAATTTAAATGCTATAACTATCTTATCTGGATTAACAATTGAACAAATATCGTAAATAAAATGTTAATATGTAAAATAGTTGCGTTGCTATTTTCAAACCAGTAGGCATTTTCAATCAAAACTGGAAAAAAAATATATCAAGTAAATAATAAAATTAGGTATTATACATTTCAATTATAAACTCGATTTGTTTCAGTCTCCTTGCTACATTTGTAATATAATTCTATGACATTGGTAAGTAAGTATATTTCCTTTTGTTTGGTTTGACGTTTTTTATTACATTCACAAGTGCTTATTCTAATAAAACATAATAAAATCGTATCAATTTCTCTTTTTTATTATACATTTATTGTACTTAGTATTTGATCCCCTTGCTGTATTGATGGCATGTTCACATTAAATTGTTTCCAGACTAAATTGTATTTCTTGCCCTAAATACAATACTGTGATATTTTTAGCTGATAAATACTCATAACAGACTTTCTTAAAACAGTACTGGATAATAATCCTGTTCTATAAGTAAATTTCAATGTATTAATAAAATAAAAGGTAACAAACATTCCTCACAGGTTTGCTAAAAATGTTATGATAAGTTTTTCTACGAATAAATTACGCACTCGTACTTACCTAATCAATTTTTTTTACTGAAGTATATACTCTCAACACAAGTCCAAGCGTGATTTAGTATTTTTACCTATTATTATCGTATGGTAAACTTGTTTGTCACCATTATGATTAAAAAAAAACATTCTAAAATAGAACTCATTTAAAATTCAATACTTTGTGCCAGTGTTCATCGATACATCCTTCTATTAAGGACAAATTCTGTTATCAAGACTTTATCTACTATTAAATTGACACTCGTTGTACTCCACTATGTGCTTTGACACATCAGGGATCTGATAGAACTTTGCATCTTAGTTCTGCAGAGTGTTACAATATACGGTAAGTAATGTAGTAGTTACTTCTAGTACCTAGCTCTAGTTTAGTTTACTGTTAAATACAGTGTATTATAGTCACTTGCTATTCTTGTACTGCGTTGTGTTACTTGGTATTCAAAATATTTAATAACGTTATCGCCTGACTACGGTACTTTATTTACAATGGTCATTTGTTCTATATCTAGAATATCGTAGTATTCTATTATAAGATTAAAGTACTCAATACGAGTATACAAACTGGTCACTTGTATTAACAAATCCGGTACAACACATACTAATAGGTAAGAACAAGTGCAAGTAAATGTATAATCAAAAAATTATCGAGGTAACTGATAGAGATATACTTAAAGAGTTAAATTTTTAAAGTTTATACCTAAACGTGTATCAAATTTTATAATAATAATTCTTAAATATCTGTACTCATTCTGAAACCCCATATGTGTAAAAATAAATACTTAAATTATATACACTTACACTCTAAGTAAGCCATATTATTAACCTACAAGAAAAAACCTAAAAAATATATCTGGAGAAATGTATTAACTTGCTGGAATTTATCTAGCAACAATTTCATAATACAAATGAACCCTGGCAGTGAGCAATATTTTTTTTACGCTAGGGCGTATCAGGGTTGTCATTCTTAAATTTTTATTCCCTTGCGCGGAAGTCAAATATCTCGCCTCAATATGGTCAATATTATCTCCTACCTCGTCCATCATATAGGTAATACTTTGTTAATATGACAGAAAAAAATCATAAATCTATCCATGGTATTTGGAACTACAATAGTTAATTTTTTTTTATTTGTAAATCAATTGTTATTTATTAAATAAATACTAAAATTTAGGTGAAGCTAACTATAATAATCGGTGTAGCTGTTTTGGAAAACACAAATAGAAAAACAGAAAAATTCTAACCATAATTTGTTTCGTTTTTTTTTTATTATTTTTTATTTTATTTATATATTTAATTCAGGCTACTATTTTTTTTTGTGTCTGCTATATATATGTATATACCGACTGCGACCAGTTACTTTTATAGAAAAGAATATATTCGGGTAAGTCAAAATCTCATAGAAAATAGTTCGATGATAAACATGTCTTCGATCTTCGTACGACTGGTATCCCTGGGGCGTGTTATCGAAGTTGTCTTGGATGAGGTCATTCATTAGTTGTAAGTTCTTCGAACACGATCGGATAAAACCCAACCACGCGAAACTGCACTGCTAATTCTATTGGATAGGTAATTAAAATTCATCACAACCACATCGTACCTATTGCTTCCCTGGAACATTTTGTTTATGGCTATCTAAAAGCCGTTTCTCTTTATTTGTTAATTCTGATAAACGATCTTAGTCTGCCTTTTCAAGTATGTAACAAATTGCTATAGTGCTTATTTTTATTACAGCTATGTATTATATATACGCATATAATACAAACATGTAACGGTTCGCTGTCTGTACATGAAAGATATATGAGAAAAAACATTACTTAGACTGTATTCGCGAAATAGAAACAATACAATCATTTTTAGAATTTTGTTGTGTGTGTTTTGCCCGAGATAATCTCAGAAATAGCTTAACCGATTTATGTACGGTTTTCACTAGTGCATTGTAGTAAGCTGTACTTAAAGATTTATGTTTGTTTTATTTCAACCGTTAACCGTACCGCAAAAATAAATATGGAGATATGATAATTTACCCATGTCGCCAAATTTCAATTAAAGAAAAAACCAATTAAACATTAAAATATAATGACAATAAAAATAAAAAAAAAATTATGATCTATTAGTCAATGGTCAGAAATTAAATATAAATTTTAATATATTTTATATATGATTATGATGTTGATGTGACTACAGATCTTCTTGATAAATATTCAATATTTTTTTATAAAATTCAATTATTTATTAGACGCAATTAGAATGCATTATTATTTTTCACAGTTTATAGTTTTTACAATTGTACCAAGATGCTTCTGTAACTACAAAGTTAATAACGACATATCCCGGTATTTAATGCCTCAAACTTATGGATAACTTCAGTTTGTCTTACTCTGGAAAATATTGAGAATAGATATAGACATAGCGTACAAGTTAAATAAAAGCAAAAAACATTTCTAGTTCAAGTTGTGGGTCCATTTACAATAGTTGGGACTTATTACCAACTTTTGGGTCTTAAGTTGGGATCTTTCAAAGGACAAAAATAAAAATGACACATTCGTAACTTTAAGCTTAAGTACCTACTTAACATCAAAGTAGTATTAGTGAAAAAAAAACAAGAACTCTATGCAACGATTACAGATTGGACACTGGTTTGGGAGTTTTGATTATGTATTTATTAGTACTAGTGCTCTATCAAGAGCACTAACATTTTGTGAATCCTTTATTTCTGTTCTAGTACTAAAATACTAATTTATATAAGATTAGTTCAGTTTTTCTTATACATATATATATAGTCCTTATCCTATGTAAGTAGAAAACGTGATTAAAATCAAGCACACTTCATTCATGCATAAAAACACGAAACCGCAACCCACGATACCGTGATAACAGACGACGGCACACCGCATCGTGAAATAATACGTTGATAACACCGCGACATGAGATTTTGGAATAATTTACATTTCATTACAGCCGTTGTTGTGTTTTAGGCAAACACCCGCTTGCTGCGCGAAGTAATGGACTAGTAAATAAATTGTCTTTTCCTATAACTTTGGTTCACTTCACAGTGTAACGAAATGGAAACGACGTTTCATTTTGTTATTATGACAGTTCAATTTACTTTCTTACGGAAATCTGCATATCTAACAAATTAGAGATTTGGATACATCTCGACCGTGGGAACGTTGCCTATTGTTTGATGGTTGGTACACAGGAAAGTTTACTTTCTTTAATACTATTGATATTATTTTTTTCCTATTTGGACTTCCACTTTCAGAATTCATTACACAAATGAAGAAACATTTAATCAACAGTTAGGCCAAGTGAAATATTTAATAAAAAAATAATAGAAAATCTTATCAAAGTTTAAAGACAATGATGAAGATCGTGGGAAATCGCAAGAGTACCTCTCTTAAATTAAAAATAAATAGAAAAATTTACTGAAATACTAATTAGTTCCTAAGTATTTGTGGTTTAGAAAATTTTGAAACAGATAGTATACAAATTGACACACTTCTGGAATTATATAACACTTATTAATACTGTACTACTAAACAATTAAATTTTAACAAATGTATATCAGTACAAGATTAAGTTTAAGAGAGAACACTAGTTATAATAAAAGTGTAGTTGCAAATCCATGCACAAAAAGTGTCTAGTTTGATAAGCAAGTGTCAAAATCAAAAATATGTTTTTTAATGCGAGCACGTGTGAAATGGAATATGAAAGTTTTGAAATTACGCAAAATTAATATATACAATTTTTTAATATTTTTAAATATTCCAGAAAATTATATAGTATTTTTGCTTCACAATTTTTTACGAAGAGAAGAATACATAACTTAATTAAATATATAAGAGAACAGTTAGTATAGTTAGTACATTCCATGTTTATATATATATTTCAGTGATTATCTCACTGAAAATAATATAGTGGCTATTTCCCGCGACTTTGTCTGCCCTTTTTTTAGATAAAATATAATCCTTTTTCCAACCTCGCGATACAATATCTATCTCTTCCAAAAATTTCTTTGAATTCAGTCGTTAAATGGTAATAAATAGACAGATATAATTTCTCATTTATAATATTAGTATGGAGAATAAAATGGCAACACTTCCATAATTCACACAATAATACAAAAATAATCTTTTTATTAAAATTTTCGTTCTTTTCTTTGTGTGCACATGTTTTAATAACATGGTGATAAGGTAACCTCTGCATCCCGGCAAGCTGTTAAAATTTTATATTCCATTTTATATTCACCACGTAGACGCTTCAGTATCATTAAATTTTTTTCGTTTGTTTGCTGTGAAATATTATGTTTAACTTCCAACTATGCAAAGTATGTCGTGCCGGGGTGTGCCAGCCAACCTTTGCGTGCCAGCCCTTTCCTGGCACGGTCGTCGATTCAATAATATTTTTAAAACAACTATCTTGCTTTCCGAAAAGTCACCAGTAAAAAGTTTTTATTAATTCTTCAGATTGTCTATTACATTTCTTTATGACGAGTCAATTGGTTATGACTATTTTTTAATGGACAAAAATGGAGGCGTAAACACACGCCTCGGCTAACGGTTTAAGCTGGCGGGGCACCAGTCGAGGATGATAGTGTACCTGAAGACAGGTCAGTGAGGCCATAGTGGTTACTTCACCACGACTGTTTCCAAGGAGGACTTTGTGGCGGTCGACCTAACTTGGTACATTGCTACCAATGGGAAAACTACCCCTATTACTGACAATCACCTCCCCGGGTATCGAATATTAAATTTTTTAATAGGTACTAAACAGTTAGTTCCATTACGGTACTGGTGCGGCTATTGCAGGGAAAACGTATTTTTTAGTATAAAATACCTACACCAAATAAGACATGCTTATAGTAAAGCATGTTTGAACTTTTATTCACTATTTTTTTGGTTCATACATTAGCTACAAACATCAAGGTTTAGCCTCTTTGTAGTAATGTTATTAATAGAACCTACACAAAGTAAAAATATAACTTACAATTTTTTAATAAAACTCACATGGCTCTTAATATATATGAGAAATTCTGAGAATTGAGTCGAAATTTAATTTAATAATAATCTATAATTATCTTAAAACAGAGGCACGTGTGCTGTTACATATAAAAAACGTTTTAAAGCTAAATTAGCCTATTGTAGAATGTTACATACGATTATGAATAAAAATATTTCATGTTCCATATTTGACGAAAGTAGGTAGGTACCATGTCGATATTCCAAATTTGAATAAAATAAACATCGGAATACGACCCACTTTCGTTAATATTGACAGAAGAACAAATTAGGTGCGATTACGGGTAGCTGCCCATAAATTGCGTCACACTTCAAAGGAAAGACAGGGGGTTGGTTGCAACCCAGTTTATAATCCGTAACAAATGTCACAAAACAATACATCAAAGATGAACTCGTACATTATAGTATATAGCTAACTAAAACACAGAAAAAAATATAGTAGTACTTACTAGTATTTGTAATCATGGGAACCTTTTGTTTGTATTTTATTTTTATATTACTTATTTTTGTTTCCGTAACATTTGAATTAAAATACCGTATTCAAAAGAAATGTCCATCTTTCGATAGCTGATCAATTCAAACCCATAACAGAATTAACTGAATAACATTTGAAGTAATCGAATCGAGTTGAATTCTAAGATATTACTCGATTCTATTTGATATTTTCAATTCGATTCGTTGGCGTTCAAGACCGCTTGCAACCTGTGATCTGAGCCCGAATGCATCGGAATAAGTGTGTAATGAACTTGACAGTGGCGTTATTATTGTTGGGTAGGTGGGCGAAGTACATTCCAGCTATGCCGGCTAAGCTATAAATACCTATCACGATGAGCGACCTACTTCGCCTCCCCCGGCCGTCACCCTCCCTTCCCAATCCCGGCTACTCCCAACTTAAAGCGCTCCCTTGAGCGAAAGTACTCCCGCCATTGCATTTCTTTTAATAATAAAGTATACAGAGAAATAGTGATACGTGGAATTATTAACGGTAAAGAGAGTGTGAATTTAGTTGTGCGTATATCGAAGTTAATCTCGGAAACTAGTGTACATCTATTTGAAACATTGTTTCATTGTATGAAATTTGTTAAACTATTTCGAATATAGAATATATGTTATAATTAATATCCAACCAGAGTAAACGTCGTGTGTTACCGTGTTAATTGTTAGCGTTAAAGTACTAAAATATTATTAGGTATGTTTTATTTGCACAAGTGATCATATTAATTAACAGCAATGTATTTTCAATAAATTGAAACCTAAAATATATGAGCATTTGTATTATCTACAAAATGTATATATAATACACACTCTAAAATATCAAATGAAGCAAATCCTTTACATGTTTTTATAATACCCTACCTATTCCTATAGGACCCTAAAATTAAATATATATGGTCGATTATAAAATAATCCCCAATTTAATATCTTTTATAATCTTCAAACCTCTGTATAAGCCTTTTCTTTTGCCTAATTAAGTAAAGGGTTATTATTCTTATAAAACCTACGCCGTCAATAGATATTTTGCAATAAGTATTGAAGTATAAAAAATATTGTGGTTTTAAATTAATTAAATATAAATTATTTCTATTCAACAAGCCCAATGACATAGAGAATGTCGACTTCGTCTTTAAATAACAATGACCACAATTTGTAGAATAATAATGTTACAATTACAAAATATTATTAAATGAAAATAAATGTATTATGTTTAAATGTTTCTTTTTAATAAAATGGTAACGTCGTAAAAGTTCAGAGGGAGCACAGAGCCTTAAGAGCAACATTGTTACTTATCGAATTCTCCGATAAAAAAATATATGATGGGCTTTTGGGCTTTAGGTGTGGGACGTTTAACTTGAGTGGGCCACTGGTATTAGTTCCTTATTTTTGTAGGTATATACAAACTCTCACTAATACAAAATACGGGACGTTGTTATGTACCATATGCATTAACCACATACCGCAATGAGCACCTTGTATGATAGATCAATCATTAACAAAGATTTTATTTTTTAAATAATAATAATAATAATACCTAACATATGACTGCCCACCTGATTGAAATTGTCATTGTCCAGAGTAATGCCACGGTCATTCTTCAAATAAATAAATCTTACAAGAAGTAGGTGAGACATCGGTAGGTTATGCAAATGACTTTGGTAAAAAACCGCATATTAATAGAATAGGTGTACGTCAATAAAATATACACATATATTTAGCACACTAGTAAAGGATGATAGTAGGAGCAAGGTTAGGTCAGGCAGGATCCTGGTGAATTTTGCGAATTGGGTGAATAGGTGGATATATAGAACTGACACTACATTGCGGGACAATGGGGCCAATCGCCATTTAAAGTCCCCCACTACGTCTGTCTGTATGTTTAGCAATAATCTCAAAAATGAACGGATTTTCATGCGGTTTTCATCCATCAATAGAGTGATTATGAAGATGGTTCGGTGAATAATTTGTTAAGGTTTTGTGTAATTTGTCACGCGTATAGCCTCATACACTCATATATTACGAAGAATAGAGCAATACGATACTTTGTTTATAAGTAATCAGTAGCATATTGCCACAGTTGTGCCTCATAATAATAATAGTACAGTAGGTGCTTATGTATGAAACAGGTATGCATGCACAACGTGTATAAACAATACACTTATCAGTTAAGTGATGAAATTTAATAAGTGCATTCTGTCCTTATCGCCTTGTAGGCAATAGAGTGTGCATAATGTAAACAATTTTTGATGCAACAGCTATAACAGTATACTTTATATTTTTACCGTTCCGTATTGAATACAGCGAGGTAGACTGTATAAAGTCGTCTGTAGCTGAAATACCTAGGCGACACTGAAGTACAGTGTCGCCTAGGTATTTCAGCTATTTCATTCTTTCAAATTAAGGAAACAGCGTGAAAGTAAAATACAAAGATTTAAAAGTTTTTTTGTGTAATTTTATCGGTTGTGTCCAACAAGGCACATGTTTTTTATGGATGATAATTATAATAGAATGATTCACCCGCCTTCGCTAACAGTGTACGCTGGCGGGGCACCAGTAGAGCATGATAAAATAAATTAGCATGTAAAGTCACGATGGTCAAAAACCGCTTGGAGTGAATCAATGGAAAATGACACATGTTTAACAAAAAACAGAAGGACCATCATAAATTACATTATAAGCTGTAAACTTCTTGTAAACTCTCGTCATAAACGGTTTGTTTGTTTGTTACCTTAGTACATCTAAGTGGTTCAAACAATCATAACCATACGATATCCAAAACACAAGTATTATATATATGTATAGGTAAGAGAACGACATAGATTACTTTTTATTGCTGTACATCAAGTCACACATATTACAGAGGCGAAATTGCACTTAAACCACGAAGTAAAAAACTACATTTTAATTGTAAAGTTTTGTAATTTCTGTATACATATAGTCCCTACCACAAAAAAGCTTGAACCTATTTTTCTTGAAATCGACTCAAATTAATACGTACGGTCTATTAGACATAATGCCTAATAGTCGATTGAATAAGTACTTGTTATTTAATAATAAAGCTTATTGAATAAGCACTTATCAGGTTATGTTCGATAGACCGTGCCTACAATTTTCTGCGTAAGACTTTAATTAAGATTACTTTTATAAATAAATTGTATACGAAGAATAACACTTTAATAAATATAAAATACCAAGAAAATTAGTTTTTTACGTCGTAAAAAATATACCGCGAACAATATTTCAAAGAACCAGCAAATTAATAGAACAGCTTCTATTATGTTCAGTAACAGTGGTACTGAGAAATTGCGCAACTCTGTATATACATATAACAAAGGATTTGTTAATAAAAAAATCAGACTGAAGAAGTTTCATTTTAAGTTCACCAACTTTTCCAAATAAGCACTTGCTTTCTTGCAAGTTAAAAGCGGAATTATTTTCGCCGCATTGGCAAAATCCGCCGAGATATAGTAAACAATAATTTAAAAGTTTCGACAAGTCTAAGTTTGTGTCTTTTTCAACAGTCTCTGAATGGGGAGAGGGGATTGTTAGTAATGGGGAATAGTGACGCCACGCGATCCTTCCTGGAAACCATCATGGGTAATTCCCGCTGAATTTCTCACGATAGTGTAACTAACTTGACTTCATGTCCACCGGATTATCCTTCATTGATAGTATGCCGACATATAGCAAAAGTTATAGAGTACCGGAACAAACTTGTATCTTTAAAATCGAAACTTCACTCCATCAAATTTCGGTTTGGGGTCAGAAAAATCGTGTTTAATTCAACCCAAAGATGAAACAAGTCTGCGCGTTTACCGCTAAAAAGAATCCATTTATCCTGTCTCCTCAGTTTCAAGACACTCCTTGATGTGAAGCCATATTTCGGGGTCCTTGGCGTTGATATATCCAGTGACTTTCAGTTTTGCGGTCTATTAGAGGACAAGGCTAAAATAGCCTCAAAAAAGC
Source organism: Achroia grisella (assembly GCF_030625045.1). Classification (NCBI taxonomy): domain Eukaryota; kingdom Metazoa; phylum Arthropoda; class Insecta; order Lepidoptera; family Pyralidae; genus Achroia; species Achroia grisella. The sequence continues at coordinate 4,823,278 of NW_026712979.1, read as the reverse complement.
TTGGTGTGCTCAGTAGAGTGAGACAGTATTTCACGGCGGACCATAGCTTGCAATTATACAAGGCGCAGATTCGGCCGCATATGGCCGCCTGTTCTCATCTTTGGGTGGGAGCACTACAATACCAGCTACTTCCATTTGACCGCATTCAGAACCGAGCAGCCAGAATCATTGGTAATCAACTTCTATGTGACAGACTCGACCCATTGGCTTTGCGGCGAGATATTGCATCTCTGTGCATTTTCTACTACATATATCACGGGGAGTGTTCTGAGGAAATGTTCGTATTAATACCAGCTACTGAGTTTCACCACCCGCCAGAAACTAGAATACCATCCTGATCATCTGGATGAATAGCGGTCCTCCACAGTGCATTTTTCTAGAAACTTTTTACCACGTACAACCACATTGTGGAATCACCTTCCAGCAATGGTATTTTCGAACCAATACGATATGGAATCCTTCAAAAAAAGAGCTTGTTCCTTTTTAAGGTCGTACTTGCAATTCCCCTGGTGTTGGTCCCCTGAGTGCTCATGGGCAGCGGTAATCACTTACCATCAGGTGAGCCGTATGCTCGTTTTTCCCCTGTGTTATAAAAAATAAAAAAAAATTGTATAAACAAATTCATTGTTGTATATGGCTCCATTAAAAGAGGTATTAAGAAAAAAAACGCACATAATAGAAAGAATAATTCTAAAAAAATCTTCATATGCATTCAACAATATACTAACCACACTAAATTTATGAGTATTATTTGATTTTTTAATGAATATAAAGATTACTTCTTGATATAATATTTTAAAAGTCTACACAAAGACAATAATTTAATAACATTCTAGTTACAGCACAACATTGAGTCTAAGATAATAATATATTTTCATTGGCGTTCTCAATCCGGATTTACTTTACGATTTCCATTAAACGCGAGTGAGGCTTCGAGCGAATAAAAATGCCAATGGATCTCAAGGAATGCTTTTAACCCTTTTCGCTATATATTTCTCGTCGTCTTAATTGAACTCTAACCTACAAAAGAATTGCTTCTGACCGCTTCGATATACACAATAGGTCGAATGAAAACATAACATTGATTGCTTAGGTAGTTGTTGCTCGTATATAACAGATAAATAGTAAGTATAGCGAAATGAAGTAAATTGTAAACAAAACGTAACACGGAATCAAAGATTTATTTGTAGCTTTTATAGCTGTAGCCTATAAAAGGGAATTATAGATCCCTCACTAAACCCGAAGTATTTTAGACAATAAAATAGTTTGAAGCAACAATAAAATCTACAAAATTGAACATTTCGAATTACCGACCTTAGTTTCTTGTAGCATATAAGTTTCAGTTCTTCAGTTATCAGACCAACAGTAGAAATGAATGGTTGTGATATCGTAAAGTTAATGTGGAGGGGAAGCGCTGCGGCCAACTCATTTGCGTCGACTCCTAATTGTCTTCGCCAGATTTTATTACGACCCAAATCTGGCGGTCGAATTCTTAGGCCAAATTAATATATCATTAAAAGTGTGAAGTAGCATTCATAAGTATGCGGATCATTAAAACTTTTTTCTTTTCATTGACCGTTCTGCTTTGATTCATTGATTTCCTGCCAATTTTATTGAATCTATATCTATGGACTGTATCGGTTACTCATAAACATGGATGTTTGTTATGATAAAACATTAATGATATCGTTTTAAGCGATGCGAAAAAGGTTCTAATGTGATTTTTGGTACTGGTTGTAATGACAAATTTGGAGAAAATTATATAATATTAATAAATAAATAATAAATAATCCTGGACATTTACACAGCGTTATCTAGTCCCATGGTAAGCAGAGCTTATGTTATGGATATATATTATGAAAACTGATATAAATACTCAGATACTTTTTTTTTGTTAACACATATACATAGAAAACACCCTGGCCGATACAAACAATCATACCCATGAATACAAATGTTTGCACCGTGCGAGGAATCGAAGCCACGACCATCGGAAGTAAACCGACTTGCTAAACCGCTAGTCTACCAAGGCCGTGAATATTATTTTCTATTATTGGTATTTATGGGTTTCCTAATATAATTAAATTTTATTACAATAAAATGTACTTATAATCCATATAACTAATATAATTATCAATATTTAAAAACAAGATGAAGGTAAAGAAACTTAAAGTTAAATGTAACAAAACAATATTGAAATAAATGTAGTTAATGAAATCTCCGCAGGTAAACGAAACCCATATAGACAAGATCTTTCAGACAAATAAACTGCGGACTATAAATAACTAAAAGTCACAATGTTTCACAAACATATCTAAGCCGGCAAACAAACAATTCTGGTAAACAATGGCAAGGACGTCTCCATTGCATGAGACAAAACGGTCATTGTGTCACGCATCATTACTCAATAAGCCGTCCCTTGCTGCCTTGTGTCCAGTAAACCGGAACGAAAACTAAGGATAAATAAAATATCCAAGTAAACATTTCTTACTTCATTGACTTAACAAAAAAAAAAATTTACGGACGCAGGTTCCTAAAATATTCATAAAAGGTATCAATTGTTTTTTGCCTTCGTTTTTTCCTTTCTCCGTACGTTACTGTTCTATGCAAACTTTTAAAGAAGTACGTATTTTTGTACATATTAGTTATTTTTTTAAATGCTCAATACGTTTCACAGAGAAAGCCTAAAACCTGTTTTTTTACTGAGGTCCAAATATTTACCCATTTAGAAGATTCGGATTTTGTGTAATTACAATTCAGTGATGATGAAACAGATATTACTACATAAAGAAACGGTCAAGGATGTAAGAAACACAAAAATCTAGTATCTAGAACTTCCTGAACGATCAGAGAGACGAGTGTTTATTATATTTAGTGAGGAGCGTAGTAAATAAAAATCTTGATGCCAATGATACCATAGTTTCAGCTAAAACAGTACCGTAACTGAAAATAATAAAGCAAATCACGAAGAAAGAATAGGATGTTGTTTTTCAATATGTTGCCGATGCGGGAGGGAATATTATCGGCCATAAAAGCTTACGATTGATTTTTTATCCCGAACATAACAATAGCGTGAGGCAGAATGCGATGTACCTACCTGTTCTATTTCATTTGAGGGGGAGCAAGACGGACATTGTGACGGAAGTCCCATTGTATAGGTTGTTGCACCATGCATTATGAGGCATTGTTAACAACAAGAAGTGTTCTTTACATGTACTGTGATATTTATTTTTTGATGTATTATATTTTAGAATTCATGTGTTAGTAAATCTTCAACTATATTTAAAATTTTGCTATCAGTACTCTACTGGTTTACTACATGTCTATCTGTTAGTATTTAAATGAATATGTATCTTGTAATTTAGTTTTATTTAAATTATTAAATCGTTTTGTCGTTTCAGCAAAGCTATCCTTATTAACATTTTGTTTTGGTTCTCTTTATTATGTTTTGTCTGTATGAATTAATTGATTAACATTCTATGGCTATAGTTATAGATTTAGGAAATTATTATATTTAATAAATATATTATTAACAAACTCCATTCAAAACTATGTTATTTGTTTACTCACTGCTCTTGTAACAATTAATTTACGACCGCGCGGATTTAGTGCGAAATAATATTTTTGGAAAAATCACAAGTATAGGAAAAAATTTCATTAGCAATCAAATTTACCAAAAACCTGATTAAGTATTTTTAATCAGCATTATTCTATTGATTGTTCACTTCTGAACACAAATATTCTCATATTTTTTAGATTATTAATCCATTTTGTGTGATGTATTTGCCTGTATACAAGACCACCACTTGAGGACCTCAAGTGGTGGTCTTGTGTCTTTCTAAACAATCCAATCCTATTTTTCTTAACCTGACCGATTAGTTAAGATATTAAATAGCTAACAAATAAATAATCAAATGCACTCTCTTATATATATGATTAGTGTGGTACAGTAAATACTGCTACATTAATTTATGACCTAAGTATCTAATAGATAGATTTTGGTAGATACTGAGGACGTAAGTAGGTAAATTATTTGCGGCATTTGCCTGTGGCTTCAAGCGTTAATAAAATCTCGTCTCGTCTGAGCGAGAGATTCATTAACTCTCCCAAAGTGGCATACAGGCCACTGCACAACTCTCATTATTATAATCATGTTTGGTACAAATTATGTTTAGCTTAGCGGATCAACACAAGGTGTACTAGGAACATTTTCTGAAGTTAAAATAGCTGCCTTAGATTAATCGGTATTTATCGTCGTTTTCGTGTTTATAAACCTGCCGTTAAAACATTCCTAGACTAACAATAATAAACGTCAAACGTAAAAAGCTTTTAGTATAAAACCATTGATAATGTCCTATGCTCCCGTAAGTTTCATGATGTAAGTTCGCTCATTTAAATATTAGATACAGAATAGTCTTTACGCTAGGATAGTATAGAAATAGAGGAGCTTAAATTCAGCTTATACAAAGTAATTCGACACGGGTATAATATAATATACAAGAGAACCGAATAAGTGAATAAATTTATCTCGCTTAATGGATTTCTTAAAAGCCTGCCAAGACTACCGTGGCTGTCACCCATCTTACAAAATAAAGGAAAATTCTTTTGTATATATTTAGTGAAATTAATATATTAACTAAACCGTGATTTGGCTACTCAACTCTGAAATCAAAAAGTAAAAGATATAAGCATATCGAGTTGTTATGAGTAATTACATATCTACAGTTTTGGGTCACACATCCGCCATACATATTAAAAATAATCCCAACTAAATTTTTGTTACGCTGTACAAGATGTTGGTCCGTGTGGACTGATGAGATGTGCATACTTGGGCGTGATGCTGATGTTTCATTTTAAAATATGATTGACTTTAGAAGCAATTAAAATGTTAAAAAAATCTTTATTCTATACCCGACTTTAAATAATATTAGTTAATGATTCCGCCCAAATTTCTCTATCCAGAGATTTCATCTATAAATAGTCGTATTAAGTTAAGTTCGATGTTTGTTTCTTTGCATATTTCTTCAATTGATTTTTATGCAATTTTCGCTTTAATTTCGAGAATTTACTTTTCGCCCAAGCGAGTTATTTGGAAAATATGTCTACCTAAACTGGACAATAGTGAAAAGAAATTATTAATACACAAGTGACCAATAAAATATTATACTTTACTACAGTATAAATGGTTTTTAATTTTGAACCAGCGATTTGCCTGTATTTTTTTTTAATATAAAATACAGAAGCTGCTGTTGGTGAAAATTCATTAAATTTAAGTTAAGTATTTTTAAATTTGTCACGTAATATTTTTTCCCGTAAATTAAGTAAGACTTTATAAAATCAACATTATATAATATTTTGATACGGATCATGATTTTCCTTAAATAACTAGATTTTGTAACATCGAGGCAAATATAGTTTTATACTCAGTGACACCAGTTTTCATCTAAATGGCGGAGGGTGGGGGTCAACTTGCGTCATCCAGCTTGAAGTTAAGACGGTTCTATACCATTATATTTACATGGAATTAAAAACATGAGGAACCGAAATATTTTTGCGGACGAGGATGTAATTACGTAGATATTATTATCATCCGAGGACCGGGTAATAAAAGCAGTCAAAAACACTCGCCTGGAATTAAAAGGAATTTAATAGACGTAGACATTGTTTGAACGCGGCTGTTTTGGGTTTGAAGAGTTTACCGTGTTTAAAATGTGTGTAATGCTGTGAATTACGACACATACATGATATTAATATCAAAAACGTTTATATAGGTAACATACGAATGTACCTAGTATAGGCATGAATATATCGCCCACAGTATATACATACTGTACTGGATTAGCTCGGAAATTTAAAAATAAACATAATATGGATTCTAAACTATGTAATAATTAAGTGGATTGTCCATAGTAACAAATAGATTGATGTATAATCAAGTAGTACAACATTGTAAGACTGTTAGGTTTTATAATGATCTGAAAAGTCGTGTCCTGAGTTAGTGGCCATATCATTTAACGTTCAATGTTTTTAGAGATTTATCTATATATTAACTGTATCTGTTTAATTTTAACTTGTTGTTGAGATCCATGAAATTTTCCTACTTTTTTATAAAATACACCAATTGATATATACAAGACATGAAATTTGTTAATTATATTTTTCAACCTACTTACTTCAAAAGCCACATTGGCTTTCAATTGGTATATATTTTATAAATAAGTAGGAGATTTTCACATTAATCTATATTGTTTGAGTAGTTCAATTATAAAAATTTCTTTTTTAATTTTATCCAGTTATTTGCAATATCTACATCAAATTGAGTAAAATTGTTCAATGATACCACATATGCGTTGCTTTTCCAGAGGATTAAAATGTTATGACTCTGTATATATATATTAGTACCTATAGTTAACCTGCAGACTACTAATTTCGTTATATCGTGTTCACAGATCGACAAAAGTGCAACGATAAGGAGCAGTGTACATCCGTAAAGCGGCGCCATGAGGTCGGCGGGACCCACGTGAGGTCCCGCCACGCTATGGGCTCCAACATCAGCCAACACTCGGCCAAGGGACTGAAGGGCCGCCGCGCCAGATCCAGCGGAGACCTGTGCAATGGCGACAGCAAAAGTCAGACCGAATCGTCGGTTTGTGGCTCTGTGGTGGGTGACGTCATGGGGTGGAATCGGTCACTACCGAACCATCTAGACGGCAACCGACATCTGGCGGATTATAGCAGAGTCAATAATAACTACGGAGAATTTGCTACATACAACCGTAGTCATTCGAAAGGAAGAGGACTACGTTACAGGGTGTCTAAATCTGGTGAGTTAATATATGTGTTACATTTTGCATCTGCTGTGTCAAGCTCATAAAATGGACGCCAAGGTCTATCCTACCATACATTATACCTATATTAGAAATAAACAAATCTATAACAAAAATGCGATAAGAAATAACTTCAACTTTGAACATTTTTTTTTTAATATTAAAGTCCAAAAATTCACAGGTTGTACGTGCAGTAGATTATTATGTCTGTAGTGGAGTATCGTATTAGTCACCTATGTGAGAGTGTGAGTATGATGTTAAAACACCAAATAGCTGCAATGTGTGTTTAATACGCACACAAGTACAACATACTCTGTAACACTACATGAATATTTAATCGAATCTATCTACTGATTGCTATAAAATATTCACAATTTTGCTTAACTTATTTGTTATGTGAATAATACATTTTTAACTAAAACAACATCAAATATATTAAACTGTTTCTATAATAGAAAGTAAGCCATGTCGTCTCATTATATTAGGATTACCACATTTTTAACCTATCCAATATTTGAGTAAGTCGATACTTCTCAATCAGTCGCTACTTATTATTAGATCGTCCCTCATATCTCCATGTTATTACCATGAAAACAAAGAAGAAAGTAATAAAAAAGATAAGAAGCATAAAGAAATATAATAAGCTTAGTATCTTAAAATAGCAAAGTCTTAGCAGATTACAGCCACGAGTAAAACGTTATTAAGACGTATGGTCGACAACAAAAGTCTATTACCGCTCGCTCTACTAAACAAATGAATGTTAAACGAATAAACATTAACAACGTAACGTTAAATGCCGCTGTAACAGTTCAAATAATTTGGCTAATTAAGAAATTATCGTACTTTAACATTTATTGCGTGTTATTAAACTATTTTCTTTGCTCTCAGTACACGGTGTACGATAATAACTTAAGTTATAAAAGATAATAACAAAAAGTTCAACATTTATTACGGCTTACGGCTATTAACTGCAAGAAAGTGGGGCGAACGTGGCGTGGTATACGAAATTAATATCCGGATGAGATCCTTAATTTGGTATCTCTCTAAATATGTACAATGATTAATTTCCAAATGCATAAACAAGTTCCTCCTTTTAAGTTATAATTATTTTATTTAAAATTCGAACTTATCAAATAATTTTATTTTTATCATAACTTGTAAGCGTCATGGTAATTCAATTCGTATTTGTTAATTTTAAATTGTCACTGGCACATTTGCGTTCATTATTCCAAATTCAAATTAAACAGGATATCCCGACGCAGAAAGGCGAGGAGACCCGACCTCGATAATGGTATCAGGGATGGACAAAGATGTAGATTCCAAATTCAAATTACAAATAAAAAGCACTTAATGTATTTCCTCTATAATTTGCTTTTATTACATTGGTTTTTAAATTAATTAGGATTTAAAATTAATAGTACCTAAACTTATTCAGTAAAATTTAAATTTACTGAATAGTTTAGAAATAAGTTTGTATTCCTGTTGTATAATAATTCTCACGATCTCTTCACGAATGAGACCAACTGAATATATACAAATATATTCAGATGACGTTCGTATCGTTCTATTTTAGGTTAATTTAGTTATTAGTTTACATTTTATTACAATCTATGAAATGACTCAACCGTCGTGAGCCAGATTCGAACCTACGATTTTAATTTACTCGGGATAGTGATCCACAATACTATAAAGCTCGTAATTAAAAATTATTAAAATATGATCATTTTTATTAGATAGTATTTTTGACTTCTAAATTCAAATTAGTAATATACTATCGACCTTTTCGGTGAGCAGTACAATATGAACGGACATCTGCCACTTACCACTAAAATAAATACTTCTTTGATCACTCAAAATAATAAGTTCCCAAACAACTTTAAGAATCTCGATCCAAAAATAGAACGCAACGATAAGCACGAACGACAGACACGGCCGCAGGGCCGCCAGGGATAATATTGAAAATATCTTTCAACTGAAATATTATATTTTGAATGAACAGAGCTATATGAGGGTTCACGTTAGGCAGGCGGCCGGTCATAAAAAACTGAAGTCAAAACCATTCTCTCGTAATATGAATTTGAGTGAAAGAATTGATGATGAACAGAAAGTCTATTTTTAGCCATCCAATATTAGTATATTTTTCCATGATGATAAATTTTTCTCTACCGTCGCGTAATATTAGTTTGTTGGAAAGTTTAATAAAAAAAAGAGGCATGACATCTTATATATCTGGAATGGCAACACATGCGTGGTATCCCAGCTGTCACGTGATTACATATTATAAGTAATTATTTTTAAATAGGTCAAGTTTTTCTTAACTTTGTTTGGTACCAACAAAAAACCTAAAATTCAATCTTTATTATATGAGTATAGTAAACTGAAACTTAATTTTTTTGCTTCTTTTAACAATTTCAAATTAAACAGCCAACTGTGTCCCTGAATTCGGTACTGGTAAAGGGCGGGGGATAAAAACCGTAACGACATGACGTAAGACCATCGATCATTTAACCTCACCTTGGGGAAAACGTACGACTGATCGCGTACACGCCGCGAAGTCATTTGGGGTGACACATTGAAAGTCAACTTGACCACAAAGAAAAATGCACCTACATTTTTTTGTCTATAATCTCCTTTATGTGTTTTATTGGTATCGATACTTATAATATAAATGTGACAGTTTTGTTTATCTGTTTTGTTTCTTTTCACTCCTAAACTTCTTTGGATTTCTTACGATTACGAAACCAAGGGTGTATTTGGCAAAAAAAAACTTAAGAGTTTGTTCTCTATTTAGATGTGAATATATAGGGTGATGAATTTTGTAGTGTCTTATACATATGTCCAGAATACGGCCATTTGATGGGAGTCTGCATTCAGGCGAGAAATGTAATGAAGTGCCTTTTATGATGCACATGTACTGCAAATAATGAAAATTGTATTGAGAATTAATAATTTTGGATAGTAATAATTACCTTAATCAGAAAACAGACTACTGGAAATACTACTATGTAAACGACGTCGCGAGTATCCACTAGTGTGTAAATATAAGGCTGTCTCTACACCTTTAAGTTTTATTCACGTAACGTTACATAATCAAAATTTACAAATGTAAACCTTGTAAGTAAGTTATTGTAAGTTACTGCTTACAAACTAAACCGCATTTACGAAGTTTTACTCACGTAGATACTTACGTCAGGTGTAAAGACGACCTAAACAAATACGTACTCCTATATATACATACTATAGCCGTGCCCGCGGTTTCGCGGTTCCCTTGTAACTGTTAATATACATAATAATTATTGTATCATTTTCACTAAAATATTTTGTTTCTTTTAGCAGTGGAACAAGAAATTAATTAGTTCTAAGCAGTAATATTATACACAGCAAGAAATAATAATAATCTCAGGACAATTCACACAGTGCTCTCTAGACCCAAGTTAAGCTAGCCAAACCTTGTGTTATACGTACTAGATAACCAATACAAATACATGGATATATATTTTTTTGTCCAAATAAAGACATGATACAATAAATACGACATTTTGTCTGTCTGTTTGTTATGTTTTCACAACTAAACGGCTGAACGGGTATTATCGATCGTTATATAGACTTACGCTATTATTTATCTAAAAAAAAGCAGACGAAGTTGCGGGTGATAACTAGTTAGAATTTGTACTCAAAGTCTGCATTGTTGACCGCAGTCGTAGGCTATGTCAACAGAGGCGCGAAATGATGACGTCATATTGCGCCTCCCGGGAAGGTAAGGTCAAGGTCATAATGGTTGAAGGTTTAACATTGTCGGATATCTAACACTTGCCTTATTATAAACTAAGGAACATGCAGCGTGGCTCCTATTTATCTGATTAATGTTATTGGATTTCATATAAGTTATTTGAATATCCTATTAATATTGTAAACACGGATGAAATTTTCGATTATTGTGTTATTTTTTCACTCAAAACCTAGAAGTATTCGAATGCAATTTAGTCGACAGATCATATCCCGGATTAAAATCAAACATTATATGTATATACAAAATTGGGCTTGTCTGCCTTTCTGTATTGGTTTCCTTTTCATGGCTTAATAAATCTTAATAAAATTTTATATGACCATATATATACTATACAGCTAGGATGTACACACAGAAAAACAAACTATCGCATTTCTAATTATGTATTAGCATTATTCAGGCAGCGCCACAGGATTCGGTTAGTTGCATATAACTCAACAAGTTTACAGTCCACTGCAACATGTCATAACATAATACCTAATTAATTCTTCTCTAATCAGTAATGAGTTGAGTAATTGGCACTTCATGAATCTTTTCTGGTTTCCTATTAACGATTCCGCGTTACAATACAGTAACAGCTAAAAATATGTCTATATCAGTGATTACCTAGAATTATATTTATTATATTTCTTCGATAAATAAATTTCAATGTCTGAAAAACTCTTAACTCTTATCCACATCTTATATTATTCAATATTGCCCAGACTAAAAAATGTTCTTTTAAACTTTTTTCACGTTTGTTTACAATGGTACACATTAAATAAACGGGATATTTACTATAATAATATTATTTAAGGGTTCCCGATATTTCGATGCTGAATAGTCGACTGTAAGTTCACTGCTAACTACGATATATGTAACTCATAGCTTGCGTTCTTTTCTAGGAGACCAACTACGAGTTATCTAGTCCTGTGTTTACTTGCCAATTTTATGCAGTTACGATTAAACTCGGAATATATCAGTGCTAACGATAGATGACTTCAGGAAAAGAACAAAAATTAATGCTAGCTTGCATTATAAAAAAATATGTGCACCAGAATTAGAGATTTTAATAGTATAAAGTGATTAAATTAAATTGCTATTTTAGGCAGATTTCTGAAAGACCACGTATTGAATAATGTTAATTACCATTGTAAATATCCCGTTTACAGTTTACAATTTCCACAATATTACTTACTAGCATGACCAGCATGACTAGCATGACCAGGGGTTCATTTCCCACAAAGGCACAAATATTTATACGCATAATGAGTTTGATAATGTACATGCTTAATGTTGTATGTCAAACTCATTGATAAAGTAAGATTAAAACGCCCACAAATCGTAATTAAAGGCTTAACTTGATGTATGAAACAGTACTTTATCGCGTCATACGATTTAATGGTCACTGGAATAGATAACCGCGTAGGTTTAGTAGCCACTAAACTGATATTAAGCTTCGATTGTGCAAAGTTTAATTGGAAAACTAAAATACTCGCGATGTCTATCTATTATTATGTTTACATATTTGCAAGGCGATTGTTCAGTGAATGTGTTGTTGACTCGAAACATAAATCGGAGAGCTAAAACTGTGAACAAGGCTTGGGTTGAATCACGATGTAAACCAATTTAAATAATTGCTGAGTTAGTTACGACTACAACGGACTAAAGCAAACATTTGAGCTTACATTTAAATCAAGTTCTACAATAAAAATCGTTATCATACAATCTATAATTCCAACCATCTCCAAACACCAGGTATTTTCAGTTTGTTATATTTTTTTCTAAATTATAATAGCATTGGCCTTAGCTGGCTTAAAATGTAAAATCTTCTCCGGACTAAAATAGGGGCGAATATGGAGAGCACTCCAAATCAACTGAAGAACTTATGGACCTAACTTCTGCCTGATGAGTACGACATTAGTTTAAGAGCATTACTAGGGGGTCGAGCTTATGCTCAAGCTCGTGTAAGATAGACATAGAATCGTTCTTAGTTTGTTCACAACTGTTAATTGTACAATAAGTATTGAACAATTTACACATAGCGTTAAAAAAATTATTAGTAATGGAACCACATTTTACATGGGATCACGTGGACGTACCATGTTTTATTTGTATTATTGATTACCCAATATTTTGGCAGTGTTACGACCACGATGATCATATATTTCATTCAAAAGTATTGTATATTTTTTCACAATTTATTGGTTCTTAGGGCGCAATTTATCAGTACGAGTATCTAGTTGAGATTTCACTGACTTAAATACTTAATATTGTGTATAAAACTTAACAAATAATGCAATAGTAAAATTATCCAAAATTTCTTTGATTAATTAGGAGCACATAAACTGGTAACGTTTCCTCGCCCAATCCGTACCGATTTGTCTTGCTTGGCGTCTAATCAGTAAGAAATGCCTCTATTCTTTTGGGAGACGGTTGTTAATCCCAATTTGCCGTAACAATTGGAGTTCACTCGACGTTGATGTATGGGGCCGTTTGAATGAGAATTTTGTGGGATAGTGTTTCATTTTAAGAATACATAACTCTCTACTGCCTACTATTAAAAAAACCATGTAATCAGTAAAATAATAAAATAAAGAAAGCAAGCTAGTAAATCATAATTAAAAAGAGTTATAATCACTTCTGAGATTTCTCCTTAAAAACATTACACACAATACTTAACTTTGATACAATAGTTTTTCCATGAAGGTAACTAAAGTAAAGAAATAAAATCTAAAACCAAACCAACCATCATAATCAGTTAATAATTGACGATAATAGCAACAAACACAGTTGAATTGAGTAGCATTTATTTTTGTATTCATTTGTAAATAAATATAATATATGACAATGGATATATGGAACGACCTTATTTCTATTATGAAGCAAAACCTTTCCCTTCTGAAAATAGGGTAAAATATAGTTACTGATTTTTGTAGTGTAAAATTACAAAGAATTTACCTTCAAGGACCGAGGAGTTAGAAACGAATACATTATCCCCGTCGCACCTGAAATCTATAGCTTACAAGTGCTACTAATAGTTATTTAGGCCTATATATGTACGCATACTAATAAATAAGTTTGTAGATGTTTCCTTCCAATTTTATTAGAGGCCTAAATAACTATTTTTATTTATCAGTAGAACATATATTTTTGAAACATTAATTCAGTACAATAACAAGTATTCTTTTTTTTATAACTAAAACGAAGACTATTATATACAATACTTCTCTTATTAATTTTAAAATATCTCGTCGATCATTTAGTTAAGTGGAAAAGTCACATAAAGAAATACATACAAATTTACATTATACAGTTTAAAATTGACAATACAGCTTTACACTTAAGATGTTTTCCACAGGATAAAAAGGTATATACAGTTTAAAATCAACTACCAATGATCTCGATACTGTTGGAATAATATTATGTAAAATGTTCGCGCTAAGATTTTACACACAGACATTTACTCTATAGATTTATTGTTAAATTTTAATATTTTATATTTATGTACCTACTAGCTGTTCTAATCTAATGAAAAAAATATTTAGTAATCTACCTTTAGTAAAAAGACGGTGTCTGTGAATATAAATAAAGCTTGTCAATTTTACACTTACATAAATCCCAGATCAATGAGTGTTGTAATTCTTTAAGTTTCTACAAAAAGAAAACATCTCACACAGCTTCGCTATATTGCACTGACTAATTTGTAAAAACTTGCGACCTTCTACAAGATAGTGCTAACGGAAAGATTATTATCAACTCTTTTCTCACGTCGTTAATGCTTGAAAGTCGTGCTGCGTTCTGAATTTAATTATATTTTTTCGTTTGTATTGCAATACCGTGGATTTGCCATTAATACATGTAGTTACATCACTACATTAATTTTCATATTGTTTAGGAGTTTAGTGTCACAATAATTACTATACAACATGTATGGCGCTAATTTTCTGTGCTCAAAAGCATTATCGTAATAATAATTTCAGATACAAATATACAAGCATGAAAGATATAAAAAAACAGTATTGCACTACAGTAACCTAAAACAGTGAGAAAAATAAATATATAATGATAATTGTTGAAAAATTTACATCAAATGAATTTGTATTTATTAAATTCTGTTGTATAGACGAATGCATGTATCCATTGAATGTCTGTAAATTTTAATCTACCTTAACATTGATATTCATTATTGTAGAACCATAATATAATATATAACGAAGTAAGTTTTTGAAAGTTTTTGAAAACGCTGGACTAAATGTATTTATCATCATCAAACTCCATTCTGTAGACGTTAAATCGAATATCTGTCACATTTAATCACCCCTAATATTGATGTTAATTATAACAAACACTGTTATCCTCCAGAATAATATGATTAATGAGGCAATGTGAGATAAGTTAGTGGCTGCTATAGGTACAATTCATTATCAGAGCGTAGGTGAATCTCATGATAAATATTTAAACGAATCAAAAGTCATGGCCGCTTCCAAATATTCGTTTCGATAAATTTTTAAAATTCTTTATGTTCCCTTATTTTCCTCTTTCGTGCTAATGTTATTGGTTATATATATTTACATGTACGTGTATAATATTTATATATAATGGTAAGCCATTATAACCCTTATTACCCTTTATAACCCTTTCTCTTGTTTATTCAATTATATCTCAGATATTACATGAAACAAACAAGTCCATTGGAGGCCTAGTTTTATTGTTACATTCTTCATATTAACAATAATAAAAGAAATAACACTTTTTTAAACTATTGAATAAATGAATACTGTTTTTTATTTATTTTTATTATTATTTCTCTTTCTCTCCTACATTTTGAGTATTACATTACATGTCATCGACGGATCTTTGACTGAAAGAGCTAACGTATACTGTTTGTTTTCTCAACCATGAATATGTCATTTAATTTTGCGAAATACAGAGCTCGTCTCGTCTTATCTATCTGACGTTAACGTTCATAGAAATCACGATTCGTTGGAGGTGTGGGTGTTCTGAAGGACATGTAAATACAGTTACCGCTTTATATGTCCATCATGGTACTTTAATGCAAAATTAATCATTGTACCTGCTTAACTGATCGACGACTGGCTTCCTTGGACTAAAGGCGAGACAACATTATAAGCAGGTAAGAACGAGCTCTGGAGCTCACTAAATAATATTGAAATTCTGGTAAAATAATAAAATAAATGTGCTACTAAACAGACAGACAGTCTGTCCATTTATTTCGTCTTTTAGATAAAGAACTAAACCATTTTCACCAAAAGACTTCATATCTTCAGACTAAGTTAAAATAATCAATGAAATCATGTGACATTCAATGAAAGTCATGGTTTTCTATCTGAAATTTTACTCTAAAAATAAATTGCCCAACAATGGCAAGTCTAGTCTATTACAAGGTTAGTCTTAAAGGGAAACCAAGCCGCAAGTCAGTGCCAGTATTCATGTAGCTGTTGATGATTAATTTAATATCAATTGGTTTTTCCCATTTCAACTTTGTATTTTACTGAAAATGGTACAGTCATGAGTATTCTACCTGGTTTTTGACTATAGATTTAGACTATTCTTGTCAACTCTACAATCTATATAAAGACTACTTCAAAGAATTGTTGATTTCTTTAACTCTAATTCAATATTATTATAACACTTTTGTACACTACTATACATTGAGTCAGACAGAAAGGCGTCGCAAGCTATTGTCACCGTTATCACGTCCTAAGATTGGGGACGAAAAGCCTTTATTTTGTCCTCTATTGAATATACTGTTGTAAGTTGTCTCTTGTGCACTTTGTCATTAATGAGAAATAGACGTATATATACATGTAATGTCGGCCTCATAGAAAAGCAAATCGCTTTGCTTGAAAGAAATTTGAGATAGAAAATCCAAATAAGTGTTGTTCATGATCAATCAGTCCAAAGAAATCCAATGTATGGGAATGTACAATATATTCGCATCACATTACCACCATCACTCCTGTAAGTGCATAAAAAATAAAAAGAACGAGTTATTAATTTTATAGTATTATAGTCTATACTATCTCAAAATTACATACACACGCTGACAATTTAAAATAATACCCCGAGCACTTTGATAAAAAGGAAAGAAAAATAAATGAAAGCATATAACGCACAAAGCTAAAGCTTATTCATAACACATCGGATATTGGATCCAAAGAGAGGAATCGTATAATGGCGCGCCATTATTCACCTTTCGCAGGTGTAAATCAAACAAAAGACCTGGTACACACGTACTATAAGACAAATAAGCCTATATTTGTGGTTTATGTATGTTACGTTGCCAATGTTGCTAGATTAGTAGCATAACATAGTACCGTTACGGCTGGATAAACGAAATGTTCTTACAGAAAAATTCGAAGTAAAATATGCCACATTTCTGAATTATTCTGCTTTCAGCCCGTCGCAGCCGTGATACGTGGCATTTTTTAACGACATTTTTCTGTTTATGCTTTGAACGGGAGCTTTTCCGGTTTCAAAGATTTTTCGCTTTAAAGAATTATTCGCAAAGAACTTTAGTATGAAACCATTATAATCAAAATCTTAATATTTACCATACATATTATTTTGGACTATATGATGAAACTATAATTAAACCAATTAGGTAATAGGAACAGCTTTATGATTTTATAACTATGTGAAAAATAGTTCACTTTACAGATAATCTATTCTCAAGTGACATATATTAATTTCGCGTTGTATTTATATATTTTTTTTACTCAAGTACTAAAGAAGTATTGACTTCTAGGTATACTTTTTTATATATTGATACACTTATTTAAAGTATTTAGTAATTAGAATAAAATCTTTATTACCCAAATTATAACAGTCTACATAGAGTAATATTTCCCTAGCCTCCACCTCGAATGTTGTACTATTATTATTACGTAACAAATATACTCGCTGCTTTCAAGCACCTGTAGGATTTAATAACGAGAATAAAGGAAACGATTCTACATAAAATGAACATGAATAGACAGAGGGGAGAAGCAATACCTGTTCGTAATATTGTGTTTAATCGACATATACGCAACCTGAAGGTATAGTAGGTAATAAGCAAAGCCATTGTTACCTTATTCGTAATGTGGGATCTGAAATATGTCTGTTAATTACACGTGCATATTCAACAATGTAATGTACCTACATACAGCGTATAGGTATTTAGATTGAAGCCGATATCACGATTGAAGTATGCAAAAACAATAGAACGTCAAAGCTCTGATTCAAATACAGCTTTTTCGTTTTATATATTCGTCGATCTATTCACACAAGTTCGCCAGTTATGATGACTTTTAATGTATTAAACTTCATTAAACGATGAAAATTTCATACATTATTTGAATTCGTATCCAAAAAATATTAGTATTCTTTTATTTATTTAATTATTTCTAACTTTTAATACTCTAGTTATTTGTACTTATAGCACAATAATATTGTTATCGTCTCTCAAATACATTATTCTTTTTAATCATTGTGGGACAAACAAATAAGACCTTTCTAATAAAATGGAAGCCATTTTGTTAGAGTAACGGAGGTCAGAGAGGATGCTAACGAAAGGCAGATGGTTTTTATCAACACATTACCTATTCGATAAACGTAGTATACGTATCTACGCATATGTATATAGTGCATGTTGGAAACTCCAACAAAAATAGGTATTAAAACCTACTCAATTATTTACTTCGTAATATTTAAATATAGAACGCTGTGTTCTAATGGTTACGATTGTCATTTGTTTTATATTCTTCAATATTTTTGTTACACCGCTAATTAGATCGACATTTTAATAAATATATATAATTACGATTTAATTTACAATTTGGTGTTTTATAATTATTTACACAGTGCATATTTACATATTTATGTTTTACATACTCCAAATAATTAGTGATTGTTAGTAATATATTAATTCTAAAACTGTAAGGATTTAAGAATTAATTAAACAGCATAGGAGACAATATGTCACAATACTGTCTTAGCACTTTTTCATACTGTCATTAATGAGATCTTCGCTTGTTATCTAATAAATGTGAAATTGAGTATTTATATATTTATTACCTCAGACGCCATAAAACACCTCAATCTATATACATGTGATAGTACATTCATTCCGGCCATTATTATAAACTATGGTGTTATAGCTCATTTTGGAACATATACTGTACTATTATAACTATAATAATCCGCACGAGCGATATTTCAAAGAATATTAAAAACTACTTGAGAAATGTAATTTCTTATTCGCATATACATTTCCATAAATTTCTCCATGCAATGCATATAGGTAAACAAAGTCCATTTCTGCTACAAATGCCATAGGAAAATTACTTGTTCGATACTTGTGTTGGCGCCCGTACCATAGCATGGGGCAAATGGCGTAAATCAAAGTTAGTAATGGCGTATTCTAGGGAAACGCTTTACTAATCCGATGCACGCAAACCGATATTTTACCAACCTTCCTCTATACATTACGTTACGGTAGGTATAATTTAGGTATTCTTGAAACCACACACGGCCATTACCGTATTTTAGAGAACCGCCAATTTCACATTTTGGACGAAAATCGCCTCCGTATTCGCATAGGTGGGTAGGCATTGGCCATTGCTTTTCCGCATTTGGTCCACTCTAATAATTTTCCGTTATATTTTGTTTCAATGAGCATCTATAGTTACTAAATTTATCTTGTGAAACAGTACCATGCTATAGTTTTTTTACATTCTTCTAAAGAGTTAAGTACATACGTATATCGGTTATATTGACGTTGATTAAACACGACGTCCGACTTATCCCTGAAAAGGATTTCCTACAGTTAACCTTGGAAAGTCTGATAGGGACGTGTGTAGCGACAGAACATCTATAAAAGCGTCATAAAAATATTATATAAGAGTGATAGCAGCAATAAGAAAATTATTTATGATATGAATTTTATGTGAAACACATAAACAATGACTGCTCTAAGAAAACACTATCAAATTATTTGCATCGAAACTGATTTGTCTGATTATTATACTTTAATAGCATTTTCTTTTTATTTAATTTTTCATATTTTTCCCGTTTAATATGAGAACGAAATGTTTTCCCTGAATAATGTAATACAAGATTTTATAGGAAAAATAAAACGCCCACGCACCAATGATTAATTACTGATACTACCAAAACAAATTTATTCAGTCTCTGTCTACAAATAAAATGGTTTATGTATATAAATATATACTGTTCGTTTAATTTAATACTGTAACAAATTCATCGGTATAGTTGACATTCTTCAGTGATCCGTCTTTTCTTACATTATTCATACTTTCTCTTTACTGTTTTAATATAAAGTCACCTTTATATGATAATATCAGGAACTTTCTTATAAAAATGAGGTCCACGTCACACAGTCTACATTTTCAGCAGGATCACTTACATTAAAACAAATTGTTGCAAGCCGTGCCCTGTGGCACGCCTAAGTCAATGTTTGGAGTAACTGTTTACATAAATTTAAGTTCGTGGATTTGTTTATTTACACGTTTATCATCTTCCAAGTCTTCTGCAATCTAAAAGTTCTGTTAAAGAGTTTTAATGTATTTACTTAGGACAAGAAGTTTGCTAAAGCACCTGCTTCTGTTAAGGTGGTAAACAGTGCTCTCCAACTTTATAGCAGAAGGTGGTTATTCATAATATACTAAAGATAGGATAGTTTCACATAGATACTAGGTGTGTAAAATATCAAAAAATATTTTTATGTAATAATTTGTAAATAGCCTTCATTATGTTTTCTTTGCTGCAGCATTTGTAGCAACTGCAGCGCTGTATTTCAGCACAAATTCTGCAAATACCCACTGATATAGTATAAAATGTAATTGAAGATGCAGAAATCTAAATCCCATATTCTTATAACATCTATAATCCAATATTTTTATAACATTTTACAAATTTTAATAAGAAGAAAAATAAAAACAGTCTTTATATATGTACGGAATATTAGACAATGTTGCTAGCAAATAAGCATAATACAATGTAGATACTTGGTATGGATACCATCAAAACCTAGAATGTCGTGCGTTTTGCGAACATATAAGAAACCATATTATAACCCTAAAGTAACGTAAGCGCTCTAGGGAAAACCTCAACGGAATCTAATCTACAATCTGAGCGTCCGCAAGACGAACATCCCCTGAAATCATACTATACGTGAGCGTACTGCACTGTACATGTACAAATTGTACAATCGCCATCTATCATGGTTGAGCTTTCAACTAATTTTTTTTTTCGAAAGCGTCGCCATGCCTAGATTGCCACATTTAATATTTTTTATGTAATTGGAATAGTAAACTGACTCCATAGGTTTACCAATGGAGGGTAAGTTATGACCATTGCCTATATACCTGAACATCACGTTGACATGTGACATCCGTTGTATCGCTCACGCGTTGCGATTCCGAAGGGCTAAGGTGTTTTATCGTGTAATTTCACTACCTTTTCTTATACAACAGTAAAACACAGATTACAGAACAAGCTGCTTGGCGACTGAAATAAAAAAGCCAGGAGACAGGCCCATGCAGAGAACTTTTTACAAAGAGTACCTCGATTCTTCATTTAACCTATAAAGCAAGACTTTGTTTAAATTTTATTTTTGTGAAACATTAAATGTTTTGACCGTGGTAGTTTCGTTTGTAATAAAACAAATAAATTGTTGTTAAATAAAATTGTAATAAAGTAAACTTACAATCCTGGACTTTTTACCTTTTGTTATTTCCCAGTATTTTTATTTTCTGGTATAATGATTAATTAAACCTTTTTTTTAACAGGTTCAGATGCAGAGCCTGTGTGGAAACTCCAAGATCCTGGTTTCGATCAAGGTTACGGTTCTGAACGATCGCCTGAAGATGACTACGTACCGCCTATAATTCCACCAATCTCACTGGAAGCATATGAAACTGAGCTTCGTGCCGTCTATCCCTTTATCAATGATGGTAAGTCTATTATCTATCACATTAACACTTTATTTAGTAGAACAGGGAAGGTTTACAGGATAAAAGGCAGCACTTAATCTTTTTTAATGGTAACATGTGACGTCACATGTATATAGGCGACGATTAAAACTCATCATCAGGTGGAGCGACAGCTTGTTTGACTGCAATTACATGAAATAAAAAATATACAATTTTCTACTACAACTTCAATATATATATATATATAATGGAAATGAAATAAATATAATGGAAAACTTATTTCTTATTTCGCCAATATAAGACATACTTACCGTTTAAATTAGTATTGTATTATACGCTCGTGTATTATTATATTATATTAATTTAATCTTTCCTTAGAATCGCTTAACAAAACCAATCCTCAGTTGATTTGGCTTCAAAGCTTTTATCTTCAAAGCCACTGGATTATTGTAATGTCATTTTGAAGTGCATATATACAAGATTTTCCCTCCGGAAAATTTCACGTTTGAACTGTACAATCTGTAATTTAATTCGTATATAAGCTTTAATAATATTCATTTATCCTTTATCTCTTACACATTTCTCATGTTTGAAGTTCTGTAAGAATGATGGGTTTAGGATTCCATTTATGTATAACACATAGGCACTTCGAGTTATGGTATATACTTTTTAGTCATTTTTTATTTAGTTCTTATAAAGATTACACATATGTGATACGAGAATGTGTTACAAAAAATCCTTAAAACGTAAAATGTAACCCTGCTCCCTAAATTAAAATTAAATATTTAGAACTTTATTGGTAGATATAAAACTAGTAACTTTGTATTATTTTTAACTGACTGTATTGAAGATAGGATCTTAAATATCATTTCTATCATTTTTTTCACAACACCGTCTGACACTAATCATAACTGGAATGACTTAAACTGAGTAGGATTTTAATTAACACTACTTTGACTAAATTGGTATAAGCTTTTATTTAAAAATTTCCTCACATTAGTCTAATCACTTCTTGCACTATCAACAAAGAATTTGTTTCATGAAGATCAAGATCAAGTAATTTTCAAAATTAGTACACCATTTGTGAGTAGCGTCTAATTCTTTCACAGTTTCACCCGACGCACTGTCAAAGCGGCCTACCCGAAACTTCTAAACAAATTCTCAAAGTTGCCAGTAATTGACGTCTTGTTGTGTCAGGAGGTGCCTTGTCACTGCAGGCTTAAGAGAACCCTTATAAAAACATTTTAAACAAGACAATTTAAAACCGATAATAATGACGCACCTGTTTATTGTTTAATTATTTTATATTCCAATAAATGTACTAGACCATTTTCATTTATGTTTTTTTACAAAGAGCCAATTCTAATGGTAGCAAGTTTATAAAAGATAAGGGTAAGAAATTTACATTCCGTAATAAGCAAAAGTAAATTGCTGTATAAAAAAGTGTAATATTTTATGAAAAAATATATTCCAGAGTATAGTTTACAGTTGTTCATTTTACAAGCAACATCAATTTCCTATGCCCGTCCGTTTCAGCGATAAGTATCATGGGCACCTAGCAATCTGTCCTACTATTTCTATGATATTTATCTCGCAGTGTGAAATGCCGGTGAATTTACCTTATTCACGCGAAAATTCAAATGTAGCTTTTCTGAATAATCACACCAAATATCGAAACCACTCTATTCCGTATGTTTATTATGTATTAACTCCTTGCAAACTATTTGGGTATTTATTTGACGGCCTCGGTATTCTATCGGTTTAGTACACCGCCTTACTTCCAATGGTCGTGAGTTCGATTCCTCGCACGTTACAAAGGTTTTATATTTCCGAGTAGGATTGCTTATATCCCTTCGGGGTTTTATATTATGTAAGTAATAACTATATATATGTCAGTTGTCAAGTACCCATAACACACGCTCTGCTCAACTTGGAACTAGATGACGCGGTGTGAATTGTCCAGAGATTATTATTGTTACTATATTGAAATTCTACTAGGTTAGTCTCGTACTAATATTTCATCAAATATTCTTTTTATACAACTGGAATGTCAAAAAATGCCCACCTTATTGTAACTGGTAACTATCGTCGGTATATAAGAGCAAGACCACGGCCATCATATTATCATATGACGGCCTTAATAGCAGTCATGCGTTGCCATTCAAGAGAAATAAGATACTTATTCATTCAGCTTCTGTACCATGTAAGGTAACTGCCTTATACCTTCAGGTGAAAATTTTTAGCAAGAAAACTGCTGCAGACGTCTCGACGTAAAAAGTACAAAGTCTACCCTGGTAAATATATACACATATATGTTAATCTAATATGATAAATAAACTAATAATTATTTGTAATGTATACATAAAACATTTTAATTAACAGTGGGTTAATTATCTGATAATTTCCATAACCAACTGTAAATCGAATAATGTCGTTCGTCGTTGCGCTATTACTGCAATTATATAACATCGAATTAATTACAATAATATTGTTAGGATCAAGTAGATATTCAGGATGAATATATGGCAATTTTCCGTAAAATTTCAAACTGTTTTCAATATCTCTAATTATTTATTTATACACTACTATTGGTCTATGTTATTAGTATTAGTCTATGCTCAGATTAAGTCATTAATAAATGAAGACGTTCTCAAGGTGGCTGCTTATTTGAACCCTCAATAATCCCTAAAAGTAACACATCATATAACATATAATGTAATCAATATTTCACTATTATTAAGTATTAGCTTATTAACTGTTTAGTCCTCTGTAACGGTACAAACATTTTTATTATTATTAGAATTTTTTTGTATATATAAATAAGAAGCGTCTTTAGGTAAGGAACTAATGCAATGGAATGGGCCAAATCGTATTTAACTGAATTGAATATCTGAATAAAAATCACCTGTTCCAAAGCTCTGCTAATTCAATTTCCTAAAGGAATATTGGCGATATCGATACAAAATCGAGTACCGTTAAAATTTCCGATGTTGTATTAACAGGATATTGGGCAAAAACGTGGCCCGAATCCATTAACAGACACCATTAACTTTTTAATTAACGTTGTCCCTTGGCAAGCACCAAAGAGTTCGAATGACCATTAATTACAGATTAGTCGATATTTCAGAACTGTCTACAATAACCTTCAGTGACCAGATATTAAAACACACCGAATGTATGATATAAATGCATTTTCGAAACAGTGATACTAAAACATAAAGAAATTACATAGTGATGCCCCAGTGGCGATCGATCCATAGAAGGACTATTAGGAACTTAATTGATTTACTGTTTTTATATACTAAAAGATCTTGTGGTCGAAAATACAAAATTTCTGATGCTCTATATACCTACATATATACAGCGACAGAAATATAGCATTAATATTAATATGTATTTCATAGATCGTGCACCTTTTGCATTCACAAGATATTGTTAAAGTAAATGGCGGAAAAAAAAATTCAAGTGAAAGAAAGAGTAATTACGACCAACATTGGAATAGTTTGAAGAGAACAACACTTGGATTCGTAGAAGGGAGTTCACTATCAATAAATAATGTTTATAAATACGAGTTTATAATACATTATAATGTTTATCGTACACAGTATTCGTATAAAATGAAGTACCTATATACTTGTGTCGTTTATCTTTACCTATATTTGTCTATTTATGTCTGTGTAATCGATATCCATGCCATCCAACATATTCCAATGCAAAGTATGGTCTTACGTTTGACTGACACTCGATTTATGTTTACAGATAATAGGATGAACCCAATATTTTGAACGTTGGCCTAAGCTGTCGTACCCCTAATCCTAATCCCACTTGACGAGAGAACATCTATTTTAATACAATCAATGTTATTTAAGCCTCACATAGTATGATCATCATATATTCTATTAATGATCACATTCATTACACATTTGCTACATTGTATATACGGACACTTTATTTTGTAACTTTATATCAAGGTTTATCGTTGTGGCTGCATTATTATACCCGTTCATGTGGAAATGTATCGTGGTAACGAGGGAGATTCCATTATGTGTAACACACACTGGGTTTTAATGAGTTACGCATTAAAGATTGTTATACTGTAGTTACATTAATGGCGTGTCGCATACGTAACTCTATGCTTTACAAGTTCTATATTTAAAGTTAGCATTCAACATGGAGGGCGCGATTCGTAGAATTCTCTCTGGTAAGGTAAAATATTAAAGTAAATACACCTACTCTAGATTTTAATATTATAATGAACCGACCGGTGCTGTACAGTCGGTTCTGATTGGATTGTTTTGGATGAAAAATTTTAATGGGGCATTTGCAATACAATTGATACTACCTATTTATCCCTAGTATATCAGAAGACGAAAGCTACACGTTCAATAAAAATTATGATCTCCGACTTACAGTGATATTTTAAAGACTAGACTAAATTATAATTAATAATAATAATAATAATAATCATTTATTGAAATATACTTACATAGAAGCAGTTTTGAATAGTCATCACTTTTATTTTATATACCGCTCATTCGAAAAGCTTTCCCATCACAAGAAGAATGACTAAGAAACTTGCGTGTCTTTTAAATAATTTATTTCTAACTTTACATTTTTAACTTGATACGTGTGAATACAAACCACCAACAAGCAGCAATTCATTAGACTCAAAATATTAAACACACAACTAACTGGTTGAGTAATTAAATAGGAGTAAATCAGTCGTCGTGATTAGAGCAGACCAGTCTCCATAAACAGCACTCGCTCACGAGTATGACGGATGAGCCAGCCATCACTCTACTCGACCATATTTTAGGGTGCCCAATGACCCTAAACTAAATTAAAAATGAAGCTCAATATGGATTGCATGCATGCAGCCTTCACCTAAGCAACATGAAAACAAGAATATTTTTTTTATTAAATATTATAAGCTCGTTGTACCAAGATATCAGACCAGTGAGCTACGGTAGCTACGATAGCACAAAATACATATTATTTCGCAATTATGAGCTTACCCTTAACACTTAATCGTAATGGCAATTACCTGTGCCTAGCTGTGGAATGTTAATGAATATTTATAATAGTAATGACTTAGTAATAAGGATTCTAATTTATCAATTTGACTTTTATCAGAATCCGTTGAAATACTATTTGGAAAAAAATACTCGTAGACGGCAGAAAGATTTATTTAAGAAAAAATATTATATCCCTTGTTGTGTTTATGCTCTAGGCAAGGACACGTTTCATTTGACTGGCGTACGTACCGACCGTTCATATTTCCAATATTTCTTATATCTGGCCAATTGTTTATTTATGTCGCTGAAAGCAAATTGAAATAGACCGTAGAGCATTAAAGTGAAATTAGACAAAAATTGCTCTGATCAGAGTATTAAAAGATCGCAAATTATCGCACTACTTTTGCCTATATTTGTGTTATATTCTATCATTAATTTGTATTATTATTTTATCTTTATTATTACCTATATATAGATTACTATTGTATTCATTTGCCACTTTTTGTCGGTTTTTTCTTTAACCGAAGGTTGTTTGGATGAGATTTCCCGAGCGATAAGATCGCTTTTTGTTCATCAAGATCTCTGTTCAGTATAATTCTTATATTAATTGTTTGGTGGAATAATGAATTAATATATATGATATACGTAGATAAAAAAAGAATTCTCCAGTTGATGAACCAATAAGGTCCGCGTAAGTGAGCTGCGTCGGTTGCTGGTATATCTTGCTGGTATATTACAAACAACATAGACAACAGCGCCCGTCGCCGCTGGCTAATCCTTTGGGAAATAAGCGTGACAGTTTGGAATATAGTATTATATTTTTTACTTCCTATATCCAAGTTTATTGCTGTTATACATAACTAACAACAGTCGTATACCATGATATTTCTTTGTGACTCCCATAAATACAACTGAAATATTTAAAAAAATATATAACAAGTACATTAAGATTCTAATTTCTCGGTACAAAACTTGGAAAAAATAACATCTAAAACATCTAACCTTGAAGAAAACATTGCTCTCTAAAATTGTGGCCTGGTTGGCTATTATCGGGGTTAACTTCAACCACCTCAGCGAACCGGGTGTTATCTCATTTACAAGTTCAATTTGTATGCAAGGAATAGAGCTCCCAGGGTATAGCATGCCCCAGATCAGTTACGCAACTACCGAAAGTTGAATTGTAAAAAAATCTGATTTCCACTTCGTATTTTAAACATTACCGAAATATCCAATAATTTACATAAATAATTCATATTTACAGAAATCGTGTGTTAATGTGATACTTATTTTAAGATAGTTAATCATGGATAGTAGTTAGTTCTCTTTTTATTATATAATATAGTGACTACATTTATTCCCGAAACAGTATATTGCTTTATCAAATAGTATCTAGTTGTCTCACTACCTCTTACAATAAGAACTCAATTAAAACTAATAACAATGCAGTTTTAACAATTGAGTACTTAACTAATGCTTCTGTATAAAGAATCTTGAATGCGCTTCAAGAAAAGCTTTTACAAAAGGAAATGTATTACAGTTTAATTGTTCTCACATTTCAATAAAAGCTATTAACTCCACGACTTAACTCAACAGAATAGCAAATGAAAGCGCAAAATTCATAAACCTACATAATATAAGAACCTACTGTTTTTATTTAATGCAAATTGTTAGGTACCTACTGTACAATTTGTTTGCAAATTTTCTTTTGCTCAAGTGATTTGCTTCGCTAACTTGCTTCGGATTTTTAGCTGCTTTTTATTTCGTACAGTTAGAGAATTCAAGTAGCTTTTTCTTGAGTGCCTACAAACAGAAAAGTTGTCGAGCGCTTAGTCCTTAATTAAACGACAGTAATGAATGAATGGTAGGACTGCGTTAAGAACACTTGGCGTTTGGGCTGTGGCTCTTATGAGCATTCATATCGAAAACTCTCAACGTAGTGGTTGTGCATATATATGTATATTATGGAAAAATTGTAACATAGCTCAATATTCCTGAATTATTATTTAAAAAAAATCCATTTGTAAAGAACAAAATCGGTAATCGTGTATTTACTAGTTATATCTTAGGTTAACATTAACATAGCTGTCTTGTTCTGTTATTTAGCATAAAACAATGTGTTAACTATCTGAATATTAAATCTGAATAAGAATTTATACATAAAGCAAGCTCTTTTTCCGCTTTTTTTTTATAAAATTCGCTTTCATCAAATTCTCTTTCAAGTAAAAGTAGTTAAGTACTTTTATTACAACATGATGCTCCTGTCAATTTGCCGTCATTTGTTTTCAAGAGAATATTATATTTCTCACGACAAATGTTCAAGTTACCAGTTTCTGAGATTCAAATTTTGTTATCAACAATTTATGTCAAAATACCCAACCTAACCTGTGACCTAACAAAGAGATTTTAATGAAATACGACGTTTTAAGCGAACCTGTGCATATGTGTTAAATACATTACTGGGTTAAAATGTGCTCTATTTTCCACCAGGTAGGTAATGGTAGTTGTTACTGTTTAAAAGTTGTTGATAAATTGTAGTTATTCGGACAAATGAATTATTATCCAAAATTCTCTTATTATTTTATCCTTAAATACATTTATAAAGATTATGTAGTATCATAGTTGGAATTTGGAAAATATTGTTTTAAGTTAGATATCGTTTAACAACCACAATAAATGGGATAAGGAAGAAACAGATGATCATGACGTTTAACAATATATTCCGTGATATTTTTTATTTATTGTGCCTTTTAAAAGTAAAACATTTTACGAAAAAAACCCTATCTTATTTTCTGGAATCTAAACGTGGTTATGAGCTTACTTTCGACTTGTCCAGTTCAAAGTTGTACAGAAGTCAATTCAATAATACGGTCTCCGCAACCGGCAATTTAAGTTGTGAGTTTTCTACAAAATAGGTTCATTACGAGTTGTTTTGATCCGAAGGGATTCGACCCTCGTCACTCGCCACATGTTCAACGTTTCCATTCACATCGTTCATATAAATTTAGAGCAATCCACGCAGATGAATCGCAAAGTTCTGCCGATAATGATTTTGGTCAGGGCTGGCTGTTAGCGTATAATTGGCCGACTCTAATTGTTATAGATAGTTACAAAGAGCAAAGTTAATAGTTTCAAAGCAAATATAAAGTCAAGAAGTACACTAATAGTGTTTTTTTTATGTTGATTAATTTATTTCCGGCCAGACATTTTAGACCTCTTGAATGCCAACGCATTAGTAGTATCACGGGTGTCATGATAACATGATATCATCTATGTTAGCGATCCTTACAGCTTTCGACCAGTTTGTTTACCATTCCAATTATATTTAATCTCTATATATAATAACACTGTAGTACGTATTATCGTACACTTAGGCTTTTTTTATTGAATCCAAAACTTTTTGAAGTCCGTTGAAAACACAAATTTAATAAGTAGAAACTTTGTAGAGAAATGGTAAAAGTTTAAAACAGTATAATCAAAAAGGCAAACGAAAATTCCTTATACAGATAAAAAAAGGCAGCAAACAATGTATTTCTGAATTAAATAATAATTTATATCACACCGTCTAAATTACAGAACCAATTTTTTATGATTACTCTCTCAAATACTCTTATGTCAATATTTTCCGCTTATTCTTTCTCATTAGCTTGTGATATTGAGGTAAAATGGAAGAATATGGCATAACGACAATGTTATGTTATGTATTACGTCGCTCTTCCTCGTTTTTGTCGGGAAACTTGAGGGCTTATTACAACTCCAGAACTTATGTTGGCAAGAAATTACTTTTGTTCTCCTATCAATAACAAGTTATTGTTTAAGAGAAAAGCCATTTTCCTGATAGCGAGATAAGTAATTATATAAGTAGTTGTTGTAATCCGTTATTGATTTTATCCGCTTTTTTATATAAAAGTTAGCTTATGTCCGTCCTCGTAATACGATATATTTATATATCAAATTTTATTTTATGACGTGTTTAGCCGTGAAAAGTTACAAACAAATACACAACTGCGCATTTATAATATTATTACATTTGTAATTTTAGTATGAATTGTAATATTAGTATGAATTGTAATATTAGTATGAATTATATGATACAAATACAAATTCTTAGTATAATGGAGTACAAATGGAACAACGAACATTAATGTCATACAATACTACCAAGCATACTCATGACATGACACTAATTGCTGCTTGCAGTCGGTTTCCGAATGATATCTAATATGAAGAGAGGTAAATTCGTCTGTTACATTTCAACCGACTTTCAATAAGGAGGTGCTGGGTATCAATCGATTTTATTGTTCTACTTAGGTCAGTGCGTTCTTACCTCTACATCGCGCGAGTATAATAACATATGTTCTACTTACGTTAGAACAATAAAATCTCTTATGCATGCCATAATCGTTTAAATGTTTATCATGCAATACCTCCGTAATTTTTTAGCTTTATGATTGTTAACAAAACATATCGTCTGATGTCGTAATTAAAATCGAGTTTCTTTAGAGAACAAAATCTTAAATTGTTATATTACACCGTAGATATGAAAAATTTGATGGAATAAAAACAATTGAGTTGAACTCGGAAAGCGATTTATAAATTAAGATGCGATCCCCGATCTACCTAAATCTTTCTTGGTTAAATCTGTGTGGAAATTCAA
This sequence comes from Achroia grisella, assembly GCF_030625045.1. Lineage (NCBI taxonomy): Eukaryota > Metazoa > Arthropoda > Insecta > Lepidoptera > Pyralidae > Achroia > Achroia grisella. The sequence goes on along the minus strand of NW_026712979.1, from coordinate 4,792,055 downwards.
CCATCGTAATGGGTACGTTTGGGCAAGAATAATCCGTGACGTTCATTTAAATTAATGATAATGCCATTGATTTTCATTTTATGTAAAGAATTTTCTTTTATAAATCCTCTTGGATCTGGATATCTTGTGGCGCGCCGTCAATTTACTCTAGAGTGATTTGTTTAATTGTCTGTATAATTTATCTTTTCTTCTTTTTTATTATTTGTAGTATGCAAATAAACGTGCTTTTATGCATTATTTGCATATTTTTCTAACAGTCTAATTAATAAAAATAAAAGCGTTGAAAAATAAATATCTATAAAGCAAATAAATACAATAGATTTTTATTCTTGAACATATAACAAATTATTAAAACTTCACTCAAGTTTTATCTTACTTCTTATTTTCCTTATCTTACTTATATTATAAACACGGAAGTTTGTGAGTATGGATGAATTACTATTTCTCGCAAAAACTACTGAATGAATTTTAATGAAACTTTACAATAATGCAGCTTATCTATTAGAATAACACGTGGACTATATATTTCGCGCAGGTGAAACGGGCGCAGCTAGAGACATTATACTATCTAATCAGAATTGACATAATTCTTTATACAATAATAACAGATCCCTATTATTGTATAACTATAAACGGAATAATAATTATTTCTATTCTAATCATAATTAATAGGGATCTGCTATTATTGTATAAAGAATTATATTAATTCGGATTAGAATATAAATAATTATTACTCTAACAAACTTAGTAATTACAAGCACTTGTGAATAGTCATTATCTTTTTATTTCACCACTCAATAGGAATGCAGATTCAGCACAAAATAATTAACAAGAAACTTGCCTGTTGCGCTTTTAAACAAATCTGTTGTTTCAACTTTACATTTTTAAGTTTTCAAGTAAACTGTTACCTGTTACTATATATATTTAACAATCGTTATTTACTATATTGTATGGAGTTTATCGAATAATACTAACGGCAAAATAATGTAAAAAAGCTTTTTATACAAACACGCTATTCATGATGGACATTTTCCAACGTAATAATGTTAATTAAAACTAATTGCTAGTTATATATAAATTAGCATCGTAATACCTATAGATAATACCTATAGAAAATATTCATTAAAACAATAGTTTTCAATAGCTTTTCCTATTTACTGGTTTTATAGTTTCCCTTGAATGTGTTTCGCTTAATTGCGTTTTAGAAAAACAGAACAATACAAGGTTAGTGCCATAAGGAACTAGGCGTAAACAGGGCGTTTACCAAGAATTTATTACGTAATATATTATACCCCATATGCATAGAAGTGTTGAATAGATGTATCTTTTTACTAAAAGAATTATATAGTTTATATGCAATTTATGATTTAAATGGTATTTACATATATCAAAACCGTTAGGAGTCGAAAACGGTCTGTAGGTATATCTCTTTATGTGTTACTAGAAGAGTTAGTGAAAATTTTCGCAGAATATGTCTTAATTATGGATCAACGTATAGTCCTTAGTACATCTGGAGTCACTGGCAATCAAACTACCTAAATATTTAAATGTATCTACATTTTCAAATTGTAAATTGTATCTTTTTACTAAAAGAATTATATAGTTTATATGCAATTTATGATTTAAATGGTATTTACATATATCAAAACCGTTAGGAGTCGAAAACGGTCTGTAGGTATATCTAAATAAATTCTTAATTATGGATCAACGTATAGACTAAATAAATTTAAAAAAATAGATGCCAAAAGAACAGTTTGTCAATATTTTCAATACGCGTTCTACTATATAAATATTGGCGTGTTGTAGATGTTTTTAATCTCCGACGTAAACAGAGGGTTGTTATATATACCTCGTGTTCGTTCACTTGTGTGCCTGTCTGTTGAATCGTAGCTCTCGAAATAACAGTCTTATTATGATGTAGTTTTTTTATGATGTGTGATACTAGTATTTTTTTCTTGACTAGTATTTTTTATTCGGGAGTTACTTAACATTTTTAATTTTATAATTATCTTTATTGTTGTCGTTTGGTTATGATGATGATGAGCGTCTACAAAAGTACAAGAATAGAATAGAAAATCATTTATTCAAATAAACTTACATTGAAGCACTTTTGAATAGTCATTACATTTTTTTAATCTACCGCTCATTCGGAAAGCTGTCTCATCACAAGAAGAACGAACAAGAAACTTGCGTGTTGCTCTTTTAAATAATTTTATTATTACTTTACAATTTTAAGTGTAAGTGTGTGAATATAAACCACCAATTAGCACTAATTCAATTAAATACACACGCGCAATGTCGCAGAAACAACTAGTAAAGAATAATACGGATATCAAAGATTATAGAGAATATTTTTTAATCGGATTACAAATTACAATGCAATTTATCTATCAAAATACAAGGTGAACTATATTAGATATACAACATAGATGGAATATAATCTGAATGTAATTTATTATTTAAAGCGCCGTAGCATTACAGCACGGTATTGAACTTCCGCGGAGCCTAATCGTCGTAATTCCAATGAAACTTCGATCCCGTTGAGATTAATTAATCACTTGTTCATTAACACACAACCTGATTCTGCTGAATATATAGGTACGCCTACTGAGAATGCATCAGAGACTGAAATATAATAAATTAATTAGGGACTACTTTCATTTTCAATTAATAATCTAATTCTCATAATGCAAAAAATATTACGTTGAAAAATACCGTCTTCTACTTATTTTATTTAACTATGTGTAAGCTGTACTATTGCAAAGTTTGACCAAAATCGGTTCGGTAGTTTTAAACGAAAGAGCAACAAAAATTCATCCTTGATGGATATATTATTGTGCCATTCAAATAAACTTTAACCTTTATAATATTTTTTAGGAAGTAGAATTATATTGTAATTTATTTAGAAATCTGCCAATAACTTACTAATTCAAGCTCAAAGTTTTATAAATTTTCAATTACAACAAAACATGTATAAAGGGAGAGTTTTAATTAAAGGCAGATATCATTTATGATCGTAAGTAAAGAATACCGTATATGTAAAATTACTAAGATACCTGTTTAACAAAAACACATAATAGAACACAATCCGAAAATACTCATATTAACTACATGTTAATACGGCAGTCAGTCAGGCAGTCAGGCAGTCAGATGTATGTAAATAATAATACATAGATCAATATTAAGCCTCGCTGGTCTAGCCTTTTACTTCCGATGGTCACAGGTTCGGTTCCTCACACAGCACAGACATTTGTATACGTGATTATGATTGTTTGTATTAGCTTGAATTTGTCTATGTACAGTATGTATGTATTTAATATACTAGCTGTCCGGCAAACGTTGTTTTGCCTTAAAATAAAATAAAAATTAGGGGTGGACTACCCCTAACATTTAGGGGGATGAAAAATAGATGTTGGCCGATTCTTAGACCTACTCAATACGCTCACAAAATTTCATGAGAATCGGTCAAGCCGTTTCGGAGGAGTATGGGAACGAAAACTGTGACACGAGAATTTTATATATAAGATATCAGTTGTCTATGCCCATAACACAAACTCTACTTAGCTTTGGAATATGAATATGGCGCTGTGTGGATTGTCCAGGCATAAAAAAAATACAAATATGTAAACTAGACAAACTGCCTGAAACTATTTAACCCGTATATGGTGTACAGTCCTTGCAAACAAATCCTAATCACACCTCTTGTACATGAGGATTTTTAGGTACATTTATTACACAATATTTCAATGTGCCTACAACAATATATTTAAATTTTGTTCAATATGCCTTCGTATGTATTTTAATAAAATAATAAATATTAGTTATCGGAATAGTCACGTCTGTTGCATTCCATAACTGAGCAGCATCTCAACGTGCTTCAGATACGTAATGGCGTTTGTCTCAGGATTGCTTTTAATGGACACCAATCTTTAAGATTCTCCAAGAATGTTCCAATCTTAATAGCATTTTGCATAAATATCGAAATACTTGAGCGCAGGGCAATCAACTTATTTTATTATACATTTCCTGAATTTAAATTAAGCGCGATGCACCTTTTATATAATAATCGTAATATCTATAGTATTAGAAAACTCTAATAGCTTAATCGAATACTTATTAATAGTATTAGATATAGCTAATATTAGATAGTCTAATGTAACACTGTTTCTCATTGTTTATTAAATTATCCTTTTTCTTAAAAACCGTTTATTTTTCTGAGATTATCGCGCACAAACGCAAGCAGACAAAAATTCTAATACCTTCAGGTTCTGTTAGGTTGATAAATTTAGGTAATAATAGTTTTCTCATATTACTTATATTAATTATAATATCATATCTTACATATACACATAGATATACATAAATATATATTTTGATTTTGATTAATAGATATTTTGTAAGATGTACATACAATAGGTACTAATCTAATGTTTATTTAAAAAAATCGTACACATTGAAAGACATTTCATCTATCAAATTGATAGATTACTAGGGCTATTGACCTCATTCCGACCCGAAAATTGGAAAGTGACGATGAGGTCGAAGGGGAGCTCGCAGCCCCGTAAACAATCTTTTCACATCATCCCTGAAAAGGGTTATATTATAAAAATCTTGAAAAACATATGTGTAGGAAGAAAACTATATTCAATCTTAACCGTTCATATGAACGACTAGCTATTCCCGCGACTTCGTCCGCATGGAATTTAACTTTATTTTTCTAAAATAAAAGAATATTCCAAAAATAAGTGTAGCCTAAGTTACTCTTTATTACATCAGCTACTTGCCAAAAAAAGTCCCGTCACAATCGGTTCAGCCATTTCAGAGATTAACCGGAACAAACAGATAGACAGTCAGACAGACAAAAATCTTTAAAAAAAATATTTTGTTGTATGTACTGTATTTATTTACATGTACATGTAGTAAAAAAAGGTTATTTTAATATTACAGACACTCCAATTTTATTTATATGTATATAGATAATAAGAATGGAAGATAAATAGATAAACAAATTCGTGAAAATTTTAAACAGCCTATACGTAGGAGTGCTATGTACTCGATGTATAATATCCAATTAAAAATTTTATTTAAACATATTACTATATTCCTAAAATACACGAACAACCCTAACACACATTAAAGGAAGTTTAATAGAATTATAAATACACTTGTACATAATGTTAAGTTTATTTATAGGATTTCAGTATTTTTTATTGATATAGATTGGAAGGCATACAAGCTGACCATAATGATCTCAGTCTGTTTCAGAATATATTTATTCGACTTTTTCTTAGGTACTGTACATAAATATTACTTGAAGAAAAAAGATATTATAGAGCAGAAATACCGACCACTGGTAAAAATAAAAGATCTATCAATCTATCTAATCAGTCTTATAAAGTATAATTAATGTTTAAAAACGTGCGTCGTGTACACGTGTAGTATATTTTTTACATTACGTCATTCTCGAAACTAGGTACTCTATTCCACCTCGATCTAAACATGTGTGCATATATAGTCTGAGCTTGTTTGTTTGAATGGTAGCATTTCTGTCCGCTACATTAATTCCCTGATTTACTGCAAAGCGAGTGGATAGCCAATATCTAGTTAATCTATCGATCAGTGATTACCCATTATCCATATCTGTAGTGCTAGTACCTTGTCTATTGAGACCTCATTTCCCTGAGCCATCATAATTTCTCTGTCTTTGTTCTAATGGCTCAATAACCATGAGAAATAGTAATTTCTCATAGTTATTGAGACAGTATCTTAGATTTATTGTATGTGCATGATACTTCCGACTAGTTTCTAAGTTATGGTAATATCTTTATGGGCTTTTATGACAAAATTTTTCTTTATTACCTTTGATTCACAAATGTTAATAGATTACAGATAAAGAAATATCTTCATGACCGCACTGTTCAAAGATAAAGTTACATCTTTATAAACTGATATAATTTCATTTAAATATATGTCCATGAAAATATAATACTTTTCTTAAACATTGTACATATATATGAATCACTGTTTCTAACAAACTACTATGTACTAATTTGTTTGTTACAAACAATGATTATTCACTCAAAGTATACTTTTGTACTATTTCTTTTGACCACCATACGATAATGTGTTTTTAATAAAATAAATCTAATATTTAATTATAAAGTAGAATATATATATCTTCTATATTCTGTAATTTCTGATACGGCAACTCCTATAAGTTGCAGTATCAGAAATTACAGAATAGGAAGCACAACAGCATAAACCATCAAAAAGGCATGTGCGGTATTATGAACCACACAGGATCACGTGATGTCCGTGGTTTTGTTCTTGTATTGGAAGATGGTTACTACTCACCACCAGATAGTACGTCAGTTTATTTCCGATTTCAAACACATAAACAAAAAACATCCATTAAAATTACAATAAGTTGACTATATACCACTACTTTATTATTTTCTCTATTTCTGCATACCGGATTTGATAATGTGGAAACTTTTGTCTAGAATTAGAGTGAGCTCACATTATTTAAGTCCACGTCGAGGACGCCGTTGGATTGGCGTATTTCCAAAGAGGGTGGAGCGTAGCAGCCTATTCGCCAATCGAATGACACCTTCGACGTAAACCGTCGGGTCTGAACCTGATAATGTGAGTCCACTCTTAATCTGCCGGTGTGTTCAATTACCCCGTCACGAAGCCTTCGTGACCAAAACGCGTGCAAGCATATAGTCCATTGTTCCACACGGATCTGCCTGTTTGAAAGGCGATATTGCAAGCGGTTTAATCAACTCTACTTATATTAAAGTGAAAATGTAGTGACCTAGCGGTTGCCTACCCCAACTAACACCTAGACTAACACATTAAGTTATGAGATCGAATTTAGACGACGAAACAACTATATGTCAATTTACTCTCCCATAATGGAAATAAGAAAGTAAACCAAATCGAGCCTTTTTGGCGTGTGTAAGCTAGTTTACTGCCAAATATACCCAGAGGTATATGTATTGCATTCGAAATGACGACAGTAGATAGTGCCTCTTGATTGGGATAATAGTTGTACCTTTAGATTTATAATGAAATGAAGCTATAACGCATATATTAAGTATTTGTCAAAATAGACATATTTATAATGAAATGAAGATTTTCTATAACACAGATATTAAGTATATATTTGTCAAAATACACATATATTTCCTTACAACCGATTTCTGTTAAAATAATTCACGATAATTCAAACCCGGAAATTCATTCCAACTCACACTAAACTTTGAACAACAGTAAAACTAACCGCTGTTTAATTAACGCAATTCCCGACCATTGGTAACCTGACTGAAAACAGATGGACCCATTTCACGAGTTCCTTTTATTTACTTGCCAACATGAGTTTGCAAATTAATATCTTGTTTTGTACTATAAATAGACATAGCATATTATACACATTATACATATAAATAGATATTAGCTGGTTTATATTATATATTTTTGTTAATTGTTATTAGGTAGTACTAATTTAGACATCAAATGTAAAAAATATTTACCTATATGTACAGTGAATTATTTTCTATACATTCCATCGCAACTGAGAAAATTTGTGAAACTTTTTATTACATATTACGAAAACAATTTGCCAGCAAAATAATACTTCCATGTTCATACATAAATATGCGAAAGAAATGTGTATCTAATATGCGAAAAAATTTGCACGATAAATATTTTTTAGAAAGTAATAACAACAGCAATCTAGAATAAGATATCATTCGCCATTCGTTATATAACTCTACTTTTTCTGTGACGCATGAATGCATGCACAATTCTATTTACATATATATTCTTCAGATATTGTGCAACGTATGTATATATGTACATACAAGGAAGAAAACCTACATCTCCAGTTATTATAAGATTCCAACAGTACTACCTAAATAAATAGATCTGTAATACAAATTTGATTGTGTAACAAACCCCTAAGAGATCACAGTAACTAGACTCTAGTACGTACTATAAAAGGATATACCAATCTCGCCTCGGGAATTCGAACTTTTATTTTAGCACCTGGGACAAACTCTGAGCCAAGTTTTCTTGCCAAAATCGATCCGCACGATTTTCACCATTATGTACTCACATACATTATGGACAGACAGAATATATTTAACCGACTGCTAAAAAGCAGGTTTTTAATTTAACGATATTTTTATTTTCATGTCATATCTTTAAAATACATATTTCTAACACAAAGCCAGTTGTTTCTTTGGGAAGTATTAAATATAACATTGTGTTATGTATTTTAGATAGAATTACTAGGCACAAATACACTGTTTTTATTAGGAGCAGTAACGTAGCGTTTTTATGAGGAGTGGTGTAAAAGATATTGCAGTATCTATATTTAGTATTATTCCAAGGGCTGTATAAGACTGTAAATGCCAGTTAGCACATTCCATAAAGCGAGCCGTCGTCAGTGTGTTTGCTATTCCGAACTTAGTAAGACTGCCAGAGGTATCCTATACAAGTCTACGTGATCCCTACCTACCCTATCTACGTGAGTACATCAGTCTTACCTACGAATATTTCAGCCGTTAAGCGCTTGCTTGCTTTGTAATCTGCATTTCGGATGTTAGAGTGCGATTAGGGTGTGAAAGGAGATAGATAACAAATGAAATAGGAGAGTCATAACATCTTAGATCTCTGGAATGGCAACGCATAAGCGGTATCATAGGCTTCACATGACAACGTCATGTCCTTAGTACTGTTCATGTACATAGGTGACAGTTACAACTTTGTTATCAGATAGGCCGTCAACTTGTTTGCGATTCCAGTTATATAAATATACTAGCTTTTGCCCGCGGCTTCTCTCGCGTTAATTTATCCCCTTAGGGGTGGAATTTATCAAAATTCTTTCTTAGGAGATGCCTACTTCATAGTAGCTTTATGCATGCAAAGTCTCAGCCCGATCGGTTTAAAATTGACAAAGTTTCATACAAACTTTCATCCCCTATTTTATCCCCTTGGGGGTAGAATTAATTAAATTCCTTAGCGGATACCTACGTCATAACATCTACCAGCATGCCAAATTTCAGCCCGATCCGTCCAGTGGTTTGGGCTGTGCGTTGATAGATCACTATGTCAGTCACCTTTGACTTATATATATTTAGAAGATATTTTACTTTTAAAATTCTCCAATATCGAACGGTTAAGCAAAAAAACATTAAGGCCACGTTCAAGAAAGGTGTTAGGTACTACTATTAAATGTGTATGTGGACCGTTTAACACCTGTAGAATAGCCACAAAACGTGTCGTTCCCAGTTCCCAACTGCAAACTGCACTTTACAATTCCTCTGCAGTCGTTAAGATCACATTTTGCGGTCAATTCAAGTCGCTTAAACGGTGCTCCCATTACATCCTGCAGAATAAAGATTTATGGCACGGAAATTTAAGAGATCGTCGTAGCGTAATTGATTACTACCCCGGCTCTGACCGAAAAGTCGTCAATTCGAATCTAATATAATATATCGATATGTTAATATATTTTAGCATCGGTACATGAAGTAGTCATCACAACAAATTTTAATTCTCGCCCGGGTAGAAAATGAATGTTTTATATAACTGGAAAGGCAATCAAATGGAGCATCTTATAGAAACATAAGTAGCATCATGGATTTCAAAAAATCAAATGGTTGTCCTAAGGAAAGCCAAAGTTGAAAATAATTTCATTGTCGCCATTGCCATTACTAAGGACGAAGGTGTCATACCTCCAAACGCTATGATTTCACTACCATATCTCAACATTCAAATCGGAATCCCAGAGTGCCATGCAAGATATTAACGGTAGAATTAGATGAGTAGATTTCCCACTTGTGTTCGCACATGATAGAAATATCGTCTTCATCAAACCACCAGCCTTTAAAAATGGTTACCCGTTAGAATATTGAATACCTCAAACTCTATATACACTATGCGTTGAAAGCCAAGTTGAACAAGAATGCCAACATTCCGATATAAACTTAGACCGCTAAATTCAATAGCTATATTACTGAGATCAAATGCTCTAAAGTAATTATTCAAATGCACTAAAGCTATAAGTAATTAAGCGAATCGCTTAGAATTTCCAAGACTTACGAACGCAATTTGAGTATTTAGCAGCGATATTGGGAAAACGCCTCTAAATGTATTGACATTGAGTTGCTTTCGGCTGAATAGAAATACATTAGACCGAGTATTATGGTGTTAATAAACTGTTTTGCTGGTATTAAGCGACATGTAATCTAGAAAAGCGATGAAACCGGTGACGAACGGCCATTTGTGAAATTGTAATTTATTGAAGTCATTAATGTCGTCGATTAATTCTTAGGATTAATAGAGGTATTTTCAAGCAGATATCTAATGGCTGGACAGCTATATATTTTATATAACATATGTTAAAGACTTTCGACCATTTACTCACAAAAGAGTGAAACGGGAATTTTGTCTTAACATCGTATTTAATACGCGACATCCAGTCTAAGCCAAATCAAACCGGAAATTAGACCAAGCACAGAATGAACTATTCAATTGTGTATAGATAAAGGATGATAAACATATACATAACTATATGTTAATACAAGATTTAATATATATATATATATATATATATATATATATATATATATATATATATATATATATATACTGTTATTGACACGTAATTGGTAGAGAAATGTTCAGAACTTGTACCCATGAATAACTTTAGAGTTTAGATATTGACTTTCAACTACACAATATAAAACTTAATGTTGCCGTCTGTCTAGTAGTTGGTACTTAAGATAAAAGAATTTTTTGTATATATTACATACAATACTATGAATAATTATGAACATTCGCTCTCTCTAGTCTTAACTTTTGAACAGAAATGTATGTATGTACGAGAACTATGTATATAACATTCTACTGCACAACCGGGATGTTGTTACGTTAGACAACATATAAACTATGAACTAGAGTATTCAACTGATGACGCCCGCAAAGTTCTTCAATAGTGGTCAGCTAGTGCTATTGTTCTCTCAAGCGGTTTATTACCAATGCTATTATGGTAAAGTTTTAATCGTACTTGCATATATTAGATCTCTTATTATGCGGGTAGATTTAATAGTCTTTAATAATGGAAATAATTATTTTGTTTTTAATTTTTTAATATTGCACATCTAGTACAGTACTATATTAACCGAACAAATAATGAACAATGGAAAATCCGCGTTAAGGCTCTAGCCTTCAAGTCATATTTCAATCATTTTTCATTTTTAAGGCAATCTGGTATTGTTCTATTGTAGATCAGATGTCTTCAATGAAAAATTGGATTGGAAAAATGGCGTTACTTTAGCACGCCATCTATCGTCATTCTTAGGCAATAGTCATTCTGTACTACAATTCTACATTCAACGGTTAGCGGTCATAGTGTGTAGACAGTGTTAAAACACAATATCGGAGAAATTCGTGAACCAGATTAGTGTTGATTGTGTAATATTGTAGTTGTATCCGTTGTGATACAGTGACTGTACGTTTATATAAAAATAAACGTTGTATATTAACTACGATTTTCTTCGTTTAAAGTATACCAACTCGTTTCTTAATAATACTTAAGACATTTGAAAATATTATCATATATTATATATGTAGATAGGATTTATTCTGTCAGCCGTAATTTCAATTAATTATGTACAAAATAATTTCTAACTCCTGAATCAATCAAAAGTTCGTAATCCTTACAATCCTTTTGAAGCAATCAGACTTATTTAGAGATACAACGAGCCACAACGAACAATATACATTCAACTACAAAGGTTACAAAGTACTTTAAGTATCAATATTAAAATAATCTTTGACTAAACAAATCTACAAAGCAGAATATACACAAGATTCGGAAATACCAAATGGAATCAAATGATAGGTAATTCAGAGGCGAAATGACTGCTATAGACCCCCTTAATGTATAATTCATGTTCAGACACCCACCGAGGTCCGTTACTGGACTAAAACGACTAAATTGACCGTGAATCGACACTTGTCTACCTTCCATTTGCAATATTGAAACAGAATATTAATTATAAATGATATTTCGACCCCTCTTTATACTCTATAGATACCCTTAAAATAATTCATCCCTTAGTAACTAAGGCCAGGGATTTCATTGTTACTTTACCTATTCTATAAAACAACAACGCAAAGACTGATAGCTTATACGTGAGTTCTTAAATGTAGAGAACTAAAAAAATTGCTATAGATAACGATGACAAAGATAAATATCATGTTAAATAGGCATTGGCATAAAATAGGGCTTTTATAGAACATATAATTTTATAAAACATTGATTTATAAGAAATTAACATAAAAAGAAAATTATTATTGGCGGAAGGTTTAGACAAAAACTCAAAAATGGTAAACTATAATAATAAGTTTATTCTGCAAAGAAAACTGTTACAAAATAGACTTAACTAAGTTTTTATCCAGTAGTATTTAAGTAATAGTAACATCTACTTGTAATATAATATGTAAGCATACCAAGTAGCGTCATGTTTGACTTTTTCTAATTTGTTTAACAATCTAAACTCAAACGCGCATATTTGCTGCTCTTTGTCAAATTTTCCGTATAATTTCATTAAATTCCAAAAAAAGAAAATTGTGACAAACAATGCGAATAATGTGCTGCAAATTCACAAAAAGAAGATAACATTCAATTACTTAACAGGAAATCTCTATGATTGTCTTCTATCTTTGTTTTAAGACACAGAAATAAAATGTTCTACATTAATATAGGCTTAAACTACATATATTTTTACGTATATCTTTATATCATATTTGTAAATATTGTACCCACATTTTTTTTTAATAATGAACTGAATAATGTACTGCTATAACTCTGAAAAACTGCATAACTACAAATCCAGTTACCAATTTAAAGACATGGAAAGTTGGTTCCGTTAATCCGAGTTAGAATATATTAAAATTAGTACACAATTTCTGTGACATTCCTAAATACTACTATATAAAAGGTGCATTAATATTTTTTTTATTTATGATTTTTCTGAAAAAATATACCGTTTCTTCAATATCATAGTTTTCCTTTTCTTAACGAAATTATTCGTGTATCTGTGGTAGGTTCTGACTAATAAAATTACATAAAACCTTTCAGCCTTTAGATACACACTCGCCACAGCTAATTTGGCGAGCACAGAACAGTAGCGAGTAATCTTATGCCTCTTTTATTAATGGCTACAGTAATTGGGGCTCATTTTATTATCTTCTGTAAATCTGTATTCATGTAATATTAATATACTAATATCCTCTCTATGCTGGTTCGGACTCACAGTGAACTATCAACGCGCAGGCTAAAATACTAAGGCATGAAATTTTTTGAATATATTTTCTTTTTTTGACCAAAGATTGACGACACTAATGTATTGCATCTATTCCTAAAAGCGTCGTCTTTATTTATTCACAAGTAGTTGTGTACTTCCCCAGAAATCGCACCTGTTTAATGCAGTATGAAGCTATTCGCCATTAGTTAACAAACATTTTAGAGAACCTCAACAAAATGGAACACCACGTCACTCCTCTAACCTAAAAGGGGATTTAAAATAGGTCAGCATGGTTTCTCTCGGCCGCTGTCTCATCCCTCGGTAAATAAGCTGTAAAACAGTTACAGCGTTACGGCTGTCACGAAATTCGTTTCTCAAGTTTATTGCTAACGTTACAACCTTTTAAGCTTCCGTACTTAAACTGAATCTTCGGTAACACTAGTGTCCTCAGTGAGGGACCGTTGTTTGTAGCTGTTTATATTATCTCTTCCATCCTTTTGAAGTACTGTTACGTGAATTCCTTATAAAAAGGTCAAGTGCGAATAGAAATAGGACTCCAGGGTATGATTCCGTACAATGTAACGTAAAATGTAACTTGTTATTTATTTAAACTTGTAATTATATAAATTTTTATAAATTTTTTTTTCGGTAATGTTAGCAAGATCTCCAATAAATATTGTCAATAACTCAAAAATAAATTCAAAAACAATATAGATGGCCTCGTCTAGCGGTTTAAAAAGCGCTTTTCTTCCTACGGTTAGTTGGATGGTTCGATTCTTAGAAAGATTTATATTCATAATTGTGATTGCATTGGTTGTTTAAGTATTTACAAAAAAGTATATACTTATATCAGTTGTCTTGTACCGATAACACAAGATTAGCTCTTAAATTGGCTTGGCACTATATGGCGACGTTGTGTAAATTGTTTAGGGTTATTCTTATATATGTTATATTGTAATCTGCGACACTGGGATTGCCATGTTCTATCAGAAGAAGCTAATAATACTATTAAACTATAGGATGATCATTTATAGCGTGTATTCATTTCAAAATTGTTTCGGCTATTCCGTCACTGTTTATTCGAATTGTCTGTGTATATGTATGACTGTATCTTTTTGTGGTTTGTAAATGTATGTGCCCCTTTTGATACGTTTTATTTTTATTTCAAAGCTGACGTGATCAAGATAGTTCTTAGCTATAATTCGTTATATATTTTATTTTATTGAAGATTAATTTATTCTTTTTAATTTTATAATTTAACAGTACAACTAGATTCGAATTTACTAATAATGTTGTAGGACAGTCTCAATAAATGCGTCTGGATCTAATCGCATCAGTCTTTGTATCGCATACGATATTTTTTAATAAATATGAAATACATTATATATATATATATATATATTAATAGACAACTAATGGATATATTTTTTTTGTCAATACACAGGAAAATTCCTATATAAACCAATACAAGCACACTTAGTTACTCATAAATACCAATGTTTATATTGAGCGTGTAGGTATTAAATTTCAATTCCACTGAGATCTTTGACGTCATTCCTTCATATTCACAAAATGGATATTATCTTATTTATGATGAACATAGAACAATTTTCTAACTATAACCATCGAATAAAAACATTTACAAAAGTAACAGCTGCTATTTGCTCTATGTTTACGCTCTAGAGACATATCCATATGTAAATCTCATCACGTTCCTTTTATGCATTTATTGGCAATAAGAACAACAAAGGAGAATTGGCATGAAACTGGCTTTCAAATAGTCGCAATGCTACATTGTGTTTTATCGCCATGATAGGATTCTCGCTTTCCTTATTTGTCACAATGGCATCTACACAAAGGTAACTTGGATTAAGAGATTTTTCATTCAGAGCAACGAAAGAAATATGGCAAATGCATTCATAATTTATTTATATTCTGTTATTTGACGAACATAAACTGAATGCAGCGTTTGGCGAGCAGAATTGTAAATTTGTTTTTTTTTAATTGATGAATGTGGTGCCTTTGCCTGCTCTAATTGTATATGCCGGCAGTACACTGCTCTAGTGCATTGAATAATGATGCAATTAGGTCAGTTAACCCATAGTGGCGAATTCACCAGAAATTAGCTACGATGGTTTCCCTGTTATTAACAGTCCGGAGAGGACTGTTTCTCTGAATAGATTGTAATTCTGGTGTAAAAGTTATATCTATATTATTTTAGCCATGACTTACAAAACCAAAATATGACCTAGAGACTAAAGAGGCGTTAGTCTAATTACTAATGAATTTAGTAAAATAGTTGTCTAATATTATTATACATTTTACCTCTAAAACGTGAAATATAGCAATATATATATTTACCTTTCGCTCTTAAAATAAGATAATCTTATATGATGATGAATTACATTTATTCCGCAGAGAATACATTTACCGTGGTGGTGGAGAAGGATGGACGAGGTTTGGGTATGTCAGTGTGCGGGGGCGGAGGCCTGGTGAAGATACGAAGACTGTACCCACCGCAACCAGCGTGGAGAACGGGACGCCTCGCACCGAGGGATCTACTCCTGTCAGCTAATGGAGTGCCTCTAGCTGGACTTAGTACTTACGTGAGTGGGTTTAGAAACCAAAACATATGATAACCTTGTTACCATAACTATTATTAAGTTATCAATTTGATTATACCTAATGCGCACCTCGTACTTACTCCAGACTATAGCTGAAAATCAGTGTTTATTTCTTGGACAAAACTTCACTGAGCTATGGCCTATTTGCACTACTGCCGCACACAGAACCAGTAACGTACAATCGTTGTGTGTTATCTGATACTAACACTGTGGCGTTCACTTGATTTTTCTTTGTTATTATTTTGTTATACTATAATATTTATTGGTTATTATTACATGTATTATTTTGTTATATATGTGAAAGTGCAAATAAATGATTTATCGATCTACATGTAAAACAATCCCTACTATGAGAAAACCCTATTATGGATTAAATACTTAAAAGAAATTTTTAAATTTCCCATTCTTAAAGACAAGACACAGAACAGTGTTAATATATATTTTAATTAAATTTTATAGTATATTACTTCTTATAAAAAAGCATAGATGATAACATCATTATATAGGATTTTAAACCAAATTCTTCACTGTTCTGAATATTTGTT
The DNA here is from genome assembly GCF_030625045.1 of Achroia grisella. Classification (NCBI taxonomy): domain Eukaryota; kingdom Metazoa; phylum Arthropoda; class Insecta; order Lepidoptera; family Pyralidae; genus Achroia; species Achroia grisella. The sequence goes on along the minus strand of NW_026712979.1, from coordinate 4,775,564 downwards.
TAAACGTTTAATAGAATGTGTATGTACTACCTTATGGAGACAATTAAAAACAAAACAGAAAAAAAATCACAAATAGTACTTGAAGTGGCTTCTTTAGATACTTTCGGCAATTGATTTTTATTTATTTAGATGTTGTAATATATACTTACACATTATAGAGACATAGACTTTCCTCTTAATTGGGGAAAGAAGTTCCGAGCCCACCCGCCCTTTTATAACTCGCAACCTTTTACAAGTTTATCGTGAAACAGCGTGTCGTGACTAACGAAAATAAACATTAAGTCATGTTAAAAATGCCGTTTGTTGTCATAGCACTTTCCACGGTCCGGGACTAGGTTATAAACGTAAAAATTTTATGAAAACATCAACATTGCACGCGTCAGGGTCGGGTCGAAATGTAATAAACTGTACATTGTGGGGCCAAACGGTTATATGTTTAAACCATAGACGTATTATTGATGTACATCGTTACCACTATAGGTACGGCCATAAATAACAATAGTCTTTTATTGATCACTAAGGTTTATATGCTTCTCGTAATCAAGGAATATTGCGAGTCTTAATATTAGTTGGGTAAACACTATACTTCTCTTTTTTATCACAGCTGCTGATCAATAGCTTTCTGTTTGTATCCAAAGTTACCATTACCATTAGTTAATAGAGATATGTCATTAAACGACAACTGTATATATCATTTGATTTTTATAAATTCAATTAAGTTTAATATTTTGCAAATTTCTACCGTCAATTTTCTCCAGTCATGCGGACGCAAGGACGCGTATAAACTAATTTGAATATAAAGTTGTTAACAAGGAACAAAGTTCTATACTTTGAAGTCACAAAATATCATTTTAGTGTAATTCTAATTTATAAAACTAATAGGAAGCGCTGTATGAGATTACTTCGCCTTCTAAAACAATGTGATATGAACATTTTTGCAGAGGCCATGGGATAATTTGCATTCTCTCAGGGTACGTTATCACGTACTTTTTATATTGCTTACCGCCATTAGTCTTGATAAGACTTTAATATGTCATATTTGCATAAAGAAGACATTGATTTAAAGTTTGTCTAAATACTTGTCTAATAAATTTTTACCTTGTTGTTGCCGATAGTATTTAAGTCACTCTTTTACTTGGATGATATTGCAGGAGCAATAATTATAGCAGTATTTAATAATTTGGAAATATTATTTCGTATATTATTAATTAGCCGCCCCGACTTCGCACGGGTGTACATGCATAAAACTGTATTAAAATCTTAGTAATTTATAAGATCTAAGTAAACAGATAGCGGAATTGACTTCATTTTGTATATACTATAAAGATAAAATAAATTTAGAATTAAACAAAACAATATTAATAATTAAGCAAAAGTTATTATAGAAATATAAAAGAATTAATTCATAATTTGTCTTCTAATTTGCTTGATGTAAATTTTATATAATTAACATTAATCTTACCGTAGTAAAAATATCTATAAATTAACACAGAGTGAATTATGATAATGTAATAGAACAAGGACTCCATTTTTTATCTAGCTTCATTATGTCTGTAACTTCGTCCACGTCGATTGGCTACAATTAAAAGTCTAAGTATATCGTTCTCAATCTGAAACACTAAATGAAGGCCTAATATCTTACTGACATTACTCCTTTCCAGTTGGTATGCAGTATGTAGTACGTACCATGGTGTTATATGTATAGCCTTCTACGATACTTGGGACACCCCAAGTATCACTAATCACTAAAATAATTCAATTCAAAAAGGTAGTTTATGTGATTAGCGCGTTCTCTTCTTCAATTCTCTTTTTTTACTTTCTTTATATTTTAGTATAGATTGAAATTATAAGAAAGCATACCAATATTTCGCTTTTATTTTTATTATAATAATAATATTGGTTAGATTTTTCAAAATTCGAAATGAAATGCGTAAATAATAATAGTAATCCAATATTTTATTAAATTATATGTTTTATTGCTTAATAGATTTATATTATTCTGTTTAATTCTGCTACCATTACCATGTGTGAGACAACAAATACTATGTGCGTAAACCTGACCTCCGCTACTGGAAGCGTTACGACCTTCTTTATTGGTGATCAAATTCCGACCGTTATTGAGTCTACACCCATATTGCGACGCATGTTTCGCCCCTGAACGCATCATCAGGTATTGAATAAAATATAACTTAGAAGCCTAGAGTTAACACTAGGCTTTCAAGCTATATCCGAGCTTTATACAATTCGGCGACCAAACTGCACTGTCGCATACATTATAAATCCGTTAGCGCTGACTAGTCCCATACTAAGCTTGGCTACTGAAGTTACAATGCATATATTTTTTTGTTGTGTACATAGGAAATTCTCAGACGCAAACAGATATACTGACGAATATATGTCTATATTATGCGGGGATCGAACCCGCGAATATCAGTAGTGAGCCGGTGTGTTGAACCGCTAGACCACCGAGGTCGTTAATTACCGTATAGACAATAACTCAATAAAACTGCAACGCGACCGGTATAAATCACAGCAATATCAATTATATAATGTTATCAACACAACACTTTCCAACGGTCCGGGGATTCAATATTTATAATAAATAAATGGGCCATTAACTCAATTTCGTTTCGGAAATTCAGTTATTTCCCCTTATAATGTTCTCTTTGCCGTCCGACGGCGCCGCGGGGTGTGCGCTGTTTCAAACTGATTCGAGCTGATGTACGCCGCGACACAACAAATACCCTTTTGTGAAACGCTGACCTCATTCACATTATAATTAATGAATTTTCTTTTGTTATACATAGTATCGCAAATTCATAAAACGATTTAAAACCTAACGTGAAATACGCTGGCGTTTTAGCTGTTATTCAAATAACTATGTCATATATTTTTTTTTGTGATGGAATGGTACTCACGTCTGCGCTAATATTATATGCTAGTGGTGAGACAAAACCACAACGGAAGATTACAGTGTGTATATCTATATTATTGTAGGCAATGGTACAAACTGTATGATCCAATTGCTACATTATTGAATACGGAGGCAAAACATCTTCATCCTCAAGTATATCATATGAAGTATAAAATGTATGAAGTGTAGAGCTATACTTCATATCTATAAGTGATAGTTACCATATTCTACCACTTGCAACTAATTCCGATTAAATGACATTGAATTGCTTGCAATTGCACTTGTGCAATATTATTTCCATATTGTGTCATATTTAAATGAACTAAACGCAGTCGTAATCGATTGATTCAGTCTTGATATCGTTTAAATAGTAGTGCATGTAATTCGATTGGATTGAAATGGTTGACGGATTTTACTCAGGAGTATCTGGGTATTTTTATGGATGATTATGGAATGCGCGATGTACCCGCCTACGCTAATGGTTTACACTGGCGAGGCACAAAGTGGACGGTAGTGTCAGTTAGCCCATCTTGGCAAATAACAATTTACCACAAAGGTTTCCAGAGGAATCGCGTGGAAGTCAATCTGATATGCTACTTTGCTAGCAATGGGATTACACATATTTCTAACAATCCCCTTCTTCCTTTAGGTTCAAATTAGATGTGCGGACGAATACTAGCGCTCCCGTACGTCCGGCGTATTAATCGCGGTGTGTAGGAACACCGAGGTGTTTTAGGTCGTAAAAGTCCCACAGTATCCGTCCGCACTCTCTCATAAAGGCAGGCGGTTTTGTTATTAACATTTCCCTTATAAAAAAAGGTTCAAATTAGACACAAACCTATAAGCCTTTGAGTTTTAGTTCTTTTATTTTAAAAATGTTCTAAGATTTTATACAAAACGAAATCAAATGAAGAACGATAAAGCTCCTTAAAATGGTTCTTTTAATGGGCCGACCTTAGAGTTTAATAGTGGTTTACGCACCAACAGGAAGCTCTAGAGGTACTGCGGACAGCGTCAGCGAGGGTGGAACTCCGGGTATGCCGGCCACCGCCGGACACATTAGAGAGTGTCACACCGCCCGACCCACCGACACCGCCCACCCGCACCCCGCACCCCCCTAATTTGCCGCCGCTAGACCCCCTCAACTGCCATCCAATGCATGCCAGGTAAGTAAACAAACCTTCATGAAAATATTCGTTGTTTTTTTATTCAATTGAATGGTGACGAAACTGACGGCCTTTGCATTATATACATGAAGAGCACCACGGTCATCACGCTATCATGTTATATCCGTGACAACACAGACTTCAAGAAATTCAAGTTCAGCGCATATACAGAAACAGTTAATAGGAGACCGTGTAACTAATCGCACCCTCCATGGAAAAGAATATTCATGAAACATGAATGCATGTACTTTACATACATACACTAATATATAAATAAACTATAAACTAAATAAGCTTGTTAACCAAATAGCAAAAAATTACCACCCTTGCTAGATAATTACATATTCTGTAACGTCTATGAGATCTTTAAATCTAACCCAAAGTAATACTTTTTTATTTAAAAACTAGCTGTAACGATCTGTTCTTTTTTTTATTAACATATTGAATTGGAATACTATTTTTTTTTAAATAATTAAAATTAGTAAAATAAATGTACTGTAAGTCAAACCATATAACTTTAGCTAACTGCAAATGAATATCCCGTCAAAATCAGATTCAACTATTTCAGAGACTTGCGAACGACAGACAAAAATTGAATTATTTTTTTATATAAGTGCAGTACATGCTCGCATTTGCATATAGTGAAAAACTGTTAATTTGCAATTAAAAACAGACACTAAAACTTTATTTATTTTTATAGATAACGAACGTAATTTTTGTTACACATTTTCGCTGGGCATCTCACTAGCAGAGAGTATTATAATGGCAGTTTATTGATAATTATGTATATAAAGTAACTTAAATAGTACAAGAATAATAAATAATCCTCTCTACTGTAGAAATACTCATGTAAATGTCTCCAGAAATTCTCAGGGTTTAAGATATCAAAAGATACTGTTCCTATTATTTATTGAAAAACTTTTCATTCAATAGAAAACTGCAGTATGGCGAAAAATCGCTGATTCATTCATACATATTCCACTTTGCTGGGTATATAAATTTTTATCAATATAATAATCCGTATCAAAATTCCAACATTCGTTCATACCATGCACCTTTCATTTATTAAAAGCTTTACCCTTTTCAACTGAAATCAAAAAGGTATCAGAAATAATTGACGAAAATGATACTACTCGTATATGAGGAGAGTTTTGTATATACGCAATAAGGTTATGATTGGTTTGATTTTTGATGAGTTTACAAGGCTTTATTTCAGATTAGTAATTTCTCTCGATTTCGTCTACTTTTTTAGACTAAAGGTACTCTCTCTCTGTTCTCGGGTTACAATTTATTCTCGTGTCAAATTTCATTAATATCCATTAATAAGTTTAATCGACAAAATTAACAAGCAGACATACAAAAAAAGACACTGGCATTTAAAATTTAATTTTTTTATGGATAATCCATCTATAGTCAGTATCTTATTATATTTTGAATAACTAGGGATGGTGTAATTGTATATATATAATTATTAATTATATACTGTTTCCATAGATTATCTCAAACTACCAGCAGCGCGACAACCTCCTCATCGGAAGGTAGAGGGAGAAGAGAAGCGAGCCCGGAGGCAGAACGGCGCGACCTTCGACTACCGGATCTAGGTAGACCTCTTCCTGTATACGACGTGCAATATGGGGTGAGTAAATTAGTATATCCAGAATAGAATATGTATCAAATCAATAACAGAAAAGAAAAGAATTAGTATTGACGTACTATTTACATCCGTGTAACAAATCAAGCACAACACAGCCGTAGTCGTCCAAACATATTATCATGGCATCTACTCCATTCACCGCAAACCTATATGAAAACATTTTAAATCCGTCTTATATTATATTACTTCCGATAAACTTTACAAACACCAACTCGCTTTCCAAGCATGGTGATTTATGATCAGAAACTTCCCAATGAAAAGCACCCAAAATGATATATGTAAATCTGGCAGCTATTCCTGCACACAATGAAAGGCAGTTGGAAAAACATATATCAAACAGTGCATAAATATAGGCCGAGATGTTAATGTTTAAAACAATTATTATGAATACAATTCGCTTTACGTTACTTATGTCTAATTGCGCAGTATTACATTATATATGATTAACATAATGACCCGATCAGTCGAACAGTATTGTTTTCCCACAAACAAAACATCGAACTGCCCATCAAACTTCAGTTCAGGTGTGGCTATACTAATGAGCCCATCTCTATATTATAGTTGCTATTAGATACTAACTTATATTGCCTACTCTCGTGCCTATTAATTATGCATCCAATATAACGGCCCACCAAAAAAAGTTGTAAAAAATAGTGTCTTGTAAACACGCTTAGAAAATAACATTTGTAATTGAATATATCGTATGTCAACAAACACATTAACTGGATAAGTCCGAATGCGTAATAATGGATGTCTTAATCAGAGCTCCAAACAGCTTGTTTGTTTTCGACAAATGTTCATAATTGATGTTAATGGAGTAACTTGGAACGCAAATGTGGATATCGTCGAAAACAAAACATTTTCAAATTTCTAAATTGACCTAATAAGAACTACAAACAGTAATACAGTGATGAATTTTTTAATACAACTAGAATGTTGACGACTTACTAGGTGGAAATGACTCAACAATTGGCAATGAACATGGACGGCGCCAAAGATATCCCAAATACACTATTATTCTCATGGATAACCACCATACATTCTCTATCATTTCTAAGATCTGTTAATTATCCGTACAAATACAAATGTACCAAACAATTAAAATCCTTTGTTTGTTCTATAAAAATTGTTAAGTTTGAGTATAACATGTAATATGCTTATACATATTATAACTACTTCATAAAGTGACGTGTATCAATATTACAATGTACTTACGAATAATTACTGCTGATTGATTATATTTTTGTTTACGCTCCTCAGAATGACGGATCTGTGGTAAGTAAGAAATAAAAATGCGCTAAAAATATTACACCTAAAAGTTACAGCAAATATTCATTTATTTGGAACTTGGTATGGCAATGGATCTTCACAGAAGCTAATATAATAATATTTAATTGCAGGAATTTGACATAGTCATGACAAAAGTGAACGGCTCGCTTGGATTCACGTTACGGAAGGAAGATCATAGCGCGCTGGGGCATTACGTGCGCGCGCTAGTGCGGGAACCAGCACTAAGTGATGGCAGGATACAGCCTGGTGACAGGATAGTGGCGGTATGTATATGAGATAGAAGTTTATATTTCTTTTCATATTTTACTCTATATTCAAGAGTTCTACTCGCTCTACTCTTTTTTTTTTTGTTTTGCACGTGTGTTTCTCGCACACATCTCTGTTTTTCTTTCGACGTTCCAGTTTATGCATTTATATATAATTTTATGTCCCCCATATGTATTACGATTATTATCCTTGGGAACAAATTTTATGAAAATTCGGCTAATATAAGTTTGTTTCCAGAGAATTTACTTCCCGAAGTAAGATTCAAAGTTAATCCAAGAGATTGCTTGAGCGGTAAGACCGCTTTGTACCTTATTAGACTGTAAAATATCTAATTTTAAATACAGATCCAATTATTAATAAATATATAATTAAACTATCTTTCTCTATAGAAATATACGAATCAATGTCTTTTATAACTTTATGTGAGGATCAGACAAATATCTATTGTTTAAAATTTTTCATGTTTTTTTCATTAAACATTTTGAAGACCCTAATGCATATTATATTATCTATGCAAATACGAAGTGATGCAAGATTTACGATGCTAAAAGCATTTGCGCTGCAACTACTCAATTCGTAATCCCGGTTGCTAATTCAAACTATTATAATTTTATTCGGTACTTTCTTATTCTACTTTAATTAGTTTATCTTAAACTTCACTGAGCGTAAGCATCCGTTAAATCTAGCGCTGAAAGTGTTTGCTGAAGTCAGGTCATCGACTGCAGTTAAAATGAATAAAATACAAACATCGATTTGTCATGGTTACACATACTTTAGGTCAGTAGAGCGGACATTGACTTTTCACTCAGCTATATTAATGCTGAGTTTATTATGGATACTTATTTCATTTTTTACAATTCAACGCTAATTCTTGCCGTTATGTTTGGAGATAGAGAAAGTACAAATTAGGTGCAAGCGTGCAAGGTTAGGAGTCAGTGAAATACCTCAAATTTGCTGTGATGCTTTCTTCTTCAGCCACTAGCAAACACGACCTAGAAGTATAAATATTTACGAAAACACACCAATACACTTTAAAACAGGAGACTTCAGATATTTCTTATGAGATATTCACAAGTGTGGTGGGAAAGTTGGGTTTTGTCTGCATGTTAGAGAACATAGAAAAGATGCAAAAAAATCAATCTATAGACTTTTGGCCTAAAATAATCCATGTGAAGAAAAGATATGGGACTATTTTCTTCTTAAGTACACCCACGGAGCCGGGGCGAGTACCTAGTTTAGAATATTGTCAACTCATTTACCAAAGTGTCCGTGTAATATGTTAATGAATATTCTCATCAACGTTTTTTTATATTTATTGTAAAGTGTAAAATCTGATTTGATGTTATAGTAATATTGTTGCGATTAATTTTCTATCTTATTTCATGAACCAATATAACCTATGTTATAATACTCAGTCTCATTTGAATATCCTATACATTATCGCACTCTATTAACTCAAAGTTTATGTTCAATTACACAACTCGCGTGCACACATTGTGACTGATTCATTCATATTCACAAAAGTCGTTGGACCGTTAATATCCGCCATATAACAACTGATTAAATATAATATGGAATGTAGCAGAGGTATATCTTATGTTAGTATTAGTGTTATAGAACTATAGCTTTTATTATGCGGCTGCATGAACAAATAAACTTGTAATCAGGTTATGTAAAGTCACTTCTTTCTACTGGCAGCACCTTGCTTTGTTAACTGCAATCCTGTATGGCAGTTAAATTTAAAGGATACCAGGGAATAATTTTTAAAGTGAATCTGTTTATCTTGTGGCGTTTGTGTAAATTTTATCCAAATCTTACTGGTACTTTGTTGAGTTATCCTTTATAATATGATTGAATTCGGTGGTTTTTTGCGTGTTTAATTACAGTAATAATATAATAATAAAAAATAACAACAGCTACAGCTACCTCATAAGTGAGTTATAATAAATTTTGTTTTGTCCGTGGTAAAGTTTCCTGTATAAAGTACTGTGTACTCGTACATCACAGAATATATTAGATAAGATAGATACATTAGATAAAATAAGATCTTTATTACCAACATTGACAAATTAAACTAGCATAATGGGATAATACAACAATAAGAAATAAAACACACAAAGTTGGCAACAGGGGCTGCCTCATTATCACCCTCGTTAAGTGTTGTCATTCATGAAGATAAAGAGGTTTCAGTAATTTGCATGGAATCATATATGTAATGTCATTTACTTTTCTTCCTACATATTTCTTTCTGATTTTTCTTCGTCTATTGTGTTTTATTATTAACCTTGTATATCTCCTCATACAACTATAATAATTAACCCAATATTTTTTTTATATTATATCGTAATTATATGTGATTCATTGTAGATATTGCCTATTAGATTACAGCATTTTAGCACACCACTTTTCACAACACAGACATTTGGATTCAAGAGAATGATCTTATTGACCTGGCCTTTTTTTATGTATTCTATAAGTTGTCTAGTAACCCTAAGACAAGCTCTGCTTAACTTCCGACTAGATGGCACATACCATATAGCATAGGGTATTAGTAATTTCAGCTATGTAATACACGTACCCACGTACGTACCCAGTTAAGATTGGCACGTAATCCGACTTATTCGCCTAACACAGTGCCAAAACATGCCGTGCCTAGACGGAGACAGGTGGTTACGGAGAAGGTAATCACTTCTAAATATACACACATCTTATTATAATCTAACAGTTGCTAAAAATATCTATGACATAAAAGGTAATTCATCTCACGAGACGTCTGCCGTGTACTGACCTCACAAAATAAACACACAGGTCAACGACACGTCAATGTCAAGTATGTCGCACGCGGAAGCTGTAGCGTTTCTGCGAGCGTGCGGCTCCGAAGTGCGACTACGATTGTACCGGGACCACGCTGCGACGCCGCTCTCTCCGATGTCGCCTAAAGAAGAGGGCCCTACAGATTCCGACGGCCCAACCAATAGGCCCAAACCACCACTCAGGTATATGCATTATTTTTACCCTTTGTTAATTGCTTTAAGGTTCAGAATATAATTTAATTTGCAGTTACTTAGTTTAGATAAAAGATATCCTATATCCATCCTCGTAATGCAATCTATCTTCATGTCAAATTTATTAAGATCCGTTCAGGTGTTTTGTTCGAGAAAATGTAAAAAATAGATAGACATTCAGATACCGTCTTCTATTTATAATATTAGTATGGATATATACAGTGTGCAGGCAATTGATAAACGATTGCTTATTCGTTCAAAGGAGACGTAGTAATAAGCCTACCATCTGTGGTAGACAATAAAACGCTCTATATATCAATTTGATTGTTGTTGTTCGTTTTACCTTGTCTTCAATCGACTCATAAAGTAGGAAGTTCTCTTTGCTATTGTATACTTCTTTGTTCACTTTTATATTTCTTGTATTTCATGGTAAGTTATACCTAAATCCCGATATTATTCTTTCTAATTTTCTTATTTTTAAATGCCTAGTTAGTAGCTTCTGTACAAATTACGACTTTTAGATCTACTCTGTTTATTAAATTTTCGACAAATTAACTCCTTTATTAGTAGCAAGCAAATTAATGCGGGACTTTTAATTACCGAGTTTTCCAATAGTTTTAATTAAGAATGAATCAACAGTCTGTCAAGTGATGACGGGTTGTTTGAAATGAAATATTTTAAAGCATCTCGTTAATCTCAAGAATTTTAGGTAAGAAGTAGCATAAAAACCAAGAACCAATCTTTTTCCGCTTTTATAGAGATGTACTCATTCAAATATTACTAAAAAAATACTGGTACTAGAAAGTGAGTGACAGAATTCAGGAATCAGTTTCCTGGATACTATCACTAACTTTTTTTCTCCCTGGAAGTAAATAGAAAATGATGTCTAAAACCCTACAAACTGCAACATGTGACGTGATCAATTAGTTATAGAAGTAGAAAAAATATTTTCATAAATCCACGAAATATATGAAAATAGTTGCAGATATGTGGTCGAATGAGTGGAATGAGTGGCATAATGATCTCCTTTGTAATGGCAGCGCATGAGTGGTATCGTGAGCGTCACGTGATAAAGTGAAGACTGTGGTGCTGTTCATATATATAAATAAATCTGTTTGTTAGTAAATCTTAAGAGGAGTTGTTCGCGCAATAAAATTACGATGTCTTAAGTAGTAAGTCTCTTAAGTATTCGTTCTTCCTTTATTCGGACCTTGCGTCTCCCCTCACTCAATCGCGGCCAAACATTTTCAATCAAAATTTCGCCGTAAATTACAGTATGTATTTACTGTAAATAATTTTTTTTTGTTATTCTGAAAAATCAATATATATAACTCCAATAACTTGCACATTTTTTTAAAATTTATATACCTACTGTCTTGGATTATTCATACAGCTAACCTAAAGTTAGGTTATTTTTTAAATAATAATCCAGTGTTTAGGTTTCACTGGAAGGGTCGTATACTTTCAGTCTTAACGAATACTAAGGTAGGTAATAATGTATACGGGTCTCTTCAAATAAGAGTAGGATATTAACCTAGTCTTACTGACAAAAAATAGTGGTTAGTGCAGTTGGTTGATTTTATTTTACATAGTCTTTCTGTTCTTTCTCATATGTTGGTCTTTTAGTTTATTCTTTTAGTCGCCCTTTCAAATGTCCTAGAACTAAAAGAAATGAAAACAGACTGTATTGTGATTCCGAATAGCTGTACCTATTTATGTTACTCTTCATGGTTGAAAAATTTTATAGCAAATATTTACTTCGAGTAGCTACTTCAATATGTACATATTGAAGTAGCTGGTGCACTTGACGCAGCATAGCAAATGAGCCCTTTGTCGAACTAGTAGCTACACTAGGTACATGATTATTCGGATGCTCTCCGTAATATTGTTTAACAATCATTAAGAAAATATAAAAATAATACGAGTATATTATAAGTAACTTGCCAATCTTACCATGCAACTTTTAATCCAATCAAATCAAAATATCTTTATTATTTTTCAAATCTACTTAAATAACTTTATTTAAAAGCAGCATTTTTGCCCTTTCTGTAGTAAAACAGTAGAAAACCTACTGTGTAGAATTAATTGAAATTTTTGCCACACAAGCCTTGCTATATGAGCTCTCAAACCATATAAAAATTATACTGCTTAAGTGTGAAGTTGGGTGGAAAAATACAATTAAATCCTTTGTCATAAAAAACCAAATTACTTTCCGAACAACATAATAAATAAAAATACATATTCATAAATACATATATTATTAAAGCATACATTTATTATTTGTGCAGATATCGAATCAACGACCATCGAAATCTAACGCTATAGATATTCATTCCTAGCGCCAAAGTGTTGTTAGAAATGTGTATACTTTTTCCTATTAAATAGAATGTCTCGTTTACCTCGGATATAGATTAAACTTATTATTTACTAATCCGACTTTACTCAACAGTGCATATTTACATAATAGTAATTCAATTCAAATAATCCTTGACAGAGCTGAAGCAGTATCAATGCTGTGCGACTTGGCGGCACGTAGACTGACGCCTGACACCGTCGACGGCTCCCGTTCGCCTTGTTTGTCCCCGCGAAAATTCCGCAAACTCACAAAAGAGACCAACCACTATGAACAGCCAAACGGTATGTATCTGCACACATATATAATAGAAAAATTCGGACAATTTTATTTCTTTTCTATGCCTATTAATAAAAATCAATTAATGTTTATAATTGTAATTAAAGTTTTAGGTGGAGGATATTTTCAGATTCCAGCTTGTGAATAATTTTTCTATCGATATTGGTTATTTGTAAAACTTATCGTTGTTATACAATTGTTGGAATAACATTATTGCTTATTTTATGCTAATAAGAGGTAGATGAGTTAGTTTTAGTTCCATACAAATAACGCAACCAAATTATTGTTTAGCAACACATTATACAGAGTAAACGTGTTCAGCATTTTCAGACAAAATAACAAAGTAATTAACTGTGGTAGACTGGGTTCATTAGCTAATCCGTATTAATATTGCATACACGGAGCGTATTAACCACAAGCTACTCCAGTTTCGTAGTAATTAATTCTGTTTCTACATCTCAATAATACAGACAAGATTTCAATATAGGAGAACTTTCAGCAATAAGGAATACATAATGTAACTATTATGTACTTATACGCCTATCATAAATCACTAGAGCACAGCTGGCTTACAGTCACAATGACACGATACACACTAAGCTAGGTAGATGTTCCGCGCAGATGTTCCGAGTACCATTGCGGTAACACAGTCGGAAAATTCCCAAGTAGCTCAAGAGGTGAGACGCCCTCAGCGCGCGCAAACTGTGACACTCGCCAGCCCGACGGCTCCACCTTCTTGTAGAAAACAAAAGTTAAGCCTGACAGGTGAGACACTGTCGGCCGCACTCTCGTATCCCATCGTACTTCCATCTGCTTCACACCTTCAATCCGCAACAGCGATATGACGACTGCCGGATTCCGTGACGTGCGAAAACAATACGTACACAACCACACAGTAGCTATAGTTCACCGTATTATTACCAGCATCTTCATAAGTGTGCTCCGATCATGCCTCTGGTCAAAGATACGCTAAAAACGAAACTTTTCTGTGTATATTTTCGTTGCATCTGTAAATGTTACATCCTGTGATAAACGACAGTTGTAAGATAAGCATGTAATGTGTTGGCATAAGGCATTAATGCACTGGCCGCGCCCTATGCACTACACTTCATAACACCTGTTGATCATTACTTCACAACAGCTATTAGACATTTCAAACTTCTTCGTATTAACTATTCTCAAACACTATATAATTTTCTGCAGCGTAATTCAAGTTGCCTTGCATTTTTCTCTCTCCTGTAGTAAATTTGTTTAAATTTTCCTATTGGAATCCGATACATTTGTTGTACGTTCAACTATAGTCATATTTATAAGCCGTATTGGATAAATCAGGTAAATTAGTGTTCATTCAATCTGTCCATCTTCAATTTTATCTCTTTCATTTATTAATTCACGTGCCTAGTTTTTTATTCAATCAACTCAAACTCAAAAGTCACACTCAAAGTGTACAAATAATTTCCAGTGCCACCGCATGGATACGAGCTGAACAATCTAGACAACGACGCTCTGGACGCGCCTAATGTGTATAAAGAAGATTTGAGTAGGCAGCGATATACCGAACCAGTTTTCCCTGTGGACTCGGACGAGCCTGTGTCGATGCCAGTAGATCTGTCCAGTGATGATACTAAATTCAAACACTCCAATCCTGGATACCAGAGTGCAGTTCTGCACTGTACTAGTAGTGATACAACCGATGGACATAAGGATGACAGTAAGTTTTCTAGCATGCAGTAAAGCTTTCGCATAAAAGAATCATTCATTAATAATTCATTTAGTCCGTTACATTAATTCAGATCAGAATCATTAATAGATTTGATCTCGCTTTATGCAAATTGCCTAATGCGTAATAATATCAATGTATAATAATATTATAAAGAGATAAATTCTGACCGACTGACTTCTACCTGTCTGCTACTGGTGTTACGTAAACTCTATTAGATTATTATATTATTTGTCTTTTAAATTTTATCATAGCTATTTTAAAAAATATCCCTGTACATATAGACATGATTTAATAGTTAAAGAAGTTTATCAATTTTCCATATAAAAATCTTCTCTGTTATTTTTTTTTTTTACGAATTTCAAAGCTGATTCTTTTATTTATTCGTGAAGTAAACGAATAATTATAAATTCCTGGAATATTAGACCTTAAACTCATAGGTATATAGGTCTAAATGTATGGAATTAGATCCTTAAGATCACTCCCTTATTCCATTTTCAAAATTCGCTAAGTACATGCATAGCGGTGATATGCCCGCCAATCATTGCTATTTTATTTATTACACATTAACGTGGAGAATTATATAGGCACATCATGTCGCGTTAACAAAACATAAAGCACTGTGTACAACATGTAATGCGAAAACATTCACCAGTTTGCAATCAGAGCGAAGACAGCTCCCCCCACGACGGAGAAAGGCGCGAACTCTAGTTTCATCCATTAGTAGATTAATATTATCAAGCTTCGTTGCTTTTATTTTAGATAATGGCTTAAAGAAATGGAAAGGAGTCGCATTGTCGCCAGATAACGAGAGGAAGACAATGGAGCCGCCGCCGCCTATGGTCAAGGATATCCATACCGTCCAGAAGGAGAACATCAAGCCTGAAGATCTGACGGACGACGCCAGTACTGAACCTACAGTAAGTAGATTATTTATGTATATAAAAAGATTATGTGCTCTAAAATTCTTTTGCAAATATGAATAATATTATTATACATATTTTTACCGATTTATACACAGATAACTGAAATTAACATAATTTTAAATTAGTCTTAGTGACTTTGTGTTTTAGTTATAATTCTGCACTGTATGGTTGACTAATGCCACTACGGAAGTGTTGAAAATTACAAGGATTTTGAATATTTTATACATTTCGTTTGGATTGAAATCAAATATAAAAATTAAATTATTTAGCCCAAATTTGCTTAAAATTATGTCCCGCAATAAAAAGAACATATGTACATATAAATTTCATCTGTAAGTTCAAAAGCATAGATAGAAATTTCATAAATGAGGTCGTAATTATTTTCTATATCTTACCTTACTGCTGCACTTAAAATAGATGTATATTTTGATTTTATATATTTTAGGTTTGATAATGGCCTTATGACTTTGGTATACTGGTATTATGACTTACATATCTAAGTCAGTCTTAATCTCGCTAATTAAATAAATGTCATTTAGATAGTGACCGTGGAACTGAATCGTGGATGGAACAGCCGACTTGGATTTAGTGTACAAAGTCACCCAGAATCAGGGCAAAGCTACATCTCAGCCGTCTACAACGACAGTGTGGCTGCACGCGACGGTCGTTTGCAGCGAGGCGATGTTATATTACAGGTAATTTGTACTAAATTAACAGGATAATTACTACATTTTAACAATCTATGTAATCATTTCAAATTTTTTTTCATATGTACTCTATAATTAATTAAAATTGAGACGTTATTGTAAAACGGACAATGTCTAAATTTGTCTGCATAGTTAATTAATAATAGTTGGTCAGTATGACCCTTAACTCTAAATTAACCGAATAGTTACGAGAATTAAAAAAAAACCAAAACTAAATATTGCCAACAAATGTCAGTGATACAGTTACACAATTATCCAAAGTATTCACACTCAGCTGTAGTACAAAATCAGCTATTGCTGGTCTGATGTGCGCCCAGGGCTGGTTTTCAGTTTTACCTTATTATTATTATTATACCTTATTAAGAACATATATTAGCAGTGCTTTTTTTTACTACTGCCTGTACTTACTTAATGACACAATGTTTTCTACTTATTACCAATACTTTTTTAAACATTTCATTTGAACTCAAACTGTTTACAAACATTTACGTATATATTATAATTCTTTGTAATAATGACTTTCTAAATTGTTTAATTTTCAAGGTAAACGACGAAAATGTCACTTCAATGAAGACCCCAGAAGTAATTGATCTCTTACGAATACTACGAGGTTCTATTTGCATCACGGTACTGCGACCGCCCAACCCACAAACAACATAGCGTGATAACAACCTTATAGTGTAATAGACAATTTTGGGACTAAGTGTAAAATACTTCTAAGAATCTCAAATATACCGCGAGCGTTCCTATTCAAGAGTCGCCTAAAATCCTAAATCCTCCAATTTAAGAATCTATTACATGTAATTGCAAAATTATATTAGTTTATAAATATTGTAATGCCGAAGTTCTATTTTTGAATCTAATTTCTTGTGTAGTGTTCTAACTCATCATAGCAAAAGAACACATCTAGCTGCTAGAGACATAAAATTTTCTGTATATTGTGAGATTATTGTATATTGCCTGTTTACTAACGCACCTAATCATCAAAGTCATTAAATCTAAATTACATAATTAAATATGCTTAAGATTGATAATTAATGACGATTGATGGTGCTATCCACAATCTAGAAATATTTTGGTTGGTTTTAATCCTTAAAAATGATAACATATATGGCATAATATCAACGTTTGTAGGTAAATCTAGAAATCTATGATACATTTAATCACGCCGCCATTGATAATTTCTGTAGTAATAATGCACAATAAGGAATGGCAATTTATAGCAATGGAATGATCATAATATAAAATTAACAATACAATAAGCAGAGAATAATGAATGGAATCAATGTAATGTACAAAGTTCAAGTATTCAAATTAGAAACAGCTTCATTGTTTAGCTTAATTTCTAACTTCTATATCGATACAAACATTAATACTTAAGGGTGATGCCATCTATCAGGTTTTATATATTTATTCGCAGTACTATTCAGCTCAAAAATTTATTTCAATCCTTTATCTTATATAAAAAAGTTGAATTCACATGTAATTTCAGAATTTATTTGCGATCAATAGTGAGGTGAGATAAACAATACACATTTTTCTTTATTTATTTATCATGTATGTTGTATGATTTCGTTGATCGTCCTTTATTTCTTTCATGCAATAAAGTATTGTTACGAATGTCTTAATATCACCCATCCACGAGATTAATAATCTATAAAATCAACTAAAATATTTGTGTGCCGCTTTCAGATTAAGTGTAATTTGATAATACAGATTCATAGAATCTCTTAATTTGTTTAGAACTGAATAACATAAATATAAATGAAAGTATATAAATTCTGTCCGTATATGCGTAATATAGATTAATAAAGTTTAAAATTTTAATATCACGGTTATATGCAATCTGCTTTTTATACATTATCCCATCAATCAAATATTACATGCACAACTAAACAATTTGTAATAGTATAAGTTAACTACATAACAATAATGAAAATAGTACTATAGTAGCCAATAATTAATTGTTACTAATAGCTTTTGTACAAAGATCGTTCTATGTTATATATTAGATCGATGAAATGCAATACCATTTGTCAGTATCACATGTCAACATCTTTTTCATTCAATATTAAGAAAATAAGTAATATTGTCACTATTAGTTTTAATATTGCTTAAACCATTAATTAAGCATGTATTAAAGATCACTAATGTACTCAACATTTTGGTAAAGTTCCTAAAGGTAGCTCTTATTTAGTAATTCGTGTCTAGCACAAAGAAAATTAATATAACAGTAATAAGGAACACTAGCAAATTGCACACGACTACCTACTTAACTTTTTGTTGTAACATAGTGACAGATATAATATGAATATTTTATATAGTGACATATATGAGGAACTTGGTATCTGTGTCGTTACTTTATTCATATATTATATATTAATTCATTAGTTTTGTAGTTTTGTATACTGTTATTGTACAAGACATCATAAAAAATGTAGGTATGTTCGTGTCCATTTTGCTAATGGTTTACACGTACTTTATTGGTTATAAGTAATAAAAATTGACTCGGAATTGATCTCTTTATAAATATCAGTAGAAGATTAGGTGAGCAAAATTTATTAATAAACTTATATATAACAAAAAAACTAACATGAAATAATATAATCGTTAATCCATTGCAAAAAGCAAACCGACCAATGAAAGCAACGAAACAACACAAATTATTATTTTTTTATCTACATAGTGTCAAAATAAAACAAGAATGGCCTTCTCTTTACTCGTCATACCGCTATACCAGAAAAAATATTTAAATATCTTAGCCGTATAAATTCGAAATATTTAATTATTGACTAAAAAAGATAGTTAAACCTACTTGTTTACATTATAATTCATTCAATACAACTAAAAAAAAAATTTCGTCAATGTACAATGTGGTCTATGCTACGCGGTACTTTTAAATTTACCATATCATTATTTACGGTAAATTTATCATTATCGTTGCCAAAATATATTTTAAAACGATCTCATTTCAATCTCATTGTATTTCTGAGTAATACCTTCACATGAATATTATTCAGTAAATATCAAATGTTTATTATTTTATGTAATCGTTCTCGCGTAACACCTTTAACAGACTTTGTATCTATTGATTACGGAAATAAATATAAACAAATGGAATATCACACATTCCACAATTTACATGTTGGATATAATGTACAAAGATAGTTGAAAGTAGTTGTTTACTGTTAATTCTATTAAAGCAATTTCAGAGATGTTAAGTCATTTTAAAATTCAATAATATTATATCACTGTAAATTAAAGTCATTATTTTATTATATTGCCTATAGCCAAGCTATTTTTACTTTAGAATTTGATCTATTGCTGCATAGAACATAGCTCTTTAAATGTTATATTAATTGTTATCATATTTATACATATTATTTCATTTATAAAATAACGTGTATATAAATGATATATAAACGTTCTAAAGTCGACAAGTTCAAGTTAGGACAGTTATTATTTTAATTGCTTATTATAGAATAAATTGAAGTTTTATTCGTTAATAATGTACATAATAAATATTATATTTGAGTATGAAAAATATATATTTACATAGATTATATCATTTATTTGGCCTAGTACCTACTGTGTTTAAGAAATATTGTACATTCATATGTAAATAAAAGTACCAACCAATTATTCACTGTTAATTGTTTTCGAACATAAAATTTATAGGAAAGTATACAATTAAAATTAAAATTTTAAATTACAGTTATAAATACCTACTTGCCTTTCTGCCAGTATATAATACATATTTCATTTTGGAATTTAATTAAAGTACTAAAACGAAATAATTTAACATTATATAACAATTTTACATTATTTAACATCAGAAATCTTTCTGTTTGAGATTTTTTTTTAATTTATTGTGTAAATTTGTGATTATTTTCTATACTACAAGGTTTATATGATTATATATTCTGATGCAATAATGCATCAGAATATATAATCATAAATAAATTCATTCGATTGTAAAATAAAAGTCTCAATCCTAGTGACTTATTGTATTTATACTTATCGAAACTATGATAATAAGATAGAAGTGGAAATAAAATTTTCCTTGTAGACACAGATATTTTGAGATACAATACATATTTTCGCTATTTAATATTAATGTATTTCTTTCTGTCTAATGATAATACCTACCAATTAACTATATCGATACATCTATCAATAATAATATATAAGCAACGCATGTACACTATAGACTATATTGTAGTAACTACAGTAACCATAGCATATTATTTTTGTATTTCACATTTTATACTACTTCCACTTATTGTATTATCTTATTATATATGCTTTGTATATCATTGAAAATGTTTTAGAACTACTGTTATATGGTATTCTTTCTTCTTATAGGCACTGTGTATGAATTCTAGTCAAAACCTTCATGAAAAGCACAGCCTCAGGATATGTTATTCGATTCGTATATAAATAAAAATTTTAATGTAGCTTTTAATAAATATACCTAAATATTGCGCTAAATATACCGACTTGTTTTCTGTTTAATAATAGATAATGTGTTATCGATCTAAAGTATTTTATCAACAAATTGAGTCATAAATCTATTTTAATAATGACATTAGAAAAAATATTAGATGTAAGATAGAAAATTGTGTTGAATTGAAAATACTTCCACATAAAATAATCTGAACGAAAGACAAACTGATATTCTAAAGTTATTGTGATGGATATGTGTTAGATTTACCTAATTAAGTAAATTTTAGACGAATTAAATAATGTATTGATGAATCTAATGGATATATTATTATTTAGTATAGACGCATAGATGGGCCCAGGTAAGAAATTTAAAAGTACGTAGATGTTTTGGGTCTTCGCAGACAAGAGACAAGTCTTGATATACAAAGTAAAACTCAAAGAACTGCAGATTCCATTGCGTAGTACACGAGTCAAGCAGTTGCTTTTTGGACTCGACGAGAATTTTTGTCTCTTATCTGCACTGTCCCATAGTTGTATTTATATTAAAGTGCGTAGATAGCCCAAGTTATGCGCCAATCGATTGTTACAATAGGTGCAGCTTGATTAGTAACACTTCCGTAATAATATCTATTAAATTCAATTATTTTTCCAAAGCTTGTCCAAACAAAACGACTCACTTGCTAGAATTATATCTATTTACAATCACAATACACGAGACAGGTAAATAAATAAGGTATTAATGAAGAAAGTAAAGAATATTTTTATTTAACAGAGTTCTAAATTTGACTCTGTATGTACCTATATATAATGTTAATACATATAAATAAATGTATGATGTCCTGTAATGCACATTTTGATTTGGGTTTAATTATTATTTGCATCATATCAAGCTAAATGAATCTTATTACACTTATAAAGTTTAACACGTAAAATAAACATATGTTTGTTCAATAAAAAATAATCGCAACTACAGTTAAAGTTACTAAATAATTGAATATATAACTCTATACTTATGCTATCTGATTGCATATTTTAAGTACAAGGTATAGAAAAAAAATCTATACTTATTGTTAATAGCAGAGAAGAGATAATAAACTATTACGTAATTCTAAAATTTATCATAAGTATTATTTTGAGATGATTCGTATAGAAAATAATACATATATAAAATACAGAATATGTAATAAATAAATTGATATTTTTGTTCTATTTATCTATTATCAGAATGTAAGAGTTTGCTATATAATAAAAATAGTATCTTGAACTTATAATAAAACTACAAAATATGAACGGAATTATGACAACCAACAAATAAGAATTATATTGAGATAGATATGGGAAGGCGAAATCAAGGTGATCTTAAAAGTAGCTTACTTTACTATATTATCAACAGATTCGAAGTAAAACTATCATTTAATAAGTTTGTCAGATATTGGCAATAAACTATAAATTTATTTACAAAGTTTTAAAGATATTTCTAAAATTGTTTACAAAATAAACCAGCCCCTATTAATTTTTACCTACTCAAAATAAAAATATTCAACTTCGTTGGAAAACTACGAATATTTGATTCCATTAGTTCCTCGTAGTCCATTTCGAGATCCAAGGTAACTACATAGTTATACAGTTTTATCAAAAATCCAGTCATAACAAATTAATAAATCATTCAATTTCATAAATCATATTCAATTTTCAGTTATATTCGTAATCTGATTAACACACTAAAATGTCTGTGTTATTATTAAAAATGTTAAATACGGACGTATTAACATAACAATATAGTATAATAATTACTATTAAATAGAATATCTGCAATCGAATAAAACCTTAGCTGTTGACTTCGTAAATATAATATAATAACAATAATCTTGGACAATTTATACAACGCCATCTAGTCCCAACCTAATATGAAATGATTAGTGATTAAACCTCTTACTTGTAATTCATAAATCAAGCTACGTACTGGGTAATTAAGAAATTTAACATCCACTGACTAGACTGCGCCAACCTAATTTAAATTCTCTTAAGAGCCACAAGTTGAAACTTTACTATTAAAATAATATTGGACCTCTGTAACACTTAACATCCTCATGAAGTTGAATATGTTATCTTGAATGTATGTATTAAAAAGACCGACTAAGTTTTATAAGTAAGTGGCTTAATTATGATCAGATTTTTCTAAGAACAAGACATATAAATTAATGTTCTAATTGTTAAACAGAAAGAGATAAATTCAAGCCTCGTTGCTTTCGCTCTCAAGTTTTCATAGAAAAATCAAATTATAACTCTTTATTGTTATTTTTATGGTGCTCAATCATATGGTTAGCTCGTATAATTGCTTGCTAGTCTTGCCTTAATTGAACGTCTGGGCCGTAGTTATCATGTGAAGTGTTGATTTTATGGAACTACTGCGACAGTCATAGAGGCGATATTGAAATGTATTATATATTATAAATTAATTAGATATTATATAAATAAAATAATTATGAGAAATATTTATTCTTTTATTTACACTGGTATGAATAAAGACGAATATGGACCTAACTGTAGTCCACATTAATAAAAAACGAAACATCAGATACATAATAGATAACCACCAGATGTAAATTGTAAAGTCATCTGCGTCAGTTTCTCCTATTTCAGCAGCCAAGAACCTTGCTATGTAACCTTTAGTTCCGGTTGTAGATTGTGTGAATAGATATGCAGTGAAGTGAAATTATAAGAGGCACGACATCTTAATACTCTGAAAGGGCAACGCAAGAGTGATATCGTGTGACAGCACTAGAGACATCACGTTATCATGTGATATATATGATAACGTAATGTCTATAGCGCTGTTCACATATCAGGTTGGCCGTCAGTTTGACCGTCGTTTCAATTACATAATGCAAAATAAAAAAAAGATTATTTTATATAGCTTGATATCTAATGGAACTGAAATATATATATCGTTATCGAGGACGTTTACATTCACCTATCATACTCAGTTCGATTTTGTGCTTTCTATTAGGGGAGTCACGACCGTCACGAGTCTCCAGAACTGGCGTGTATGCACGAAACGTGTTATGGAAGTAGATGAACCAAAAGCTTTGTGTAATGATGGAGTTGTTTATAACCCCATACTAAAGTTTATAATAGGTTCCGATTTCTTTAGTTTGTCACCGATATTTCCATCGATGGAATAACTAAGAATATAAGTAGACACATACGAAGCTTTCCTTAGTGTCGACCAGATGTGAAACCTTAACATTTAAGATTGATGTCGGCTTAAGTACAATTAAAAAGAATAATTTGACTTTTAATTTTAATCCATTACAATATACGAGTTTTCATACTTTTTCTTATAATCTTATGCAATAATATGGAATATGCATACCTATCTATACAAAACCAATAGCCGTGACAAGAACGGTGCCCGCATGATCTTCATCGATCCATGTCTCTCGCATCAGTAATAATAATCAGTAACTACGTACATAGTACGTACTGTTTAAGTAGATGGATACATTATGAGTTTTTCACGTCATTGTAATTGAATGTTAATCAAAGTTAAGTTATTACGAGTTTTTTTTTTTATTAAAAAAAATCGTATAACAACTTTGGATTTATCAAAAACACTTCTACGTATAATTTCAGAGAAAATTCTTATTCACCACAACATCTTTTCTTTTTTATTGGTCTACACTTATGCTGTTTGCCGCAGGACGCGACAATAGCTGACAATGCCTCCTAACAGCCTAAATAGTCCATCAGGGATTTATTGTTATTATTATTATTGAGTGTATTTCAGACAATTGATACATCAAGTGCAGAGGTACCTAAACTACCTACCTTTTATGAGTACTAAAGGAAAAGCCCTAGTCCACAAAGAGTGCCAGAACCAGTTCATTATCTAGCTAATATATGGGGTACCTATCTACGCAGGATTATGGGCCTGACATATAGATATGGTCGAAATTTGTTAATTGACATGTACAATGTCGAATTGTAAATGAAAGCTTTGATCTCATATCCTTCATTACTCGTAGTACACCGGCGCGAATATAGCTAGTTATAAAAATATCTGTTTATGTCAAATTCTAAGTGATATTACCTTTGTGATCTTATCTTGTCATGTAAAGAGCAAACAACGTATATAAAAGCGACGATTTAATTTACACTACCGATACATAAATATGAGCCAGTTGGCACTTGCACATATTTTCTAACTCATTGATAAACAAATTTGCAATTTCACTACTTACTTTCTTACCATTGAGAAGTAACAGTTACATTTAAATGAAGTCAGCACTTGGCCGGTAGCATATGGTTAACGTTACGGTCAGCGCGCGACTTCGTCGAGCTTCGCTGACCACAAGCCGTACTCTACCGAAAATACCAGTACTAACATGCCATAGCATATTATAATAAAGTAATATACATAACGTACACAAAGTTCCTTTACCCCGCTACAGAGCTAAGTGTTATTAATTATTTGACGCGGCTTCTACGACACGAAAACTTCAAGTATATTACAATTCCAATGGGAATGTCAAGAAATCGGGGGGAAGGGGATTGTTAGTAATGTGGATTAGTAACCCCTAGTAATTGCTAGCAATGTATCATGTCAGGTTAACCTCCACGCGGTTCCCCCTGGAAACTTTCGTGGAGAATTTCCATTTGCCAGGATGGCCTAACTGACCTGACTTGATGCTCATTTTATCATTCTCCACTGGTACCACGCTAGCGTAAACCGGAAAGGCGGAAAAACCATTTCATTATCATCAAAAAATATATACTCGTAGACCAAGAAATACATAATATATGGACGCCTATGTAAAAAAATTAAGTAGGTATTCGAAATATTAACTTTCTAGTATACCGATAGTAATGACTTCGGACTGTTTTTGGTTAGTCAGTCCACTGAATGAATAGTGAGGATCGGTTTTTTCATATAATAAAGATAATAATAATAAAATAAATAATTAAAAATTCGTAATTTTTAATCATGACACTGGCTTAGTGTATTATTATTGTTTGTTTTCTGTGTGCAATTGTTATAACTATAGAAATGTAACAGTAAGCTACAATGGCTAATATTAGTGGATTATTTATTAAACATTCAGTACATAGATTTTTTATGTTTGCTATAGTTTTATTTAGTTTTATAAGGGAAAGGCCATTTTCCGTCTCTAAATATTCTATTTTGATATATACCTATTGTTCTAAAATTTTTAATAAGTTACAACGAAACAGAGATTACTTTATTTTTGAATTTAAGTATATTAAATGAGAGCCATTTAAATGCCAATAACTTGACCTGACGTAATTGGGACCCACATTCTTAAGGAACACACTCGATCCGCAAATCTGTGTAATAGTGCTGTGAATCCTATCTAATCGAGATACTCATAGGTAATTTTCTTCCAATAAAAGTAACATTAAGTATTATCCGAATCATTACTTTTTTTTACCGAAGCCAGAGCTAAATTTGACGACGACGACCACTGGCGACAGTGAAGATTGGATTTGATTTTTAACACAGCCAACAATATGCAAACAGAGTTAGGAACTTAGCATATTGTCACAAACAACGTAGTAAATAGTATACAGGGGGTGTGCAGAAACGGATGCATGACTGTAAGTGAATTCAACGAGACAGTCACGAACTGTTCGCGCCGCACACCTGTCGTACGGAAGCGTTCTCCGCAAACGCGACGCGCCGGAAACGAGGAAGTGCAGTGAACGACTATTTGAATTCCATTTTCGAATATATTAAAATTTCGTTCGATTTCAATAACCATAAAGTGAATATATATTTACCAAAAAGGTTAATAGGTGAGTAATATTCAACTATATCAGATTTTCGATTCACAATTTCTATAACTATTATATTGAAATATTTTTATACAAATACAAAAGAACTTTATCGATTAGGTCTGTGTACCGATTGTATTAATGTTATATGCCTTTTGTGCAATCATTCAGTGATACCACAGATAACATAATATTGTGATACGTTGTCCAATTTACAATGTTTCATAAAAAATATGAAGGATTGGTAACTTGTCCGCCGAACTTCAGTATTTATTAAATCATTAATTTAAATTGACTAAAATATGATTAGTATACACTTAGAATAATTTAGACCATGATTATATAAATTATTTGTTATTCAATAACTTTTTGGCTTCCTTGTGCAGAAATAATAAATTAAAATTCAGAAATCAATTCTTTTACTTTCGAATATCAATATTTAAATAAAATGCAATATAACATATGATGCAATATAAATTAATTATTCATTCACAACTTTTATAACATTTTATTTATTTCGGTTTCCCACGGTTTCCTGATAATATACCTACTTGTATAAAATATTATGCTATAGTTTTTATTTAATTTTTTAGATCATATATTATAATTATATACATTAAATAAATATAATTAAAAATATAAATATAATCATAATATGAAACTATCTTAGGATATTAGATGATGATATAGAAAATCAAAACCCTATGTGTGCGTTTATAGTGATGAATAAATTCTGTGAATGCAGAGGAATGTTTATGGTTCAGCGAGTGAGGTTATAAATATCTAAACAAAGAGCAAAATCTTGTCCACCAGAAAGAAGGGAAAATGCCTCAATGGTAGTGATGAAATTATAATGAGAAATACTCCATAATGAGACAGATAGTCACTTGCTCAGCCATCGTCAAAAATTGTGACATGATGTCCGTTCCGAATGGTGAATCGCGGTCAACAAAAATATCCTATACATAATATTACATCTGCATAAACTTTGATTGAAACTAACGTTACAGAGCTCAACGTTAATATTTCCAAAGACCAATTCTTTGGAACGAGTTGTTGTTGTTGAGTTCTGTAGTAATTATTTTATGAATTCTATTAACAGTACACGTTAATTTGTTTAAAGTGGACAATATGAACAATATTGTCCATCCCAAATGTCATACAAATCATCTATCGATACATACAATACAGTAAGACTCTGTTTCAACTGCTAGTGTTATTACTGTGGCAATAGCTATCAAGAAGTACCTATATTTTACAAATATGGTAATGTTAGACTTTTTACAAAGTCTAACATAATCCCCCTGCTTTAATAGGTACTACTTGATTTTGTGTCCCGTATTTCAGCAGCCACGCAGCTTGCTCTGTAAGATGTGTTTCGGTTATGTCATACAGTCTTATCTGTGGTTTCGGTTAAAGGGTAAAGTGCAGAAATTACAGGATAAGAGGCGTGACATCTTAGTTCTCTTGAATGGCAATGAATGTGTGGTATCGCTGGTATGATACCGTGATGTCCGTAAGGCTATTCAAATGTATAGTCAACGATTAGGTTGGCTATTATTATACCTATTTATTATATATAATATATATAGTAAATAAAAAAAATATTAAATAAAGTTCCGAAGTTTCCTATTGCTTGTTTTGTAAGTTTTATAATGATTTTCATGATAGTAAGCACTGGTTACTACATCCACTATGTGAGAAGTCAGCTCAATTGCCATTCTAGTCATAATTACCGAATTTCGAGGACATTAATATTAAGTCAGTCAGCATCGTGGTCTAGTGATTTATAATTTACATCGTAAATTCTAATGTGACCGTCACCAAAAAGATACTTAACGTAACTCAAATTATATTTCTAGCTCCTGAACAATGAAACAAAAATTTTATCCTAGAGACGGCGGTGCTTGCCTCCTGCCACGTTGGATTGATATATACCCAGTGAAATGTAGGCATGTCAAGTGTTACGTTCACTGTGATAACTACAGTTGACAATGCTCCATCTGGAATAACAGTAGTAACGATATATAATACATCAATATAATTTAAAAAATAATCATAAATCAAAAATTAAAAATCATTTTTTATTTAATTTAATTCATTCCCATTTTTGGTTCGTTTAACTTTATTAAAAATAAATTTAATTAAATACGAAACTGTAAGGTCGCCCTGTGAAACCTGTGAAAACACCAGAAGTCTAATTCGTCTCTGGAAGGAGCTTGGCTGGCTACTCTAGTAGCCTTGGGTCTCACATGCTCACGCACAATGGTCCAAATTAGACGGTAAATGCGGAAACAGAGTCCATACAATACAATCAAATATGAACTGCGAATTGATATTCCAAGAAGGCCGAGAAGAATTAAAAATTCACGCCACTCATCCACTGGCTTCGCGTGAAACATTTAGCGGTACCACGTGGTACAGAGCGCGGTTAGTTCTGTACTCGTATACCCAAACAAATTATAGCGGCAAGTAGACCGGCACAGATCGCAATTTATGGGTCAACAAATTTTACTTTTAGGTTTATACAAATTGTTATTGCAAAAGAAAGTTATTAACAACTGTAGATGTATACAAATTAATCGTAAATTAATTCGTCAGCCATTACTTGATGTATTCATAACTAATCAATTGCATTTATGCAGCAAAAGTTATAAAAAAGTATACATTTTTATATGATATCTTTGGCACTTGGCCCTCTCTGTCTACTCCATAAGTTATTTTCTCTATAAATTACACAGTAAAATAAAATTAATCGGCATGAAAATGTGTATTCTATATGTATACACAAATTAGTGCAAGTTTGTATTTTTTCCATTTAAAAGGCTATCTAAAAATTGATAAAAAAAAATTAATTCATTTCAAAGTAAAAAAAATATATAATTTTGTTTCGCTGACTTATCAGCATAGAAACGTTCCCCAACACCTTTATAGTAGACATCCTAAGTAGTATCTCTAAGTGCTTTGTATTGATAATTATATAGAGCACTATATATTTTCGCACTGAATAAGCACATACAATTAGTCAATTAAAGCGAGGCAGAGCACTTTCATTTTTATGTGAACATAAAATTTATTGCTCCACGCAACAATAACAATCGGCTAGTTAAGGTGTAATCTTACGTAGATAGTTCACATCGTTCATGCAACACAAAATGTCGTATCTAAAATCTTAATTCATTTTTATTAATATTTCATAATAAATTGCATAGACAGACCGACAAGGTGATGTACTTATACTTCTTCAAATCATCAACGTCTATTGTTAATTATTATTTTAGATAAAAACCTTTTTAATATCTACACGGCGGTGCATTTTGACGTAGATTGGCCCATGGCATTATTGGGATGAAAATTTGCCAGAGTGGTCTTAGCGTATTCTTTTAGGTCAATGTCTGATTACTTTCAAGAATATATACTTTAAAACAATCAGTCGATTTGAGATTACTCCTTTCAACGAAATATCTAACATAAACTACTAACCATAATGAGTATGTATCTATCAGTACAAATTAAATAAAATTATAATTTTCTACAAAGGTTTCACTGACATAGAAGCAGAACCATCAAGAACAAATCGGTACCACCTTTAGGAAAATCGATTGTATTGTGGGGCGCGATCTCTTTGACTTGGAAACCGTGAGATGTGATTACTGTTACAATGGCCTTATCTCGGGTAAGGTGATCGGTATACAATTAGAAATTGTTACAAATAACAATGTCTTGTTATCGACAAGATACTTCTTCGTTACATTATTTCAAAAGTAAAATTTCAAGTAAGTTATATTATCAATTTTAGTTCTAGACACAAATAGAAATAAAATACTCTACACCTTCTCCCTCTAGACCATAACCCTCTCGGAATACACTACGATGTCAAAGTACTGTCTTCCTGAGAACAAAGATAACCAGTAACTTCTTGTAAGATTTGTATGACATATTCCTATGCTAAACTGAAAATGTGCTTCGACTCTCCACAGGATTCTTGTACATATTATCAGGTTAAGACTTTATTAAACATATACCCCGTAACTACTGATTTTCATTCAGTAATCTTTTGGTCAAAATGATAAGTCCAATTCTATCCCTAATTCTAAATTCTATCCTTGATAGGCTATAACTGATACCCTATCAAGGATATTACAAAATACATATATATGCTATCAATTCCTAAAAACTAAGATGCTAAAGCTC
The DNA here is from genome assembly GCF_030625045.1 of Achroia grisella. NCBI lineage: Eukaryota > Metazoa > Arthropoda > Insecta > Lepidoptera > Pyralidae > Achroia > Achroia grisella. The sequence continues at coordinate 4,744,847 of NW_026712979.1, read as the reverse complement.
GTGAGTTAGAGATAGATTATACAAATTATGCATATACTCGGTTGACTTCTGCCGCAATTATTCATTATCATTTTCAAACAGAAATCGAAATTGCGACGTTCGAACCCAAACAGCAGTCGTTTGTCATTCGTCAGGACAGAACTGGCTTTCATAGTTTCCGCGGATTCGGTGTGATTCTCGCCTCCATTTCGTTCGTCCAATGAAGATATTCCAACTATAGCCAACAGCATTACAATATTAAAAAAAAGCATCTCAATTAAAATTAATTTCAATCCTTACTTAGATAGATCTAGTATGGCTAAACATGTACACCATATTATATTCTCATTCGTAAATGGCAATTGTGAAACACATCCCACATATAAATGAGTAGAAAAAAGAAGAGTTCCTTGTTATATCTGCATTTTCGTGAAAGTAAGCATTACGCTTGTTATAAAATGCAATAACTTCATAGATGTCAAAGATCAAGTAAGAATATTTGAAAATAAACATTAAATTTGTAATAAGCCCAATCAATGAGGCAAGACAAAATAAGAGGAATAGTTATAAAAAGATCATTTGAATCGATTACGTAACAGTATCGAAAACGAAAGTTTAGTGGAACAGGTACTTAGAAGTTGGAAGTAACCATCAGAGTTGCGTGTTCTTAATCTGTATATTATGCTAGTGGTACGATGCGATGGCATTTTTTAAAGTATTTTCGCTAAGGAAGTTCCAATAAAGATAAGAAACGCCATTTAGACTTGTTAATGCAGCAAGATATAAATCTTTTATATTGTATTATATAAGAATAAATCCATACCAATATAATATTATAGATACGATAGTGTGCCAGTTAGTTTATTCCTGGTGAAATTGCCACGATGAACAAACTGATGTAACTTCATTCACATCCTATCATCTTCCACTTGTACATAAGGCAGATGCACCATTTCATATTCATGAACACAAATAAAACATAGCTTTTCCGGAGTGGGGAGGGGGACCGTATGAAGTTCTACCTGACACATTGCCTCCAATGGGTGGTCCCTTTCACACGTCTAGATCCGTACTAACAATCCCTTCCCTTCTCCAAAAATAAGTACGAACGGAATTGTGACCACGCCTGCGCCTGACCAATGCTGATCTATACCAAGAGAGGCTTAAAACAGAATACGGAGACTTTACTTAATTGTTTTATTGATTACCACTGTGTAACAACTGAAAAAGAACATCGATGTTCTAGATATCTATTTTTTTTGTTATTGGAACCATTCACTTTTCTTAAACCTATCTGTAACCATAGCCGATAGGATACCGGATACGAGATTACCGGTTGCGGGATGAGTGATCCGTGGTTCGATTCCCGGGGGAGGCACGCTCGGACGCGCCGTCACGGTGGTTGCGCCCGCGCCGCTTCGCGCGCCTCTCACCTGCGCAGACATACCAAATGTTATGGGTAAATGCCCTTACCGAATTCAATGTAACGAGCAATAAGTATTATAAATAAATAGTATTATACATTTCTTTTATAATTATTAGTATTAGTTCAAACGAGTACGCTTTTATGTTGGTCAGGATACACCTTTACTAATGTAGATCAGGATTTTATAATAAATATGAATACGTTATAAAAATGTAACCAAGCACAGAATAAATGAATGATATTATAAAACCAAAAACAAGACTATCAGCGTAATAGAACCCTAAACAATAATTATTGGAATTTTGTGTATTTGTGCACACTAAATTCAGAAACAACTTAACCGATTAAGTGGTTCTTTTCACTAATGTAGATATTATGATAAACGTCACTTTTGTGTCTTATTTATTCCAATCGATTTACAAACATAAAAAACTGGGGGGAAGGGAATTGTTAGTAATGTGGACAGACATAACCTCATTGCTAACAATGTACCATGTCAGGTCACCTCCATGCGGTTCCACCTGGAATCTGAGCCATAATGTAAATTCTTTATTTCCTCACCAACAATGGCAGTTGATAATACTTTATTATTATAACGGTATATACCCCATTTATTATGATGAACCCGTTGCTAGCAATGTAAAATGTCATCCACGCAGTTTCTCCTAGAAACTAACATGAAAAATTCCTGGTAAATTTATTATGATAGGCTAAATTACCTGAACTTTTATTTATTTTTATTATCCACTACTGGTGCCTCGCTAGCGAAGACGTTAGCACAGAGGGTTCAACATTCCTTTATCATCAATTACAATTATACTATAAATGTCTCTGTAGTTTCCATTGCTACTAATTTCCTCTCTTTTGTATAATAATGTGAACACATCTGTGTATTTCTATAATTAATAAGTACAATCAATTCAATTCTAAATTACACCTTGCGCTCGTCATGCTATAGAGAAATTAAGGCGTAACATGTTCTTGTTTATATCTAAAAAGGACGGAGATGCCCTGTAATTAACAGTAATGGCAAAGACCCACATACTTCCGTGTAAAAAGCGGTTCACCTGCTTTATATGGCCACCGGATATCTGTTTACAATATTCCCACTGTCTGTGCAGTACAGGTACAAAGCGTTTAAAAGTGAATCACCTTAAATAAATATAAACAATGAACACATGAATCAGAAATAAATAGGCCTTAATTGGTATAATTCTTTTATAGTTCTATTTAAAAAAAAAACAATATTTTATTCTATACCATATCAACTAACATACAGGATTAGTCATAAAAGATAAGCAAAGTTAAAAGCAGTGTGAAAATTAATTGTAAAAAAAATATAGTTTAACTTTTCCACTATGTAGTAAGAAATCCAAAAACCGGGTTTGCTCTACTAAACCATCATTCCATCATTCAAGCTCTACTAAATTATCAATAATAACTATGTTATATAAAATTAAATGTTTTGCGTTTGTCTTATGGAGAGCACAAGGTGGATTATCTTAAATTGGAAGAATATAAATTAACTTTTGAGATAAAAAAAAGTGGAAATCAAAACCTGCATAAATTTTTTTCTTGTAACATTTGATTCACAAATGCATAGAAAATTAATTGCGGCCACAATACTTCAAACTTAAGTACAAACCTTAGTATAAAAAGCTTATAAATATTCATTCTTATAAATGCAAAAGCGTGTCTGACTGTTTCTTGTTCTGTTGCCTGAACAAGTCTTATTGTAATTTGATATTAAGATAGATTTATCAAGAGGACCAACATAGAATATTTATTGTCTCAAAAAATAATCTGGAAAGGTGGAAACAAAGGATCAAAAATTCGCGTAGACAAAGTCGCATATAAATAGTTATTATTATATAAGTTTTAAAAAATAAAACGTAGGTAGGTATTTTTTTATTTATTGCTATGCTATTTGATTATATATCTTACCACAGCAAGTGGAGATGCGACACATATTTTCTACTCAAGATTAAGTAACAAACGAAGTTTCATTTGTTTTTGATAGAAGTAAATTATATATAATAAATATAACGATTCAAGTAGTCTGTCATTAGAAAGAGATTTGTTGCGGCTGTAGCCGCCACAAACACGTGGCTACCATTAAAATATAGAGCGAAAACTGTTGTTGTTTTTATTATTGAGAATGTCTAAGAAATCAAGATTGTAGGGACAATGTATAATAAAAATGTGAACACCAGATAAAAGAGATTTTAAACAAATATGCTCATTTTTTACGTTATATATTTTTGTGAGTTCTAATTAGTGCGTTAATTAATACGTTGTTATTTTTAATAGACTTCAAAAAAAGAAGAGGTTCGAGTTTCTTTATATTTTCTCCTCAGAACTTTTTGGAGAACAGATTTTAAAGTTTCTTTTTTATTTGATTTAGTACTTACTAGTAGTTTTTTATTTGTCCTTAATAATGTATTTACCCGTATTTACTCATATATAATTAATTATACTTATCCCTGTATAAATTTTTATTGATTATAGTGGTGACCTGAACACGTGTTGCACATTATTGGGGACAAAAATATTTTTTAAGCCAAATGTCGCGTCGTTTGCATTATAGAAAACTTGATTTTGTATCTAGTAATATTATTAAGATATTACTTAATGAGTGGATCCATATTTTTTCTCCTCACTACAAATACAATTGAAACTAAGTGAAGCTTATTTCGGGGATATAATTTTTATGCAAATCTTATTGTTATAATACTATTAACCCACTTGTATCATATCTATTATACTTTTACGAAATTTCCTACCACAATATTTTTAACTTTTTCCCTAGAATTCTTCCATGTTAGGCATACACATAAGAAATACTATTCTTATTATTTTTTGTGCACTCAAATATTACATAGAAGTGGCACTTTCCAAAATAAAGCAAGTAGGTAGTATTACGGATATGATATAGAAAACATCAATTTACACGCAACGGACTTTGAATTGATATCTCTGGGTTACAATAGTATTTTCGCCTCTTTCGAATAGTGAACACATTATACCAGTATATTGCTATAGCTATATACAACAGTAACAAATATGAACAGTTATCGATTACGAAAAAATATTTTTATTACAGTGGTGAAAAAGTTTCGATGTTATAAAAGAAGATTATTAACATAGCGAATAATAATAAAATATACCATAAACCAAAATAAACATGTCATGGCATAAAAAGTCAATAACAATCTTTGTTTACTCAAAAATATTGAAATAAGTTCCCATTAGAATTGGCCACAATTGCACACATTTGGCTACGGATATTCAAAAGTATCATCTTACGTTTTCTCTAGCACAAATTTTACAATACGTGCAAACGTGAGAATATGTTTCCATAATGTTACAAATGTTCCGTAACAATGTTATTGTTTTTATAATGTATATTTACAATTATTTGGATTTTATTGTTTTAAATCATTTCGCAATAAGTTCCTCAACACGTCGACATACATGTATAGCAACGTTCATAAACATTAATTATTATGAATCTATTTCAAAACACATACCAATTACAAAAGCACAGTCTTCTAGACATAACCTGCACCACGGATATAATAACATACACTGCAATGCTTATGGTACTCGACATAAAGACTAGATAAAGTGTTATGTCCAGTAATTTTTACATAGTATAAAACAATGTAGCCGCCGCTTCTGTGCGTTTTAAATTACGAAACGGATTTTAATGGAGTTTTCAGCAATAGATAGAGTGATTTAAGAAGAAAGTTTATGTACATGCCTGTTATGGTATAGAACAAGCCGATAAATTCAAATATTTATAATGCAAGCTAGGACGGGTCGCTAGTTTTAGTAATAAATAATGCAGATATTCAATTGTCTACTATTATTCAATCTACTCTTCGAAATGTGATGTGGCTTGCATCTGGAACATATATATAATTATATAAAATAAAGAATAGTTTTATGTCCATTACATATAGTAGACACTAGAATACGACATGACATTTAAAAAAACTACTATCAATAGTTACATTGTAGTTTTATTTCTTTATAACTTAACCAAGGAAAAGCATAAAAACTGGTCCATAAAATTAAATTACTTTTACTTGCTGCTGCCGAAGTTCACGTACGTGGGCGTGATATTACGCGGTCTCTTTTTTTAAATAAATAAAGCGCAGTGACTAAAATCACTTAATAGTCCGTAGAAAATTATGATAAAAAAATACACTCTACTATTACAGTTACATAACTAAATATCTATTGGTAATATCGGAGTCTTTAAATATAAGATGCAAAATGTGAATATTTCACGTATTAAGTCAATTCTACATTATTATAGAGATTTCCGCTACAAAAATTGACGTGAGAAAAGATTAAGAGCAACCAATAATTAGATCACTACTCCTTTTCATTCCCAGGATATCCTTAGACTATACTAGGTGAACTACGGATAAAAAGAGGAAAGTTTAAATAAAACTCTATACTTATGATGATCATTACTTCTTGATTTTGTCTTGATGTTATAGGATAAGGTTAGGATAGTTCCCGATTAAAATTAGAATTATTATTAATTTCTATCTCATTCTGTATCATTCTATTAGTGTTCAGTGAGTTATAATGAAAACCATTGAATATTAGATGTATGTGTATTTAAAGGATAAACTAATAAATGAGAAGGAATACTCAATGAAGCTTCTTCTTTATCATACCACCTGACTGACGTAGTACTAATAGATGTGGTAAGACTTCTTTACGAGTAAAGATTTGTAGGTGGCAATAGAGCGAAATATACGATGAATTGTTATATAGTAATACAACTGATAAATATAAAACATGGTGACAAAATAAAACCAGCTTTAATCAAATTATAAATTACGTTAACAAAACAATGTAAATTCGTCTCAGAATCTCAGCCCTAGAGCGACACAATTACCACAGTACAACTATTTATGTAATAACTGACAATCCATTAACAGCTATTAACCATTATGTAGAGGCAATAAACATAATACGTAACGGCACTACCCTGTTGTATTATTACAGTTAGTGGACAGTCAGTAGCTCATTATCCGAGTCATTGAGACCTACTTAGTACTTAGCGGGCTTGACCTCAAATTACTACAGTCTGATTAGTTACAAAGAACGCTATTATAAGCCTACAACAGACCTCTTATAAAATTGTTGCAGCCTAGTAGAAGCTTTATCATACTATTCTATAGCTCCCTTATATCGTATGCCTTGTGCCTTATATCTTGTGTCTCAGCTTTGCTGTCCAATTCCAGGATATTGATGTTCTATTTAGAATTAAATAACAAAAACTTTATATAAACCTCGTGTATAAAGAATACTTGGTACTTAAACACCAATTGCCCTTTGTCACTGCTCCAACAAATTAATTGTGATATATCTAAATATAGTACTATAATTTTAAATATCGTTATCACAGTAAAGAAAGAATTATCTGTCAATCTCTTATAAATATTATCTCAACGCATTTTAGCTTTCATTTAGGTAATAAAATAAAAAATACCTATATTATTATGAACATAATGGTGTAAATTCTAATATTATTCATGTGTTTAGCGAAGGGTGGAAGCTTTCTCTTATTTCGGCCACAGTGCCGTGCTCCTTTCCACTTATACTTTGCTCTAGAGTCACTGTAACACTTTCCATTAATAAACTTAGTTAAAATTAATTTTTAGAATCATAAATACATTTGCATTCTTTTCTATAATAAAAAAGTAAAGACTTCTCTATACATGTGAATGTGTATACCTACCTACCAGTAATATGCACTTCATTGTAAATAAGCTTCTACAGAATTAAAAATGGAAAAGTAATTCCGTAATTATCAAAATAAAATTATGGCATGACCAGTAAATAGGAAGAAAAAGTATGTCGAATAAAACAAAAAACTTAAATTGATACAGGTTTAAGTTATTTTGTTTTATTAACCCTGGAACCTTCATGACGCATCATCCAAGTGTCATCAATAAAATCTCATGATTCCACTGGTACATCAGTGAGTCTAAGGTAAATCTTTGCAAACAGAAACCAATTCTCGTCATAGAACAATGTAGAAAACTTACAATTTAACATATAAACCAATACATATATTGAATTAGTATTTTTATAGTCAAAAGAGTGTATTCTAAAACGTGTATACACATTAATTATGATAGCAGGTTAAATATTCTTTGAGCGAATTATCTAAATATTTTTTTCTAAGCTAGCATGTAAACAATTAGGACTATTGTATGTCACCTATAGAATTCTTTATTCTTCCACAAGTTGGGTCTTTTTTACTGACTATATAAACTCTACAACAATCTGAATTATTTCACTACCTTCTGCATTCTTTAGAAAAAACTGGATAGTAATGGCGAGCTAGTTCGTGGCTTTCCAAATAAAAGATTTAACCATATAATGTGTTTCGTCACTAACCAATACATTGCGGCTACATCATTAAGGTATTATGTACTTAGGACATAATAGCTCAATGGGACATAAATTTTTATGGTTCTTAACTTTCTTCACAGTGAAAGGTTATATTCTGACAATGGGACAATAATTATGATAAAAAGTAACCATGCGACTGTAGCTCAATGGGGGTAGTCAGAAATATTTGATCGACTTTATTTGTGAATGAATAATAAACATGTTTATGTACATTGATAGTAGTTTGTGTGTACGAAATTTCTATTATATATTCATACATGTATTTTCCGCTATATGATCACTTTAATAGATCTACTGTCCTTTTTTAACTGATCAATGACTACCTGTTACAAAGTTACTAAATATTAAGTACCTAAGTACACTGAAATTATTAATATGGGTAAATATTAATAATATCAATGCGAAAGTCCGTCTGTTTGTCTGTTTTTTAACTTTTGTTATCTTTCCACGCTAAACGGTCCAACGAATCGAAATTAAATTTACTACGAAAATAGATCGTATTACAATTACGAACATAGATCAAGTAGATATTATCTCAAAAAAGCAAATAGAGTCGCAAGTATGAGCTAGTATATTTGTTTTAGATAGCAAATTTGAGTATGGGGTACCATATATCACAATAATATAACAAATTAATAGTAATCATACCGAAAATTCATAAATGATAAAAACAAAGGTCAGTCCCCGATAGCTGTCTCACTCATACACAATAGGTGCTGGCCTTCGCACCCGTTGCGCTCGATGCCCCTTTTGTTTCACTGTGCGGGCGCAGGACGATGTTATAGCCGAAATACGTCAATGGTTTTTCGAAATAGGGCTGCCAAAAATAAAAAAAACTGTATGACATATACATGTCAATCAAATTAATTATACCGCTGTTCGACGAGATACTACTGATTCCTTAAACTGCTAATATTGTCGATTATATCATAATATAAGATAAGATATGTCAATATATTTTCTTTACATTTACTTTGTATCATTCTCTAAAAATTTAAAACAAATATATACCATATCTACATTCTATCTAATATATGGTTAGGAACAACCCTAGATAATGCGTACGTTACACATCCGCCAGAGGGCGCGAGGTCATTTTTAATTGTTTTTTATGTAATTTACAATTGTTTCGCAAGAGCGCGATTCGTGTGAATGAACCTTGTTAATCTGAATCACACATTTGATACCGTTTGATATAAGATCTATGTGTGTCGTCAATTTCAATGAACTCTACAAAACAATCAAATCTCATAGCAGGGATTTTTATTTGCTGTGCTATTTATTCAACAATAAAATTAAATTTCGTTATCTAATGACCTCTGGATAGATGGCAGAAGTTTCTGGAAAGGAATATAAGGGAAATTTGGAAGCATGTTATAGAAAATTGTGAAGAAAGTCCATGTATATGTGTATATTACAGACTCTTACGATATGTCACATCTGCCATCAATTTAATTATTACCGTTATTAAGTAGATTATTTGAGCATTCTACGAATATCAATATAAATAGATGATATAGTATGAATATACGTCAGAGACTAAAAGAAGTAAAGGCAAATTGAAGCGGCTCCATGTGAAGCAAACTCTCTATAAACATACCAATAATATCCCAAATTTTCTTTGGAAGAATTTATATATATATAAATTTAATGTAATAATGATGATAATAGCACGACGTGTCGTTTAAAAATATATCGTAGTAAATATATCATATCCATTACAGGCCATACGTTCCTTATTAGTTGATAAATGATCAATACTAATAACATTTTTCCACATATCTAATTATAAACTGTAGCGGTAGACTTCGCTTTCCACTCTAGTCTCTGTTTTTTTTTATTATTATTGTCAATTGGACTCAGCCAGAAATGAACAAGACTAAAAAATAAAACATTCACAGAATATAGCTCATATTTTTATAAAATCTGTTGCAGGTAGGAATTTCCACCATTACATAATTATAATTAAAAATAATAAACGACATTATAAGAATACTTGTGCAGCCATAGTTATCTAATCGACTTAATACAATGTGAAATCTAGGGAAATTCAATTGTTTCATTATAATAATATTATTGTTATTATTACTTAACTACATTTTCTCTATTATCCGTTTACATTTTTTATTTTGTCTACTTTATGGAGTCTTTGTTTTTTCCTCTTGTCGGTCATTGCTGCCATTGATATTGTTGCTCGGAACTATCAAAATCAATTTATTTTATTATACAATACATTAAATTAATTTTATTATATAAACAAAATTTGGAGTACATATTAGTAATACTTGAGAACTATAAGGTCTCTAGTTCTCAGGCGGAAAAAGCGAAAAATAACTTAGATAGACAATATAGCACGCTAGGCAATATTGGAGCTAGAGTTTAAAGTTAAAGCTTTAGATTCGATTTCCCACAATTTATATACTTTTTTTAAATGCAGTATTAATTTATGATTTAATTCACAGTACCATACTAGACATATCTGTAGGCGTTGATAAATTATACCTAGTATTACCTAAGTTCTTTTTTGTTATTTTAAATTGACTTCATCTTAATTGTATCAAAAATCTATCCAATGTCATCCAATGTCAGTGAACTAAATAATAACAATCGTTAGTAATGCTATGGGTACCTGCAAAGTACATAGAGATGCAAACAAGAAAACCATTGCCTTGTTTTTTTTGGACTCCTCTAATGCTGTTGGCCGCAGTTGGCATTTACAGCTTCACCAGACATTAGGGGGCGAGTGCAGATGGCACTCCAAACCCGCGGAAGGACTTATGGAGCGGTTGAAGGCCAACTCCCGCCAGATGGATACGACTTTAGTCTGAGGGTACCACTAGGGATTCGAACCTGGGCTCAGGCCTTCGTAATATCGATCCCCGTTTGAATTGGATCGATCGGAGGGGGCCATTGCATTGTGGCTTATTTTACAAACTCATCTAAGCGTCTTTATAAACTTTCGTCTAAGAATTAACTTAATATTGTAGCCTTGAAACCTGTAATAAAAGCACGATTTAATTAGATACTAGACTTTCAATCATGTTCGTAATTAAAAACATGTGACGTAAATAATGTTGATTACTCGATTAGATTTCTCAAGCAAGGCGTTTACAAACAGAGACAATGAGATACGCCGGTTAGCATTGCTCAGCCTCTGACACGCGCTAGTTCATTCTTAAGATAACCCACATATACATTAACCCCCTTTGTGAACACATGAATAAAACATTAATCACTGTCAAAAATTTTTAAATACGTATTGTACTTAATGTATTACTAGATGTTCTGAAGTTATTTAATAATACAGTCCCAGTCCCTGCCACGTATTAAAATACACACACACACACATATATATATGCATATGAAAACAATGCATGCGATAAAGAACCAATTAGTTAATAAATGCATTAATTATATTGAATAGTAATTATATTTACGTATACATTATCTGTGCTTATACGAAAATAAATAATATGAATTATTCTACCCCTTTTGTTGAAAATTTGTAGTCTAATAACAATTTGTTTATTTTCGAGTTTATCTGGCATTGGTGTCTTCCTTTATAGAACCGTTGATTTTTCAAGTATGAATAAGATATTTTATATAATATTTATAATTTTGCATAAAATTGGTGGTTATTACATTTTGTTCTGCTTTTTGTATGTATTTCTAAATTTTACTGAAATCGTTTTTTTCTAATTCAACAACAATTTAGACATATTTATAGGACCTATATTCAGATAAGTAGGTATTTAATTACCTAATATACGCCTATCATATCGATGTAGATTCGTCAGTGACACTTTCTGGTACTTTCGATTTCGATAAAACAACATAGCACTTGTTTCTTACAGCTACTCGCGAATTCTTCATCACGTAGAGAACATCAAATATTTCGAAGAGTCAGCAGCGTGAGGTGACAATTACTTTCACCGGTAGAGCACGCTCCGATGTTCTCACGGTGAAACCGTGCGAAGAAAACTGCCAGGAAAATGCACATGGTGGCAACAAATATCTGGGCTCGATGTGCCAGGTGATCCGCCATGCGCCAGACGGTGCATCCCGACTGGGACAAAACGCCAAAAGTTCGGTTAAAACCAACTCACACCACACTAATCTGGCTGTTGGCATTCCTTCAAATAGTCGCAGCGAACCGACCACCACGTTTCCTCATAGATGGCCAGTCAGAGATTGTCGTTAGACTTAAGGAAGGACCAGATACGCCAATTGGTAAGTAGCTACAATTTATTTCTATCAATAAATTAACTATTTAGATATACTGTATCAATTTCATATGCCTTCTTAGAAGTATCTAGGTAAATATTGTCTCAATGAACATTTTTAGATTATTACTAGCTGTCCCGGCAAAGGTTGTTTTGCCTTATAATAAAAAAAAAATTTAGGGGTGGACTACCCCTAACATTTAGGAGGATGAAAAATATATGTTGGCCGATTCTCAGACCTACTCAATACGCTCACAAAATTTCATGAGAATCGGTCAAGCCGTTTCAGAGGAGTATGGGAACGAAAACTGTGACACGAGAATTTTATATATAAGATAAACCAATAAAACATGAATTACACATTGACTCTTCATTTATGTGGTATCACGAGTTACCTATGTTAGTATTATAAACCTATTATAGTTAAAAAGTAAGAGTTATTATACTAGTGGGTCAACTGTAACTCTGAGCTAATTAGAGTTAATAATAACGTTGAATTGTGGTAAATGATTACAAGAAACTCTGAAAGGGCAATCTACCTGATGGAAATAACGTTGCACCTATTGTTATAACAGTCTTCTTCAGTGAATTGTAATTATAAGTAAGTATTAGGACTATTACTTACAATTATAATATTTAAAATCGACTTGCTATGTACCGACTTAATCTTATAATTACAATCATAAAATATGTATCATTACTTCCTTCTTTTAAATTTTAGAGTATCTATGTATGTAAAATTCTATGAATTCATGTCAGTTTGCATCTCATCCTATACAAAATCCAGTTATCAAGTGAATAGTCAATTAGGTAATACAACAGTTTTTCTATGAAGATTCTCAAGCATCCATTTAATAAATTGTCTATGTTAAAATTTAGCTCGTTTAGTAGAAACATAATATGAACAAAAAGGGAACTGACAACCGGATATTACCTGTTCATGTAGGGGAACAGTAAAGTGGGGTTACCAAGACAACTAGGTACCAACCGACACAATCAAACCCTACAACTGCCGCCGCGCCGGCACGCTTCATGGAACCTTCGCTAATCGTTTAAACTACATTATGACTAAGGATTTGTTATTTACTTGTTATCATGTATTACCCTACTTACTTATGAACTTATTGCATTTCTGTAAACTAGCTGTTGTATCTACATAATTGAAAATGAAAAAAAAACGTAGGTATCGTATATCGATATATCAATATATCTATAACTTCACCGTTTAATTGTTAAACCTAATAATAATAAACCTAACCTAATTTAAAATAAAACATTTAAATGTCTTCATATATTCTCTCCTAATATTACATAGGTATTATATATTGAGTATAAAATTGTAGTCCACTATTCATAAAATAAATGTAGGTACATCCATCCATTTGACTAGATCATTGATTTAACATTGGGTTCATATAAATGTGTTGCGTGTAAAGTCATGTATTGCTACCATGAAGAATTGCATATAACAAAATATTTCATAGAGTTTTTCATTTTCCTAATATATTTTATTCAACTACATCTTCGACTAGATATACATATTAAATTAGGTACTGTTCATATTTTTTTAGTGCTAAAGTCTGTCCTTCAGCTTTTTTGTTACCTTGTCACATGTAAAAAACTGAAAGAAAAGATCTCAATTAAATTTTATCAATTAATCGAAAACATAATCTGACAAGGGGTGAATTAAGGAATGAAAGTTTATACAGACGAAGTCGCGAGTAGCGACTGGTACCCTAGAAAATCACATTATGTATCATTACAACCTTCCGCCTACAAAGGTCTACATACGAGTATGTTTATTATTAATTGTGTATAATTAACATAAACTATTAACCTGTACCACTTTTACATGAAATCATTGAGACCGTTAATTCTATTTCAGGTAGCTTAATATACCGGCTGCGTGGTATTGACCCAGATGGAGACACGTTGTATTTTGGAATTAAAGATCAATTGGGTAGTGATATTTTAAGATTAGAAGCCATTTCATCCAACGAAGCTAATATTTATTTAGTTAAGGAATTAGATAGAGAGGTATTTATTTTTTTCAAAACCCGTAGCTTTCTATGCTTAATATGATAAAAAGTAGAAATTGCTATTCGTGATAAACTTTGTTTAGACAGACATATAGTTACGTAGGCTCTAGGAAAGTTCTTAATATAATAAATAGATATAATAAGCCTAATGAATAATAAAACCGTATAATTCCGAGTGGATATTGGAAAGAGGATTCAGATACGATTATGGTCCATAAATTTTAGACTAACACTACCTTAAGTCACTCTAGTAACTAACTTCGTGTAAGTGCTTATTCTATTTATGAAATTGAACAAGGGACCTTATGTATAATAATTTTAAAATATGCAGCTACCTAAATGTTTTTTTTTTCTTTTAGACCCGTGATGAATACTCTTTTGTCTTAACACTAAGCGATGGTCATTTGGGGGAAGGTAATTTCATCACACAGAGCTTTCTACTCTTAGTAGAAGATGTAAATGACAACGAACCCATTTTCAAACCATATCCCTCCGCGATCACCGTGAAAGAAGATTCACCGCCTGGTATATTGGCTACAGTGGAAGCAACAGACCTTGACGAAGGAGCTTATGGACAAGTAACTTATAAAACAGATTAAATATTTTATAATGAGTTTTTGTTACTACTGAGCGAAATAATGTTTTAAACCACTGCACTATCAAATAATGGTCAAAGACTCGATCCCCGAACAATATACATGTGTTTATATTTTTATAATTATGAAAAATTTATTAAATATATTATTTTATAAAAACTAAATATATTTACAATAAACCTTGTACCTACTTACCTATCATTTGTTACTAATAACAATAGTACATCCGATGCTTAATTTGAGGCTAATGTCTCCCATTTCTCAAGTTTATTTCATTATTACTTGTTTGTTTAAAAGAAATTTGTTAACAATAATTAAGTTTACATCATAACTACTTGATGTTATCTGAAATCCGAAATAACAAAATTCATTGAAAACTTCATTAGGTTCCATAGATGTCTTAGTGGTTACTTGCTCAGTGAACAAACTCTGTGCAGGATTGATTGATTGATATACAAATAATGTCAATTTTAAAGTCAAAAGTACTCAAATGACAATGACATATACTGAATACGAAAGAAAAATGTAAACAAAATGACAAAGAAAATAAAAATATTTCACATTTATTTCAAATTCAATACAATAATATAATTGAATATAATTATATTTTAGGTTTTGTACAACCTCCAAGAATTGGATGGAGATATAGAAAACTTTTCAGTACAAACAGTTAATGGAAAAGGAGTGATCCGGTTAACCAATCGTTTGGATTACGAGCGTAAATCCTTGTATCAACTCCGTGTGTTGGCTGTAGACCGGGCGAATCAAGGACGAGTTAATACGGGTACTGCAGCTATATTAGTGAAGGTACAGGACGTAGAAGACCAACCGCCAGAGTTTGTTGTTGCCAGCCCTGTTACTAGAATTAGCGAGGATGCACCGATCGGAACTTCTGTTTTGCAAGGTAAATAAACATTGCAGCTTAGTTATTTGCTAACATATTCTAATTATTTCAAATTTAAAAAGTTATTAATAATTTCATATGAATAATGCGTAGTGCATTATTCATATGAAATTATTAATTATTACACCAGTTTTTTTTACAATAATTTACTACTAAAAATCATATCAAAGGTATTGTATATCCAATCAGTTAAGAATATATCTATATTCAATTTAGAATTACATATATTGGTTGAATAAATTAAAAGCATAATTAAAATAATTTCTAATACTAACTATCAATATAGAGATTATTCTGTATTTATTATACTCAACCACAGGAGCTATTATGACATTTCGGATACATATACCATTTCATGTGCTGATGCTGCTGCATGTGCTTCCAAATAGAAAAGTTACTGGAAGAAGTTTATTTACCAATGTTTGAATTGACAGTAACATAATAGTGAATAATATTACAAATGAAATAACTTCTAATTTAATTTCAGTGCGTGCTATTGATGGTGATAGAGGCATCAACAATCGTATATCATATAGCATCATATCTGGTGGTGAAGAGCATTTTGATATAGATAGCAGCTCAGGTGTGGTGTACACTGTCAATCAGTTGGACAGAGAGGATCCAAATAACAGCAATGGGGCTTATATATTGGAAATACTGGTTAGTATCTCTCCACTTATCTACTGGACTTAATACCTATTATTATCATCATTACATTTTGTCATTCATTACTGATCTTATAGCTGATATTGGATAATATGGAACAATATAGAACAGGGCAAGAAATGAATAGTTGGGGGAAGTGAAAGTATTTATGTTCAACATAACACCATGCACACTCAGGAAATAAAAACATGCCATAAGTTTATTGTACTGTTAATGTCTATAAGTTAGACCTTTTGATTCAGGTTGTCTATCAGCTGATTTAGACTTCAAACCCTAATAATAAAGACGTTAAAATCATTACTAATCAAATAAAATCAATACTAATATCATAAAAATACCAGTTTTATTTGTTTTCTTTGACAGTTTATTTATTTCTTTATAATGGATAAATTTAGACAATTTGGTGACAGTTTTCACTCATATTATCGGCTTGTTATTGAGTAGACTAAAATTGACAGTCTCAAATTAATTCAATAAAATGTTATACATTCATCTAACAGTACATATTCACTTTCAGGCCACAGAAGAATCACTTACAGTGTCTCCAATGCCAAGTGCAACCACTGAGGTGACAGTCATAGTGACAGATGTGAATGATGAAACACCAAAATTTCGTAGTGATCGCTATGTGTGTGAAGTGATAGAGAATGCACAGCAGAATACTCCCATAACTTTCCTTCAAGACGCCATACCAGAAGTGTTTGATTATGATCAGGTTTGGGATCCCTGTATGATTAATATTATCATAGAAAAACAAATGCATATGTTTAGTGAGTGCTTGGTACACAACCACTATATCAGCATCTCTGTCAATTTACCTTGCACATTTCATTTCTGTAAGGAAGTATTCAAATCTAAGAACAGATATTAGTAAGGTGCTGGAGTTTCATAGTTATTATGAAATAAATACTAATATTATGAATGTCTGTCTGTGTGTATAATGTTTATGTCCTTATTTAGAATAAATAGCTGAATGCATCGTAATTAAATTTAACATAAAGATAAATCATATCAAGCAGATGGGTCTGCTATCTATCATCTTTTAAAAAGTAGATGACGCCAGTAATAGCTAATATTACGAAATATATTTGATACTTTAGTTTGTAAAGTGTTTAAAATCCAATTAACTGTCCAATATCTGTTTTAATTTAAGATTTACCTTTACAGGGTAAAAATGGAACTTTTGAATTATATTTAAGAGGTGATAATGGTGTGTTTGATGTTACACCATTTAAGGGTATAAATGAAGCCTCATTTTTGATAAGGGTCAATGACCCATCTTATTTAGATTATGAGAGGGTTACAGTAATGAATTTCAGTCTAGTCGCCAAAGAAATTGCTGCCAAAGATCCTAAAATGAGGTATGTTGATTAAGATATTATTAACTATTCTTTTAAAGCTATAGATCTAAAACATTGTATTGTTTTGATCTACATTTTAAGAATTGTCAGTTTTAAGTTTTATATGCTATGCATAAATGTAATAAAAAATCTTAAAAATACAATAGTAGGATATTATTGGTATGAATAGTAGTAATATTAATTTAAAACTTAAAGAAAACTTTAGTGAACTTAAGACTACAAAATATGAAAGTTGGTGCTCAAGTTCAATGTTAGAGCGTCTACTTTATTGAAGCATGAAGCTACCATGCTCCAAAAAACATGATATTATTATAACTACGTGCCTCAACAATACAGCTACACAGGTGTAGCAGATTTAATTAAACTTTTATAAATCTATTACAAAATAATATAAATTAATTTCTGAACATAAAGAAATCTATAAAATTTTGTATACAAGTATATGCTTAAAAAGTGGTCAACTGATACACTTTTTTAGTACAAACAAACATATGTTTTTATCGTGCGAGAATAGAACCCGCAACTATTGAAGGTATGGAGGTGTAGTAAACCGCTATACCTCCAAATTTGAAGCTTATTTTATCCATAGTCATGTTTCTGATAATCTAAGCAATGATGATGCAATATATGGTCTTAAAAGAATCCATTGCTATCTCCATCCTAACCACCTAACCTATATGCTTTTTTATACCAAAATTCTTTTAGTTACTCTTGTAATGTTATATTGTCACTATAGGATCGGAGGACATTGGAACTAGCGACTAGCGACTAGTGACCTCCGATGATAGCAATGTGCTATATCATGTTCACTCCATGCAGTCCTCCCAAGAAAATCCCTTAGTTCATTTTTGTAGAATTTGCCTAGATGAGTAACCTCACCTGACTTACTGCTCATCCTATAATGAACATATGCGCTGGCGGAGCATCAGTGGAGCATCTCCACTGATGCTCCGCCAGCGCATACCGTTAGCAAATGTATTAGTTATATTCAGCCATAAAAACATATTAAACTTAAGTTTTATTTTGTGGAGTATTAAATTCAATATGATATTCAACTAAATATTTTCTTCTTTACAGTATAGTTCCAATAATGGTCCATATAAAGGATGAGAATGACAACTTTCCAGAGTTTACAGAGTCACTATACACAGTTTCTATACCAGAGAACTGTGGTGTTGGAACAACAGTCGCATGGGTGCAAGCTCTAGATCAAGACTCTGACAATTATGGAACAAGGGGTATCAGATATACAAATTTAGGAGGCAGTGTTGCTAATTTGTTAGTATTTATTAATGTATTTTTAATTTAAAGTATTTTAATATTTTTGGTAAAAAAAACCAATTATCACAAAATTTTAATATATTTTTTAAACCCATTGAGATTTACTTTCTTTATTTTATTTAGTTTTTTAAAAATACAAACATTGAATATTTATGATTTATAATTCAAAATACATTGCGTTGTACCTATTGATGTGCAATTATGTTGAAGACACTATTTTATTATTTTTTATTTATATACGTAATATATAATATTTATAAATTTTTGTTTCTAGTATACTCATGTTTATAGATGGGCCTGAAATTCTATCAAATTATGTAATTTTTAAAATAAATTTGTAACACCAGTTTTAATTTATTTATAATCTTAATTAATTAAATAATATCACTTAAAATTATATAATTCTGTAATTTTCTGTAATTTTCAGATTAAATTTAAACCCAATATCAGGAGTGATTACAGTAAAGCAAGCGGGGGGTGACAGTTTCGATCGAGAACTCGTCTCTCGCCATTATTTGACCGTTGAAGCGCGGGACGACCTCGGCAAAGGTATATGTGCAAAATAACATTTTTTTTATCTAATATGACCATAAAAGAAATATAGAAGTGTAATAAAATATTAGGAAGCCAATTTTTCTGTAGCAAGGTGAATAAGTTAATTTGTGGCTGAGACCTTTATTAAGCCTACGCTTAAATTACAAAATGGAATGTCAGATTCGTGTGATACTAGACCAAACCATTCTTCATTAACTCAAATAATCTAAAATTAATTTTGAAAATAAATATCCTATATTTTACTGCCAACTAAGCAATATTTATAAACTTTAACAAATATCTTTATTACTTAATTTCAAGGCAATAGAAACACCGCTCAACTCATTATAAACATCGAAGACGTGAATGATAACGCGCCTATGTTTCTTGCCAACAAGTACGAGGCGAGATTGCTGGAAAATGAACGCCAGTTTGAGAACCCGCTAATTTTAGAAGCTAGGGACATGGACTTAAATGGTATGTAATAAGAGATCTTTATACATTCATCACAATATTTATGTGAATCTATTATATGTAAACTAGCATTAGCATTTGAAGGCCTCAATGGTCTAGCGGTTTATCACACCGCTTTACTTCCGATGGTCGCCAGTTCGATTCATCGCGCGATGCAAACATTTATATTTATGAGTATGATTGTTTTTATTGGTCTGAGTGTTTTCTATGTATATTAAGTATATATTAGAAAAATATCTCAGTATTTATATCAGTTGTTTAGTACCCATAACACAAGCTCTGCTGAACTTGGGACTAGATGACACTGTGTGAATTGTCCAGGATTATTATTTTTAATACTATTGTTGTTATTAACTCTCGTATTTTACTATACACCTATATATTATATTTATATATAATAAATCTATTACTTAAAGGATTTAATGCATTTTCACGCACCTAAAGTTTTATTTCTTGCGATAAATGAGGTGCTATTTCCTTCGATATAGATTAATCTATGTCTGTTTGAAAATTCATCAGAATTGATACAGTGGTTTAGTAGTTTAGTTTCACAAACCACTAGAAACAGTAAACATAACAGCAGATATGTTTATTTATCTGCTGTTATGTCTATTTGTTCCGGCACTCCTTCAACACTCTTGAACGCAATATATTTTAACTGCAAAAAGTTGCTATTTAAATGTTCACAGGCGTATTGGATTTGTTTTCGATGTACCTGCGTTATTTTGTATTCTCTCACTTTTTCTTCGTCTACAAAAATCAATCGGTCTCCTCAAAATTGTTAAAAATAATTATTAAAATTCAATATTAAAAGTAAATTTGGGTTTCATTTGAAACTCCGATGTGTTAGCGAAGACATATTATGGTGGCCCATGAAAAGAACAAAATTTTACCAAGATATTCGTAAATCAAAATCTCCTATACAACTACGCAACGTGGCGGACGTGTTCTACTACGTCGTATATCATCACAAAATCATCACGAGGATTGAATCGAAGTCAAGATTATCTGGGAATCGTCTTCATGTAATGAACAGTGAAGCAACAAAAGCATCACAGCATACACAGCGGTCCTGACTAAAAGATAAGTGCCTTCCCTCATTCCTTTACAATTATCCAAATTACTTTCATACAAAATCGCTTCTAAAACATATTTAATCTATCTTATTTTTATAAAATATATATTAATTATAAGTTAGTTATATTATTTATAGGTAACTATTGCAAAAAATAGTATAAATATACGTAAATACATAAAATAAAAAGTAAGAAACCACGAACAAAAGTGAGTAATAAACTTTTATGCAATTTGCTTAACACATAAATGAGTAATTAGTTGATATATTTTCTTATTTCTCATTTTATATTGTTTCTGTCCACTTATATTAAAACTGTCTCTCTTTTGGGTATACAGAGACTATTATATAAAGAATAAAAATTGTGTAACCTACAATTCATTCCTGCTATTTGGTGAATTTATTGTGCAAACTAATTGTTGAACTTAAAATACAGCTATAGAACATGTAATATTGTTATATGTCGACTTATAAACATCGTAAAACTAGTAACATTATTATATTTAAACTCAATAAATATTAAAATAGTTGATTTCCAATATTAAGCAAATTAAACGGGTAGGTATCCGTATTAAAATTTAGGTCAGTTATTACAATGTTCTAACGTAATTTTGCCGACTAATTCCAGTGACATCTATCGCTGCGCGCGGGGTTGAGCTGTGCATTGAGTGACAGCGCGACGTTAAGCAGCTGCGTGAGCATCGCCGGTTTCGCTGAGCAGTGGTAGCCAAAGCAAGGAGCGTGAGAATTTTATTTGTTTTCTTTCTTACTTGATTACAATAATTATAAATAGTCACAAATTATACTTAAACCTAATTCAATATAATAACAACTAATACTTGTTTTGCAAAATGACCGATAAAGAGACAAATGCATTGCCATTATCACAATCTTCATTAGGTACAATACGAAGTAATTTAAAGGAATTAGTTACCAAGCGTAGCTCAATAAAGGGACAGATAACAAAATTTAAAAATTATTTGTCACAATTAAAAGATCAAGATCAATTTTCTAATATAGAATTAGCAGAATTAAACATCAAAATTACTAAATTTGAAGGGTTGTCTATAAAATTTGATAACTTACAAAGCGACATTGAAGTTTTAAATGCAGATAATATTGATTTCGAAATTGAAGAACGTGACAATATTGAACGTGATATTATAATTGGCATCGCAACTGCTAAAACTTTAGTCGAGGCTTATACTGATAATGCTAAAGATCAGTCTCAGTGCTTTCACGATCATCAAGAAACGAGCTTTAAGCTCCCGCAAATCCAAATTTCTAAGTACGACGGTTCTTATTTGCGGTGGCTAGAATTTCGTGATTCCTATGAAAGCTTAATTCATAACAATAGCCGTATCTCACCCATTCATAAGTTTCATTATCTTACATCATATTTAGAGGGAGATGCAGCTAGAATTATTTCTAATCTCGAAGTGTCATCTGCTAATTATTCTGAGGCATGGAAAATTATTTGCGATAGGTATAATAACAAAAGATCATTAATTAATCATCATCTTAAATCATTATTTAATATACAACCACTCGGTCGCGAATCTGACAGGTCGCTGAGATTCTTAGTGGATCATGTAACTAAAAACTTGCGTGCGTTGGCCTGCTTAGACCAACCGACAGATCACTGGGATATATTATTGATCTATATGTTGTCTACTAAATTAGACAATATAACATTAATTAAATGGGAGGAACATAGAAATACTCTCGACGATGTTCCCACTTTAAAAGAATTTTATAAATTTCTAAATGATCGTGCCGATGTCTTGGAGTCTTTGACTCATAATAAAAATGATAATAACTTTCATAAAAATATACCCACAAATTCTCGTCATTCTATACCTATTAATAATACAAATAAAATAAATTCTCCAAGCTCACATCATAATCGTACTTCATATACAAAGTCTTTTACTAGTATTAATCAAAATAGTAATAAATACCTATGTATCATATGTAATGAAAATCATAAAATATATGATTGTTCCGTATTCAAATCTAAGAGCATACAAGATAGATTAACGGAAGTGTCCACATATAAGTTATGTCCAAATTGTTTAAGACAAGGCCATCCATTAAGTGATTGTCGTATGGGACCTTGCAGAATATGTAAGCAAAGGCATAATAGTTTACTTCATAATCCTCTAAAAGAGATTAAAAGTAACGCCGCTGTGAGAGATAATGATACAGTAGTTAACTTTCATAATCAAACACCAAATCAAGTTATACTCTCTACAGCATTAGTGGAAGTTTGTAATCCATCTACAAACCAATCAGAGAAAATTCGTGTGCTTTTGGATTGCGGAAGTCAGTCTTCATTTATTAGTAAATCTCTAAAGGAAAAATTATCTCTAAATTCAAATCATATAGATACTATAAGAGTTATTGGCATAGGTAATAACTGTACAAATAATATTATAGAAACATGTACAACGCAACTAAAATCATTAAACAGTTCTTATCAACTAAATTTATCGTGCTTAGTCTTAGACAAAATAACAAGTGAGATTCCTAAAGCTCCTATAAATATACAAAATATTAACTTACCTGAAAACTTGCCTCTGGCCGATCCTGTATTTCACAAACCTGCCTGTATCGATGTTCTGCTAGGAGCTGATGTCTTTTGGGAAATAATAGGTAATGAAACTCGGTGTATCGGTGAAAGGGGTCCTAAATTGATAAATTCAAAATTTGGCTGGATAATATCTGGTCCCATTCCTTCTAAAAATAAAAAATATAACAAAATATATTGCAATCATGCTTTAACTAAATCATCATACAATGATATAGATGATATCATTCCTAAATTCTGGGAAATCGAAGAGCTTCCTAAAAGGCCAATTCTCAGTAAAAACGAAAAACTATGCGAAAAACATTTCGTATCAAACACGACTCGTCTAAATACAGGTAGATTTTGCGTCAGATTACCTTTACATGACACTCCCGATTGTCTTGGAGATTCCTATAATCTTGCTAAAAGGAGACTACTAAATTTAGAAAAAAGATTTAGACGAAATCCATCTCTAAAAATCGATTATGCAAAATTTATCAATGAGTATACAGAGTTAGGTCATTTATCAAATTTAAATTGTGTAAAATCACTTAATTCATACTATTTATGTCACCATGCAGTCATGAAGGAAAGTAGCGAGTCCACAAAGCTCCGTGTTGTTTTTGACGGTTCTGCTTCCACATCATCAGGATATGCTCTCAACGATATTTTGATGGTGGGTCCAAATATGCAGGATTCTCTCTTCTCCATATTAATTAGAAGCAGACAATATAAATATCTTTTATGTGGCGACATAGAGAAGATGTATCGCCAAGTTGAAGTAAACGAAAATGATCGGGCGCTGCAACTAATATTATGGAGAGGAGATGAGTCTGAACCCATACAAACATTGAGTCTTAATACTGTCACTTACGGGACTGCAAGTGCCAGTTATTTAAGCACTCGATGTATTTGGCAAATCGGTGAGGAGCAGAATGATGAACTTATCAAAACCATTATAAAAAAGGACTTTTATATCGACGATCTCATCACAGGTTGTGACGATGAAGAGCAATTACGCTACATAAAACATTCAGTAACAAAGGCATTAAGTAATGGTTGTTTTAATTTAAGAAAATTTAAAAGCAATTCTAAAATTATATTTGAAAATAATTCATCTAATTCACAAGATAATTTGACAATTAGTGAATCAACTAGCACCCTCGGGCTTGGCTGGAATCCTTCTAGTGATAGTCTAAATTTTCCACTAAAAAATATACCTAAATGTAACATGGTGACTAAAAGAAATATTTTATCAATTTCATTCCAAATATTTGATCCTCTTGGACTTTTAAGCTTGTATCATACAACCAAAAATTATTATGCAAAATTTATGGAAAGAAAAGTTTCAATGGGATCAACCTGTACCACAAACTATCAGAGAGAGCTGGCAAAAATATTGTGACAATATACAGTATCTCAAAGAATTTCAAGTACCAAGATTAGTTCTATGCAATAATCCAATCGAAATAGAACTACACTCATTTAGTGATGCTTCTCAGGCAGCATACGGTGCATGTATTTACATGCGATCCATAGACGCTAATAATAGGGTATCTGTTAAATTATTATGTTCCAAATCTAAAGTATCACCAATAAAACCAATAACTATGCCACGCTTAGAGCTTTGTGCTGCTCTTTTAGCGGCTAGGCTTAGTGGAACGGTTATAGAATCCCTACGATACAAACCAAATAATGTAATCCACTGGTGTGACTCCAGTATAGTAATTTATTGGATTAATAGTGATGTTACCAAGTTAAAAACTTTTGTTGCTAATCGCATAAACGAAATTCAGGAAAAAACTGTAGCATCATCGTGGCGTTATGTTCCGACTGATTCCAATCCGGCGGATTTGATATCCAGGGGCGTTGATGCAGGCAGGCTGGTGTCTATGAAGCTGTGGTGGTTTGGTCCGCAATTTTTATCTGAAAATAAAACAAAATGGCCCAAATTAAAAAATAATAAAATAGTTGTAAACTTACCTGAAGTGAAGTCGAATCCTGTAGTTGTTGCTGAACCTGTAATAAAATTTGAAAGATATTCAAAATTAGATAAAATTATAAGAATATTTGCTTATGTTAGACGTTTTATTTATAATACTAAAAATTCTACAAATAAAAAATACGGTAATTTGTCATTAGAAGAATTTAATGAGTCTTTTATATTACTTTGTGCTATGGCTCAAAAACAAACATTCCCTATTGAATATGAATTATTACTAAAAAACAAACAGCTTAGTACTAAATCAAAACTATTACCTTTATCTCCATTTATGGACAAGGATAATGTAATGCGAGTCGGCGGTCGATTGGAAACGTCTGATTATCCGTATGAGAAAAAACATCCCATTCTATTGCATTCAACTCATCATTTAACTAAACTTTATTTCGAAAAAGAACATCTGCAAAATATGCATGCTGGACCACAGCTTCTTTTAGCTACGGTTCGAGAAATCATTTGGCCTATCGGTGGCAGACATTTGGCAAGAAGAACAGCTAATAAGTGCGTAGTTTGCAGACGTGCTAGAGGTACTACTCTCCATCCTAAAATGGGCGAGTTACCACTACAAAGGGTAACACCAAATTTTCCCTTTCTGTCGGTCGGTATAGATTTTGCCGGTCCATTTTACATAATTAATCGTAAAGGTCGGGGTAATAAACTTATCAAGTGCTATTTATGCTTGTTTATTTGTTTACGATACAAATGTATCCATTTAGAAGGAGTCAGTGACTTGTCAAAAGATGCATTCCTTATGACACTTCGACGATTTATAGCGCGTCGAGGAAAGCCAGCAGAGATCTTCTGTGACAACGGTCGTAATTTCGTTGCTGCCGCTAAAGAAATAAATAACTTTTTAAAGGACAATGAAGATTCTTTACGTCATTTTGCCAATCAAGAGCAAATTCAATTTAAATTCACACCACCTTATTCTCCTCACTTTGGCGGGCTCTGGGAAGCCGGCGTAAAGAATTCTAAATATTACATAAGACGCGTGATCGGAAATAGTCACCTAACTTTCGAAGAGATTTTAACTTTATTTTCTCAAGTAGAGGCGATTTTGAACAGCCGTCCCCTATATCCTCTATCGTCCTCTCCCGATGATTTCCTTTGTCTCACTCCAGGGCACTTTCTCATTGGAAGACCGTTGCGTGCACTGCCTTCCCCCAATCTACAAGACTACAAAGAAAACAATTTGCAAAGATACCAAAGAATTGAGAAATTACGTCAGCATTTTTGGAACAGATGGCAGAAAGAATATATATCGGAGCTGCAGCAAAGAACAAAATGGAAGACCAATACTGCAAAATTGAAAATTGGAGACTTAGTCATTATTCAAGAAGATTACTTACCTCCTTTGTGTTGGAAACTGGGACGAGTATTACGTTTATTCCCTGGACCAGACGGCATTTCGCGTGTAGCTGATGTCAAAACTGCAGGAGGATGTCTACGACGCCCTCTAGTTCGATTTTGTCCTCTACTAAATGAAGAGGATTTTAAATATTGAAAGAAGCCTTTCAAGGTGGCGGGAAGATGTTCCGGCACTCCTTCAACACTCTTGAACGCAATATATTTTAACTGCAAAAAGTTGCTATTTAAATGTTCACAGGCGTATTGGATTTGTTTTCGATGTACCTGCGTTATTTTGTATTCTCTCACTTTTTCTTCGTCTACAAAAATCATTCGGTCTCCTCAAAATTGTTAAAAATAATTATTAAAATTCAATATTAAAAGTAAATTTGGGTTTCATTTGAAACTCCGATGTGTTAGCGAAGACACTATTCTATACATAATTCTATATAATACTAAAATACTATTTCCTAAAAACCACCGTCTTTTCTTTCTCACCTGTTCATAAAATGCTAAGAGCATCAGATTGTAATTAGACTGTGGTCCATCCTTACACTGTCGTTGGTATTTGGATTTAAATAGTAATAGAAACTTATTTCCAGGTACCAAAAACAGTCATATAGAATACTCAATAGTTGGTGGGGATTATAAGAAGAATTTCTCTATCGACCCCAATCTGGGCATCATCACGCCGGTCGGTGGACTTGATTTCGAGCAGATACCAGGCGACAATACTAACATACGACCTATACATCTAACGGTAAAAATTTTAATAATAATTTTACCTTAGTTATTTCAATTTTCTTCATAAATAAATAGTTATGACAGTTAATATTGTCGTGGTTTTATTACGCATGGCCCGTTAACTTAACTAATCTTCAATTGATTTTTAAATAAACAGTAAAATTTTGAAAGTATTAGTTCGCACCAGCTTAAATTTGGAAAGTAAGTGAGTAATATGTCATCTATTATATACATTAGTTTATATAGTTATATTGGTCTGGGTGATTTCTATACACATATAATATTATTTACATAAAAATGTTTCAAGTATATAGTGTTTATGAGCTGCTCCGTATACTATA
This sequence comes from Achroia grisella, assembly GCF_030625045.1. NCBI lineage: Eukaryota > Metazoa > Arthropoda > Insecta > Lepidoptera > Pyralidae > Achroia > Achroia grisella. The sequence goes on along the minus strand of NW_026712979.1, from coordinate 4,716,842 downwards.
CCCCATCTCTTATACCCTGCGTTATTTGGGACTTGATGGCACTGTGTTATTTATCCAGAGCAATATATTTATGTATTTATTTAATTTAATACAATTACTCGTTAATAAAGTTACATTGTTAGGTGCGAGCGCGTGACTTTGGTGACCCGCCTTTGTCTTCGACGGTACCTGTCACCATCTATGTGCAAGATGTGAACGACCACGCGCCGCTGTTCCAGCAGATGTTGTACAAGCGGTCCATCCCTGAAGATATGCCCGGCGGTACTAGTGTGCTTGAGGTATTGACATATACTGGAATCCGTTAACTAATATAATAGAACGCAGAATCAACCTGACATGGTACATTGCTAGCTATGCAGTACTACAGTACATACATACATTGTACAACAGGTTGTCTGCTTACTAGATAGCGTTGTACAAAATCTACACGTACCTTTTTGCAAAATTTGCTTAGAACCAAAATATGTATTATTAAACTGTCATTTCTCTCAGGTGAAGGCTCGCGATGCTGACGGTTCGTTGCCTAACAACCGGGTAGTGTACCGCATTCAACGCGGCGCTGGAGACAAATTCGTCATAGACGCAAATTCCGGCGTGCTTGCAGTAGCTAACGGCTCCACTCTCGACCCGGACAAGACCAATCCTAAGGTCAACCGGTACACACTCACTGTGGTCAGTGTTATGTTATTTATTTTAATGTTTAAATGAATTAAACTCTTTACATTTTCTTAATTATTTTTACACAAAATTGTATACATGGCGGGCTTAATGCATGATGGCAGTCTCTACCGGTCATGTATTCCTCTCACAGAAAATATAACTAAATACACAGTTATGTATAAGGAGTTAAAAACATATAACAATAAATAAAAATAAGAGGTGATAAGGAGCGGCTTTATCGCTAAGCGCTCTCTTCCAGGCACCCTTAAGATGGAGAGAAGTAATTAGACCTGGGTCTGGTAGAGGTGCAACAATTATACTTTATTTTTTACAAGGAAAAGTGTTATTAATATATATAGATACAAAATATATTATAAACTTACATATACACATAAAATAAAATATATACAATCATAAATGCGTACAACAATAACGCTACTATTATAATAACTTACATAAACACATATTTATTTAAATTTATTTTTTATATTGTTTTTGTTCCTTGTATATCCATATCCGCAATCAATAAGTGTCCTATAATCGAATTGGTTGGCAAATGACAATACGAGTCAACAATCCAATCAATGCATGACTTTAATAGTAGTTTGCCATTATATATAGCTTATAAAAATATGAATAGCAATAATATTTATGTAGATAATTTTTATAATAACTAAATATTGACCATATGTAGTAAGTACTATAAATTAATATTTTGACTTATAGGTGGCGTTAGATGGCGGTATAGGAGATCAGCAATTAAGTGCAGCTGTACTCGTTAATATCACAATAGTTGATGTGAACAACAAACCTCCAGTACTTGTCGAGCCTGGCACCATTGTTGTCAGAGAAAATACGCAGGTTTGTGTTACCTTGCCATTATTTTTTTGAGAATACAAATTGTAAGATATTACAAATATTATGTTTATGGTTCCGTATTGTAATTTAAAACAAATAAGTATCTATATACTTTAATATTTCAATTTGAAGCAATCGAGTACCTAGGTATAATATCTAAAAAATATAATGTAAAAAAATAAAGATGTATTAATGATGTTCAATATGTTGTATGCTCACGATAGTTTGGGTGTCAGGATTGCCTCTAACTACACTGATGAAGTTTTAAATAAATATTATTGTATTGCAGTGTATGTTTTGTTTGAAATATAGGTAGGTACAGAAATATACCGCGCCGAAGCTTATGATCTGGACGAACAACCGGTGCTACGGTTTGCGATTGACCGTAGCGGTAGTGTGGCAAGGAACGAGGACGGCGTTATAGTACCGGTTACCGAGTACGACTACCTATCGCTTTGGGACCTAAACTCCGTCGATGGAACGCTAAGGGTTGTGAGGTAAATAAACATATATTTATAGTGTTTTTTTTTCTTGGATGAAAATGGAATGTTGCACCCGCCTGCGCGAGCGGTTTACGCTGGCCACCGCTAGCGGCACCAGTGGAGGATGATAAGATAAGCATGAGGCCAGATCAGTCAGTCCATCGTGACAAATTCACCGGGAATTTATCACGATAGTTTCCAGGGGGAACCGCGTGGAGATCAACCTGACATAGTACACGATCTAGTAATGGCCTCATGAGTCCACATTACTGACATTCCTCTTGCCCCCATTTATAGTGGTTATACTCTTAATAGTAATGTAGGTTAGGTCATAATCTAGAGTGTAAAGAATTTACGCGACGATTCTTTTTTCCAGGTTACTAGATAGAGAAAAAGTTGAAACGATAAAATTAGTTATTACAGTTCAAGACATGGCAGCTATAGACGGCGGTCCACTACAAACTGCCACAGGAACTCTCACGATAATAGTGGAAGACGAGAATGATAACAATCCACGCTTCAGGAAACCATTTTACAGGACCTCAATACCCGAAAACTCTAAGAACGGCGTCAATATTGTGACGGTTATAGCGGATGACGCCGACAAGAACAGAACTATGACATATTCTGTGGAAGGTATATAATAACTGGATGACTCGGTGTACGTTGTTATGCCATACAAATTAATATCGTTATTAAAAAATAGGGGTTGGTCATAGAAGACTGAAACATTAGGAGTTTATGTATTTGTTAATGACACATATTAAATAAATAAAAAAATTGAATATTTGTCAACTGGTAACTGGTTAACATACGTTACATCTTAAGTAGTCGAAAAACAAATATTAGTATTGTACAATATTATAAATTACGATAGACGTTTATGAGTGAGATTCTAATATATGATTTACTTTTAAAAATGCCTAAATTAAGTTTGTACAACATATTCTTTTTGTAATATTAGTCTTACTGTGTCCTTGTTTACTCATTCCATAAATGAATGTTGAATCAATATACCCATATATTTGACAATTGGGGGAATAGTAGATTCCATTTCATAGGTTGGTTCATAGGTTCCATATCCTACTTAAACTCTATACTATAAATCTAATAATTATAATTTGTAACTTACAACCTCCATACTTTTTAATGACGGACAAACCTACATACCACCATGCTACCGTACATTTTGATGAACCAACCATGTTAGCATATCTTTCTAAGCACTTTTAAAGATGTTAATGATGACCATTTCTAGGTCCTGAAGAACTTCTCAGCATGGTGCATATGGAGAGCGCGACCGGCGAATTGGTGGTTGCCAACAGAATCGATCACGAGGTGTATCCTTGGATTAATATCACCGTAAAGGCCATCGACAGCGGCCTGCCACCGCGGTACTCAGTCGCTGAACTCTTTATTCAAGTATGATTTTCTATTATCATTACATTAATATGTCACTTTTTACTAAAATTTGCGCGGACGTAAGAGTATGAAATTTCGCACACTTAAAGTTTATATAGTGAAAATAGCTGATATTTTTTTATTTATGCATAGAAATACATTATATCAATAAAAAAAAACTACATATACTACCATGTATTTGACACACACACATATACATATACTCTTTTGTTAAATTGTTATTGCTGGTTCAAAGATCTTTATGTATTTTTTGTTATGGTCGAATTTCAACAACCGGGGAACCACTAGTATTTTTAAAATAGTAAAAAAAAAAATTTAAAGGAAAATAACAAACTTAGTGCTAAAAGAATACCAGCCATAATTAGTGATCAGGAAGGTATGATATGCAACGACATTACGCTTTGTACAGGTTTTGGATGAAAATGACAATAACCCGATATTCGAGTCGTCCGCGTTCGAATACAGGGTGCGTGAGGATGTGGAGCCGGGAACAATTTTGGCCAACGTGGTTGCCAACGATGCGGACTCCGGCGAATACGGCACAGTTACCTATCTGCTCGACCGGATGTCTACGCAGGTACCAGTTTAGTTTTGTCTGTGCCCGTAGACAACTACAATAAGTGTCAGAGGTTAATTTGTGCAGTTAAGTTATAAGAAATGTTGTCAAGTTGTATAATTTTGCAGTTATTTTAAAATTCCTAATTCTTAGTATTTGAGATTGGTCGCAAATATTTTTTATGATATTTCTTTGTTTTCGACTATATATCTACTATTAACAAAAGTATAAAAAATTTTAGACTTAGACCAAATTGAATTGATCTGTGAAACTAAAGTTTTGTTTCACAAGGTGTACTGTTTGTCTTCGTAATTATCAGCACTTAGACACACACACCACTATTCACTTAGCGTTCACAGCTTAATGCCCGCCTGAATCCAGCAGTGCGCACTAGAGACCACATAATGCTTTCTTCTCTATTATATACAAGGAAACCTTTTTAATTAAATACTTACCAATTTTGTGACATATTATAAAATTGTGTAGATACAATTTAAATATAAAATAATATAAAATTGAAAACAATTTCTGTATTTTCTATTTTATTACCTTTCTTTCGCTTTAATATATAATAATTTTGTTACTCAGGGCAAATTCCTAATAAATGCGGAAAGTGGTGCGTTGACAGTGTCAGACTGGTTGGACCGCGAGACCCAACCCACGTACAATTTAGTGGTTGAAGCATGGGACAATTATCAGTTTGGATACCTTAGTGGTGAAAGCCGGAACGCGTTCAAGCAGATTGTGTAAGTTGAATTTCAGAAAGTAATTTCTGGAAATTATTGTTTTTTGTTTTTTTTTACGACGTAGGTGGCAAACAAGCATATGTCCCGTATGGTGGTAAACAGTTACCGTAGCCTATAGACGCCACCAACATCAGGGATGATACGTAAGCATTCTAATATACCTTTATTGATAAACCCGATGCTGTAGTCTCTCGAGAAAACCTCGAATTACATTTGGACAAATAAATACTCGTAAAGTACCTCGTTAGTATACATTGATAAATTAAAATAGTAAAAACAATAGATGTGTAGAAACATTGTTTAAAGACATTGATTTTTATTTGACATTGGATTTTTCATGGAGACAACAAGGAGGTGTTCATATACTACGAAAAGTGTTTAAAATCTGATGGACAGTATAGTTCATTGCCACCACGGTGTAAAAAACGCTGTCAGTTTAATTTATTTTCAATTGCAATTATGATTTTTTGTTTCTATCAGCGTTCACGTAGAAGACGTAAATGACAACCCTCCAATACTAAACATTCCGGAAGAATGTACAACCATCACGGAATTCCACAACTACCGTGAACCGATAGTCTCCATATCAGCGACAGATGCGGATGACGCCAATTCGCCCAACGGCCGCGTGCAGTTCCACTTAGTTGGTGGAAAGGGTCATGGTAAGTGCTAGTTATTTAATGTATAATAGTTATCTATTGAAGTCTCTCTTCATAATATGGGCCTGCTTTTAGGTAAAGAAGGTATAACCTACTATTAGCACAAACTGTTGTGGTTGTAGTAGGTTCCTTTCATTTCTTTCATTAAACACCATCTTCCTGTCAATTTTCAATGTAATGTAAATGCCTTCTGCATCCAACAGAATTACAGTAGTTATTAATTGACAGTAAAACAAAATACCGTGTAATAAATATAAGAAATACCGTGGTATAGGCAGTTAACTATTTTTTTAATGAATTTTTGTTACGACGTGGAATGACGTTCCATTCCAGGTTTATTACTTATTCTGTTCCATTACAGGTATTTTATCAGTTTTAATTCAGTCCTTCATGCATATATTTTACTTTATTTCCTCTGAGATTTCATCGCAATATTTTTGTAGAGCTGTTCCGGTTTGAGCAAGTGGGCGGAGATGCGAACACGGGGCGTCTGTTCGCGAGGCAATCCCTGCAGGACCGGTTCGGGAACTACTCGCTGTCGGTGGAGGCGCGCGACCTGGGCGCGCCGGCGCACGTGGCGCGCGGCTCGCTGCGGCTGTGTGTCGCCGACTACAACGACCACGCGCCCGTGTTCGTGCAGCCGCCGCACAACGTCACCATCAAGGTGCCAGAGGTAAGCGCCCAAAAGGGTGAATTGCGATATTACTGTAGTGTCAAGACTACAGCGACTAAATTATTACTTATGTATCTTTATTATTATTATTATTATAAACGCGACAGTTTTTGAGTATGGAACGGATTTCAGTGAAACTCTACAGTAATATAAATATACATCAGAATGACATATAGGCCATAAATTTCACGGGGGTGAAACCGCGGGCACAACTAGTTATTTATATTTATATAAACCTAACCAAATATACTACATATATAGTATTGCGCCTACATGTACTAATAATATTTCTGTCGACTCTCGGCATCCTACCATTTGTTTACGTAAAGTCAATCCGCACGACGATTACGCGTTATCAATAAACCATGTAGCACACTATCAAATATACTTACTAATGTACTACAATTATTACACAATTAGTACTTCTATACTGCAAGGAACATAATAATATATATAACGTTGCAGTGGTGAGATGACACCTATTAATGCTGTTAATGTAGTCTATGGACGCCTAAAACTCCAAAGATGTCCCGTGCGTTTTGCCGACCCTTTAGAAACTCTAGTTTTGTAAATGTTGATGATAATCATTCCCAAACCGGAGAGAATATGTTATAATATGCATTTCTAGGATGTCGCTGGTAACTTATAAAAAATCCTACTAATCTACCGCTCATTCGGAATGCTATCTCATCACAAGGAGAACTAGAAAATAACTAGCGTGTTGCTCTTTTAAATAATAATATTCTTTTTATAAATATTGAATCGTTTTGATCCCATCTTGAAAATCCGTCTCGGGTGTCGTCCACGTGTTTTAGAACGCGACGGTGGGCACGTGCGTGGCGACGGTGCGCGCGGTGGACGCGGACGTGGGCCCCAACGGCGCCGTGCGGTACCGCGTGCGGCGCCAGCCCGGCCGCGACTGGCGCGCGTTCTCACTGCACGCCGCCACCGGCGCGCTGCGCACCGCGCTGCCGCTCGACCGCGACCAGCAGACCACCTACCAGGTGCGCGTGTCTCTTGTCTACAGTCGCAGATCGTGAATTTGTGGGGCCATGAGCTAAATCTACTTAGGAACCAACCTAATTATATTACTCGACTAAAAAATACTCCGACCAGAAATTACCCGTTCCTTTCGATAGACGCGCACTTGCATGGGTTGATTGATCTCAGGGTTGCCAACCTTATAGATAGAGATAGGTTTTTTAACATTATAGATATTTTTTTATAGTCAATATCGTTTCAGTAGGACTGGGGGCCCTGGGCTGCAGCCCAAAAAGCCCTTAGGTAGATCCGGGCCTGCTTGTCTATAGTTGTTATGGATGATAATGGAATGGGGCACCTGCCTGCGCCTACGGTTTATACTGGCGAGGCACCATAGTAGAATGATAAGATGAACATGAGGTCGAGTTGGTGAGCTCATCGTCGTAAATTCACCATGAATTTAGCACGTCGGTTTCCAAGAGGAACGAACGGAGGACGATTTCCACGTGAAGGGCAACCTGACATGATATTTTTCTAACAACCGGGTTATTAGTCCACATTACTAACAATTCTCTTCCCCTCTCTTGTCTATAGTTTTTAATGGGTGATAATGGAATGATGCACCTACCTGCGCTAACGGTGTACGCTAGCGGGGCACCAGTGAAGGATGATAAGATGAACATGAGGTCAGATCAGGGGGAACCATCGTGGAGGTTAACCTGACATGGTACATTGCTAACTTCTTGTTTATAGTTGCATCCGGCCCATTCTTGCGTACGCCACTAATTCTTAAGTTCCCTTTAAAATATACTTTATACGTTAATTCTTGCCCTAAGAGGCTTACAATCCTGCTACGCGAATTGATATATACGCACAAATCTGAAGATCGGCCTACTAATACTACTACATATCTTTCCTTTCGATAGGTATTGTTTAAATACAGCAGATTATAAGTGAATGCTATAATTAATACGTATTTTACAGCTAAGAATCGAGGCGTACGATCTCGGGCTCCCGACTCCGCTAAGTTCAGACTTGGATCTCACGATATACGTACAGAACGTGGACAATTATCGGCCACGGTTCCCAAACAAACATTTCTACGTAAATGTCACAGAAAACACACCAGACTTCGAAGTATATTTGCCAAGTGTTATAGAAAGAGACGAAATAGATAGAGGTGACGAACCAATACTGCCTGTGTGCTTCTTTATAGTAGAAGGCAATGAGAACGGAGCTTTTGAACTACACAGGAATACACATAAGTGAGTATGCGTAACGTAATAAACAAAATGTTTTATGAAGTCTCATATTTTTTATTACACTTGTACATATTCCAATTCACTATAATTTATTATTACCATACGAAATGTCGCTACTCATTTTAACTCTAGAATGTGGTAAAAGGAGATTAAGGCAGCAAAACATAAATACATTAGTACAAAAGAAGCAAAACCTGAAATTACCCGCCTAAATAGTACTTAGCAGTAACCTTAGAAGTATAGACACGTACCTGCAGTCGGACTGAAATAGATCGCCAGTTTTTTTTTTTATAAAAATCTTCATCTGACACCTAACTTTGTTATGAAATATTTTTTTTATCAACAGATCACAATTTTATCAACCGAAATAAACTTACAAATTGTTTCACTTTTTTATTTACAAACTTTTGGTAGAGGGGATTAAAATAATTAATAAATTAGTTAAGCGTATAAAAATAAAAGACAAATTCGTTTGATATATGCGTACCATATATCTCTAGTCGATCTTTTCCAGAATGCTATATTTATAATAGGAATCTATAGAAATCTCTGTCTGAGGCAATGTTCACAAGGCATCGCTAATAGGCATTCTTTCTATGAATACTTGCAGATTATCCACAATCAAACCACTCGATCGAGAGCAAAAGTCAGAATACGCACTCACCGTGTTGGCTACAGAGGACTGTATAGCGACACCCAACTATCAGAGTGACGTGGACGCAGTCAGTGTACTAAGGGTGAATGTAACCGTCAATGATATCAACGACAATCCACCAAAATTTACGAGCAAGATATTCACTGGTGGCGTGACGACAGAGGCTGATTTTGGTATTGAATTTATGCATGTGAAGGTAATTTTTCAACTTTGTGTGCTAATTTGTACAATTTTAAGTCGTGTGTCTTTATAATTAGAGTCCCGTTCGGAACTGCGCTCGGGTTGAATAAATTACAATATAGAGTTTATATCCATATAAAATACAATTTATAATTTACTGAATGTAATTTAAATAATGAAATATTTTTTACTATCAGTACAATGGTTACTAATTATCCTCAACACTCAAAAAGTCACAAAATTCGCAATTTATCATTATAATATTTATTAGATTAGATTCACTATTGAACAAATCTTGTCTATGTTCTTTTATACAGGCGCTAGACATAGACGACGGTGACAATGCAAAAATAAGTTACTACCTCATGGGTGAAGTAAAAGAAACACTAACGGAAGGCCTTGAAAATTTGGCGGTGTCACCCTTCCTCGTCAATGTGGACACCGGCGCCATATCATTGAATTTCGACCCACAGAAAGGCATGAAAGGATATTTCGATTTCAAGGTACCAATTTAATAATTCTTTATCTATGTAGTTGGAAGGAAATAAATATCACAAGTTATTTTAATTGTCTATGACATATATTAAGGAAAAAGTACGGTACAAGTAAGGAAATCTGTGTTGCTAAGTGAGAAGCAGGTTACAGGAGACCACATTGATTGTAGTTTTATTTGTCAAAATATTTTTTGTAACAATATATCAGAGATAGACCTCTAATATATTATTTATTTACTGTCAATTATTTTATACATTTGTCTATAATTTTATTTTTTATTATTTTTATTATTTAATTTATTTCGATGGTACTAGAAACGAATTATTTGGTAAGCACCATTACCATTAAATAATTGTAATTAATCAATATATATATATATATATATATATATATATATATATATATATATATATATATATATATATATATAAGATTACCAAAATACTGTAATTAAGGTTAGGGGTATTTCCTCTCTGATACATTTATTAAAAATAAATATATCCTATTAAGATATAAAAAATATCACCTTCAGGTACTAGCCAACGATACAGGCGGGCTTCAAGACGAAGCGCATGTCTTTATATACTTACTGCGCGAAGATCAGCGAGTACGGTTTGTGCTTCGCTCGCACCCGTCGGAAATCCGTGAAAGAATACCCAAGTTCCGCGACAAACTGGCCCGCGTCACGGCCTCCGTAGTCAACATAGATGATATAAGAGTCCACGAGAACAAAGACGGATCTGTGGATAATACGAAAACAGACCTCTATTTGCACTTAGTCAATGGCCAGGACCATTCTGTTTTTGAAGTGGAACAAGTATTGAAGATAGTTGATAAGAATATTGAACAACTCGATGATTTGTTCAAGGTAAGTCAAAATAAAGAGATTGATCTTTGAGAACTTTGTATTTAAGTTCCTGCCATGATTCCTATACAAGCTAATAAATGGTACTTCTTACAAAGGAATTCAATCTTATGGATGATAATGGAATGGTGCATCTCCCTGCGCTAACGGTTTACGCTGGCAGGGCACCAGTGGATGATGTTCAGATGAGCATGAGGTCAGGTCACTTAGGCCATCACTATTTATCACGATGGTTTTTCTGGGGAACCACGTGGAGGTCAAACTGACATGGTACATTGCTAGCAAATGTGTTATTAGTGCTCATTACTAACAATCCCATTCCCCTCAGGAATTCAATGTCTTGGACACTCAACCGGCGGAGTACCAACCGCTAACCGCCGAGACGTTGTCATCAAACCAGACGGTCTTCTGGCTGGTGTGGACGACGCTATTCCTCGCCGTGCTCCTCGTGCTGTCACTTATGTTGTGCCTGTCTCAACGGGCGGATTATATTCGAAAGTTAAAGGCCGCTACAGCCACAGCTTATTGTAAGTGCAGTATACATCTGATGTGTACAGTATATAGATACTACAAATCGTATGTTTAAAAATGTGCTTCTTTAAATCACTAATATTAAATCAATAAATAAATTATTTCTTTTAATTAAAATAAATTACTTTCATGATATTTAACTCATCAATGAGGAAGGTATTGCACTATATTTATCTTTATCTGTGTATGTTACGCAATATTAATAGACGACCTCGGTGGTCTAGCGGTCCTAGCACACCGCTTTACGACCGATGGTCGCGAGTTCGATTCCTCGCACGGCACAAACATTTGTATTCATGAGTATGGCTGTTTGTATCGGTCGGGGTGTTTTCTATGTATAATATGTATGTATTTACGAAAACAAAAATCTAGGTGTATGTATCAGTTATCTAGTACCCATAATACAAGCTTTAGCTAGCTTAACTTGGGTCTAGATGACGCAAAAAAATGAAAAAAAACATTTTTTTTTTTATTATTTCTTTACAAACTATTGAGTTTACACCAATGTTGATACCAAAATTTTACCACGATTGTTAAACAAAATACTACTATATACTATACTTCACTACATACTTTTTCTACACTTTGTATATTTAACTATTATATATATACTTTTTTATACCCAGCTTCACCAACACCAGGCGAATCTGATATGACAATTCGCAGCTCAGGAGGACGTGTTCCGAACACAAACAAACATAGTACCAAAGGCTCTAATCCGATCTGGCTACACGCATACGAAAACGATTGGTACAAGTCTGACGACCAGCTGAGTCATTCCGAACGCGACTCGCTTGACGAAAACGCGGTTGACCAAGACATATCCAACGAGAAACCGTATTTCATCACAACCGGGGCTTTCCCGTCCATCGATTCTAATGAAACTGAGCCACAAAGTAATCAAGCAAAATACGATTTTTACCAGCAACTAGAACAAATGAAGAACGCAAAAAATATGGAGACAACTGAATTATAATGTCATATATGTATATTATATAAATTGTATGTGCCTTTGTAATATACATATGTACCATACTAGCAATTCATTTCGCAATTGTGTTACAATGAAAGACAATGCTCTTCTATTTATTCATAATGAAAACGTGATAAAAATAAGTTTATACCAAATAAAGATGTTTTATTTATAACAACAATCAACGATATGTTCGTGCCAAAATGAGTGTTCGATAAGTACTGCGAATTAAGTTTTGGCAAACGTGGATTTAGGTGTAATTTGGGTTGAAAATTTAGAATTAATTCAAGATAAAAACTAAAACAAACCGACCTTAGAATCAAAGATAATCTACATTCCATTCAGTCGTAAGTCTTCTAATTTCGTCATGATTGTAATTGGTTCTTTTGTGGTTTAATTACGAACTTGTAAACTGTGTGAAGGTAAATAAACAAATAAAACAAGATTTGTTATGGACACCTGTCTTTTCGTCATAGTTATCCTTGATTTCTATTTGTGTAGTCGTCTGTATTTGACGGCGTCATAGCGATGATTTTAAAGTATAAAAAATAACTGTAGAGTTGTAGAGTATTACAGAAAGGGAGGTAGATACAATAATTCAACAAAAATTATATAAAATTAGTAATTTCTTTTTGTTAAATTGGATAACCACATTATTACGGGTGTGTTTATCGTGCCGAATAGTACATTTTACCTTACTCTTATTGGAGTTAAGGTCTATTTTCTATAGGGCACATTTTATTATGAACAATTATATATGTAAAAATCTATGATCACTAATTTGTAAAAAAATAAATATGATCCTGTAACCATAATCCCATAATGTATAGTACTAGTTTCATTTGTGTACCTATAATATTACATTATTTTGCAAAAGGTAGGTATAGCAAAGTAATATAATACAATAACCAACCCTTAACTACGCTGTAAGTATATATTAATGAAAAGATTGCTTTCAGCAATAAGGCCGCCTTATTGTAACTATACATGTCCTTTAATATATTGTTTATGCCTTTTCTTTACTGTGTGTTGCAAATAAAGTATATTCTATCTATCTGTCTAATGCATTGAGAAAACCCTTAATAGCCAAATCTGATTAAAATTAGGCTCATTGGTCGCTTTCCCTTATATAGCAGATGCGAGAGATTGTTTCCATTTACGCCAGGTAAGTGTACATAAGTACAATACATGGTAAATTTATCGACCTTATTATTGTTACCTACAAATTCCAAATGCGTTTTTATATAATTATAATTATAATATATATAATTATAATTAAGAAATTAAATAATATGAACAAAATGTAGTCTATATAAATAAATTAGTCGATAGTATATGTGGCACTTGCAAATTGACAGGTTACAACTGCTTTAATAGTAAAATAAGTGGATAGATAGTTGTTCTGTTAATATTGACTTTGTGATAATGTAGGTAAGCTGCATGATACAAACGTTTATTTGTATTATCGATTTGAATAGTATTATTTATTCACAAATTTAGTTTCGCACGCCATGCTGGAAGTGCCACTATATATCTATAAATAAAATTGGAGTGTCTGTCTGTTTGTAATATTAAAATAACCGTTTTGTACTACATGTCTATGAATATAAGCACGGTACATATGCCAAATTAACTTTTTTTTACAATTTTTGTCTGTCTGTTCCGGGGTTCCGGCTAATCTCTGAAATGGTTGGAGCGATTTTGGCGGGACTTTTTTTGGCAGGTAGCTGATGTTACTTTTATTTTAGAAAAATAAAGTTATATTCCGCGCGGACGAAGTCGCGTGTACAGCTAGTTATCATATACTATTAACTGTAGCATGTTGGCAAATTTATTGTGAAGAATTATGGAATCATTATACTTACACGCGGATTATATAGAAAAGTTGAAGTCATTCGAGCTAAGCATTATATATAATTTGAATAGTTTTTATAAGACTTATTCACAACTTTGTATAATAACAATAATATTGCTGATAATTAATATACATGAGGCGGACTACAACCACCTAGTTTTGTATATACAAAGACCTTTAGGACACCAATTTTTATTTTATTTAGACAGCCTTATTTCTTCAGCTCCTTAAGGCACTGTTAACTATATCAACGTCAACGTCAGTTTTAAACTCATAAGTATCATTATATATGAACAACGTCGCCGATGGCAGCCCAGGAAGCAAGTGTGATTACCTAAATATATTATAATTACCGCATACAACATACTGATTCGATGCGGTGTAAAGTACAGAAAAATATAATGAAAGGAGATATAGCTTAATAAGTGAAGTATCGTTTACACTAATATTACAAATGAGAGCTGTTCGGTCTGGTTGGTACTTATTCACGCTAAACGCCTGAATGAATCTCATTGACGTATTTAACAGACATAAAATATTGTCTCTTTAATCTCAAAAATGCAGACTACGTAGGCAATTGTATAATTAACATGCTTTAAAAATTTTATTTGTCATAAAATATTGTGAAAAGCAACAAACTTTTGAGTGCCTTACCTACGTGCGTGAGAATGTGGAACGTCTCACGTCTTGTCATACTAGTAAAAAAATCATGTACAGTGGTAATATCCAAATACAGATTTTGTTTAATGAAGTTACGTAATTATCAAAACAGACAATAGAATTTATATTTCCCGCCGTTGATTTGAAAGTTTCTTAAAAGCGCCATCTAGTGGTATATCAGAATATATAGGATATTGAATGAAATGTTATAATTTATATAATGTGCAGTTTGTATTTGAATCCATGCTAAAACAAGATTCACGAAATAGACACACAGAGAATCAACGTTTGTCATTTTAATTGATATACCTCATAGAAAACACTATATAATAATATTATTATTATATATTATGAAGTCAATGGTTGCTATTTTTCTTTTTTATATATTAACTAATAGCAGTAGAATTAGTACTAAATCTCTGTGCTGAGCACAGGTGTACACCACAGGTGCTTAAAAAAGTTACCGTCATGAAATGCAAAATGGTTCGAAGCGTACGATTCTTATATTAACATTATCTCAAAAATACTTGATAAAATAAAACAAAGAGACGTCACTTCGCTTGTTACTGTTTCTTATTTTATTCCACTTTAGATGTCATTTACCTGAAACCTAAATATGATTGTGATGGTATAAAAAAAGACAGGACATAGCAATTTAAAAAGTTGTTTAAAATGTGTTAGTTGGCAACAAGAAAATATTACTGAATAATATATGTAACAAATATTTTTCAACCTACCTACTACGTCACAGTAATAAAGTGTAGATTATTATTTAAACTCGACCACCTCAATACTTCACCTTTTAACTTTTTCGCGCGGACTGTTATTATAACTTTTAACCTAATGATGAACACAATATGTACGACTTGAATAGGAAGTGATAAAGATGAGAGTTCATAACAAAAAGTAGCGGCGATGTATGCCGCCTATTAAAAACACATTAGTGTCACAAACTTCTCCAACAATAATGTGAAAACTCAAAACTATTTACAGCTGCATACTACGAATCAGGTTGCCTAAATAAATCTCAACTTGTTATTTACATACACAATAATTTATTGTTTCTTACAATTTAGTCAAGCTAAAATACAAGTTGTTGATTGATTACAATTTGAAAAGCTTTAAATTTAATCTCTCCCAGTGTTACAAGTGAACAAAAGCTTCATCTTGCAGCTGTAAAATAACACACCATATTTTGCCACTCATGCCTTGACACATTTTTATTTTTGTTCATTTATTAAATTCGTAGGACAAGGATCATCGACGTAGATAGGATTGTGGAAATCACAACGCAGGTATCCTTACAACCACAATATATATTAGATAAAATTATAATAAAAGTGGGCATATTAAAAAAAATCTAGATTAATCGTAACTTATTATCTTATGAGATACACTGTAATTTATACTGACTGTTGCAACTATTGGAGCGTTTTCCATCATAGTAAAATATTGTGGATGAAAGAAAACTGACCGCTTCAATCATTGTCAGTCGCTTCTGTAGCGCGCTACAATTACTAACTTAAAAAGTTGTTTCCTAGTAAAAAAAATTAACACTCACTCCGTCAACGAGCTCATTTTGTAATACCACTTACTTACATTACCCAAAATGTTCTTAACACTTATGAGCTTTACTTAACATTTCATTGACAAAATTCCTAAGTGAACCGGACAGTGGTATGCCAAGGAACGCTCCATTACCTAAACATATGGCTATTGTACAGTTTCACAATGCAATTTAGATCTAGTTAAAGTACAAATTCTTCAGGAATTACATGATATCAAATTATGTAAATTTAACTAATCCTCAATTAAATGAGTGTAAAGACAACTACTGACACATCAATCATTAAACAGAAAATAATTTTGCTTATAGAAAATGCTTCTTATTTATATAGAACAGAAATATATTTGCACATGTGTGTGTTTTATTAGATGCATTATAATTCACAGATTATTCAATACCAGAAATGACAGAAGTTAGGCTGATCCTAATTGAACATTTTTACAACTTCCAATAAAATTGGACACTGATGGGAATTTTATAGGAATAGGGAGTGGGTTTAAAGGAAGGGGGAGGAGGGGGGGGGGGGTTAGAGCCCGGGCTGTGGCGATGTGTGTATGTGTTGTTGATGTCACAACTGACTCATCACATGGCATACTTCCTTGTCCACTCACGGGCTAGTTCATTGTACTTTTCTCTGTCTGTTTTGTAGATCCTAGCAATTTCTGGCACCAAAGGATCATCTGGGTTTGGATCACATAGCAGTGAGCAGATTGAGAGCAACACTGGAAATACAAACAACATAAATTTAACTAAACAAATTAGAATCCAATTAAATTCTTGTTCTAATATAATGCTAATAAGAAGGTAAATGGTTTGCATTGATTATATATGTTCACTTACAAAATCAGTATTACCAACCTATTAACTAGTTTGTTATATAAATAATATACTGTGCAAGTATACAGGTATAAAATAGTGTTTATTTATAATATTAATTACTTTTTTTAATTGCAATAAATATAACAATTAAGTTAATACATTCAAAAGATTAAACATTCTTAAAAATTACCTTTGGATATGGTTAGTGCTGGAGACCACTGTGAACGAAGAATATCAAGGCAAATTGAACCATTACTGTTTATGTTGGGATGATAAATACGTGTTGTGAATGCAACTTTTGGTGGTTTGAATGGATAATCTGTTGGGAAGTGTATGGTCAGGAAAAATACGCCTCCTTGGTAAGGGCTGTCGACCTGTAAATATAATAAGAAGTTCTGATTATACCAAATTATCATTCAATTATTGCAGCTTATAAAAAGATATCTGTCTATTTGTGATAATAAATTTCAATTATCATTTACATAAGGATATGATAATTCTCTTTGTTACTATAGAAAAAATGTTTATATCTAAAACACCATTAGAAGCATAATTATTTCTAATCTGCCATGTCTAATAAATAAGTTAATATAAATAAATACAGCAAAACTACTGTACTCCACATTTCATGTTAATGACTGCCTTAAACTTTTTCTTGTTTAAGTGACATTTAATTTCTGGTGACACAAAAATTCATAAAAGTTTAATGCTATTAAACTTTTATGAATTGAGAATATTAATTGATTATAACAAACATATTCATTATGCATCACCAATGTCTATTCTACAAAATCCTCAACTTATATATATATTACATATAATTAAATGTAACTTCATAAAGACATTAATTCCGCTGAAGATTAAGGAGCCAACAGTAGCCAACATTAAGTATTTATATGACAGGTTGTCAAAAATGTGTTGGAATTTCATTTGTATCTTAGGATATATTTTATCATTTTTTGTAAACAAAATAAATTATATACATTATATCACAATATTAATATTCATCACAATCTTTGATGGCTATTGTTAAAGAGCCTGAAGTTAAAATGATTAGCATTTTCAATCTTTATAGGTTATGACTTGTCAAAAAATAAATGTGTACCTATTGTACAATAAGATTATTTACCATGTTAACAAAAATATACTCACTGGACCCATAATTGTGGCTTGCCAGTGGAAAACTGAAATAAACAAATGTATAATTAGTAATGCCTCCTATCCAGTTCACTGGAACAAGTTCATTGACTCATTCTATTGGGATGGTACAGATAACCTACATCAAAATGGAAAAATAAAGACAACAATGGAGTAGAAATAATAATCAGTTTTATATTACTGTACACTATGTTTAAAGTATATTTAAATAATAATATATAGAATTATTCTATAAATACATCCCACATCAATAAATTACATAAAAATCGAAAATAATTTTCATTTCATTATTATCTGAAAGTTATTAGTTAAAAATACTTCTCACTGTTGCACTCAAGCCATTTTTTACTCAATGACCTGATTCTAATCACAGTTTCTGCCTATTATTATTATCTGTCACAATGAGTCACAAAAACTAGTAGGTAGAATAATGGATACATACGATCTTCTCCGTGTGGTCCTGCAGAACATTGTGCTGGAGGGTCTCTGCCGAGGTCTTGTAATTCCTGTGCAACAAAACATTACCATCTGTAGGTGCACAACAATACCAGAAACACAATACCACTATCAAAACGACATGTCACATCATCACTTGGAAAATAAACTGACGGTCAACATATTGAGATGAACAGCTGCTTTAATATGAGTGAAACGTCATAAAACACTAATATAGTATTCTCGCAAGCATCTTCGCGTCTTCTAAAGAGAGATGGGTGAGAAAACCTCAAAATTGGCACATAATTCCGACATTTTATGTACGCCGTGTGCAGAAATTGTCACCTACATTTACCATTAAAACACCGTTAACTCGTTAAAAACGATTACAAAGCGTAAATCACTTTGTCACTTATAAAATTTAAACAAAATCATAACACACTGGGAATTATCCAGAAGAAATTTCGATAATGGGTATTCACAATGACGAAACATTCACTACGAAGTCTTGTTACAAATTTTACAACAGCATTTTCAAAGTCCAATAAAGCCGAAATAAACTATACAATAATGAATACGTACCCTATTAATTCGTTTTAACGCCATTTGATTATTATATGACGGATTATATCGACTTTCAACTAGACAACGAAACTGTGAGCCAAGGACCTTTGATTAGATTGCAAGATGGCTCCCGTCTAAACGCAAAAGTACCACCAAGTCGTTTTATGTAGTTTTATCCGAACTCCAATAATTGAGACGAATCATTAAATGCTTATATAAAAAATAATAATAACTTATAATAAGAAACAATAAGAATTAAAACAGATCGCGGATTATAACAAAATTAACGCACTATCAACGAATTGGAGAACAGTGAACAGGAAAATCGACCATTTCCAAGTTGCGTTCACAATGAGTTAAATATTACGGACTGTATAATTTAAAAAAATATATCTTATTGATTATTTGAGTATTTTTTTTTTTAATTTTCAGTGGACATAATTATATTTAAAACTTAATATAATTAATAATAGTCTTTGGGATTAATAATATTCTATATCACTACATTTAAATTAAAAATACGTATATTTTATTATTTAGAAGTCTATGGATATTTTTTTTTTCAATAGCAATACTAAATATGTTTCGGAAACACGTCATGAACGTCATGAGTCGCGCTATTTTTGGATGAAGTAGGTACCTACACAGTTATTTTAGCTCACATTTTTGCAATTTGAAACTTCCCCAGGTGTAAAAATGAATTCATCACAAATATGTGAACAAGGCTATTTTCAGACAGGATGTTAAAAACGGAATTTGTTCAGAAAATACGTTAATATTTAAAAGCAACTGCGCCTGTATATTATTTTTCACTAATAATCAGCTAAAAAATGTTACTTAATACGTAGAGGTGTAACTTAAAATATGAGAAATAACATAGGCTACTGTTGTAAATATTTTTTATGGGTACTATATATATTTGTACACTAATAAAAAAGAAGCAATAAAACGTATACATATTTTAACTAGATTTATATTTATATTGTTTTTTTTTTCTCATGAACGAGGTTATTGCTTACTACTTTTCAATTATTTTCAGTAGTTTTTGTCCAGTGTGTTGACATCGGTTGCAAAATTTTAATGAATTTGAATTACCTGTTTACGGCTACTTCTGTTCGAAGGGGAATCCCTAATTTTGCTTCACACATGCAGTAGTATAGAAACTTCTCACTATTAATTAACTTGTAAACGTAATCGATTGAATATTGTGAATAAGAGACGAAGGATACCAGAAGTAACCAACAATTTTATATGGGATATATTATATATCAATATATATGTATGTAGGTAATGTATTTTTAGTGTTTGTTCATTATTGTATTTTATTGTATAAGGTGTATGAAGTTAGTAATGGCATTGAATGATCCTAATTCCATGCACGTTTATTAAGCTCCTGCAATAGTCACATTAATATTTTTTGTGGTTAAAGTTTAGACGATCATATATATGATTCGTCTAAACTTTAACTTTTTCAAATTATTTGACTTGTAAATTATATCTACCCATCTAGTGTAGAATAATATTTAAATAATCTTCATGAATTAGATATTATTAATAGTCATATTGCTCAAAATATGATGGTGCACAGCACAGTGTCATTTAGGCTAAACAAAGCTTGGAGCCCCCATGGACGGCTACTAGTCAACATATGACCATAATTATCTTAGTAATTTGTTATAATTTAAAGTTAAAAAATTTCACTCAAATAGGTATAAAGCCCTTGTAGAGTTTTTTCAGAATTAATAAATAAATAATTACTAGTTACCTTTACTCTATTTTTATACTGGCAATCTTTGCGAAAGAGACATAAGGTTTAAACGTTGTGATCTCTGTCTAGTCCAAGTTACTTTTTAAGTTAATTTGGAATGATAAATATAGTTTATTCCGTCTCCGTAAGGTTTATTGTAGCATAAATTTACTTTTGCATACTACTTCTAATATCGAACTCCTTAATTTTGACATTTAATAATTTTGACATGTTTGTTACTTTGCTTAATAGTACCACATTAAATTTATATTATCTTCAGTTTCCTCGGTATTGACAGTTGTAATGCAGTCTTTTTTCTTAAAACTGTCTTCGTTTTTAAATTAATATTGGAATATATTTATTTCAAATATATTTATTACAGAATTCAAAATTCTACTTTTTGTGGTGTGAGTTAAGGATTTCATTTGAAATTAGAAATACCTATATAAGTGGAATGTTCTGTTTTGCAATTTACAGATCGTAATTATTAGTGATTGGCTTATTTAAGTACATTAAAAGTTTCAATTGTGAAATTCTAAATGCAATAGTAACGTACAAAACAAAGTTTAAATAATCTTCTGACTCTGTTAGAAAGATCCTTCTTGACTCCTTTAGTTTTAATTAGGAGACTCGGAAGAGAAGTGAAATTATGTCTCTGACTATGACCAAAAAAGTGATAGAATGCCAAGCAGAAACTGTGCAATTTATGCCAATAGAAAAAGTAAGTCATATCTGTAAGTTAATAATTAAAAAAGATCTTACGCTATCTAAAAGTATTACATTTAAGTTTTTAACCGTCACTTAAGATAGTGGAATGATAGTAAATTATTTGTTTTGTTTAATATTTTGTTTTATGTAAGATTTCAAAGAAGTATAACTAAGATCCTAATAATTATAATAGGAGTAATATTAGTAATAATAGATTTATTACTGTCCCAAACTGGTATGGTTTATTCAATCAATTTTGAACAAGAATCTATTGTTTCAATAAAGAGAAACAAATATTATTCCAAATAGACATACGTGTTTTTGTTTTAAGGTAGAAAATGAATGTAACACAGAGACTTATAGTTCCGGCAGCACCCTCCTCAAACGTGGCAAGAAATTGGAAGACAACAATAACTTGACCAAAGATGATTTGGAATATATTAACTATAGACAGTTGTTAAAGTATGAGGAGGCACCAGAATATTTGCAACATAATCCTTACATAAGAGATGGGTATCGGAAATTGTTGCCAACAAAATTATGCTGGGAGAGGTATTTATACTTTTTTATTATTTACTACTAGCTGTTCCCGTGACTTCGTTCGCATAGAATTTAACTTTATTTTCTAAAATAAAAGTAGCCTAAGTTACTCCTTATTACATCAGTTACCTGAGAAAAAAAGTCCCATCAAAATCGGTCCAGCTATTTCAGAGATTAGCCGGAACAAACAAACACACAGACAAAAATAGTAAAAAATGTTATTTTGGTTTATGTACCGTATTTATATTCATATGCATGTAAACAACATGTAAAAAACGGTTATTTCAATATTACATACAGACATTCTAATTTTATTTATATGTATAGAGTATAGATTGGACATCACCTGTAAGTTCCTTCCATTTATCTTAGATAAAATCATCTTGCATAGTTTCATTAATGTAGATAGGTGTAATATTTGATTTACATCCCCTAAACATTACATTTAATGATGCACATACATACATAACATATAGTTGAAATACATAGTAGATTTTTCTTAAGTAGTTTTGTATCCTATTATATTTGATTATAGGTACACAGATATTATATATCATCAGATTCCAATGTATGTCCAGCAACACCTAAAAAAAACTCCAGTGAATGCCACATAACTAACCCTGTATGCATCCAGCATTACACTATCCAGTATAGAAAGATAGAATATTACAGATATAAATATCTACAATTAATAATGAAAAGTGTGTACTGTTACTAAATAAAATTATATAATAAATAGATATTAATATAAGAGTATATATAAACATAATAATATACTACATACAAACATATCATGATGCATACATTAATATATATTCTATAGACAGACTACATATATAAATAAGAAGATGATTATTCTCTTTTTTCGCTGTGAACACATGACACACATGTGTATCAGCCTGTGAGAATCTTGTTCACTAAGTTACGTTTTAAATTACATATATGTATGATTCTTGATGATACATACAAACTCTAAACCTATGCCACCTAGATGGATAACCATGCGTGACTTTTTACAGAGTAGTTTCTTACTGTCAGTTACCTAGTACTTTTTATTAAGTAATATTATATAGAACTTGAAACATGTCATCATCATAATTATCCTACCTATTTCCCCATCGGGGGTCAGTCCTGATACAGTTTTACGTTACTTCCTGTGTTAAGTACATCATCAGAAGATTCTATTGGATAGTTCGAACCCTGGTATTCGATCTCAGCCTTTGTCTCGATTGCCGCAGATAATAATCATCACTTGTTTGGTTTGAAAAAAAATTGCTTTATTTCCCGAAAATTAGGTGCTAATAGGTGTGCTCATTTACCACATAATCTGTAAGTGCACGGCTGATTGCACGAACACTCTTAATTCAATAGCGACGATATTTGATCAAAGAGCAATGTATACAACATGTGAAAGTGATTATGTAATTTGATTATGTTGACTTAATTCCGGTACGTCTGTATAGTGTGGCATATAGGCAAAAACTTATTCACCATTCCACAGTTTTGAAAACAAAAATACTTATATGGGGAAAGAATGAATGAGTTTATTTAAAAAAATAGTTATTTTTTTAAAAATCTTCCTCTTTGTTTGTGGTATGGAAGTGAGGATGTATGGAGGTTAGAGTACCTATTACATTTCTGTATAGGGTATTTTAGGTTCTACATACGGGATTATTTTAAAATAAAATTCTTTATCAGTCATTAGGCAGGATCGTCATACGAAAAAGGTACAAAAGGGAACTTTTAAAATAATTTAACGAACGATATTATTGTTGCAGTGTATTCTGGTGGACAAATGAAACTATGAACATATGGACCCACGTATTCGGGTTCCTCCTAATCATGTTTCTGACAATCAATGATCTCTTACTTATAAATATTCACGCCACAGTTACGGACAAAGTCGTGGCAGCTATATTGTTTTCTTGCTTTTTGGTGAGTACTCTTTATACTGGACTACTTTGACTATTTTTTTAATGGATGATAATGGTATGGTTTTCCTGCCTGTGCTAACGGTTTACGCTGGCGGGCCACCGGAGGATGATAGGATGCGCATAAGGTCAGGTGGTTAGCCCATCGTGGTTAATTTATCAGGAATTTATCACAATGGTTTCCAGGATGAACCGCGTAGAGGTCAATCTAACATGGTACATTACTAGCTATGGGGTCATCAGTCCACATTACTAACAGTTCCCTACCCCCTACTATTTATCAATTAACATAATACTATGTACTGTCATTTGTAGTTAATAAAAAAGTTATTTATCAGCTTTATTTCATATAAAACACATGTGATATAGGAGACAAGACATTTACTTACAAACTTTTGCTGTATGGTGACATGTTGCAGGTGGGTATAACATGAATGTAATAGAGTTTTTTTTATTTTTAAGTAAGAAAATCGATCTCAATAAAATATTTGAAGACCTTCAGGATACTGCAATGTAAAATATTATACCATAATTTTATATGTACGTGAGAATAATATAAGATTATGTAATTTGACTGTATGTTCACAATACAATAACAGAAAGTGGAGAATTGAAAGAACCGGTTATAAACTATACCTAACTATAGAAACGTACGTATGGAACGAGTGGGCGTGACAAAGAAAAAAGACACTTGTTTAGTATTGTTATATTTTTATTATGTGTATTGTTGGTTAACGTTTATATCCTGTAGTTGAAGTATTCCTGCAACTAACACTAACTCAACCCGTTTATAAAAACGTTATCAACCCTTTTGCTTAATAATTTATCAGAAATATTCGAACATATTTACACTCGAAAAATATTACACACGTTTCTTTGACTGTTAGACAACAGTAATTCTTTTGGGAGATTATCGAAGGAAACTGAAAAACTGCTACACGCCATTTTTTTATTCTTTATATTCAAATATTTTGTACAGGGCTGAATAACTTATTCCAGGGTCCGTAGGTAATATTTAATATACGACACAAACGACAGAGTCCCTCGCTGTTTAAATAAAAGTGAAGAGGTAACTTTATATCTAGTGTCGGTGATAATTTTATATCTAGACTAGATGATAAGCCGGTTAAAAATCATCAGTTATTTACAAATTTAGATTGGCATGTATTTGAATAAAACATAAGTTTTGTTTATCCTAATTTACGCTACGAATCGCATCCAAAGCCTGTCGATTCGGGGCCAGTACGCATTTGCTTACTCTGCCTAATGTTTAATCTGGCCCTGTTTATATTATATATGTAATACTAGCTGTACTTACGACTTCGTTCGCAAGGAATAGAGCACGAATGAGAAATTTCCATTTCATCCCCAATTTTTTTTTTATTATATAGATAAAATTCTTACAATTTTTTTAATGTCATATTGACAGTCAAAGACTTAAATAAGTTTCAAGCTTCTATCTTTACGTCCATAGAACGTTTCATCCCCCCTTTCAATCCTTTACAACCTATGTCCTTTCTCAGGGTCTAGACTATCTGTATACCAAATTTCATTTAAATCAGTGCAGTATGTTTAGCGTGAAAGCGAGACAGACAGACAGAGTTACTTTCGCATTTATAATATTAGTAAGGAGTAAGGATAGATATATATTACCACGAAATATTAATGTTTCCTCAGATTTTTTCTGTACTTTGAAGAATGCATCTTCTCATCTTCACATATTTTTCTTCGAACTTCGCAATTGAGTTACGTGTCGCCAGTTGTCACCATTGAACTAAATACATGAGAATACTAGAGAACACGTCTTTCTCGGTCGCTATGTAATTTTGTGGTGATGACGCCACACTTCACATGCCAGATGCTATAAATGAGTTATCTTTATAAAATTTGTTATGTAATGTACATAACAAATTTTATAAAGATTCCCATTGATATAACATATATATGAATAATATAAGTGTTAATGACTAAAATTTCACAATGTTTTTTCTCACATATGGTCATACATGTAGAATACGCTAATACCAGATATAAATATCTTTATATTTCTATATGAGAATTTAACTGATACTCAGCTAATCGCGACGACCTCGGTGGTTTAGTACACTGTCTTACTTTCGATGGTCACGGGTTCGATTTTTTGCACGGCACAAACATTTGTAATCATGAGTATGATTGTTTGTATCGGTTTGGGTGTTTTCTATGTATAATATGTATGTATTTACGAAAAAAATATATATCTATGTATTTGTATCAGTTATCTAGTACTCATAACACAAGCTTTAGCTAATTTAACTTGGGTCTAGACGGCACTGTGTGAATTGTCCTGGGATTATAATTATTATTATCTAGCACTCACATTGTAGTAAATACATCAATGGTCGCGACATTACGAAATACCCATCGCGAGTCGCGTCGACGATCTCGAATGCTGGGCCATGACGCCTCAGATGTGCGACCTGCTTTTCTCCCAGTGAAAGTACATATTATAATACAATCATCAAATCAAGTATTGCAAATCATTTTACGAATAGCTATATAGATTTATTGTGGTGTTCATTAAAGATAATGCCTTGTACAAATCCATTTTGACTTATATCTTTTTTAATTTGTGACTTGTACTTTATTTCAAGCTAATTGCACATTTACAAGAAAAGGACAACACAGTTTAGTACCCAAAATAGGTCTTGTGTAATATTTAATTACTGTTGATGAGGTTGATATTACATATCCGTATATAGTATAATATTTCTCATGACTTCACTTGTTGTATGGGATAAAAGATACATAGTCAATTATATTAAAATAATTGAGAAATTAAACTGTAGTTAATTCACTTTGATAGCCATAAAGGGAGTACTTTACGATTTTCTTCAAATCTGCTAAACAATAGCAGAGGTGGGCATTTTTATACTGAGTTTATTTTATTGTAGTATGCGTTATTACAAAGAAAATCGGTATAAAAGTAGAAACGTATATATTTTTTTATAATGTTTCATCAAATATGATTAAGTTCCAAATTAGAATATATATATTTATAAATATTTCTATCAGGTCTATCAATATTATATAGTTCTAATTAAATAAAAAATATGTATTGTATTTTATACTATATCATTTGATTAAATAGTATACGTTCCGAAACGATCATTCATTTAATAGATGTATACTTTCTCCATGGAACATGAAATCTAGTTTTACTTTCTAACACCTATTATATATATTAAGTATAGTATAATCGGTAGTTAAGTATTTTTTTATACTGCGATGAGAGCAAACAATCATACGGCCCATCTGATGGTAAACGGTTACGGTAACTTATATGTATCCCACTTGAAACACCAGGGGTGCCATGGGAATCCTTAGTATAACATTTTTGACAACCATCATGCTGTAATCTTTAGAGAAAGCCTCGGCAGGTAGTTCATTCTACAATGTAAGTGTACGCGGGAGCAAGCTCTTCTGAAATTGCACTCTCAGAGACTACTTAGATTCTAGTGTGTAGAGAGGAATGTCGATTGTAATTCAATATATAAATTTGATACAATGTCATATAGTTAATATAGTCAATGGTTATTATCTCCGTCTCAATGTAAAACTAAAAACCAAATTATATCGGTCTAGCCATATTTTGTTTAGAAGTTACATAAATATCTTTTTAACTGAATCTGTATTAAAATAGCTAAGTACGGTAAAAGAAGATATATTATTTATTGTAGCCTGCGACAACACGTGCCGCTTACACGTGGATTCGTTCATTATGATCTATCTATGTACTTTTTTATATCAAATTACGAATCATGTTATTTACTTGCTAGTTGTTCCTGCCTTCTTTAAGAACGTCCAACGATAAATTTCTCTTAGTAAGCATGTACATACTTAATATAAATAGGTCACGGTAACCATTTACCATCAGATAGGCCGTATGCTTGACTGCCATCTTCGTATTGAAAAAAAACAGATATTTTACTTAATGACCATGAAAATACGTGACTACATGTAATAATAAATTGATAGATTCATTTAGAGATAATAGTGTTATTTCCGTTATTGATATCTCGATTCAGCTGCAATTGTTTATAAATAATTTATTTGACGTCAATCTTAAATGTAAATATAATTACATGAACCTATTTTCTTTACGAAAACTGGTTTTGTATCGACGAATGAAAACCGTTTGTTAATGTGTAACCGGTTTTCTATAAATGAACAAATACCGTTTATTGAAGTGTAAGTTGTTGGATACTTTTTTTGCTGGTCCGTTAGTTAGAGCTAGTGAGTTCCGTCCTGATGACATTTAAGACAATAAAAATAAGTTATTATTCCGAATTACCATGCTATGAAAGAATTAAGAGACGATTATTATCATTACTATATATTACCCTTAAAGTTTCTTTACTTACATAGTAAATTTGTGTGTATCTATTTTCCTATGACTTGCCCATGCTATGGTTTGTATGTACATATATGTAGTAGATTTAAGCTAGATATAGGTAGTAGATTTAATCACTTTATTTGAGAATAAAATATGCCTTTAAAAATATTTATCTACTAGATAAAATTAAATGCTTTCTGTATCCTATTACGTTAACTAATATTTAGCTTAATGTTGTAGTTTATTCATGTAGTAATAAGAAAAAAGACTAGGTAAACGGATAAAAATATATATTAATAGAGACTACTGACATAACAGAATAGAAATGAAAATAACAAAACAAGAATCTACAAAAGACTATAAATTTTAAATACAAATTTAGAATATAAAACATTTCTTCATTAGTCAGTTACAACACTTAATATACCTACGTTATTTTTTATATCAAACTAATACAGTGTCTATTAGTTTGATATAAAAAATAACATAGTAGTAAACCGACAAAAATTAATACAGAATATTTTTAAGAATTGTCGTATACCTATTGTTAAAAATATGTGAATTACAGTCTTGTTTATATTATCATTATTAGATAGTATGAAACAAAGTCGCTGTCTGTCCGTCCCTATGTATGCTTAAATCTTTAAAATTACACAACGGATTTTGAAGCGGTTTTTTTAGTAGACAGAGTGATTCAAGAGGAAGGTTTATATACATATATAATACATGTACATCCGTGCCGGGGCGAGTAGCTAGTTATTATAATATTTTCATAAAATTGGCCATGTTCAAACAAGTAATATTTACAAGTATTTTGGTACCTACTATACAACATGATGAGACAGCATTCCGAATGAGCGATAGATTAAAAAAAAATGTGATGACTATTAAAAAGTGCTTCAATGTAAGTTTATTTGAATAAATGATTTTCTATTTCTATTTCACAACGTAACTACACCACTACTACAATTCGCATTAAGAATTAATATGCAAGTACGTTGTTCCGTGTGCTTGGTCAATTACAGGTAAACTTCGTAGTATTTATATCATCAAAATCGATAACGTTTATATAGGTACTGACCTTTGGTTCTATAACCTAGTAAAAATGAATCAATAGGATTCAGTTTTTGTCTTCATTATGTCTTTCAATTTAAACATAACGTCAACACTAATTGACAAGAAGATGAACGGTAGGAAATGAATAATGATTGTAGACTATGAATATGATGGCTCTTATAAAATTTTATATTTATTAATTTCGTGCACTATTATATGGACCATATAATATTTAACTTGCAGACTAGCATACATATAAAATAATAATAATAATTGTTTTACCTGTTAACGTCGATATAGGGCAGTCTCTTTAACGTCGATATACCATTTATCATGAATTTATAAATACTAAATTCACGTATAATTTAGTCTTTATAAAAATAGAGCATGTTTATAAAGACTAAATTTCGTTAATATTTACATATAGCTCCCCATTAATAACGCTCAGAAGATTTATTTCAACGAATCCTATACATGACTATATCATAACAATCATCGATAATTTCAGTTTAACTAAAAACGTATTAGTTCATTTGCGTGCGGTCTGCACATTTTTTTTCATACTAATGTTGTCCTTCGTAATTAGCCAAATATATCAAGCTATTATGAAGTTATGCACTTACAGTTAATTGATATTTGTATATATAAAATTGTATTTCATTTGTTTCAGATATGTATGGCACTTTCGGCATTGTACCACACATTCTCTTGCCGCTCGGAGACTGACTATAACACTTTCTTGATGTACGACTTATTTGGAATAGCGCTTTCATTGCTGGCCATATATACATCCGGAGTATACTACGCGTTTTGGTGTAATTACGTAAGTAGTGCTTAGTATAAACACGTAATATGAACTATGAAGGTTACCCTTGAATTGATAGTCGAATTTCAACTTAATGAAGTTGGAATATGAGTGCAATTTTAAATATCAACAACGAATTATTCAATTTATTGCCTTCTTTAGTAGTTTATGCATGAGCATTATACGTTTATATACCACAAATACAGCGTGTTTATATTTTACGATGGATTGGAAACTTTATAATTTATAGAAAGGAGCCACCTGACGAAAACCAAAAAAATACATGGTCATTCATTGTTGATGTATTTACCTGATCGGGTACATTGTTAGCAATCAATCACTAGTTGCCTTTACCAACAATACTTTTCCACAATGTTGCGTTTTTATTGTTTATTTTACTACACGGCAGTGCATTCTATGATGTTCATGTCTCTGTTAATACTCTTACATTATACACATACACTTACACTTTTTAGATACTAAATGAAATTAATTGTATTCATACCAGCATACAGAAATAACAATTTATCTTAGCACTAAAACATGTATATTACGTGACTACCATAATTATACTTATACAACACAATAATTATTTAAATACGATAATGAAATCATTTGTTATATAAAATGATAATACGTTAATCAGATTATAAGATGTTAATAATAATATAATTTGAATATTATAATGAATAACAAAGTCGAAAAATCTTTAGATGATGATGTTACGAAAGGATGCAAGTGGGTTAGTTTACCTTAGGGTGTTTACTTGGCATCTTGAAAGTAAATATAATGAATGAAAATCTATTATGAATAATACCATTTATATATTTTGGAATTTTCTAGTGTCAATAAAATGTCACTTTAATATATTTAAGTATATCGTATTGCGTAAAATCTCTCTTTACAAAACATCGCCTTGTTGGTTGGTATTCCTATTAAAACTGTAATACAACATTAATGCAGAAGTTATAACCCATTTTATAAGCATCAACGAAAGAAATAAGAGTTTAAACTTTTGCGTTTTTTTTTTTACTTTCCAATTCAAAAGACGGAGAAAGTGGCAGCCATAGGCTGACCGTTAGACTCTCACTAATACCTGTCAATGTTTTTATAAGAGATGCAGTATTCTGTTAGTTTAGTCCTAAGGGGCATATTATAATAAACTGTAGAATTTTCTTTATATATCTATCTTTTCGTAGAAACAAAGTGGTCACATCCATCATTCCTAAGCTGTACAATATTTTGTAAAACATTCTACTGATATTATAAGTGTGTCTATTGATTTAGAAAAGACCTCATATATCATATATTTAAATTGTCATTACAATATGACAACATACCATTATGGCTATTATCCGAGAGAGGGATTATTAACTGTCGATGTTATGAACACGACACTTGATATGTTCCCTGATTACATATCCCTGTAAGAATATATTGAGAAATATAGTTAAATTAACGATATTTATGGGTTTTTATTTTATGAGTTATAATAAATTGTAATACCACTTTTGGCTGATACCTGAGAGAGTAGAGTGATAATGGCGAGGATGAAATTAGGTCACCTGGCCTATATTTTGAAATTCACTAGAAATTAACTATGGTTTACATGGAGACCTCGTGGGTTGGCTTGATGGTGTATATATTAATAATAATAATATATACACCACCAAGCCAACCCACGAGGACAATTTACACAGAATCGTCTAGTTCCAAGCTAAGCAGACCTTGTGTTATGGGAAAACTGATAAAAATACATTTATAAGTTATATAGATAACACACCATTACAATTATAATCGGAATCTAACCTATTGGAAGTAAGACGGTGTGCTAAACCAGGGAAGCGCAGCGAGGCCGTCATTATTATTGTTAGACCTATAACATTACTATAAAGACTGAGGTAATAATGACTGCGTGACAGTAACCTAACATAATGTAATATGTTTAGATTGGCAGACAAAAAAATATGATATATATTGTCTGTAGTATCTGTATACATATAATGTAAACAAAATAAATACGTAGAAATACATAAATATGTTGAATAACTTCATTATTAACATATTGTATAATCTTTGTAAAATTCATGCCATACATTTTATGGGATCTACGTAATTGTGTTCTGTTCAAACGATTCTCTTCGTTACTTCTATCATACCGAAAGTTTTTTATATTGTATCTATATGTAGACAAAAATAATGTAAAAGTTTAGAACGTATAATTAAAATAATATTGAGAGTAGCTTTGTACCGAACAGTAATTCTTACCAACAGGTACTCTTTTCTCTACCTAGAAAAATACTTACCAATGGAAAGCATTTTCTTCTTCTGTTTCCATTACTGATTGGTTGTTATACCTTTATAAATTGTTATTGAAGTTGATGTTTGCATAAGTCATTGACCCTGGGTATACGCTTATAAAGACTAGTGAAGGCCAGTTTGTCTTACAAATACAACTATCATGTGAGGAATTTGACTTAAACAACGTTAACATAAATGGGGCAGTAGTATGTAAAATATCGTCATACAAAGAGAAAGAGGTTCTTGATTTCGTCACAGTTCAAATCGGTTTTCTTGTGGAACAAAATCTTAAATATGTTAATGTGAATATAATCTATTTATATATTTTAAAAATTCTCATTTGCGGTAATTATAATGTTATATAATGTTTTCTTATTTGTTCATAATCTTAATTGAATATTTTTTTTATATATTTTAATTATACAGGCATTGATAATCTTCTTAAAAACTATTGAAGTTGAGCATGAATGTAGAAAATTAGGTAAACTACGTCTTTTACATGCAAATGTAAATACTCTTTGTCTGTGGGTTGTAGTAATACTACAGAATATATAAGTATAGTCGTCAGTACCTACATAAGGCTAAGGTATGACGCTAAGAGATCTAATAAACAAACAACAATATGTAGTGTCTTTTTTATTTCATACGGAACCCTGAAACTGGTGTAACGAAATTTCTATAACTCCATGCAGTGCCATTTTTGTGGTTTACTTTCACCGCGTTTCTAACGACTTCTAAACTAACTTTATACAAGACTCGTGGTCAAGAAAGAAACGCGACAAAGAATAAAATAAACTAAAAATCATGGACTATTGTACATAAGTTAGCATTTCCCATAAGTATATATGAAATAAATAAATACTTATATTCTTATGTATTTACATTACATGACAACAGAATTTAGTTTGGGGACTGTTATGCACGGTCGGAAATATATTTTTAATCTACTTAAAAAAGGAGAAAATTCATAAATCTTAATTAATAGGAAATAAGCTGATAGTGCACCTGTTAAAAATTAGATTTTATAGTGGAAAAATATATGTATTTATAATAATATATTATACAATTTTATTTAGTAAACTAACCAACCGCCTTAGAGTATCTCTGCACTCCCTAAGGATGGCTGGTAGAGAATGCTATTAGCATTCAGCCGCCTATTGTATAAAAATTTCAATAAAATTTAAATAAACAAATAAAATGTAACGGAATCGGCTTGCGGGGCACCAGTGGATGATAGTACGCGCAGTCTGAAGTCAGGACATAACTGACCTGACTTCATGCTAACTAATGCTTCGACTAACGTTCATCGTGGCGGATTTTGTTGAAATTAACCACGTTCGTTTCCAGAGGGCCTCCACGGGTCAACTAGTCTCCATTATTATCAATTACTTCCAACAACAATTAAAATGTTGTAGACAACTAGTAATACAAAGTTTTCATATAAACTGAACTACATGCTTCGTCTAGCTCTATCTATATATGTGGGAGTTCTTTTTCTTTTACTTTTTCAATGTTATTATATAAATTTATACTGACTACGAAACGTAACCTTGAACTACGTTTACAATAAGTACTGACATTGATTCAATTGTTTAGTAATCTTACTGGATTATATGCCGCCGACGATGAATTTAGCCTGTCAATGAGCACTTAACGTATATCAATATGCGTTTGCGCATCGTAAATGTGTGTAATGAACGAGCGTATTACGACACCACAACACCACGAGTGATCGCGACAGTGGCCTTTTGTCAGCACGTAGAAAGTTGCAGCAATTACGTACACATTGGTATGACAGACAAATAAAATAAATATATTTTCTATGTACTATCAGTTTTACCACATGTGGTTTATATGCAATCCTATCTCAATCGCCGATTCAGATAGGACCCCTTCTTTTCATATACTACTATAAATTTCATAAATTATTACAACGTGTAGTGTGATTTCTTCGAGTCTTAAAACTCACGAGTAAAAAACAAACAAATTTGAGAATATCGGCTATTAAGTAATTACTCGCGAATTTGTCTGTACTTTTTTTTAGATAAAAATAATATATGTCGGTCTTCGTCACAATCTATCTTTTCCATGAATATTATCCTTTTAGCGGTTTGGTAGTAAAAAGCTAACGAGTAAACATATAAAGAAATATAGTTTCGCATTATAAAATTTGTATGGAATAGATTTATTCTACTTGGAGTATACTTATTACCTAATTAGAATTTACTGCACTGACATATTCACCGTGTCCTATTAGAGAATTGGTTGTTGTACTACTAACGTTGTAATACTATATAGATCGGAAGGCGTCTCAAGCAAACTGGTACCTATTTGTTTTTAAATTATTTTCACAATATATTTATGTAAGAAAAAGCTTGCGAAATTAAGGTCGCGATTGTCTCCAGAGCAAATAATTACAAAGTACTATTATACGATATTATAATTACTTAATGTTTACAGGAGCTGAAAATGTTCTACATGACGTCAGTGACGGTGATATTCGCCGTTGCGATGGCACTGCAAATACCCAGGCTGAATGTGCCGTATCTGGTGAAGATGTGCGTGTTCATCGGATGGGCTGCGTACGGTGTGCTGCCCACGCTGCACTGGACCTACACCATGGGTGGTTTTGATAATCCTATGGTTCAGGTCAGTTGGATATTTCTACTTTCCTATTGTCAGGTGCTTTAGATCTTTAGGTCTACAGGTCAGGTCGCAGTGCAGCAGCAATCGACCTAAATAGATCTATTATGCCCTTCGCCCTTTTTCAAATTTCGCTACCTAGACCCGTCAGAAACAAGATTTGAAGGATATTCTTATGAGCGCTGGTTTTTATGTTCTTTAGATAGATCGTTTATGCATGAGTGGCTTACAACAATATTTCTGCTAACAATAAACATTATTGCCCATTAAAATAGTATCAAACTATATTCAACATTTTTTAATGTTGTAATGCCTATCTCCTGCTTACTCCTTGCCTATTTATTACTAAGTGAGCGAGTGTATATAAAAACGTCTTTCTGTATAGACGATTTATGGTTTAAAAACAAGCCCATCCCGACCTCAGGTCTAAAATAATAAAATATACTAAAGTATACATAAAATTGAATTGAATTTTTATATTTACTACTACACACTACTAAGTTTCATACCAAGTTGTATAAGGTGGTACAAATAACTTATTTTTGTCCATATTGTTAAGGATCTATGACTCGTACCGACTACTGCGTACTAAAAATGAAACTGATAGAATCCATAAATAAGGTTAAAGTTGACATTTGTAGGTAACTAAACCAAACATATAATATTTATATTTCAGATATTCTTCCCAAGAGTTATAGGAATGTACATAATTAGTGGGACTGCATTCACAATATATGCATTTAAGGTAAGGCATTCATAATATACGCATTTAAGGACTTAATGAAATATAAATAGTGTTATGAGAACAATGACTAATTATATGGAAGATTAACAATTTCACTCAAACCAACAAACTCGAAACAGACAATGCTAAATGAATTTACTCAGATAGGGTTGTCTTGAAACCCATAGACTGTTAATTTAAAACTGACGTTGACCTCGGTGACCTAGCAGTTTTGCTTTACATTCCACCGCTTTACTTCCGATGGTCACGGGTTTGATTCTTCGCACTGTGTACAAATATTCGTATTCACGTATGATTGTATCGGTCTTTTTCTATGTATATTATATATGTATTTATAAAACAAAGATATATCGAAGTATTTATATCAGTTATGTAGTACTCATAACAAGCTCTGCTTACCGTGGGATTAGATGGCGCTGAATGTGAATTCTTCAGGGATATTATTGTAGTACTATTATAATTGGATTATATTTGTTAATTGCAGATCCCAGAAGTTTGGTTCCCTGGTAAAGTGGACTACATCGGCCACTCTCACCAGTGGTGGCACATTTTAGTACTCGGTGCTCTTTACTACTGGCATAACACTGCGATGATGTACGTTCAGTACAGAATGAACCACGGCTGCGCGAATACCATGAGGATATTTTAGTTCAAGTATTATATAAGTTAGCTAGTTATAATTTTATAAATATGATTATTATTAATAGGGTATTGTTTTTCATGGACTTAATAAAATAGAAGTAGTGTTTTTATCTATTTTGAATTAAAAATAACCCTTGTGATAACTGTCCATTATAATATTTAAGCCAATATGTAGCTTGACGATTTTTTATCTAAAATATTATATAGGTGTAACACCTTGTCATAAGGATTTTGAATTGCAAGAGGTATTAATTGGTAAGATATATTGAGGGATATCCTGTGAATTATCATGAATTCGTAAAACCTCGAATTCTTGTTTAAACAACCGAAACAGTGTTCGAGATTTTACGAAAAATGAAGAAGGCTATTTGACCCTGTTACTTATAAAATAAAAATTTTAGTTCAAAACATAAAATGAAACAGAAACATAAATATTAGATAAATTTCTGCCCATGACATTGTTGATATTCCTGTATTTTATTTATCATTTATTCATTTTTAATTTCGATTTTATTTTGCGTTATTAAATTATAAAAAATAATATTCAAACTAGGTGTTAGAATATACGTAAAATGTTTTATGTACTTAAAAAATGTAAATTATTTCTTATCACATGTCACACACGTGCCGCATATAGATTTTTCTTACCTTCTAAAAATTATCTTTTGTTTTACATTTAAAACTCACTCGATTGTGATGATTAAAGTTTCTTTAAAAAGAACCTTTTATATAAAAGACATTTTTCATATCCCGCGTTAAGTTCGCATGAATGTTCAAACACTATTTTTACGTTATGACTGTACTTTTATGACTGTCCAATTTCTATATGGTTGCTGTTTTTTATATTGTTATTCTCTTATTTAATTAATGCTTATTTATTAATTATAAATTATGTAAGATTTTTCATAATAGGTACATTAATATAAATATAAGACTTAATAATACCACCTCTTATATGTGTCTGCTACTCTAGTATATTGTTACAATTGATACTATATATAATTTTTTTATATATATCATTAAGCATTTATAAACTCTATTTCTCTACCAGCTGTACACAATATAATTTTAGTAAATCTTGGCATGTACTTTTGTGGAGGTATTGGCGCACATTTTGTATAAACGGTTACAATAATTATATTATAACTATTATCTTATAATAGGAGTCTTATTAATTAAACAATGTTTTGATAAAAAGACGTGCTCAAGAATACTAAAAATTACTCCACTTATAGAGAAAACTGAGTAAAACGACTTTATTCATTAACTACAAAAATGGTTGCTCAATATTGATTATTTGAAATTAGGCTAATAATATAGCAAATTAGATTTTAATAATATTATTATGATTTTTTTATATTGTTACTTTTATAAAGTTAACTATTACCATCTGTGATTAATATTTTTTTTATTGATTATATTGCAAAAACATTTTTAAATTTTATTTTACAGGATTTGTTGGTTTTGGTTTTTTATACTGTATAAAATTTTACAAATATATTGCTAAAGTTTTAACGAAAAGTTTTATTTTAGCATCTTAGAAAAGAAATAATCGCAATTTCATCTGTGTTATATTTGGCTAAATTCACAATCAGTGATTACTTCACCAATCTTCACTCCTAACAGGACTTTATAAAACTACATTTAATACCTAATAGGGGGAAAGTAGATTATGGTCTAATAACCCTATTGTTAGCAATGTACCATATTATCATGTTGATTTTCACGCGGTTCCTCC
Organism: Achroia grisella; assembly: GCF_030625045.1. Lineage (NCBI taxonomy): Eukaryota > Metazoa > Arthropoda > Insecta > Lepidoptera > Pyralidae > Achroia > Achroia grisella. The sequence continues at coordinate 4,678,555 of NW_026712979.1, read as the reverse complement.
TGGAAACCATCGTGTTATATTGCTAGTGGCTTTCACAAGTTTTGCTACTGACCTGACCTCATCTTAACATCTTCCACTAGTACCTCGCTAGCGTGAACCATTAGTAGAATATATTGCATCAATAATATTTAATAATTTTAGAATTAACTTCAAATCCAGAGCCACCTATCAATGAATAGTATAACTAAATCAGAAATACTCAGCAAAATCTGAACACTCTATTTGGCACTAGATGGCGCTGTTTCATCAGTTCTTAACGAGTATTATGCAAAAGATGTCGCTACTGAACCTGTTAAGAAAATATATTAGGAAAATTATTCTTTTGCCAATCTGTAAATTACTTCTTCCTATATATTAAACTTTTATTTACGTATTTGCTAATGATGCATTCAACACATTGCAATGGATACTCATTTAATATAAATAATATAATTAATGTTACGTTTATTACTAGACTCGCTGCTGTAGTGGTTTTCGATGACATCTCTTAATGGTTACCGTAGTAACCATTTATCATCAGAAGAGCCGCATGCTTGATTGCCACCATCGTAGTGTAAAAAAAATACTGCAGTGTGGCCCAAATAATTTTATACCTACCATTACTTTCCGATATAGCCACTGATTTTAGAGTCGTAGACATGTAGACCGTATTAATTATACATAGTTTCTAGGTATAGTTGTTAGGTACCACAGTACTCAAGTACCTACCTAGGTGCTTCATGCATCTTGAATGATGAAATGCCGACCGGCATGCCTCTGCAATATCTAGGTAACTTACTCTCTTACGTGTTCCTGGAGAAGTGGAGTTGAAGCTTAAGAAGTAGGTTTTTTAAATAGATGAATGGTGCAACCGCTCGCGTCTTCGGTATACGCTCACAGGGCACCATTTAAGACTGATAGATGATTATCTATCAGTCTTAAATGGTGCCCTGATGTTACTTGAGTTAGCCTATTTCGTTCTGAAGTTAGTTCGACCTGACACGATACTATCCTAGGAATGGGGATCTTTATTCGCTCATTACTAACAAACCATTCGCCAGATAGGTTTTCTGGTCCTATATAAGAAATGCCTTGGCTTGGATCTATTGTTCTTGGATCTGTGTTTTCGTGGTTTCAAATTATCATCGCATTCATAGCACAGACTAAGCCAGTTCTTTGTGCCAGGTAGAAACAACAACAACAACAAAGAACAACAGTTCCTAAGAATGAAACCAAACCTTAAGAACTGTGTTCACAGTATGATTATAAGTAGGTATAGATTTCATTATTACTAGATATGGGTACCTATATATATAATGCGTTTAATAGTGATATATATACGAAATTACGATTACACATATCAACGGATGTGAAATCATGCATTTGTTGCAATAAATGAATTCTGTCGCTGCAGAGCCCGTCTGTTAAACCGAGAGGTTTGGGATGGGGAGTAAAAGATAAACGGGCAATATTTTCATTGCACCGATGAATGGGTTCAATGTTGATTCAGCGTAGTGGAAAACTGGTAGGTAAACGTTTTTATATCCTATCACACGAATACAATACGTAATCCCCATGGGATGATGGAAAACAGTTTCCATTAAAAATATCTCCCTAACGAATTCACCTGCACAAAAATTTTATAGATTAATCTATTTAATAATAAATATTATGAAAAGGTAAAATTTGTGAATTTTGATGTTCGGCGTTAATTCGGGGATAACACTTATCCGACTTTGAAAATTCCTTAAGTTTTACGTAGCCCATTTGTTGAAGCTATATAATATCACGCTGCAACCTATAGGTGTGGAACTGCAACGAATAATAGCTAAAAAGTGTTGCAGAAGAAGTTGTGCGAGTCGGCTAGTTATAATATCACATGAATTTTGTAAGTTATTTACTTCATATTATTTATTTATATTTTTATGAGTTTATTAAATAAGATGTATTTGTTTAATTAGTTCCTTATTTAGGTATTTACAATTGTTACTCTCGCGACTATAAGGTTTTTTTTAGATCTTATATCCGTTCCTGTCACTAAATTTATCTTCACTAGAAAGTTAATTTATAATAGATACGTTCATGATTTAATCGTTAGAATGTTACAAACAGACATTCACACTTTTGCATTTACAATATTAGAATGGATTAGCCTTATTTAACGTTGGATGTCATAGAAATGTAGATTAAAAAAAATATGTTGTACATATAACTGGTTATAACAGCAGAGGATGGAGAATAAATAGAGATGTTTTATGGTTAATTTCGAAATTGATCGGGCGGAATAATAACATTTCCAACCTATGTGTATGTAGGGGAGTATCCTACTTTTATGTAGGAGAGTATCCTATTTTTATGAAGGAGAGTATACTTACTACTTTTCAGCTGGTGGAAGAATTTTCAAGTAGATGTGAGTACTTTAATACAAATTATATCTAAAGTAATAAAGAAATAATCAAATCACGTTCACATTGCATTCATAACGCATGATCTTTCAAATACCTATTCATACCAAACTATTAATTTATAGAATTAAGATTAAAAATTATATATCACATGCTATTTGTATTGGGTAACTATCTACCTCGATTTTTTTTTCGTAGAGTCCTTTCCATCAAAGCATTTATCACTTAATATATATTCTATCAGCATCTGGACGTGTTACAAATTAGGCAGGTCAGTGATCAGCACGTGCTTGCCCTCCCGGGACCCGAAGCCGCGGGTCTGACGAATTGGCCCCGGATTGCAGTTGACTCCGCCATCGCTGATTGTCACATGTCACTATCAGTTTGTGTACATCTGCAGATAACGTTTGATGTTGGGAATTCATCTTGTTCTACTGTTTTATTTCATTCGGGAATAAAACATTTTGTATTGTATATTATTTATTATATTACATATGCAAAATAATATATGATATGATAAAGTTTAAAGTTTCGTTCAACAAAAACTAAATTTAATGGGGGCAAAACACGGAAGTAACTATTTTGAAATGAGATTTCTATGTCGATCTGAATGTACCTATCATCTCAATATACTATGGATAGTTCATTGCTTGTTTATAAATATAAGATATTTTCCTTTGTTTTTTAAACAATTCACAAACAATAATACCTACATACCTACCCTAAGTCTAATAAAAACACAAATTGCTTTAACTATTCTCATACTGCATTGATTGTTACGTACCCATAACAGGAATATTGCGATGATTAGTACTTAGGTAGATAGGTACCGTACACTTCACCTGGTTGTGGATTTATAATTGACTCTACAATTTATTCGAGACATTACGAGTACATTAAGTATTAATTACTCAGATAATTGAATTTTGATACCAAAGTTGTGTGTCAAAGCTGTTTATGTTCAAGTAAAAAACGTAATGCTATTACTGTTCTAATATAAATTATATTTTTAAATTGGTTATTATTGCACTATTAAATCTTTTAGGCACAATTGGGCATTAAATATGAACATACGCGTTGCAGTATTGTAATAACGACGGGCTAATCGTCGTTAAAACGCAGTCACTGGAATTAGCATAAAATCTGCATAGATCCTGGCTACGCCGCCCACCGACACGCAGGTTTTGTGTTGCACTTCCAAATAGATTGCATATGCAAATTTTTTTTACATTTCATCAAAAACGGTACGTATTTTTTTATGCGACAAAAAAAACATGGGCACGCGTTTCATAAATTATACCGAGTTTTTAACCTCTGTATATTAATGACAAAAAATCGGTTTTATTATTGTAATTTGATTTATAGATATAGCTTGTAAAAACTTGGGGTGAGTGTAAAATTTACTATTCCATGTCGCTGATAGATTAAGTAAAAGAAAGAATTAATATATAAACAATTATAGTTAATTTAAAGTACATAATGTACATTTATCTATCCGAAACCCTGTGCTATGTAAATAATTTTGAAATGTTTTCAGCAGCTTTGCATGTATTAGATACTAGTCAGACGTTTTTGCTGTAGCGTACAATACTCAGGTGCTTACTTAGGTTACATCTACAGAAGGAGTTTGTTACATTATCATATATATGATAAAGTACTGGATGTGCGTTTTGAAGTCGTAAATTCTATAGAAATTGAATTATTATTATAAATGTCCACAATTAATAAAGATAGCAAACACGTGCCTTAAGTAGTTGATCGGTAACTATCTACATATATATTTATGAGTTAATGAGAGAACAATACGCCAGACTAACGTAACTGTCTCGTTCTAACTTATGAGCGTAATATAGTGAACATGTATCGAAAGATCAATATGATACTTGTCTTGAGACTTTGAATAGAAAGAAAAACTTATCTACCTACATTAATTCTAAATAGTACGTAGTGATCAAAAAGGTAAACTTGTAATTAACAAATTAGCTGAGCTTTAACACATTATATTTGACAGTACCGCTATTAGGTTATGTTCATATCTTTTTATGTATTATTAATAAGATATAAAGTACCTGCTTGCTGCTTCTACCTCTGGAAAGTTCGACTTAACAAATTACTTTCACACAACAAATTTTCTCAACCATATTTTGGTAGGCGCGGCAGGCGAGCGGCGAGGCGCAGGTTTTGTAGGGAGGCAGCTACCGAGGTATGTACAGAGTCATGATTAATCACAGTACATGAATATGCATGAGAGTTAGGGCTGTCAGAGCCCGCCACCTTTAAATAATATCAAATTAAACATGTACCTACGTTCTACCTGAGGCACATACATAAAACATAAACGTTTCACGCTTGACTTTGGAAAAGACACGTGACTGCATAAACTTTGTGAACTAGCTTAATTATGATTTAGAAGGGAAGGCCGTTATAGAGTTACAGGAAATAACGTCCTACACGAAGTGTAGGCTGATTTTCGCAGCATACCCCGCGTTAACTCATTATTTTTGTTTATTCTCTTCAAGTCATATAGGTATGGGTGGAGTTAGACAAATGTAGATTATAAATAGTAAAAATTTGTATGCCATTGTAGATACTGAAATAAATAAATAAAATGCTTGTTAAATGTTAATTATATGAGACTCTTAACAACTCATAGTTTCTTAATACTTAAATTTATAAAGTTTTATAGGAAATAAATATATTAGATTTATATAATACATATTAGATTTATTTAAACATATTTATGCATGAAATAAAAAAAAAATAGATAAAAATAGAAAGTATCAAAATAGATGGCATTCTTTATAAAAAGTATTCATCCAATCAATTTCTGAACAATTACGCAAACATCACGATCAAAACACACGCAAAATAAACAACGAAATTACAGACGGTTGGCCATTATTATTTCTGGTAGAGCATTATCATCTAAATCGCATCGCGCCACCATTTACGGTGTTTAGGTATTTGCCCACTATTGTTAGTGGCGTTGTGTATAAAATAAACATTTGTTATGGCAGAAGGGACGGGCACAATATCGGCGCGCGTATATCCCGAATTACCATTAGAATGGTGGCTGATGTATGTCCGTCCTAGGTCTACCGTTGGTTTTGCTTTTAATACGTTTTATCGTGCTGCGTTGAAGTAAAAATTACATATCTGATACCGCCATAAATTCCATATAGACACTAATATATCTAATATTGTTACTACTTACGATTATATTAAAAATATATATTTCAAAGAATATCTTTACCAATTGTATAAATCAAAATTAATAGATTTTTATTCTTCTTTTAAGTTTGTGATTTTAAGTAATTTTATTCATAAGCATTATTAACAAATAAAATGTGGTAAGGTCTACTTATTACTATTAAGTGCTCTACCAGTAGCCCTTTGTGCACCCGATTGCACACAACATTAAATATACTTACGCATACCTATGTATTAATATAAATTTAACTAATTAAAATATTGATATTGATGATCGACTCTACGTGCAGTTAGACAGCAGACAATATATTAGTATTTTTATTTGTCTCTTTCATTATTGAAATTTCAAATCATTCGTAATGTTTCTACTCGTATAAATATTAGATTTTCTTAAGCGGTATGCTTTTCTACCTTTTTAAAATAATTAAATACTGGTAAAGCATAAGAAAATTGTTTAGTAATTCTATAATATAAAAACATGTTGTTTCATGACATTTAGGTACACCAAATGAATGTCCTTTGTTCCGATCCGACTAGGATATAACCGTCTAATTGTGTAAAGAAATTATACCGAACCAACACTTTAAAATTCCCTTTCAACTCGCACAAAACGAAGTATCACTCAAAACAATTAAATAATAATGCAATCTGGGAACTGTATTTGTTTTGTTCGCAACAAGGAGGGGTGACGCTGATGAAATCTAAACTGAATTTGCACGCGGCGTTGCGTCCGTCGTTGGTCGGATGACAAGGTTTAAACTAGAGGATAGTCACAGAATAAATATATAAAGAGGAATTGTAATACTCTGAGATGAGCACGTGATCGCCACGTGGTAGCCACGCGACCTCCCCAGAAGATCGACTGCGTCGCATACAATTCGCAAAACCGATGATATTTTGTTAGAAAAATGGGTCATTTATATAATTCAAACAGGAAATATTACACGCTAATTTCGCAGCGTTTGTGGTAGAGATTGATTTTACGCGGTCTGTTGGGATTAGTTTAACGATATTTGAATTTTCCAGCTTCGGGAATTAGGGGTCACTATTATTATTGTGGGCTTGTTGTAACTCGCGGGATTACCCGCGAGATTTTAAACAAAAGTAGTCTGTATATGTACCTAAGTCAAGAATACGATATCTAATACATAAAATTCTAATCTTAATGTACAAAACAAAACAAAACTACTCCAAATTGGCTTTGCTTTTGTATGTATATTTAGTTTGTCTGACATTAGGCCGTACACTATTTTTTATACCCGTAAGTGATTTGATTGGTACTAAAATTCTTAGATAAACGAACGTCTTTTTAGCAAATTTTTTATTCTATCTGTTACGGTAGGACTGTATTTTAGGCTGATTTAAAATGAGACACGTTCCTAGGTGAGGTAAAATATACGTATTCATCTCGCTAGCAAAAACGTAACGAGAATATGGCATTCGAAAACAAATGGTATACAAAAACAGAACGTTAAAATATAAAATTCAAAAATATATAAAAAACTATCAAAAAAGTTGCCGTGCACGACGCACCTCTTTGTTTATGTATTTTGTCTATTATTTTATATAGAAAATATATATGTCATTGTCATTCTTGTCCTGCTATCTATTATACTTTTGTACATAATATTATATTATTGCCTTCTATCCTAAAACCCGTGTTTGCATAATTATATCTACCAGCCCCATATATATATACAGTCCTTCGTTCACAGTTGCCTTCGGCAACACTATCTTAAACCCCTATTTTTTAATAGCGATATTATTTATATGCCAAAACAATATTCGTCGGGTCTATTATTATTTGTAAAAAAATTGTGAAAGTTATCCTAAAGTTTAAATGTTTTTAGGCCACAAAAATGTGTTTACGATATTGATAAGATCGAAGAAATAGTAGGATGCTGTGTAAGAATTGAAATTATAAGTTGCTTTGTTTTGATTATAAAATAACTTTGGTACCTAACACGAATAATTTAAAAGCAAATAAAGGTATTTACCTCTCTCGTGTTAAGACCCTGTTAATAATTTAAATAATGTATATTAAACACGAATATTAAAAGTGACTTTGGTACTGCTGCTTCTGCATTTTTATTAGCTGTTTCACAGGATACTCTTCGATATAGTTAAGGTGTTACTACCAAATTCGGTGAGTCACACCTACTCCTACCACCAGTGCTTGTTATTAAATTGGCTACTGGTTTAGCTCTTATCATTAAAGCAATGACGTAGGTATGTTACCGCGATTTTAATCGCTGTTATCAGCATCACAATTTATGATCATAAAAATAAGTCGCCGCGATACATCAAGTGAAAGATAAGGACGACTATTTTATACGGCTTTGAATAGCAAACAAGCTAACGGCCTACCAAAAGGAAAGTGGTATAACCTATAGACATGAACGGCATCACGGACATCACAGAGAATACCACAAACATAGCCAGATGAGTGATGCAAGTATCTAAATCGTATTCTCTCCATCACTAGAGAAAGATCAGGAGATACTTAAAGATCATCGGTAGATCTTAATCTAGTGATGTTTTTTAAATATTGATCTTACTAGACAAAAAAAATATTGTAAAAACATATCAGATAGAGATCATAACATCATTAGATGAACATTTTAGGTAGGGATCCCTAATCGAAATAGGAGTTTGTCAGATTGCCAGAATGAGTTAGCTCGTTTGTCATCAAATTGAATATAGAGCCTAATGTACTCAAGGAGCAACAATTGGCACTCTAACTAGTACCTAATACATGAATTTGTGAAGTTCTCTTAGATAATTGAATACTTGTGGAAGACACTACAACGTTTATACCATCTCTCATATGTTACCATTAGTACTCAGTTAATTTCTTATATCATAATTATCATCTGCAGCACACATCTACTGCTGCAATCAAGTGTTCGCTATGTTGTCTATTATGAATGTTGGTTGCTTAATGCTTAATCTTATACAGGATAGATGATGCATCATCCGTTTTTCACAAACTAGTATAGCTAGGTTGTTGAGTGAAGGGCACGCATCTTTTTTATGCCGATTATGGAAGGGTGCACACGTTTGCGTAACGGTATAATGGCGGAGTACTAGATTAGAAATTAGCTCAACCCATCTCCGTGAATTCTCCAGGAATTAACCACCCAGTTTTAATATACTCCTTATCTATTTAATACCTATATGTTGTTTGCGTCTTCTAAAATAACAATATTAATTTCAGAACTGTTTGTCTAGTTCATTAACTCACCCATTCCAATTACTTTTGATATCCAATTAATTAGTGCCAACTGTATACATTCACTTTACGATCCCTCACAAAACACTTTGATAGTACAGTACGCCATAATTTCAATTGTAATTATATGTAGTGGAAGTAACTACACGGAGAACTATCGCATTAGCTTTACGACGCGTGGGATACAATCCGGGACTATTCCATTAGCTCAAGACGTGAACTCGCTCGCTTTATTGGTTCTAGACTGTAATTAAGATAGTGAATATGTACTTGAGATTAATCACAATTAACATGGCACAGGAGCATGAATTATTTTGTAATGTACTTTGATTTCGTCGACTGGATTAGACATGCATTTATATCTGTTAAGGAGAGTAGGTGTTTTACTCTTATTGGTTTTGTAAGTGACAGATTGTAAATTCTGTTTATTTGGTAGGTACATATAATCTTTTTTCTATTATGTATAATAAATAAGTCTATTCAAATTTTGTTTACGTTTTTACAACTGAATCAATGGCTAGTTTTGCCGGCAGCTTTTGCCGATGTATTACGCTTGATTGTAAGCAAATGTTGTTAGCTGTTGTTCTAGAACACAAGTGAATGATTTGATTTGGTTGGTTCATCGTACATGTCTTACCGATGTACTTTACCCTATTAGCCCCATTGGGATCGTGTATAATGAGCATATTTCTAAAGAGAAACTTAAATAGATACACGAACACGTGTTACAAATTACAAGATAAAATAATATTTTTTTCTTGATCATTATTGTATTCTAATATCGTGATCCGATATTTAGTGAATACGTAAATTTAAACAAAATTTTAACGCTAATATTTTTAACTTGAGTGGTTATAAGTAAAGTAATTGATTCAATTGAATCAATTCAAATTCTGGAAAGGCACTTTCAACATAAGTTTTTAGAAATTGCTAATAAATTAAAAATAATTATAATACTGATCTATAATTACGTGACGTACCTGTCCTCAACTATTGAAAGATTAATTAGTATAGGTACTTCGTACATTTATAAGATGCTATCAAACGCCTAAATTTTTACTTATAAATTATATTACATTTTTCATCTCAACTTTAACCCAACAAAAATAGATATATGACAAGCGTCAAAAATATAATATTGTTGCGGAAAACATATGTCGATGCCAAAATAGTCAGCAAGTAGGTAGGTACGTATTGTAGACTTTGCCGTTCTTAATGAATAATAAGAAGTCCTCTAAGGGGTTAACGCCTTCGGAACTCTGACGCCAACTGCTCATTAATGACAAAGTACAATTTGTTAAATAAATCAACAAATGGCCGATGGGTCGCGTCGGGAGTTCGAGACCGCATTAAAAGATAAGATCTCAATTTGCGAAGTTCCCAAGACCGAGCCGAGTAATACGCATCTTTGGCTAAATTAATTTAGGTCCTTCAACGTACTGTTTGTTCGTTGCTTGTTTTTACTGGCTTACGACAGCCTTAATTGCTGGGAGGCTGGCTCTTCCAAACCATTACCTCGTCAGGATAATTCTTTTGTTTACTTTTTAAATTTAAATAAAAATAAAATATTGAAGGAGCGAAAGCAATTTGTGTCTTTTCTGACACACTGACACGCAGAGGACACTTCAGAACACAAATTGTAATAATTGTGAGTAGTCATTGTACGTAGATGGAGGTAACTTACTAATTTTAATACCTTAACAAATTGTTTATTTGACCTTAGTGTTTCTTTCAACTTTCTCAGTCAGTCAAAAATAAAAGTTTATACAATTATTATTTTATGACAGCAAGATTTGTACACACGATGGTTTTGAGTGTGTAAGTAGGGTCAGTACCTAAACCAAAGGATTTTGTAGGAATTAAGTGAACGGCCTTTTTTCTTTTTGGTATAAATTATGCGACCTCTGTTATATAACTACGTGTATATATATTATTGCATCAATTAACTAAATGTTGTTTATCTTAATAAAACAAAGAGGTTGAATAGGGCATCCGTTCGACTGGCAGAATTAGTTGAAAGTCTTTATCTTACGGCTCCAGTAAAGATCGTGCCCATTGTGATCGCCTCGAATCTGCATAATTTCGCTTCATTAAAGCACTGAAATGATTAATAACAGGGCTCGGAGGCCTACCTTCTGTGTACTGTCACCATGCAGTATGATGTATTGGAGACATTCTGTAGTTATATTTAGGCTTAACGTATATTTTTTTTAATTTGTATGTAAGTCAACTGATGTATAAGCTATATTATTGTAAAGTTTCATTAAAATCTATTCTATCTAATATTGTTTTGAGCAAACTGTAATTATGATTCCATATCTTGTAGCATATACCTATATAATACTAACTTGTAGTCTTTTTGAAAAATAAAAAAAAAGTGTTGGAAATTATAGACACCAGTTTTGCCTTTCCATAAAATCCCAACATATATTTGCAATTTGCTCTAACCAGTGGCAGACTCTGAAGTTATAGGCGTGGGTAAATTTGAACTATTTTAGCTGCTAAGCAGCTGGCTTTATAAGCTGTGTTTAAGATGCGCATATAGGTGACGCTTACCACTCTACCGTTAGGTCTAGGCAAGGCCGTCAGTTTGTCATTCCAATTATATAAAAAAACACATTTTTGTATATTACTGTCGGCGAAATATGATGGAAATATTGTATCTAATTAACAATTACGTAAGTAGTGCGTTAACAACTTGGATTATAAGATCTTAATACCTAATGATAAAGGAACAAATAAGTTTCATTGCTACTGATAAAAAGAAATCATTTACAAATTAATTATGTACACGTGTAGTTGTAGGTATATGATATATTTATTAAAGGGTAATAAATTAAACTTTATGCCGTATAACAGTTAAACAGGTAGTAGGTAACTATTATACCTAATAAGTTATAAACATATTTTATAGACTTAGGTATATCTACGTTACAACTCATATTGTATAGTTACTTATGAATGTTTTTCTCTATATTTTTATGTTATATATATAATGTACCCACTGTCCGGATGTATTTCCGCTTCTTCTTATTGTAATTACTTTTATAACACCTATACGTACTTTTTAGACTTTAATTTTTTTAGGTTTTTTATAAAAAAATTATATGTCTTTGCTATCAATATTATAGCCAAAAGTTTACGGTCTGGTATTTACTGATACCCAATTAAACTACTGGCCATATCAACACAAATATTCTGGACTCATTATGGTTATTTCCTGGAGGATTCTGTTGCATTAATTGCCTGTTACCACCGCACTATTAGTGCATTCCGTCATCAAAATAAAACAACTACTGTTATTGTAATTCAAGAGAGAGAACTTGTACATATTGATGTCTGTATACAATACATGTACTGAGTTTCAGGGGTGAGATATGGCAAAAAATTATGAGATCTTTGTGCTCAGGAATCATTATGAATTTATGCATTATTACTAATATTTTATTCGTTAATTTTCTATTATTAAAAGCAATTGTAATGTGTAATTGTAACTGCAATGTAGCGAAAATCTTTTCTTCTTTACTATTCTTGTTATCCTACACTGTAGTACTGAATTACGAGTACCTATTACCTACAAATAAGTAGATTTTAAATTTTGTTTTGTTGAATGGTCAAAGTCGGTGTCTGAATTGTCCAGCAAATACAAAAAGTGTAGTCAATATAGCCGGAGACGTTACAGTTGGTAGGTACGATTTTAACAAAATATTATCCTGCGAGTTCGTATTGCTGCTATATTAGAAAATTAAACGGTACCTATTGAGGAGCTAACGCTTTGAATATTCAAAGGGAATAAATTATGAGATGTAGGGCGGTGAAGGGTAACTAATCGCACGATATTATATGTAGGTATTTACTAACATTTGTGTTGTGGATACATTGCTTTTGTATAATTTATCTTTTGTGTTTTTAATTTAGAAGGAGATTCGGTGACATCGTAATGCTGGAATTTTTATTTGCTGTTCTCGTGGATATTTTGAAAATATACCTATATGAATTAAATATATAGGAAATCTCTGTGTAAAATTTGGAACATATTAAAATTTATTACTAATTATTAAACGTAAAGGTTGGCTTTTCTGTATATTCACTCGCTACTACTATGTAATTTGAATACATAAACGATTGTAAGATATTGTGAGAAAAAGAATAATAAGATCAATAGGTTCGACTAGATACCTAGCGATCTATTCAAAGTTTAGTTGTGAACATAATTTTTTATGGATACTGTAAGATGACTATTCATGATTTTTAAAGCGCTTATTTTCTCCACTTTCTGACTACAAACTTTTATCGAATAAATCTAAAAAAAAATGTTTTATTAAAGCTCACTTCTCTGTTTAGAATAATTTTCTGTATCTACATATGATGTTATGACACCATATATTAATAGTTACTAGGGTATACTATCAATTCTAATATACTATAATATACTATACTAAAAAGTCTATGGTTCATTTTGCGTAGTCTTTTTGTTCTGTAGATATTTTAGCTATTGTTTGTATATAATACATATCTAGGAGCGAATGCAATTTACCTATTAGGTAGAAAGGTAAGATAGACACATTTATTATTAATGTTTTGTTGCAATAATATATGTAGAACCTTTATGGTTACAAGGTCATTCAAATGTTTTACATACTCATCAACAACCGCAAATTGAGCATAGATTGTGTGGACACGTCTCGGTCAAGTTCATCCGCTGATGGCCGGATTATGTTCTTACACTAATCTACCTATAATCTTCACAGAGCCGCCTCCCACTGTTTGCAGATGGTGTGTGACCACACGGCAACCGGTTACCTATTGGTGTACTCAATGCACTTACAGTTAAGTGTATAATAACGCCTTAGTGTAAGAATAGAATTATAAAAGAATATGAAAAAATATTCTATATGGTTTCGATGGCCGCAGGTTTGATTTCTCGCAGGGTGCAAATATTTTCATGACTATGATTTTTTTTGTATCGGTCTGGATGTTTTCTATGTAGGTATATTATGAATGTATATGCTCTATGTATATATATAAGCTATGTATTTCAGTTGTCTATATAGTACCTATAACACGCTATACCTATAACAAGCTCTGCTTAGATAGCGCTGTGTCAATTGTCCAGGTCCAGGTATTATTATTTCTACCCTATATTCTTATGTAGGTACATAGAAAATATCTGTATGATTTATTTCTGACACCGAGCAGCTTGCTTTATTTGTTGTATATAGGTGAGTGTGAAATGATATAAGACAGATATATATAGAAGATAGGATTGACATCTTAGTCCCCCTGAATGGCAATGGATGAGTGGTATCACAGGTCTCACATGATGACGTGACGTGACGTGCTCATAGTACCGTTTATGTCTATGGACTGTCAGCTTGTTTCCAATTTCAGTTATGCAAAGAAAAACAATAGAAGTACAATGAATGAAAATAGAATAGTGATTCAGCCAACTATAATGCTGATTAGTTATGTCGATGAGTATTGATGTATTAGGAATTAGTCAAGAAAGTAGCACCGTGTGTAGGTCGGTCTGACAGGACGCTCTGCTAGTACGTACTGTATATTACACCACTGGGGATTCAGGTATTCATATAAAAAAAACAATCCTCGCATATTATATAACTATAATTTTTAATTATAAATATGTAGTGATATATACATATATAGGTAAGACTTAGTTTTATTTATTAGCAAAGTAGACAAGTGGGAATTAATAAAAAGCGCATAATATTTTTCTTATAAATATTTATTATTTTGCTATTAATAACAATAATTCTTATTTATATATAAATATTCTATATAGCTATAGGTAGTCAATTAATAACGTCAGAATAAATTATTATTCAATAACATAAGTTTATATTTACAAAGGTAAGGCTGTGTCCCCGCGGTAACAATAAAACTTTTCATTATTATTACCTATAAGTACTTACCTATTCACAGTTTACTTTTCGTTTCAGTTGACATAAATATTGGTGCTGGTTATCACTGCATTCACTCTAATTTTAAACATTTATATGTAGGTTTTCACTCGGTTTAAACCACATCCTGAACTGATGGTAGATTTGAGTTATCATAAGAGTCTGTAATAGACCTACAGAAATAAAGATTTTTCACTTAATTTTATGAACTATAGGTGTGAGGGAAAATGGTCCTTCGAAGCTTCGTCTTACATTAGGTCGTACGTCAGTTCTTTCAAATCTGCACTTTATTGTACTATACCTAGGTATGTTTCTAACATATTCTTAAAATAATATTATAAACTGATTACAATGACTTTAACTTGAAAGATGCGAAATTATGTAAGTTTGTTTAGTTATTATTATAAATTAACAAAGGTCTATATATAACATATTTTTATAAGGTAAAACGTATATGTAATAATAGCAATACCTATATCTAATGTTATGACACCAATGTTACCTATAAATATATGAACAGTTAGTTCGAATTCAGGTAGTATATGTAGATAATGAAGTGTGACATGATGTAGTTATCTTATGTCGGTGATTCTTAAAAGTAAATAAATAATATAAGTATCAATATGAAATAGTATAGATACACACTATACATGTCTGCGCTAATGGTAGGGCTGAGACTACTAGAGTTGCCAGCCAAGCTCCAGAAGCCTTTTAATCTCTTCATAGGCTTCTTCATAGGAGCGACCTCCTGTTTGTGTACGTTGCGTGGCCACTGCTATGCTTTTTAGGAGTGACGTCAGTTAGCATGTCGTGGTGATTTCAAAAGGATTTAATGTATTTATAATAATTATATGTACTCGCATCGGGGCGGATAACGAGGTCGACTGGATAGGGTGTATTTATTTAGCATAGAGATAAACGAACTTGCGATTATAAGTGCTTAACATCAGGTGTGCCGAAAAACTACTAATGTTGAATTTTATCACGTTGTTAAAATCTACCAGTAAACACCAAAACAAAGATTATTAGAATTATTAATAATTCGTCTGTTTGTCAAGAAGTGGTATGGACATTAATCTCAGTAATGGCCTTAACTGATTTGTGAAGATTTCATTTTTTTTTATGTAATTGATACGACCACCGAGTATAGTATACTGATAACAGTAATGCGTTGCCATTCCTGTAGACTACCATATATCATATCTTTTATTCTGTAATTTCACTGTCTTATCAGCAATCAGAACAGATCTTACAAAGCAAGCTTCTATTATCCACATTTTGCAAAGTTTATCTCGGTGAAAAAGAAAGTATCTAAGTAAAAAGAAAGTAATCATGTTTAAGATTTATTTTGGATAAGTATTAGGTATATAAATTCATATTAGTAGATAAATAATTAATACATACCGAATTGTGTAGTATTAAACAAAATTATGAAGACATTACCACTTGTACCTGTTTTTTAATAGATAGGTAGGTACCTACGTAAACAGGTGACCATTAATTTTTAGTCAGTTCATTACGTAATAAGAAAAAAGATATCTAATAACTCCTTAAGGAACTACCTACCTATTTATGTAATTAATATTTAATTACTTTCTAAAACAGCTACTTAGTTACTTACTAATACTGTTATATTCACTATAGTAGGTATTCTCTTTAAGCACCTACCTATTTACGGATTGTCCTACCTAATAATCTAAATTAGGTAGGTAGGTGATAAACCTGCATAAAACTTACCAAAATTGAGTACATATTTAGATAATGTACGAAAAAATTAAATATGATTGAAACTTTCAATTCACTTTTAAATCACAATACTGACAACCCTGCACCGTGAAATAGAAAATTGATTTCCGACGGCACTTTACCGTCGGGTGAAGCACCGCCGGTAGCGACCTACATTCGCACATTTTGTTACTTGCAATACAAATCGCCATAGTTGCACTCATTAGTACGGTCAAATTTATTGAACACTACATTCACGCAAAAAAAAATAAAACGTGAAGAACGTATGAAAGTATCGCGATCGTACACGGGAAGGTTGCGTTTCTGGGGCCGCCATATTGCGGCGCGCCCCGCCCGCCACCGCACCGCGCGCCTATTGGCCCCACCATCGCCAAGGCGGGGCCACCAGCGCCTAAATGTTGCCAGCTTTTTGAATAAATAATTTCAGTAATTTAAGTAATGAAGGCAATTATGGCGTTGTTTAGCTAAGTTCGCGCGGCGGCGAGTGGGAACTTTATATTTATACCGCTCTCTTTATGTACGCCGACGCGCGGTTAATGCGCCCGATCTGTTTACGTTGCGAACCGGGAGCGGCTTTTATTTATTGCGGGTGACTCCACTGCACGGTACGCGATTTAAACTGCAATTATTTTCTCTGTTATAAGGAAAACATATTGCATAATTTAAATGAGTTAGGATAATATAATATCCTAGTAGATTGCAGCCAGTACTTACTCAAAGCTTCTTTGCAGATTTATTATTACTGTACCTACTGATCAATGTAAGTGAGTATATCCGTGTTTTATTATCACTCGTAGTTTTCTTTACTTTATGTTATTAACAATTCCTATATTGGATATATTAAAAATAATGCTATACACATTTGAATATCTCTAGTCAATTAATTAACTTACCGTAACAAACTGGATATTTCTTACAACAAAAAGAGGCGTGATCAATTTATGTCACGTCACGATAGTCCGTACAAGATCTACTGTCCACATTCAGCCGGCTGAAGTAAACAGTGACGTCACGAAGCGTCATCGAGCCGATAAAAAGTCGATTTTATTCGCACAAGTTCGGCCAGCTGACTGCGTCCCCCGCTCCGCTACCCGCTGCCGCACGCACTGAATTTTCATTGTGGCGAGATTTCAGTTAGAGGGAGAGAGACATTTACTTAAAACGTGCGTGTAAGGGAGACGTAGGTATGAGAAAACGCGGCGCGAGTTGGCGCGGTGGGCGGGCGGTCGCCGGATGATGTATAGAGTGGTGGAGTTAGGTTCAAATTGCTTCGGGAAGTGGCCGAGATTAGAGCCAGCGCGGGCCGCACCGCGCCGCGAGCGTAAGCCCACTTAAGACTGTTTTTAATACTAGTATTTTTTACGCGATCCCGACAGGATTTAGCGGATAAGCGACGTCGCCGCGATCGTGCGCTTTGATTTATCGGTTTCGGATTCGGATTCGGTTTGTTTTCTGGTGTTTACGTTAGTGGGTGACGGCCGGCCGCGGGTGGACGTAACAACTAATCCCGTGGCTTGTACCAGATTATGACGGATATCATCGGATTTCGTGTACACACACTGTGAAAATCAGCATTCTGAGGAATCAACGAACTTATATATCCCACAATCCATACGTAAAGTCAGCTGTAACATTTTGAACCAGTGAGTATTTTATGTATCCAAACATGTTATCCCATTTCAGAGTTACCGCAAGAATATAGATACTTATGTATAGACATACAAATATTAAAAGATGAAGACTAAGTAACTACAAGTAATACAACAGACAGTGTTGACAAATAAAATATACAAACACACTAGACACATATTCATTCTATTTATTTCAATAAGAGATAAGAACAGGGATTTAGGTACCTACCTACAGAAATAGTCGAAGTACTCAGGCTACTATTATATCTCCAAAAAAGCTACTAGTCGCCTAAGGATGTTTACCTAAATTTCTAATTACTATAAAGGCCTTATTTTTAAATCGGAAGGTATTTGGTACCTACTTGCTTATTCACTTAAAGAATAACACCTAAATAATAACAATATATTGTGGAACATCATGCGTTACTATGCATATTTTTTCCTATTGGTTTATTTGAAAGTACCTAACCTCCGAAAATGTTTACTTTTTCTATGTACTATAGGAGATTAAAACTTTGTTTTTTTTATATTGTGACTTAAGTCACAACACGTGCACTAAAATCCAATTCAACAATGTGAAGATAATAATATAGAGTGTGAAATTTACCTACCAATCTTCGTGTTGAATGTGTCCGAAGAAAAACGGTCATATTGCGTGCCTTAGTGTTACTTCTTGGTGATTCTACTATTTTATCACTTTGCCATATTGGTAATTAAATATTTACTTACCCACCTGATCCCATGATTCGTAAGAAACAGTAGAAGATGTAGATCAATATATGTAGATAAAAACAAATAAATTAATATACATAGACACAATCAAAAGAATGACTATATTTTATGTTTGTTAGGTTGTCACGCGTTACGCCTTGAGACATTATCTCAAAAAATAAATGACGTTGGGATTTGGGACGATAATCAAAGTCACGTGGAAGAAACCGCAGACTTATGGAGTATTGAATTTATTACAATATATCTTGAATAGAAATTTAAAAAATTTACAATAAAACTAGCATAAATGAAAATGTTAGCTCTGGTCTGTAAACTGACACATACCCAAATACGGGCAATCTGTTGTAAAATTTGATATTGCACTGATACTAAAAATAAATTAACCAGAATAAGTAACTACTTAGGTATATTCTTTAGTTTTAATAATTTTCCATTTTAATATTCTTAATCAATCTATAATATAAACAAAAGAAAGTTTTCGATTCGACTGTACTTTTTGTACCAGTGTCTATAAGTTTAAAAAAATTGGTATTAAACTGTAATATTTTAAACGACTTATTTTAAGGACTTATTTGACAATGCGCTTGACTGTACGCCCCTCGGGACTACTTTTTTCGTTTACTGAAGGTACATGACCAACCATTCTTTGGGCTTCAGCTTGATGAGTCTATGAATTATTTGAATCCGTTCATTCTTCTTCACTTAAGTTTTTAATAAAAAACAATGAATAAAATTTGAATAAATAAAAGTTATTTATTAAAATTAATAAACTTTTTGTTTGTCTAAAATAGTATTTTATTCTACTACCTACAAAGCACGCACTGAATTACTTTGGAATTGCCAGTATAAATATGATACGGTATGATATAATACCTATAGGTACCTACTTAATACAGTTTTCATGGACAAACACAGCAGCTCGTAGAACTGATTTATGTGTGTATCAAAAGTTTATAGGTAAGGGTAATACCTAGGTATTGCACACCAAAACTAAATTAGAATATACAATAGAATATCTAGTAGGCCTCTACTAGAGACTGCTTAAAGCATCCATTATTATACTCAATAATTATAAAATTAAAAAGAAACTAATAAATTATAACCAAGAACAATCTCGACAACGTCAGCTTTCAAACAAAAAGAAGACGGATCATAATCGGTCCATTCATTTAGGAGCTACCGTGCTACAAACCGACACACATAAAAACAGATACGTCAAACTAACACACCGTCTTTTTGTCACTGTTTAAAAATACAGTAATACCGGAGTAAAAATACAATATTAGAATAAGCATGTGGACTTATCTCTGAGTACTCATTGAGTTAATCTTTGGAGAAGGTATTTGTGTTCTTACAACTAATAAGTCAGGGAAATTACAGCATAAGAGAGTTGTCATCTTAGTCCTCCGAAATGGCATTCGATGAGCTGTATCACAGGCCTCACATGATAACGTGATGTCTGTAGTGTTGTTCATATACTTAGTATATAATTATACCTTCATGAAGGTAGACTACTGGCCGAAGAGAGTGAGAACCAAAAGAAAATATAGTATAAACCCTATATCTATATACACTTTAGTATGAGAATTATTCTTTGTAGAGCAATATGGATTAAAGTTAACATTTTGTGACATCAGTTACAAAGTATTTGTAAAATACTACTGACAGACAATATTATTAGGAACCGATATAGATTACATATCTATCTACTTTTACATAAATGTATACATAGCGTTACATTTTAGTATCTGGTTTTAACATTCGTAGGGTGTGCTCTACATTGCACATGAAACGGTTTCAATCTGATTCACTTCCACGTATTTACCTATAAAAAAAATTAAGTGTTTATATCAGTTGTCTAGTACCCATAACAGCTATGCTTACATTAACTAGACGGCTTTGTGTGATTTGTCTAGAGGTATTATTATATAATATTTATTGTAATTACACAATTATTGTATAAACAAAAACACAATTATTGTAATTAATATATAATATTATTTACAATAATTGACAGTCTACGCTATAAAACTTAAAATAATGGAATCACAATTTTTATTAATATTCTAACTTCTAACGGTCTCTATCAACCTTTATCTAATATAACTCGTCCCTTCTTATCATTGATAACTGTACCGATATATATTATAACATTTATACCTATTATTATTATAATGTTTCTATATAAAAGTATAAGAATAAAAAAATACTAGTTGCGCCCGTGACTTTGCGCGCGTGTAAATATATACTTTTCTATTGATTATAACAATGTAACAATAATAAAAATTAAACATTATAGTTATTATTGCCATTTATTATATTGTTATGGTACATTAAATATATAATTTTTTTTATAAATATAAACAATATCAAATTAAACATTAATTTAATAAGCGAAAACCTGCCGAGGTTGTCGCTAAAGATTAGTATGCGGTTTCTTCAAGCAGGGTACATTATTATCTTATCTGTGTATATTAGAGTTTCTTACTACTGTGGAATAAAAAAAATACAAACGATAAATAAAATATTTCGCATTAAGAATAATTGGTATTAGTTGCAAACTCTTTGCATATATTTTTACAATTATTTTTTTCTGATAACTTTTTTGGATAAAAATTATTTCACTTCACTCTTTTCAACGCCTTTGTCAGTAGTTCTAGATAGTATTATAATTATATATCTTTTCAATCCATTGTTTACATCATCTCCCAAATACACTCCACAATGTATCGATTACAGTATTAGTTTAGACTAGTTCCTGTCCGGAAGTGAAGTAACCAGTAGAAATTAGTATTAAGAGGTCTTAGAAGTTTATAGGCGGAAATGGTATGATTTAGGTATTTATGGACACTCATTTTATTTCTATTTAAAATTGGACAATATTCAGAGTTTATCCTTATCAACTTTGTATACTATGTGGATATTTAAACGACTCCAAAATAGGTGGAGATTCTAAATTCGGCTGTATTTTTTAATCAATATTCTTTTTTGAACTGGTAGTAAAATTGTAGAAACTAAGACCACAGTAAGAATATTCGCGCAATCGAGATTTCATCTTATCCTATATCTAGCAATTACTGGTAGTATTTCTTATCAGAATTAAGCTGGATTAAAACGTTTTTGCATGTAATACACCATGTTGTCCAATCTCTCGAGGTTTTCGCAGTAGAAATTATCAGAATATTTCTGGTAAATTAGTACATGAAGGTTTTCAGGAGAAAACACGTGCAGGTATTTTTAATTGATGATAATAGAATGGTGCATTTACTTATACTTTGTCGATGGAAGAAAGTAGTATATATGATACAGGCTCGGCCTAGTATAGATGCTACTGGTAAATTCTATGTATGATGCGTATTTAGCAAAAATGTAATAGTTTATAAGAAGAATAACTAACTGTAACTACTTAAATTCGTGTCAATAAATATATTATTATTATACTAACGGTATGCGCTGGCTACAAGTGGAGAATGATAAGATGATAATGAGGTCAGGTCGGTTAGCCTATCATGATGAAGTTACTTGGTTACCAGGAGGAACAGCGGGGAAGTCGACCTGATAAGGTATATTGTTAGCAATGGGATGCTAGTCTCCATTACTAAGAATCCCCTTTCCCCATCACGTATAGATAAATCTGACATGGTAATGAAGTTATCAGACTGTATCCGTCAGGAAGCCGAACCTTCAGCGACTCCATAGGGCCTTCCTCCTTGAATTGCCCTCAGCACTCACCCCCGTTTTCATTTAGTGTAACTGTAAAGACCAGCTGCGGCTAACAGTATTAAAATAATTCGAAAAATAAACTCAACTCAACCAAACAGGCCCAATTATAAAAAAATATGGTTGCGCGTTACCTATCTGCTATGTGATAATTTTATCAGTGTTAAATTGATAACGAGTAGATAAATGTCTGTGACGTTAGTTGGAGCCAACGTGACCATATCTTTTGTCCATAGTGGGACGTTTGCAGATTAAAAAAAAACAGTATTTCTATTCGGTAGTCTAATCTTAATGTCTATTTCAGTCCTAATTATTATTGCACTAATACATTCTTCGGCGACCAGATAGTCGGAAATTGAACACTAATAAGGAAAGTCGTAATGTTTCTAATAGTTTATAATATCTATAGTAACACATATACTAATGGTAGTAGAATAAAATAAAATAATATAAAACCTCCAATATTAATTATTGGACTTCACATCCGCAAAATAACACCTAACTCTAAAAAAAAAAGACAAGACAAAAATCGAATATATTAGTATAATAGTTTAATATTATACTACTATGTTTCACTTTTACATTCTTCTTTTTACTTATACTGTCACTTAACAAATGAAATTAATATAGATAGAATATACATACCCCTATAAATATATATATATATATATATATGTTAGCAAAATAGATATTTTTTTGTTATGGAGAAAATAAGAGAGATATGGGCCCTTGCATAAATTACGTAACTAGTTAAGGGGGGTCAGCAAAGTGTGACACTGTATTATAGCAAGAGGTTGAAGAATACTATCACTCTGTATTATTTTATGTATGGGCAATAATAATAATTTATGAAGCAATTTATGTATGGGCACTACTCCAAAAGTGAGACTATCTCACCCAAACATAATAAGAGAGATATGGACACAGTAGTTAACTCGATTTCGAACTAGCACAATCAGCACACCGCGTTAAAATACAAAACAATTCCCACAATGCGTGGTAGATGTCGTTCACGGTACGTAACGTTCCCTCACTACGACATGACACTATCAGCCCATCGACAATGCCATAAAATCGTGTTATCACCAGATAGACACGATACAAATAGATCGACTCAAATATTTACCGATGTCGCTTGTCAAACGGTGTGTTTTACATGCATAGTTAATAGCATGTAGCACTCCATGTAATTTTTAGTGAAGTGTTGTTCTTGAAGGCGGCGTCTTTAAAGACATGTTGGAATTGATAAGGTGTCGATTTGAAATGTAATTGTACCTATAGGTATATAGTTGTGTTTTGTCTTGTATGTATCACATGATTTTATCAATTTTAATGATAACGATATTAACTTGTAGACAATAGCCAGCGGTGTTTTTAAATTGGTTGTTGAATGGTTCTATGTCTAATATTAATCATACTTTTGTGGAAGTGCGTTTTTTAATTGCAAGCAAGCTGATAGCCTATTAGATAGTAAGCAGTAATCGTAGGCTATATACGAGTATATGAACATCACCATGGACATAACGTCATAATGAGACGGCTGTGGCATCAGTCATGCGTTGCATTACTAAGAATTAAAATATAATGATGTGTATGTGTGTGTGTTAGTGAAATTTTATCAAATTAAGTACTACATTGATCGGTAAAGTAAAAATAATTAGAGTTATCACATTTGTTCAATAATTTTCTTCACATTGCAATTTAAGCAGAGACTACACATATCCAAGGCTTGTAAAGTATAATGTCCCTAATACATAGATATATTAGTAAATTTAGCGATTTATTTCTATTTAAGTAGATGATTGTATATTCTATTTATAATTAATATATTTTTTTATTGGTCCTTTAGTAGGACAGGCCAATAGTTTGACGTTTGAAATATTTTATAATTTTTAACCTAGAAATGATAAAATTAACAAATAAACTGTGCTTTTAACATTGTTTTAATTTTAATAAAAAATATTAAGAAAATTTAGACTTGTTATATAAATGACGTCGTGCAATTTATCACGCCTGCTTCATTCGTCACACACGGTCACACTTCGTCGACCCCTTCCGCTGTTCACTCCTTAATGTGTGACATAATTTAAAGACGACCTCTAATGTGTTAATGACCCAAATTATTTTGCATACCACATACTCGATTAGGATTATAGTCATCTATTGTATTTATAACACGATGTGTATACCCTTAATCGCAATTAAACAAATGATTGATAGAGTGATAAGTAGTATCTATTAAATTACAAGTAGGTACAGAAGTAATATTTTTTAATTGAAGCAGGCACATAAATATTTTTCTTATTAGACATCATTGTTTATTATCGGAAAACCCACATATTATTACGTAGTAGGTCTGAGTTGATGTCTGCCACGACTGGTACAAAATTGCCCCTACTTTAATATCATGTGTAAATCTACCAAATATACACCAACATTTTTATATAAATTGATCAAGCCGTTTCGGAAGACTTCCATAACCTGACCCCGCAAACGTTGTTTTGTCATATAAAAATGAAAGTACCAATAACGCTATTATAAAGGGATTGATGGTAGAAGAGTTGAAAATTAAGGGTTGTATATATTTTTGGCTGCGAAATCATAAAATATTGAATTATTTTATGATTTCGCAGCCAAAAATATATTAAAAAAAATACCTTAGGATGAACCACCATGGCTTAGAATTATGAAAAATTGGTACGTTCCATTCTCAGACCTACTCTATATACATATAGAATTTTATAAAATTTGTAAAAGTCGTTTCGGAGAAGTTTTGTTTCAAGCACTGTGACATGACAATTTTGTGTATTAAAAAATGTATCCATATTATTTAATAAGGGACATATAGGGATAAGTCACAATTACATGGCTATGGCAACAAAGTAGTGCCATACAGCACTGTTCCAGATATTGGTGGTGGTGGTCAGAAGTCTATCAATATTAGCATTATTAATGAACATCTTTATATATGAAAAGACTTGGTAAACTAACAAACTGAAGTGTCATTCTGGTGCGTTAAATCCGACGGAGACGACGCGCAGAATCGATTACAAATAATTGGAACTTCATATTCGAAAGAAGAAAAATAAATGAAATAAGTAAACGTGTGATGACAATTTTCAAGATATATGATATGTTTTTGAAATATACATACGTCGTTATGTATTGGTGTCTAAATTGAGTACATGGCCCAAGAATAAGAATGATTCAATAAAACTGAATGCACATAACGCCTTATATGAATCAGTTCATTGAATGACCATGGAGACGACGACTGCTATCAGTAAATTAAAAAAATACTAGTGTAATGTAAAGTAACTGAAAATGTTGATAATCAAAACATGGTATGGTTATAGAATTGGTGCGTTTGTAAAAGTTATGGAACGGTGTTCGCCATTCGATGGTATTCGATTAGTCGAAGATTCGATGGAACTCGACCAAAATTCGAATGAGATGGCGTTTTAATAGAGCACGGCACTTTCGCCAACTTAAATCTTTCGGCTTAAAAAAGGCTTTACGTCGGTTTAAAGGGATGAGAGAGGCTCACGCGACTCGATTGCTGCTTTGGCTTTGCTCAATTACTCACCGCGGCTCAAGATTAATATCTCGTTATGTGTAGTATTGTTTACTTTACGTTTGTTGTTATTTTTGTTTGACTGATTCATGTTGACGTTTTGAATTGTATTGGATCTTTTGGATTATGGCTGTAATCTATACTACATTTATGACGGCAGCCTCGATTTGTGAAACCTTTACGAGTGAGAGGACTTTACTACTTCATTTCGCGGGAGGACGTGCTTATTGTTTGCCTGGTGTACTGTAATACTATCGAAACCCATAGCCTTTCTTCTTCCATCTGGGTAGTTGGGAATAGTTTTTGGAGCCTTTCAATATATAAGATAAGTAAGTTTTAGGGATTAAGAAAATAAAAGACGTGATGAAATAAGTATTATTGAACTGACTAACATCTCTTTGGAAGTAATGAATAAAAATATACTTTTACACCTTGCATGTACTGTGATCTATTCATATAAAAAGATTAAATTACAAATATTATTTTCAGTAATTTAGTTTTACGACTTCTTTTGACATAGGTATATGTATAAGTAATTATTCTATTCAAATATTGAATATTATGATTTCATTGAAATTCAATACCTATAAATGCAAATTATATAGAGATATTATACCTAGATTTTTATCTAACAACTCCAACAAAATAATTATGACTACAATCTAGTACCAATAATATATTTAAAGTAATACAATTATTATTAAATATATAAGAAGCGTTATTTTTTTAATATTTGTATATTACCTATAACTAAATTAAGAAAAAGAAATCAAAATTTTTATGTTATTAAGTTTCTAAGTTATAGTATGTCTATAATAAACGTTTTTTTTTCTTCTTTTGATGCTTTATAGACTGAGGTATTTCATTAAAAGTATTCTGAAGTATCAGGCTATTTTAATTGTAACAATCTATACCACTAATAATAATTATTTAGATGTTACATCTCATACAAATCGAATTTTAGGCACTAAGTTAAATAAATGTTTGTTTCCGTTAGTTTATCAGTAAAGAATGGCTACTCATGTGATTACTGTGATGCATCATATATCTATCTACTCATGTTGACGACGGTTATCACCTTGCAGTTGGACCGTAAACTTGTTTTCGATTTCAGTTACATAATAAAAAATATAAGCCAAAATAAAACGTTACAAAACATTGTAACTCGGATATACATTAAAAAATTAATGTAACAAATACTGATATTTTGTAAGTATATGTGTATTAATAACATTTCTTCCAATATTGTTACCATTGTTACACCTCTACCAGACACAAATCTAATCACTTCTCTCCATCCTAAAGTTGTCTGGAACAGATCGCTTTTTAGCGATAAAGCCGCCTGTTGTTACCTCTTTGTCTTATTTACTATTGTGTTTTTTATCATTTCATACATAATCGTATCTAAGTGTATTTTCTGTGAGAGGTTGTTCCTCTAAAGAGTTTTATTCATTAATTCAAAATACACACAAAATGACTAGCAACCCACAATTTTACTCTAAAATTGTGGGTTGCTAGTCAACAAACAGTTATGTACACAATTTTTTCTATTACGATTCGGTTGAACGGAAAGGCAAAAGTGAGTATATTCGCACATCGACGCGAGTTAGCTGAATGCTCTTTTTATTTTTGCCTGAATATTGAATTCTCGACTGCACCTAGCTGCTGGCATATGAAAACGGCAATTAAACCAATAAATCACATGTATACCTTTTTCCTACCGGTATTTTATGTGCACAATGAAACGATACTCCAACACTGACACGGCTATTTGAAATATGAAAGCAGTAAAGTTATATATCTCCGTTTTTTTATGACGCTTGTTGTTTTTATCGTTCAAACACTGTCATGTGTACTCGGCCTTAAATCATGTTGATGCTTCGAATTGATTTATTTCCTCTAGGAACTTCCAGTACGGACGGTGTATGGGTTACACGGCTGAGCTTTTCAGGCCGTATATGAAACTATTCTTAGTACCTTTATTTTTTGAACCAACACCAATAAGAAGGATTTTCAATTAAAATGTTTTTTTTTGTATGTAACGTAATATCCTCAGCAATTCCGAAACCATATTGATTATTATATATTATATTGAATATTTATTATTGGCTTGATCTCATTTTATTGTGGATGCAAATTGAATTGAATTGAATTAATACACATGAAAAATTATTTGTTTTTATTTCTTGCCCTAATTTACAAATAATTACTAACCTAAAGAAAGAAGAAAGTTCATTCCTCGGTGACTTCATAAATATTACTTAGATAACATTAACAGATTTTGAATCATAGTCTTGACCTGTGCGTCGTACTTACCTGACCTGTGTGTCGAAGCGTACCAATTATACAGAAACAATAATTAATTCAAGTATCTTATAAACAATTGGATTGGATATCAACAGCCTTGGATACTTCTTACATATAATTATATTAAATGTTTATAACTGTATTTGCGTCCTGCGTGCCTATATTGACTCCTAAAATATTTGTTAAAAAATTCTCCACCGACAAATTAATTTTGTTAGTATATTTATGAAGCTGACTGTACATAGAATTCTTTTTATCCTAATTCACGTGACCATAACCGTGGTTACAGTACGTAATCAATAAGCTAACGTTATTATCTAAATACGTATTTACCTATCTTAGAATCGAGTGTCAACGGCCTTTACCATTTACCTCTCGGTTTTTCAATTTTGATTGTTATCTTTTGCGGATGCACACCGCTTTCTGAGTATCTTTTTATTTTTTATAAGTATATATATACTTATAAAATTGAACAATAAAAAAATACATAGTAGATAGGTAGTAGTCAAAGTTATTATCAGTTTTGGATATTATGAAAATTAATAAAAG
The DNA here is from genome assembly GCF_030625045.1 of Achroia grisella. Lineage (NCBI taxonomy): Eukaryota > Metazoa > Arthropoda > Insecta > Lepidoptera > Pyralidae > Achroia > Achroia grisella. The sequence continues at coordinate 4,649,549 of NW_026712979.1, read as the reverse complement.
GTGTAGCTGAGTGCAGGTAGGAGTAGCTTGAAATATAGTTTATCGCTTGATTAGCAACAAAAATATGAACTATCGTATATCAGTTAATAGGGTTTTGATAAAAGCCAAACTCCACTTCAGCAGACATAAGTTAATAAAAGATAAATAACCTTAAATCCATAGTTATAAATACGAAAATGTATTTTCCTGTTTGTAATGCAAAGGGTTTATTTGTACAATATTCCATAGGTATAGGTATGTATTCCATCGGTGCAACAATGGTCACACAATATATCTACATACTCTGCTTACTTCTAACATTAAGGCCTTTTTATACGTTATTATAATTGATTAATTATGTTATTAATTTTCGTTCCTTCTTTAGATAGAGGTTTACTTAGAACATTATGACTTTTGCCGATGCCGTCGCAAATACTGCGGATTAATTTTCGTCTTTTAGTTTCGGTTCGTGTACATCTCATAATAATATGGAATCCTTTTTGTTTACTACAATAATTAAAAATATTACTGAAAATACAATATATTTCAGGTGGAAGATGTCATTCCGCGCGTAATCTCAACGTGCCCAACCAGTCGCCCGCGCGACATTCCCCGACAGTCTCAACAAAGCATCATCATTCACCTCAGGGTGTATAAAGAAGCGCTAGCGGCCGGCATGGAGCCGCTAAGCGAAAATGGACTCTGCCTCTCGGAGTTAGATCTCCATGGAGGCGGTCACCTACACGATTCGGTGGCCGCGTCTGTGGGTTCCGCTATCTCAAGTTTGATGGCTCCACTGCATCATGAGGCCCAACACGCACCATTACACCACGCTCCCCCGCTACACCATGAGCCGTTGGAGAAATTAAAATGTAAGTAATATTAATTTATTCATAGATTTTTTATAACGCAACTCAAGGCTTTGCACCGAAGTGACATTGTAAAAAAATCATCAGTCTGTAAATTATAGTCGGCAAACACCTTGTTTTGAAACACAGCTCTTGATTTTGATAAGGCAGTGAAATTATAAAGCATGTTATGCATAACATGTTAGTTCTCAGAAATGACAAGTACCTACATAAAAAAGTAAACTAATGGCCCATCGGAGAGAACCTAATAATTTCCCGTAACCGATTTGTACTATATTTATATTTGTATTACCATAAGCACTACAAAGTATCTACGCGTGGAAAAATCTATTGATTAGTTTATATGCACGAGTAGTATATGATACAAGTATCTGGGCGTCTCTATTAAGGCCATTTCTAATCACATCGACATTCAGAGAAATCTATAAAATCGTGAATAAAGTGATCCATTTTTATGGAAGCAAACGTTCTCGTTTATATTGGCAAATAAATCCTTTTTAAACTCCATTTGGCTAGTGAATAAAATACGCGACTTCTTGCGTTCAGTTCCGTCGCTCGGTGCGCCATCGTCTCTCTTATTTCTCGCCCCGTTTTATTTTATGAAGATATGTGCGCTCGTGTCCCCGAAGATAGGATGCGGATCTACGTCGGGTAAATAAATAAGATTTTTTCGCTTTTATTACAAATACGCGTATCGCCTTTGCGAATTCAATTGAATTCGTAAATGGATTACTTGAAAGTTGCTATTTTTGTTTATTCTGCATTTATACGCGACAAACACTTGACGAAGTGTTGTTCAATGTACATAATATGGTATTATATAGTGTTACCAAAGAATGTTTCAGAAATATTTTATCAGAAAGATAGTAGGTACGGCTAGTCATTATGTAGTAAATACGGACTGGCAACACAGTATTTCTTTCTATAAACTATCCTTTAATACATAACGAACACAAAACATATTAGTAACTTTTTGACTAGACGATTTTTCATTTACTTGTTCTAGCCAACCTAAAAGTTGTTTCCAATTCTATAAACAATATCCGTAGACCAAGCTTTTGTATCTCTACAGCAAATAAAATATATCAAGACTAGCGCCATATTTAAATGGAATATAAAATCTCGTGAATCTGTACCGACATTTTGTCGTAGAAAATATACGTAATGTAATTTATTTGATAATATTATCGACAATCAATACACTTGTATTAATATATAACCTATATGTTATGTTTCATGGTTAAATCTTTGATATTCCTGTTAAGGAGAATATAGTCAAATTAGTTTATTTTACACCTTCCAGAGTTTTTTTTAATAAATAAGAGCCTATGTTCGTTCTATTGTTACTTTTTATCTTCATAACTTTTATAGATCTCATTTATAATATTAGTATACATTTAATGCTGACTAAGTACATTAAGATACTCTGATATAAAATACAGTCACTACAAATAAATATATACATATTTTGGTTTTTGTAGGTATGGAGATAACATTTGATATGATACAGAACATACCTGAAAAATTATTATTTCATTTAACTTTATTGTACGAATATTTGTAATTTTTTTCATCACTTACACTTGCCTAAAGTGGCACGTGTTACAAAAGTGTCATTGTAATTTATTTATGACGTGACGACTTCACGGGCAATCGCATCACGCCACCGTGACGAGATGTGGGCCACACATTTTGTATACATTATTAACTATTGTTCACATATCCCTCTGTTTTTTATACAAGTGATGATAACATACATCTTAATTTGTTATAGTAACTTGAACACTCAGAAAGCAATATTATTTTGTTTTAAATGTAAAGCATTTTTTAATCACTGCGCTAACGCTGGCGTTCCGATGGAGGATGATGAGATGAGCATAAGGTTAGGTCAGTTAGCCCGTGTGGAACTTTTTAGCAATACCGCCCGTCATACGATAACGTGATGCCGTAGTGCCGTTCATGTACTCGTATGTAGACGACGGTTTACCATATACCAGCAGGTGGGCGATTAACTTGAATGCTATTCTAATTACTCAAAAAAACAGGTATAGCTACAAATATCTCTTTTCTGATGCACCTCTACACTCACTTTCACTACTCGTACTGCGTGCAGCTTTGAATATTCATTCTAGTATACAACTTACTCAACATATTGTGCTGATATATTCTCTCTCCTACATCTATTACATTATATAATCTACTTTTTATGTAAGAATATTTTGTTAATTTTCTCAGTTATGCGCCATTATCTCCAAAAATTTTGATATTTATATTAGTTTTATTTTTTAATTTAATTTAAATAATATTATTTATACTAATTGACAATATTTAAATTAAATTATTTTTTACAAACTAGACAAATTGCAAACAGATCGCTTTGCAAGTACAGGAGTCTCCCCTATTCTAATCGGATAGTTTTTACAAACACATCAGTATCGGATTACGTGCCCCCTGGATGTTTAGTTACGCAATTAGTCATGCCCGAGGGACGGGCATGATGATGCCCCTACGTAGTGGAAGATTCTCTACTTTATTTTTTTTTAACTATCGTCTTAATTTTTTTGTAATGGCAAACTTCAAATGATTAATCCTTTAATTGTTTAATAAAATGTTCTTATAATTCTAAACATTTGTTAGAAGCAGAGGTATCAATAGTAGTCTTATAGAGAATATACCAGCACTAAAGGATTCTACATCTATCGAAAAGTTTTCGGATTGATTATCAGATAGATTCAACCTCTGTGTTATATGATTACTAGCTGATCCGACAAATGTTGTTTTATTTTATAAATTAATCAGTTAGCGACCATCAAGTGTACCAAATTATTAAAGTACTAATATCACTATTAAAAGTAGATGTTAATAGTAGAAAGGAGAAAATTTAGAACAGTGTGTAGTAAAAAAATATGTAATTAAAAAAAATATTGGAATATATAAAAAATTATGGTGGACTGTCCTTAACGCTCGGAAAAATAGTTTACATTCTATTCTGAGACGTAATGATTACATAAAGAAATCATAAGAATCGGTTAAGCCCTCTTACTATATGATACAAGTTTATGATTATACTGTAATAGGCATGTATATCAAAGGTAAAATATTAATCCTATATTAAGCCATAATTTAAGGTAAGTTATCTAAAATTAATCGTAATGAAAAATAACGAAACAAACTAATAAATTTTACAGAAAAATATAAATGAAGGATTTTAACATTCAGAAATCTTTTGAATATTATTCACTCGATAATTGCCTCGAAACAATCAATGAATTGAATTGAAAGTATCAGTTGATGTCAAAAATATATTTCAATGTTATTTATCTTATTTGCCTTTACTGCACAGCAGCCGCAGTACGCATTTGATTTGAACATATCCTTACAATACCATTTTTTTATTGCTACTATGAATGCGGACTGGACACTTTGGTTTGAGGTTTGAGAATTAAGTAAAAATACAGCAAGCATATCAAGTGAATAAGGAGGCAGTATACTGTATATATAGCTGTGCTTCATTAAAATATATTACATTATATAATAGAATAAAATATTAAAGAATTTAAATTAAATAAAAAATAATCACAAGAAGAGCATATTTACATACACTTCTTTTGTCCCAAACTCTATCATTTGCAATCCATCACCGATAGACAAAAAAGCACAACTGAGCCAATCATTTAAAGTCAATCCCGATGAACTCGTATCTGCTATCTCTTTCAGCCCAAATACATGTCAATAAAAATATTTCAATCTATTTCACTCGCACAATAAAAAAGCACCCCTCGTAGTCAGTGAGGCATTATATTGCGATGATTACGTTTGCACTTGCCGCGCTGCCATTGAATTTAAATGGGGGATTAAAACACATTTTATTTATTAAAGCTCTATTGTAGTAGTTCATTAGCCGATTGTCGTCATCTCATCTGTGTTATATTGAAAAATTATCTGTAAATGTGATTTATCTCATTACTTTCCATTTATTGACATATTGTTCAGAAATGTATTTTTATAATACTTCAAAAAATTTGAAGCTTTTGTTTAGAAAATTTTGATCAGAGTTACTTTAAAAATCTTATATTTTCGATATTTGATGAGTATAGGGTTAAATATATGATACCCTAATAATGAAAAATTCCTCTAACGTTTATGAGTTCAACACTTTATATAAATCTAAAAAATATGGCAGTGCTGCGTATGATTATGGCTCTGCTGAGCTTATCCATCGAAGATTGTTCCCATATCCCGAGATTTTTATAAAATAGACGAAAAACACGTTTCGTGGCTTTAATTTTAAATTGAGCAGGTTTTGCGAAATCTTGGTAAAGCCTTGCCGTTCGTTGATTTTGTCGTTTGCCCCGTTTTTTCATCGCCCGGCGCTAAATCGAATGCGGATCTCATTATTTTTTTACCAAAAAATATAGGAAACTAATTATGAAGGATTTGACGCTTACAAAAGGGTTTCTACATGCTATATCAAAGTTGAAAGAGTAATATTTTTAAGTGAATGAGTTTTTTCCTTTTATTTTGTTTTATAGGCTTGCTGTATAGGCATTTGGTATATATACATATAATCTTTATTCTATACATACCTATTCTTTATCTATATAGTTATATTTTTATTGCAAATCGGTATTACTGTGCCGATAAAATTACCGATAATTGTACACGTGACTGTGCAGTTTATATAAAAAAAATCTTAATTTTCCACTTTGATTCTTTGCTAAAGTTGTAACTTTCTTATATACTATATCTAATATGTATATAAAACAAAACAAAATGTCTATTACAAAACGTGTATTTCTCTGTTACTTAGTACCCATAGTACAAACTCTGCTTAGTTTGGGACTAGATGGCGCTGTGCGAATGGGATCCTAGGTTATTATTATTATATTACTAACTTTCAGTTTGATGTATATCATACGGTAAAAAGGGTAAAGAGCGTCCTTTTCATCTAACCCTGTATATGAAACAACGTAATTGTATAGAAGTATAGACGTACAAACATTGATTATCGGCCTGGGAAGTTTGCCAAACAAAGAATCGGAAGCTTTGTGTGTGTTCACGTAATAGACCACTTTGTGATGTGCGGGATTATAATATTAATACGGGTTAAGTAGTACAGATAATTTACTTCTAATTTTCATATATTACATTCTAGCTAATACAGAATTTCCATAGTATGCAAAATTGCGAACAAATGTAATAATTCTGAATTTATAAACTAGATCTTAATACATATTTAAAATCAATTATTCTTTACTAGTTTTTACCAAGGTAGATTTTCTTTTCGACTGCAAGGGCAACTCTGAGCTGGTACAGAGTCGATGGTCAATACGAAGCATTCGGCTTTCCAGATGTTAGAATGATGCGCAGCGGCGCAGCTTGTTTACCCTTTAATTTACAGGAAAAAAATCTGTTCCGACCATATGCATTTAGCTGTATCATTCATCAGAGTTCAATTTTTTTCAATGTCGTCAGCAAATACGTTTATTATGTACAATATGTAGGAAAAATACGTTGCTTTATTACTAACTTCCTAAAAATAATGGTATATCAATGATTGGTCATTACATAATATGATCAGTAATAAAAAAAATAAAATGAAAAATACCTAGAAAACTCAAGCACTTGGTAATAGTCTCCATTAATAAATTATACCTTACATATTTACGACGAGGCGCACGCGCATGCCAAGTGTTGTACTTGTCTTCCTAGGGTTGCCATTGATTCTGATTTTCAGGTCTTTTTCTTGTTTATTTTTTATGTAACTGGAATGCTGAATAAGCTGATTGTAAGTGGTAGCCATCGTCAAAATAGATTAAATTAAGGTATTAACAAAGTCTATCTCGCCCTCGGTAGCATTCAGGAACTGAATAAACTTACTCTTGGCCATCTTATGAATTTATTTCAATTAATTAAACTAAAGAAATCCCTCAAATGCATAATCCTACAACAGATTTTTTATGTTTCTTGTTCAAATTAATATGTGCATATGGCTGTGTAGCGATAAGGCCGCCCATCGTTACCTCCACGTTGCTCATATATTAATGTTTTTAAATTTGCATACATAAAATGCACTTACATAAACTAATAATATAATAATAGTACTTTCTGGTGAGAGAAACAATAAAGACTTTTAATTTTATTACATACACATTTTTAGATAACATTTAAATAATATTTTAGTTTTCTGCATATCTTTTTTCAAGGCAGTCCGGGGAAAATACTCGTTTTCACCCAAACGTCCTGCATTTTGAAGTTAAAATATGCTTGTTGACAGCCCTATCAGTCAGCCAGACGTTCTATACGATGAGATGCGTCGCATTAAGCCACGCCAAATATTTGTCTTGTTCAGACGGCCGAGATAATCATCATTATCTGGATCTAACCTCCGCACGCGCTGTTAGTACAGGACACTGTTTACATCTTAACTTTATCCCGGATGGTGGGATACCTGTCGCGGTTGATTGTTTCCGGAATGACCTAACATGTCCCTTCTGGGTTTAATATGTTAAGATAATGTTTAAACGTCCAAGGTGGTTTTCTAATAGATAAATATGAAATATACTTATTACTATATTAAGTATTAACTATGCCCGCGGTTTGATCCGCTGTTTAATTTGAAAGAAATGGTGTTTACATAGCCGCCATATCGCATCGCAACTTTCGTCTGCTTTTTTATTTTTATCCTCAGTTTTTTCTTTTATACTTTTACTCTAACGGTTGATATTGCTTACAACTTTTCTCAATATTGGTTCTATCAAATTTAGAAAGATTTTCTCAACGTCAGGTACTTTTAGAGATTACATAATACGTTCAAATAAATAAGCCATACTGTAGATTATTATATTTTTTTCTTTGATTTTGGTATACTAATAACTCAAACAATTGTAATGAATTTCAATATGTTTCGCATGGTTGGATTTTAAATTCTAATCAATCAATATGTAGCGGTTACGTGGACAAGATCGCTGGCAACCGTAGTTATAGTGTATAATAGTTAAGATCACAATATTAAAATGGCTATACCATGTGAGCAAAATAAATAGTCCCACGTAAACTCTTATTGAGTGCGTCTAATTTATACAAAATGCCCCAGCATTTACCCAACACTACGTTCGGAATATAAACATGGCAGAAAAGCCATTCTACATTATTGCAATCGCTTGCAATGTTATGTAAAACGTTGCTTTCTTTGGCGGACTTACACTAGATTTATCATACACTTTCTAAACCTGACAGTATAAATATTATTTTAATTTAGAAAGAATTTAAAGAATTAAAGCATTTAATCAAACTAATACAAAATGAATACAATAACGTGTTAAATGTAAATAATTACATTAGTTTATAAAATAACTATCTTGCAGTTATTGCGCCCATTTCTAGAGCAATATATACATAGAATTTAAATAAAAACAAATGAATATTTACTTCTTAAAAACATAATTTATAAATTGAAATAGATACTTATAATTTATGAGCATGTGTTTGTGTGTGTGTTTGCTTGTGTGTGCGTGTGTGTGTGTCTGTGTGTAATGACATACGCTTGAGCCTATTATGCTAAATAGGGTAATCAAAGGCATTATCAACCGTTTCATGATGAAAACAATACTTGACATAACCATGATTCGCTGTGGAAATTAAATATAGGTAATATTTAATTTCATGGCAACGGAACAGTAGGCTAAATAAATCCAATTCTTACAGAATTGGATTTATTTGTTTTGTTATCGATGTTTTCCATTAACGGAAAGTTGGTGAGAAGTACAGTCTAAGACTGTACTGTACTTACTTATTTTTAAATATATTTATTTATATATTGATAAATAATAAAGGGATGAAAGGTAATAAATTATTTAATGAATATTAGATATTATTATTACAATGCCTGGGTGTTTTACAATTCAACCAATACAAACAATCATTCTCACAAATACAAGTGTGCCCTACAATTAGATCAACAAACAAACAAACGAACCCGCAACTATTGGAATTGTAAAGTGGTGTGCTAATCCGCTAGACCACCGAAGCCGTCAAAGGCATATCATTCTTTTTATAAAGTAGCCGGAGATAATATTACGTCTACTATAGGTATTAAGAAATTCAGTACCCAGTAAATAACATACTATATTAAATATAATTTTTTATTAAATTATTATTGCCAAAAATCCGTGTATAAAATTATTTCTAGATAACAAATTTACCACCAAGCTTGTTAAGTGGATGTGATTTATTGACAGGAAAAAATATAGAAAAAACTCGGTGCCAAACTGTCTGCCGGTATCGGTGTTACTATAAACTTTTTTAAACTAAAAAAATGCCATCCCCTGCAACACGATGCCAACATGGGGCACCGTTGTCGCTTGTCTTTGATGCATATACGCGGTGATAAATTATATTTTTTGCATTAAGCCCCAAATGCAATTTTGCATGTTTATAATTCACATTATCTAGAATATTTTATTATTAATTCGAATAGAATACTTAAAAAATATTTAATAATATGTAAACGTAGGAACGTCTCATTTATTTATACAATAATATATGTAATTGAAATGTATATTGAGCATCCATAAATATATAGATAGTGATATTATAAATTTTATAATCAAATTAATATATTATAAGTATCCGTGTGATTTTTTATTCAAGTGTGGTTGTGGTCAATCACAATACAAAAGTGGTCAACTATTGTATTATGTACTTATTAAGTAATGGCACTTAATTATAACTCATTAGATAATTATAGTTTTGATATAGATTACAAAATAGATAGACATACGCCGTCAATGTAATTTATCGTTTATTTACAAGCTGATTAAATTCTTAGCGAATTATGAAGTTGTAGTTGCTATGTAACTTAAATACTAGACACTTGTAATACTATTCAATTTAGACAAAACAACAGTTGTATTTCTTAATAAATTGATGTGTTAATCGTAAAAATGAAAATGTTGTCCCACATCTGTACAGAGACGATGCGTGGGTCCATTTCAGCTAGCCGCAAAGCACCTACTTTGTAAATAGTGTTCCAATTGAAGAGTGAAATTAAAGGATTAGCACCATTTCATTTTAGTCCTCTCGAATAGATACTAGGAGTGTGACATCATTATGTCACACTCCTAGTATCTATTATATTATTAGTATCTAGTATCTATTCGAAATTCGAGTATCTATGAGATGGTGTTTATGGTAGTCCTTATGTATTCACTTACCACAGATGAAATCTTTTTTGTATACCATTTCAATATTAAAAAAATGTTTTAAATAACGAATGCGCTAACTAAAGCATTAGTTCATAATTTAAAATATTTTTTATAGTTTACAGTCCAATTAAAATAAAGGAAGAGAGAGAGAGATTAGACATTACAGTGACGTCATTAACATTAAATAATTATTTTTTACATGAATATTTAACAGAATCTCTTTAACACTAAAACTAGGTGGAAATAATAATATATGATATACATTTTAGTCTTAGATACTTATATTATTATTCTAAATATTTGAAACGATAATTACACAGTTAGGTACCTACTATTAGGGTTGATCTTACCTTGGATATTATTTTTTGACTAAAGAAAACCATTAACATGTGTACAAGCTATTAAACTTTGTCATCGGCAATTAGTGAAGGCGAGTCGTAATAAATTCAGTTATGTGAGGGCATACCTCGCGCTCACCGAGACATGTGACACCCATTCCGAACGCCTGTTAACAAATTAAAACGATTTGTTCTGTTATTCTAATAGGGAGTGCTATGGGAAGTGTTTGTGTCGAGCGTCGAGCATATTTTGACAAAATTTATTGCCACCACGCCTACTATAGACGGTTTTTAGCAGGACGGACGAGGCGACATCTGTCGCGCGTACGTGGTCACGCCCTCGCCGCGATCTTATAAATTCAGATAATATTGACGTTGATGTATTTTTTGCTGAGGCGGTTCTACTTTTGTGAGACGTTTTTATCCTAACGAAGCTATCTCATGTTAAATTCTGTTCTCATGTTAAATTTTTCGCTAATTTATCAGTAAATAATTTATCCACAGACATTGTAAATTAGATGAATGTCTTCTATGTCCATAATAGTAATGACATTTTACAGAGAGGTGTTATCAAATAAAATTAATATAGTAGTATTCAACTTAAAAATATTTTGTGATGACACATATAAAACAAAAATAGTTAATACAATATATTTTTTTATTCTTTCAATCGATTAATAAAGTAAAATATTTAAGTAAATCCCTACACAAAAACTGTATATGCATCGTAATCGGTCTATTACTTTAGGAGCTACGATTCCACAGACAGACACAGAACGTCAAACTTATAAACACCACTCTTATTACGTCGGGGGTATTAAATTGTAAAACTAGATCTCTTGGAAAATTGATTATGATATAGGTAAATAATACGGAACTCCAGTTCGTAAAAAATATACCTACGTGAGAATTCCAAATTATTTCAGCTGTGTCACGATAATAATGCAAATAGTTCCAGTTGCCGATATTCCCGCACTTGACAAACAATCCGTTGATATCATATCTACACTTATTAATTATATCTATTGATTAATAAATAAAATATTCAGAATATTAAGTATTTTAATTTTGATTATTTATTTAATGAACTCGGATAGCATCTATCTACCTCGCGTACCTATAATATTTGTCTATAATGTTTTCCGGGCTGGATTAAATAATGAGGTGGTTTGTAACCAATTGATGATGCCTAGATACTTTATTAATGTTTACTAATTTGAGATAATGAATTGTCTTATTTATATAGCATCACTCTATATAGATTTTCATGTTTCTGTCAAAGGTCGTATATACACGGAATCACAATGTTCAAGATGAAAAATTAGATGCGTTATCTTACTACTTCATACACAAGTCCTGGATGGTAGGGAGAGTGATACAAAATTGACATACACAATAGACCGAAAGGTTCATAAATAGTTTTGAGTTAAAGTTTTTAAGCTTCCATGTTTAAGCATGTTGATTAAATGGTATAATTTTAATTATTCATTTCAGGCTACTAGGCCCACATTATAAATACCTTACAGACTGACATACATATGAATTAATTTTATACCTTAAGGACTCAAATAAAATAATAATAATGTCTTTGTGGTCACCACACTCACTATGGCAATCTGCCACGGTAGCGGCGGTACAACACTCCCTTCGGCCAGAAGTCTTCCTTCATGACGGTGGACAGCATGTTGGTGGGAACCAGGGACACAATCCCTTTGAAGCTCGCATTGTGACTCGATTCCACCTGCGTCACCCTCAGGTTTAGGTTAGTCTTAGTCCGGATGTAGTCGACAATGTCCTATTCATTGGTGTCGTAGGCGGGACACTTTAGGATCATGCCTAAAGTAACTCTGCCTCTCTCTTTAATGCCATATTATCGTGCCGTACAGATCTGTACATGTAAATTATAAAAGAAATCTTTTTAATCACAAAACGTGTATACCTATTATATAGAGATATTAATTGTCCTAGATTAAGATTTCAAAATTGAAATTCATATCCGGTTTGTGTTGACGAACAGGACAACAATCAATTAGAACTTTTCTTCATTTATTTATTATATTTATTTATTATATTACTCTCCCTAACAATTTCTCCTAAAATTCCATTTACGTACGATAGTAAAGAACTGGGGAATTAATTTCAATACTAAATCCTGTCCCTAAAATACATCTGTATTAAGTAACAGGAAATCAATCTACTTCGGCTCAATCTACGAGCGAAAGTCAAGTAAATGACAAAACACAGCGTGATATCAAATTTGTATTGACAAACAATAAGTCAATGGTATAAATAGACAATATTTACAAAACGCATGATTGATAGTATATGACAGATGGCGGCACAACCCTTGCAGTGTGGACGGCCCATCTGTCACTATACCCGTTAGATGGTCAGTTAGGCCACTGTACCCTTTTTGCACTTTCACTCTCAATATTCCATTTCGGGTAATGGGATGTTTCCTTGTCTCATACAGAAAGGTAGGGTTGTATAATCTTTGGAGAAATGGGATTTTAGTAGATACGTATACCTATATAGGTTCGTACATATAACTATAGCTTAAAGTAAGTACTTATCGAAGTAATACCTACATTATAATTGTGGAAAATAGTTTAGTAAGTTGTAATTTAAATTAAAACTAGATAGTTACTAGCTTAGTTAGCCGCGATTTTGCAAGTTTTATTTTAATAAGAGGTAGCCAATGTTGTTTATCATGATACAATCTAACTTCACACTAAATTTCATTACAATCTGTTCAACTGGTAAGTCGTTAAATGACAATAAACAGACAGGCCCACTTTTGCAATTATACTATTAATATGATTACAGATAAAAACCTTACTAAAATATTCCTCTTGACCTCTTTAGATCCAAATATACATGTACACAATTAAATCGCACATTCTCCTATAATACTAGTTAGTGTTTGGAAATATTTGTATAGTAATTAATAATACATATTTTCACTCAGTCAGTGACGAATTTGCGAAAAATTTACTTAGGGAGACAAAAATACAACAAAATCAGTTTTATAAAATGGTTGCATTTTAATTTTCTAAATAATATATCAATTTTGTATTACCAGTAATTACATAATATAAAACTTTACAAAGTATTAAGCTAATACCAAATTACCACTAGAATAACGATTTTAATAGTTATTATATGCTAAAGTAATAAAAATTATTATTGCATCCATTTTATAACAAGCAGGTAGGTACCTCGTAATAAGTTTCAGAAATAACGTCCCCATCTTCCTTGTGATATTACTTTTCGTTTATTTTCATTTTATTTGACGCTATAAAAGGGAAGAATAACGGTTGTTAAAGAGTATGTGCACACATTGTACACACATCGGACAATAAATCTTTTTATTTTATGACAAATTGTTGTCTGAACGTTCTCTGTCACCCTCACACAAAAGATCTAGAACAAATAGTCACAATGGCCTATGATGGCCAAATACCAACACCACAATATTGTACATTGTAAACACAAATACAATTACTTTGCCCTATTCTAGTGTAGGTTTGGTATTACACAAAATATTGTATTGTATTTATATAATTTATTACTTTTAGGGAAGATCAAATATTGTTTATGTGAACTAAAATAAAACATTTCATAATATGTACGGATATATAAAATAGTTTATTTTTAGAATAATACATAACCGTGTGAACACACGTTATTGTAAGAATGTGTAGAATAGAATTAAACTTAGTACAATTTGGTAGTTATATTATTTCCAAAAATAAAAATGTTTTTATAATTTTCTCTCTGTATTTAGGTATACATATACTTATATGTGAATTCGCGTTTGAATCTAATATCTGAAATGCGTGGCGTCTGTATAAAACACGGTGACATGTCACGTGATATATGAACAACTAACAATGGCGGATGACGCCGCTTTATGAGACACCACCGTTTCGGGGACCCTATCTCATAATTATATTATTATGACTTCACATTATTCTTAATGACGCCGTGCCGCTCAAACCCCCGGAGCGTAGGTAGGAAGCTTATTTTATTTTGTATTGAATTTATATAGCGCTAGATGTAAAAATACTTCGTTGACTTAATCAAGTCTAAAAATATACGCGTTCAGGCCAAGTATGGTTTTAAAGTGAAATAATTTGTTAGTACTAACTACACCATGTTAATCCCAAGCGCGGCCGTATTATGATTATAAGGTATTTGTGCCGCTAACTTTATTTCCTTTTGAACACCTACTAATTTTAAAATATATTCCATCGTTTCTGTTTGGTACTTTTTATAATTGTCTGTTTGGTAATTTATATAATTGATTAATACATTTTATATATTTATTTGAATGCATTGTCAGCCGATACTCTATTGACAACAATACGAGTATAAAGTTTTTAGAATCGATGAATATTATGTTTGTAAGAAATTAGCTATCTGTATTGTTAAATACCCGTTACAGATATGTATTAGGATATTCCTACACATACAATTAATTAGTTTTATTAATAATTAATTAATAGTAACACGAAATTTCAAAAAGTTGCTACTAACATTTGTAATTCTGCAGTATTATTCACTTTTTTGTAGTGAGTTTTTAGAAAATATTGTTTTTGGCATTTTACGACTAAAAATCAATTTAATTGTATTAATTCATTGATATGTTCCTACAATCAATAACAAATTTGCAAAACTGGTGCACCATGTATCTAATTAATGTAATTATTTTGTAGAGTATGACTACAGGTAGATCTACTATTATAAACCCTCGACTTTGACCACTGAAACTAATCAAAACATGTCATTCAATTCACTTGGGCGTAGGCGGAAAGACTGTTTCGTTTTGTACTGAATTTAATACAGCGGTAGATATAATTCGTCGATTTTATATCAAGTCTAAAAATATGTGTTCCGAGCAAATAATGTTTCATATATCACGTGACAAGGGTAGCATATTGCGGTGCCGTTTACAATATATTTTTGCCACCCTCAAACGGATCGCGACTATAATTTTGTAATCACCATAAAATCCGCATCACCACACTAATATATTTATGACATTACTGCTTCCACTAATATTTATGCAAATTGAAAACGTACAGAATGGCGTCGTTTACGACCCTAATCCTCTACAGTACAGTAGAATAGAGAGCAACTGGAAATGATGGTTCCATATTACATGTTTGCTTTGTTCTCAAATAATGTTTATTATAAAATAGATGGTATATTTTACTTAATAAAGTTAGGAAGTAAGTATAGTGTCTGCTCCTAAACGGAATAGGAAAATAAACTAATTCTAAACTGTTTTGAGTAGAAAATATTTAATAAGAGCAAGTCTGCTACAGCTGAAAAGAATTGGTAAGAAACTCGACTAAGCAAAAGTAAACACAGAGTAATAATTTTGTGTAAACACAAATTGCATAGAATTACAAAATGAAGATAATAAATATTCGGTTTATGTAATAAATCTTAAGTCAGTCG
Source organism: Achroia grisella (assembly GCF_030625045.1). Lineage (NCBI taxonomy): Eukaryota > Metazoa > Arthropoda > Insecta > Lepidoptera > Pyralidae > Achroia > Achroia grisella. The sequence continues at coordinate 4,633,691 of NW_026712979.1, read as the reverse complement.
TAGTTTTGTGAAAAGTGAATGTCAATTATGCTAAAAATGTCCCTAATTAATTTAATATTTAAATTTGAAAAGTTATCTGACGATAAAACAAAGCGATTCAGTAGCTTACTTCGACTTATTTCCAAAGATTGTAAATTTAAATTTATATTTTATTGATATTACCTACTTAACTTACGTAAAAAAGAAGGTTATAAATAGAATTCATGTGTCTATTTACAATTTACTAATCTTATATTCTTCTTAATTTTGTCATTTCTTTTTCCTTATTTTTTATAGCCGCATAAAAATATAATACAGACAATAAAACATCTGTTAACATTTGTAAGGAAATGTGTAATAATTAACATAATTTACAATCCCTATACCCCTGATATGATGGCAGTTTGTTTATGATAGCCCTATTACAATAACTGCAGTCCGCATGCGTCAAATCACATCACCCCATTCCACTTGTCATCGTAGTGGATCTGCACACCGAATAGGAAAAGTAATTTGTGCCCATATGGGACCTGTGATTGCCTTCTGAACACTTTCACCCTCGACCGACCGCCGAATAGTCTTTTCGTGGCCAATTTCACGTCCCCTCAACTCATTTTCTTAGATCTCTTTTAATATTGCGGTTAGGGTCCGCAATGTCATTTGTATTATGATAACATGTCAATTCAAACAATCAGCGTTTAAGAAAATCTTTGATTTCTTTCTTTGAAAATCTTTGATTTTCTGCATTAACTTTAATTATACGCTTTTTTTATTTTATAATTCGACTTTGTCTGTATTACCTACCGCAAAAATTTATGACATGAATTTATAATTATGATTATTATAAATATAAAATAAACACAGTTATAAAGTAACAGAATAAAAACATTGTATAGTATATATGGAATTAAATAAGCGTAATTTGAAAATCATTAATTATTTTCATACCTTACTTATTTATAAAATATTGCGAAAATCTAATACTATTAATGTAAGCGGATTAACTTTTTTTAAATAATTTAAATTAATATTAAAAAAATCAAATTCGAATTTAATTTATCACCCAAGTTTCTTAAGAGTGTGGATATTAATTCAACAAGCTAGAGCCTCTCCCCTAAGCTAGAGTGGGTCTGGTCGTGTTGTAATAATTTTGCGGGGCATTTTTACAAGTCTCAGGTGGTCGGTAATTTGCTTGCGGCAGTGGAAGGGTTACTCTGATTTATCTGGTCCGTAATGCGCGTTTGGGGACGCACTATTTCGCCCACCATAGATTCATAAACACTAATTTATTTAGACATAGTGTAACCATGATTTATATTCGGTAAAGGTATTGAATTAGTTTTCTACTATTTTTATTTATTTTTATAACGGTAATTACACATAGACTATCTATGTGTAATTACCGTTATACTAAACTAAAGAAAATTAAAAAAAAATGTACATTAAGCATATATTGATGGTGGTAAATTTTGGACATATGCGCAATGAATATTTGTGGTCACTATTAGTACAGGTAAAGTAATATTATATACTATTGGATATTAGTGAATAGTAGTGGAATTCAATAAAATAAGCATATCAATTCAGGAGAAGGAAGCCTCTAAATAAAACTCTATATCAATTTGATCTTCTATCAATAGATGGGTTCTCTCTTTAAGAGATCCAACGTATATGGATTTTCATTTAGGTTTAGTGATGAGATGTTAATGGGTTGTTTTGAATGAACTTATGTCAATTGGAAGTTAGAATTGAGTACTTTGCTTTATTCATTAATTATTCTTGTGACTTCATTCATTATTATTGAAGAAGTGTGACGTATTATAAAATTGTCAATACAGCTCTTATTATACTTATGATTGACAAATTATTCTTTATCTAAATACTGACAGATATTCTTTGTATAATTAAATAATCTGAAACTCTACAAGAAATATTATCAGGTAGAATGTACATACACGTCTGTAGACCATTGTGTGTCATTGGTGTATTATTTCTGATAATATATGCAGTGGAATCACTCATGGCAAATATTTTTATTTTTCATGCGTAACTTACCAGGGAGAGGCAAAATCATGAGAGGTTTCAAGATTGTGGTTCTTTATTGTTCATGTAGTAGAGCCGACGGTAACCGCTTTTAATATCGTGGGTTATTTATTGTATTTTATATTCAGAGCAGTATATTCCAGAATGAAAGAGACTATCAAGGAATAGTTTTATAAATTACTGGCTGTTGCTTAGAATTTAAGTTGTTTTTATTAGAATGAATTATTTTATTTAAAAATAACAGTAGGCGAACCTACTCCTTATATTAATAGCTATCTGCGAGTGAAAAGTCCTGTCAGAATAGGTTTAGACATTTCAGAGATTAACAAGAACAAACAAAGGAAAAGACAGATAATTTTATTTTAAATAGTTTTCTACTATTTAATATACTTTCATATGCATTTAGTTAATTACTTTTACAAACAGATGTTTTAATTTTATTAATTTCTTTAGATTATTCTATGGGTAAGAGTCTGTTCATATAGAAATTGTTTTAGACCTTCGGCTTACCTACTGCCGGCGATCTAAATCAAACACTCATGATACTTATCGCAGTTGTCAGGGATTCCTTATTTTTTCCTCAGATAGTTAACATACTTATAATCTCAACAATGACCAAGTCAGTCTAGTCTCTACCTATAAATAGATAACTACAAGTAACTATACATTTCTCCTCTGTGTGTTCATGTATCTAAAGGCAAATCTAAATACTGTAACACTGCATTGCCAAAAACCACTAAGTATATCTCTTCTTTGGAATATACTAAAGATAAGTATGTAGGTGGTATGCATATTGATATCATTATCTATACTTAGAATGATAAATAACTCGTATAGCATAACATAGATCAAATGCAAAAGGATTGTCATTCTGCAGTTTTATTTTTGTACAAAATAATTTGGGTGACTGTTTATAAGAATTACAAACAACCCTTTAATAGAAAGTCTAGAGAGAGTAGCGACCTTGAATCTGGGTGTACGTGGCCAATAAACAAAACGAGAGGAATCCTCAAAGCGTACGTGTCATGTCGCTCCGCTACAATAACGAAACATGAAAAATTTCCAGACGCCCACATCAGACTGATAAATGGCTTCCGAAAATCCAAAAGGAAGTTACAGCTTACTTGGGATTTGGTCTAGAACCTCTCACGTCCCATAACTGCTGCACTCCGCTTTATTACAATTACCATAAGCCTCAAAGTCCCGCACTCCACGGACGGTTGGCGTGACTTCATCATTTTGAACCTACTTACAAGCGCGGTAAGACTGTTATTGCTTGGGTGAAATAGAAACAGCGTCTGGGGTGAAGTCTCGTAGCGTTTGCGGACAACTTTGGTACTTACATTCCTTATTTTAAGATTGAACTTACTGGTGTACTATTCAGCTGTGCGAAAGTTATGCGCCGTTCGTGCCTCGGGAGCAGTCCACTCTTTACATTTATGTTACATGTACGATATGTCGTGTCGGCGGCTATTTGGAATACTAATTGAGAATGTTTAGGGACTTCAAATGATCTCCATTAACTTTTTTTTCATAGACATGATAAAGGCTCGTTCTTTGCTTACACATTTTTTTCCTTTTTCTAATAATAGTGCTGTAATCTGTCTTTAATGATTAAATAAAGTGCCAATATTTAGGTAAGGAATTATGTAAGTAACAGGTAACAGTTAATTCTGTATCTAAATAAATCAACATCGGACGTTCACAGCAAACGCCAATACCGCGACGTGAATGGAAAACCAGCAAACCGCGAAATGATGATGAATCGCGTAAGAGAGGAGGGTCGTTAGAGTGAAACAGATGTACTCGCTCACTTTATGTGCAAACAGGATAGCGTCAATCGAAATTAGTTGATGCTCCCGTGAATTTGTGTACGTTTTCAATGAAGGTTCTTTACGGTAGGTAAAATAGGAATAAAACGGATCGCCCTTAATCCAACGGCCATTTATATCTTACACGCCATTAATTTGAGTGATAATTCATGAATAGCGATGCGATTGGCCGTAGATATTGGTTTCGGTAATGTACACAGTAGCAAAACCGGCGCACGGTTAACAATTCTCTTATCGCGGTAGGTAATCTAATCAATTTGGTAGAAGGCACCTAATTGCGTAGCCGCAAACGCACGAGGTTTGCTTTACCCGCCATATTTTATTCGATTGACCAATCAAGTTTATATATCTCGGTACATTGCATTTTCAGGAGTCACCTATTTACCTTAGTAGATAAATATGCAAAGAAATCTGAAATCTGACATGGCATAAGAATAATAATAATATATTTAGGGAAGTTTATTTTATTATATCAGGTGTATATATAGTGCTACCACCTTAACTTTGAAAAATTGGAACTTAAGCCGCCTACAAAATTTATTATTTAATGGCAATACTAAGTCAACATGGCGCGCCATGTTGGCTTAGTATTGACATTAAATAATAAATTTTGTAATACACTGTTATAATACTGCAAGCAATTGGTATCAATTCTGTTCAAATCTACAATTGTAAGTCTTATTCAATAGTATATTTTTTCCTCCATTATGATAATTATTAATGAATAATTAATGAAATAAATAAAATTGCAGTCGACATAACTTTACTGCCAATACATACTTGCAATGCCTGTATATACCTACAGCATTCTTAATGAGTTATTAATTTCTATGAACAAAATTTTATTACCAACTCTCATACATGTTCAATCTTTATACGTAGGTACTTTTTTGCCTAGGTACTTACTTCATTCTTGTAGTTACATAGGTAATGTAGTTCTAGGCAGGTACTTATTTCTTGTAGTTACATAGTTGAAACAAAGTCGCCACCGCTGTCTGTTCCCTTGTATCTTTTAAATTAAGAAATGGTTTTTAATGCAGTTTTCAGCAAGATATAGAATGATTCAAGAGGAAGGTTTATATGTATAATATATACGTGTTATAATATAGAACTAGCCGATAAATTCGCTAAAATAAAAGTTTTCATTACCAATTCATTATCAATTCACAAATAAGTTGGCAACTTAAGTGTCATTTTCTGTCATGAAACTATAATGAATCTAATCCTGAATTTATATACAGAATAAACATGTTTTCTTGTTACAGTCTAATTTCTTTGGCTGTTTTCTTCTTTCTAACGTTTAACAAATTTAATTTTATAAGATCTAAATTCTTTGGAGTGAAATTTTAATTTCACAAATGAAATTGTGAGGGAATGTCGAATATAAATTTATCAATATTTATAAAATGAAATTAGCAAACGACTGATTATCATCACATACTCGGAGGCAGTAGCTATCAATCTAAATAAAAACATAAATAGATTTCTTGGGATGCGACATTGACTCATAATCTTATTGTGTGCAGAATTACATTACAGTTATGTACAGATCCTTTACCTTGTCAGCAATGACATCACTTCCTTGACCATTATCTCTATCTTCATGTCATTCGGCATACATTTGTAATGTTTTTCTTATAAAAAATTGACCAACAATTTATGTACTAACGGTCCTATTAACTAGTTCGAGAATCTTGTAATATCAGGAATTGAAAACACTGTCCATAGCAAAATATATTTACATACAATTCCATGTAAACTAAAATGTTTCTTTATTGTCGGCTGTTTCGACGGTCCCGGTGGTCTAGCGGGTAATAGCACATCGCCTTACTTCCGATGACGGCGAGTTCGATTCCTGACATGGTATAAGCTTTTATATACATGACTATGATTATTTATATTTCTCTACGTATATGTACATATATTGTGCTCGTATAATATTACCAAAAAAAAACTTTTTATGTATTTATATCAGTTGTCTTGTACCCATAAAACAAGATCTACTCAGATGGCGCTGTGTGACGTGTACTGAGATGTCATTATTATTCTTTGTAATACTAGATTAGATGAACGAATGAAGTAACACAATTTTATCAGGACATCGTAGCCACCTGCTGTGAATGGGTCTTTACAGTTGCATCTAAATACAAACGGAAACTGACACTTGACCGTCGAGGCTTCCGGTTACGTTATCAGGATTATGTTATTAAGCAGACATCTCCCCGGTGGCCCTGATATACGTGGCATAGATTGTTTTAGGATTTCATTTTGTAGTTTTTTGTGTTTATTAAGAGAGTGAGACAGCGTTAGATTCATTTCCTGCCAAGTTGGATTCAAATGTGAAATATGGCCATGTTAAGTGTTACGTTCACCACAACATCGACAGTTGGCAATACTGTCGATTTAGCTGTCGAACTATCTGATATAATAATCGTAACGATATGTTTGTATGTTTTTTTTTATGTCAACTAACAATGTTAGAGAATTGCTGAGAGACCTGTTATGTTGACAGTTTACATTTCTTTCGACTATCATTCACACAATGTGCGTATCTATAGAGGTGAGGTAGAGAAACCTTGGCTATAATATATAATAAACTAGTCCTTATATCTCATCACTAAGTATATAAATTCCATGGTAGATACCAATATTATATAAATAACAATATAATATAATCTGCTTTTAATATCTAGTTATTTCGTATGTCTTGTATTTTAGATATTTAAGAAAATAATAAAGTCAGTAACGAACTGTTAAACATCGATTCGTCGGAGCACTATAAAAAAGCACTAAAATGTTAAATAGATACCGTACTATAGGTTGGAAAATAAAAATGTCTGCTCAATATATTTTTGTACAGGGTTGCACTCGTAAATTACACGTTTTTACACGAATTACATGACTTTTAAACATTCTTGCATCTTGTAAAAATGTTTCAAGGATATTTTAAACATATTTTCTTTCTATTTATCATAGTGTAAATATATAAAACAAAATCGTAATTTACAATTTTATGTATTTTAAATTGTCTTGCTTTTCTGTCTGTGCCGAGTGTAGGTATTAAATATACTAAAAGTTATGTATTTGAGATGTGTTTGTGTTTATAATAAAATTGTGTAAATGTAAAGTCATAAAAGATATGAGGCGTCTTGTAATAACTACGTTACACAATGATATAATGAACGTGGTTCGTAGATAAAATACAACAAGCCTTCTGAAGACACCCAAATTTGTTATATATCTATTAATACTCTTATTAGTAAACAAATTATAATATCTAAGCTAAATCTAGACTTCTAAAATTAATTGACCAGTCAGGTCAATGTTTCTTAATGCTAGAAGGTTAAATCTAAAAACCCTCATATAGTCATTCTCTAAAACAGTATTTTGGAAAATTTCAACTTAAGTATGCAGAATGCAAAGCTGCGAGCAGCAGTCAGTTCAGGTTAGACTGTCTACTCTAACCATGGCGACTGATTTAGTTAGTCAACACACTGTATATTTAATATATTGACAGCCATTAATTCGTACTGATTAGTAGATAGTTTGTATTCGTATATATTTTAATGTCACAAAATTTACAAGCCGTTACATGCCGGAGCTAGTTATGTATATCCATATAATAGATGGTCAATTTTAACCGTTTCGCATTCTATGACAGTTGTACCTTTCGACCGTAATAGAATAGCATCACAGTTCGTCATTGTGGCCTGGCAAAGAGCGCAGTTTACAGCCCCCAATAAAACAATGAAGGTACTCTTATCACCCGTTATCAAAGCAGCAAACAAAAATTATTTGAACAGTGTCGTCTGTGCTGAACGTTTGTACGGCCCGACGTTTGTTCTACATGTGTAGTGATAACGTCACATATGTTGTTACGTTATTTTTTTGAAACGATTGTTGTTATAATAAAATACGAGTTTAATAAAAGTAATATACTAAAACGTAGATAGGCATCTACGACACTAATGTACTAAATATTAGTTAGCCGCATGTTTGTTTATTTCAATTATGCGATGAATATGCGGATATTGCATAATTTTTCACCTATTAAAGATTTTTTTTCTGTTCTACTACTTAGTATTTTATTCTAAATTGTCTTTAATATGAAGTTTCCATAATCTTTATGAGACCGAGATTATCATTATTATGTGAAAAAATGCATATATTATATTTCCTGAAATAAAAATATAATTTATTTCTTGAATTAGTAAAACATCAAGATGAGAGATAAACTTTCGATCAAAACTTTAACAAACTATGTAGCTAAATCTTTAAAAAAATACATATATAGTATGTATTTGAGAACTTTTTCTGTTTTGAAGATGTATGACGAAAATCAAGAAAATAATAAATAACAATTATCAGACATTTATTTTTAACTTGTATATAATAATATTGTTTAAGTACGTAGATTTACTCAAGAAATATAAACAGTTACCATTTATCAAGGTTAAACATATTTTTGTTTTAGTTTGTAGAAATGACTAACAACCTACTTAGAATGTTTCTTATCTGCCTTAATTGAATTAATGTATTACAAAATAAAGTACAATACTCCTATAGATTCGCTGACGATACCTATCTATACAATGGTCTAAAAATATAGTTCGTAAATTGATCGAATGCATTTGACCCTTTCATAATCTTTACATAAGGTGTGCCAAACCGCTTTACTTTCGATGCTCGCGAGTTCTATTCTTCGCACGGAACAGACCTTTATATGTATGTTTATTTGTATCTTGTTTGTTCTTGTGTCTTGGTGTTTTCTCTGTATATTATGTATGTATTTACAAAAAAAATCCTTTGCCACCGTGCTTGTTATCGGACTCTTCCAAAATGGTTTGACCGATTGCTAACACTATGCTTTTTCACTAATTGGTTCTCTGACATACCCTGTTACACCGAGCAGGCTGGTGAACCATTCAAAATGTCTTACCTAGGCTAATAGCCGTGAAGATGTAGTATACTTACTAGCTAACTGGGTAAACTTTATTTTGCCATATTTTGGTTTAGAAATAACAAATACTTATAAACCACATTTTTATAAAAATTCATGAAACCGTTTCAAAGGAGAACAATAGCAAACACAAGATTTTTACATATTAGATTATTTCATGATTGAGAAACACTGATGGTAAAACAAAACGAAGGAATGCTGTCGTTATTTTTAATTGCAATTATCATCGGCATTCCGCGCTATGAATTGTTTTTGTTCGTGACTTTTCCCAAAACAATCGGCTCAGTGGTTGACACAATGGAGATCACTGTTATAAATAAACAACAAAAAATATTACAATAAACATTGGGTGCATTTCTTTACAGAGTAAATTAAAAGATTTTTTAATAAACTTGGCAGATATCTCTGGCTCGGTGCGCTCGGCCGTTGATGTATACTCAATTTATCTTGTAGTTCTCTCTCGTTTTTTCATAGGGCGGTGAGTTGTGTACGATAGAGATGTATATAAAGTATTGTTAATTAAAGGATGCTATATCGTTTTATTCTTTTTTTGTAATGTTTCTGTTGATTAAGAAAAATAAAGGGATTTATTTTTAAACTATTATAGTAACCCGCCCTTACTTCGTATAACTACGTAATATTATGGTATCTGTGATATGACGTAGAACAAATTCTCGAGGCAAAATAAATGCTATATTTTAAAAATCCAGTAACAGCTACTTACATCGGTGAAAATTGCATTAGAACCTGTAGTTTTTGCATGATGTGTTTATAGAAACAGACATTTACATCAACAATGCTTACTAACACGGCCATTGATATATTTTAATATGATATGTATAGAAGATATATATGTATAAAAGTTTATAATTAATTATACAAATGTAAATAACTACTTTGTTTTAAGTAAGGTCAGAAAATGAATGCATACTTCATGTTATGTGCAGGCCACTGACCTTTTGTAAGTGATTAGGTACCTAACACTTATTTACTAACGGAAATACCTACTACCTCATTCATAGTTTATCTTACGTTACTAATGTTCACGAAATAGGTACCTATTACTGGTTTTTTACATAGATTAGCAGTGTAATGTAGTCGTCTAAAGTCTGTGGTCAAATTGAGAATAGATATATATAATATTATTCTTACTGAATGTCCAAAATAACCATAATAAATTCACTAATTATAGTATATTTACGCTAATTATGGTAAAAAATCCGATACTGAGCGACCACTATATTTATTAATCTGTATATATAAGTTATTAGTTTCTTATAAAACTCAACCTGTAGACAGGAACTTGGACTTGTCACAAGAAAATAAATGCTGTTAAAAGTATTAAACAAGCATTGTTATTATTATTAACTTAATGATATAACAGTTTTACAACTCATTGGATGTTATACATTTTAATTACTAACTTAATTTAAAATGTCGAATATTATGCAAATAAACCTATAAAAGTGTAACGGAAAAGTTTAACAAGTCGTCGAAATTAACTGAACGTCTTTTCCCAACGAAATTATATCAAATTCTACTTTTTAGCACAATTATATTTTTTTCCAATTTGTAAAAATATTTCTGTTTCTTTCATGACTAACTTCATATGAAAACTGCGTATCCATAAAACACATGTTGCTATCAAATTTGGTTTGTCAAATGATGTCAAAAATATTTCTCAATTTACCATATCATAAATAACTTAATTGAAATTCGTTTAAGTGTGGTTTAATGAAATATAACTTTTAATTCGTTAGCATTGTTTCTATCACAGAAGTGTTATTGAGAAATATTAATACATAATGTTTTTTGATGGCGGTCAGGTTCGACCTCATGACTCATTGGTCTAGGTAGGTAGATGAATAGTCCAGGACGCTCTCCTTAATAATAATACATCACTTTAAATTATAATAATAATACGTATTACAAATATGCAGTTGATATGCATGTGTGTTTTCATATGCTATAAATAAGGGTGCGTACACACGGTCCCGTCGCATCTGACTAATTTGTTAACAAGTGTTCGGGGACACTTAATTACGGCGCAAGCGACGGGGCGTCATCGTCGCTCAACGAATACATTACTTTGTCAAGATTTTCTCGTAAAATAATGACGCTATTAGTAACGTTAATTGAATTTATGTGTGCACGTAAACATTTAAATATTAAGAACTTTATCTGAAGTATATAACTCGTCTAATTGAGTTTAGCACCGCGAATTTATAAACATCGTTTGGTCCAGCTTGACCACCAAATGTTTATTTAGCGAGATATCTTAAGATATTTAAATATTTCCATTGACATAGCAAGCAAATATTTATTTCTTTAATTCTACTATGATTATTTAAAATATAATTATAACTATATTAGCAAAAAAGCTGCTCCTATTTCATGTAAAGTCTTCCTAAGTTATTGTCAAAGAATTTTGCTGTAATAAATATTTTGATGTTAATCATTTTCGTACATTATCTGTGTGTGGGCTGTGTGTTATAAGAAATGTGGAGTATAATTCTAAAGTCCAACTTCCATATTTATAGATCTAAACTAAATATTATGCATAAGAGCTAATATTTTATTAGTATTAATTTCTTTATTTATGTCTGGTCTATAATAGGAAAGACTAAGAAAAGCCTGATAAATGACCTCTAACTATTGCATACATAGCGAATTGTTGTATGTACTTATTTTTTTTATATAATTTAGAAATAACATCAAGAAATTGTTATTTCGGAATATCAAAATGTACATTACGTAGACTTCCGAATATATCTTTCCATTTTTATTCCTGTGGGTAACTTTTTTGCTTGCCATACCTGTCATATAAAAAATGAAAAATGAATCAATTGAAATTATTTTAATATAGAAACTAAAATTAGGCGAAGATTATTAAATGATCAACAACATCATCCTAAAATAAATAAAACTGCATATAATTATTTTTCAATTGTTCACAGTATGGGCAGAAACAGGAGAATTTCGAGACAGCGGACATTCGTCGCTAGCATCTGCTGGATCCGGAGTGGACCAATCACTATACGCACCCCCGAGGCCAAGGCGTGATCGTAAACATACAGACGATAGTAAGTTACATTTTTTATCACTACTCCTTGTTAATATTTTGTTGATACTTATTATTCAGTCATAATATTATTATGAAAGAAATGTAATCAGTATTGCCAGTTTGGCCCTTTTCAATACTAAAATTAGCCCTTTTTCTGTGCCACTAGTTCTCAAAATATTTCATTAATTCCTAACTACAACTCAGAAATTCCGTTAATATAAAATAGAGAAAAAGATGAAATGAAGGACAAGCTGTTTAATTTCCATGTTAAAAAAACTAAGGTTGTATTTACTTAAAATCTTAATGTTTTATTAAGATTTAAGACGACAAAGCATCCAGAACAGTCATATTTGTCAATATTACTCCAGTGCAATAATGAATGGTGTAGTGGAATTAATAGAGTATCATAGCAGTATCGTAGCCACTAAATGGACCACTCTCATTTCATTGTTATAATAATAATTAATAGATACGCTTAAAAATAAACTGCATTTGTTATTGCAACTGGAAAATCGACTTTATGAATAAATATTTAAAGCCCTTTTCCAATCTTATTTTATTAGATATAGCGGTTAGTTAATGAATGTGTGAATTATAAATTGAATCTTCCCAAAGGCATACGCGTTTGCATGTTTATATAACCTAATTGCAGTAGGTTCATCAAATATATAGGTAACTATTATAGAATTTCCATACGGCATAGTGAAATAATATAGCTAATTGTGAGTAGTAACTAGTGAGTTATAATACTACTATAATACTGTTTACTTGTCTAATTTTGTGAAGATTAAATTACTTGCGATGTCACATATATCATGGTAGTTTCCTTTGATCTTGATAAATATCAACTAAGTCTCTATCTGAATACATAATATTCTCAAATAGCTTCTAGAAATATTTAACTGTTACGTTCTACTCCAGTATTATATTTTGCATTATTTATTTATTTCATTATTTTTACGTTATTTATTTATTTAAGATAATTTTCTTGTTTTTTGTATGTTAGAAACATCAGGTAATCAGCCATTTATTACTAAGCCATTATTTAAATTAGTCAATAATGTAATTTTATTATTTAAAACTGTATGTTAATTCCGCTACTGCATGTGCTGGAACATACATATTACAGTACGACGCCGAACAGTCAACACTAGATTTCCAAACTATATCCAAACTCTATTTATTGTCTGATGATGCCTCATTCAGGCGAAGCACGTGTCGCAATATGTATGGTTGTAGATCCAATAACGGTCGGAATTTGATCAATGATGGGGAAGATCATAATGGTTCCGCTAGCGGTGGTCAGGTTTCCGCACTGAGTGGTTTCGCACATACTAATGATAGCAGAATTAAATAATATAATACGACTCCATTGAGTAATGAAATATACTTCTTGAAGTAATACGTAATTCGATTAAATATAACCTATTTTTAGTTCAATTGCACCTACCAGGTAAAATGTTTTCATTCATTTCATTTTATGGTAAACGGTCATCGTACACTGTAAAAACAGTAGAGTACCTCGTATGCGTTATTGACATCACTTTACTTTGGCCTTTATGGAAAACGTCAGCCATTACAAGATCATTACAAAATTTAGAAGTTACTACTTGCAATATTTTCAATTCATCGTAGGACCACACAAAGTGACATATTTAAAACTGAAAGCAAACCGAGTAAGCTTCGTGGATTCTATGGCAAATACTGATGCACGGTATTTTAATGCTTTCACAAACACACGAAGTGCGGCGCCGCGCGGCGGGGGTCAGTCGCTTAGAGTGAAACGCTGTATACTTAACCTATGTATGTCTCAACATTAGATACCACGTTTTCTACATAGGTGATTAGATAAAAAAATGTTCTTCTTACGTAGGCATATTAAAGTCCTTGGTCTACTGTATTACAATCAGAAAATTGTGATAATGGCAAACAGGTACCTAGGTATATTTAAATATAAAGCAATAACATTAAATCATGATTAACCTATTAAGTTTCTACTGTTAGGAGGCGAGAAGGATTTTTTATTTTCAGCTTTATTAATCACAGATATTATATATTAGAGCGACAATTGATTGTTATAGGACGTGTGTTCAAATATTTTAGAAAATTATTCAATAATTCTGTTCATAGTTTTCTATGTAATCAAAATAGGCGGGACCTCTCACTATATTGGAATTAATAACAACGTATTTAGTCATTGACTTAGCTGGACCTTACATGATAACAAATTATAAATTCTATTACAAGTATAAATACAGGGTATAGTGTATATAGACAATGTATCATCTAGAATTATAACGTCATATCACATCAGATTACATGATAGCGTGATTTCCATAGTGATTTTCAAATATATAACAATAGCAACGGTAGCCAGATACCATCAAGTCAGGCGTAAAATTGTTTGCCGTTCTAGTTACATAAAAAAATAGATGGTATCTATTTGATTTGTAGCTTTGAGATGGGCCGCTAAAGTCAACTCAGCCGCACCTAGATTTACTTAGCATCGCAAACTTTTATCCGCCAAAGGTAATCATCAGGTGTGTCAATAAAACTAAAATCAATCGCATTTGGATCGTCAATTTTGAGGTATTAAAAAAACCCCTCTTCTAATTATTTCCTTATCGTCACTTAAACGGTTATATAACTTAAAGCAAATAACCTATTAGAAAGGTTGTATTTATCGGTTCGTGTGTGAAGTGTTACATGTTTGATATCTGTAACATATGTTCACTACGTTATTTACCTACGTGTCGCGTTGTCGGCTGATCGCAAAGGTTGTTCGACATGATCGATGGGTCGGCTAGCGCTCAAAGCGCGCCCCTGATAACCGATATCAGCCCATATCGGTTCATATCCAACTTAAGTAGGGATGCCAAAGGAAATCTATTTTCCCAAAGTACATGTTTTCTTTTGCATGCCACAATTTAAAATTTATTTTTATGATTAGTATTTACAAATTTCATAGGATATGTTATCGATGGCGAAATAGTTTGGTGTACGGGTTTTTTTTTTAATTTTGAAGTTTTTTTGCACTTCTTTGCCCCTCTGGATGATACAAGGTATAAGGAAAATATTCTTAAATCCAACGCTTCCTAAGTTCTCAGGAAAAAAATCCAGGTGTGATATAAAAAATGAATTTTTAATTGACAACTTCTTCATAATCTTCTGATTTATGGTTGCCCAAGAAATTACCAATCCCTCGGGTATTATGATAAATCCACTGTTGCAGAAGGGAAATAAACTATTCAGATTTACTTTTTGAAACCTGCAAGTCTCTTATAAGATCATTCAATTCACTCTGTGAAATTAAATGTGGTTCACTATCTTCAGATTCAAATTCGGAAAGATCATCTGAATCGTGACTTAATGTAGACTCAACCATTTCGGTATCCATGAACTCTAATTCATTTTCCTTATTTGAAGTACAGGACAATGATGGGTGAGGCATTCCTTCGGAATGCAATACAGGTTTTGTGACTAATGGAATTTCAGGGTATTGTATATACTTCTGTTATTGTTGTTAAAACCCGAAGTTTTGGTAAGGCAAAAAGTAACAGTCGTGTTTTGTTGGTTCCCTCCATAATATTGGGACGCCAAACTGCAAGTATTTTTTTTTCTGCAGACCAGTTCAATAATATACTTCTACAATTTTCACATAACTCTCGAGGAACCCAATTTTTATCAAAATTTGTCACCGAGATTTGGAAATATTGGAAATAAGCTCGTTTTACGGCTTCAGTAATATATGTCTTGTTTTTTGATGGGATAATTCGACTACAAACATAGCAAATCTTGTCTTGAGGCCATTTTAAAACCAATCGTGTTTAATTCTTAGATTAATGCAACAAAAGCGATTAACTCAGCAAGTTAGCGCAGTAACTTAATGAGGGAATTAAGTTATTTCGCTAAGTATGTATTAAAAAACTTTACGTGATAAAAATAGGTATAAGACATATATTTTTATAATAAGAGGGTAGGCAGAAATCACATAAAGTTTTAACTGTCTTTACGTAAAATATTTTTTTTGTAAAGTAGTGTTATAGTTAATTTAATAGTTTATAAAGCAACTAGACCTACTTATAGATAGGGTCAGCCCTGCAATCGCCATCGTGTCGTAATCAGCCGCAAGGATAGTACGGTAGCTCGCTACCTAAACTTTGAGACCATAATCCCACCTTGTTCATTATACACCAATGAGATTGCCAAGCCGTACAGATTGATGGTTTTAATAAAGTTGTCGAAATTAACGCGATACGCGCGTAATCCTTCGCAAATATTTTGATTAGGCCGGGTATGGTGGGCTTATTAGATATTATACTAGAATTAATATTTCTATTCAAATCAAAATTTTGTAATATATTATTGGAATCATTTTACAATATACATTCTTTTTATATCTTGATCTATTTGTATAGAAATTTACCGGGGTAAATTTTGTATAAAGTCGTCTGCGTGGGCACTTTTTTAGTACTTTTCTGTTAAGGTATATTTCGGGTAGAAGGATGACTTGTGAGAGTGAAATTACAGTGTATGGTGGGTTAACATATTAGTCCTCGGGAATGGCAACGCATGAGGTAGTAGTTTAAATTCAATAAAAATATATCGTATTAATTGGTTAAATGGTATCCAATGTCAATATTATCTTTTACCTACTTACATCTATCTTATATTTTATCTACCCTTATGACATGTATCATAATTGCACTCTGGTTAAAAAGAATACTAAGTTTTGATACCTGAACTGTATTTTATTTATTATATCCTTATTATATGTTGCTTATGTAGTACACATCAAACACAATTCATCTACTTTACTCTGTACCCTTAGCTATTTATTAGCTTTGCTTCACGTACATTTTAATTACCTTAATTTTTCATGTTATTTCCTTTTCTTAAATAGCGATATCTGATTTTTTCTAATAATTATTTGTTCAAAGCATCCAAACCAATCACCTAAATAACAAATCCATTACCTAAAGATCAGAATATAAATTTGGTTCTTGAATATTGTAATATCCCTGTGTGTAAGGTGCTTATAGTCAAAGGAGAAACAGTAACAATCTGTATGTTCTCTATTTTATATCATAACAATATGATATAAGTATGTTCTATTTTTTTAAGGACCCCTAGCCCTATTATGATCTTGTCTTACTGCTATAATATTATAAACGCGGAAGTTTGTAAGTATCAATGGTTGTTTGTTTATAGCTTATAGTTGAGAATAATACATTGGCTATAATTTTTAAGCGGGTGAAATCGCTGGCACAGCTAGTCCTTATATATCCAGGAGCAATATTGCAGCAGTACCGGTTGGGGTAAATTAGCGGGGGCACTATGAGAATCGGTCTGGATTTAACTACACGCGACGATCTACGAAAGATATTCAGGGCGCACTTTAACACGTTTCACTGCGGCTTTTTAAGAAATATTAAAACAATGTGGTTCGATGTGTAGTAATGCGTGAGTGTCGTCCTTGGACTTTGTTATGCTTTTTTGAGTTGCAGATATAAATGTCATAACAAAAACAAGGAACACTTGACCGACCACTAAATCTATTTAATTTGTACTTTCCGTGATGATAGCTATACAAACATATCGTAATAATATATGAAACCAATTAAAAGATTAATGTAATTAATTAAAATATTTATGTAATTCAAGATAAATGTAGGTTTGGAATCGCGGATTTGAAATATAATGGATATTAAATTTGAAAAATTTACTGACATTGCAACATACTAAAAACAATTAGTTGATTATTTATGGCACGAAGTAGATATGTCATTATTAGAACTGTTCAATCAAGATATATTAAGGGCAATAAAACTGTAGAAGATAATCCGCAGTTTATAAATACTGTTCGAAATAAATGTATTTATAGATAACGATTAAGATAAATTTTTATATACTAGCACAGGGTTTTTACATCAGATTAGATAATGATTTTTTTGATAATATATATTAAAAAATATATCTATTGTTTATTTTTAATAAAGGCTTTACTGTTTATTTTTTTGCACGCACTTGAAATTTTTCTTATTACAAATATGTCGGTGAATATCATATAAGGTATATTAAAATTGTATAAAGCCCATAAATATTATCTATATCTCTGTCTCTTGAAGCTGTGTATTGATTGACCTTAATCATCAGGAATGGCAATGCATGAGATAAACGCATGAGGTGGATGTGTTAATAATACGACATACATAATCAGCACGACTAAAAAGTCGTGCTGATTATGAACTCGTAGATGGCGGTGGGTAGCAACTTTCCATAAAGTGGGTTTTATTCCACTTAAAAAAATGATAGGTCAACAGACAATCAATTCTATATATCTACATAGAAACATAATTTAAAAAAATATTTTATCATGTTTTTAAGCAATAATCATAATCCTAAGCCTAATCATCCAAATTTCAAAATAATAAGACATTGAGAAAGTCAGGAAAAGCATCTATTTAAAATATAAAATTGTTGAATGGCAAGTATGTGAGATACCTTTTAGAAATTAAGAAGACAATATATACAACATTGGCATGTGTAACAAAGTATTATTTGCGTGATAGTGATCGCACGTTATCGTAACGAATTGATGCAATAACATCATTATCAGAAAACTTGTCCCCTCGCGATACCGACTGGGTGACATTAATTAGAACAAACACGTGGCATATGAAACTATCCGTCATGATAAATACAGTACTTGATACCTGTCTAGAAAGGTGAGAAAAAAGTTGTTCAATTTGTTTTATTACCACTTTATTGTTTTGGTTGATCGACTTATATTTAGTAAAATGTTATTTAAATTAATTACGGAGCACAGGAAATTCCCTGTTTTACTATTTTTTAATGCACAAGATTATTCGGCATGATCGTCGACTCGTAGCTCATGTATTAAATAGCTACGCAATCAGAGTTACACAATTTAATTACAATAAACAATCTCTCGAGACGTTGTCCAAAAGTACATGTCAGAATAAAAATATTTCTATCACGTGACAGAATTAAATACTATTTTTTGGAAGCTGATTGCATTCTTTCTGATGAAAAAGTGTTTTTATAATGTTGATGAATTTTTTGCCAACAAAAATTTTGAAACATAATTGTTATATCTCAAAATTCAAAGATTTTCTGATACATAGAATCAATTACATTGTCGATTGATTCTAAATATCAGAAGAACAAATTAAATAAATGGTATGTTGATACCTGAAAGTTATAAGATATCATGTAATTAAATGATATTTATGTATTTCATCTAGAATTCGAAATAAAAAAAAGTGTAACTTACAACTCCGAAATAAAAAAAAATAAAATGTATTTTTTAAAGCATTCCGATTTAATTAGGTACATTAAAACTAAAATAGATATTCCACGTGACACTTGATTTATGAAATCTGACGTTGTCCATTGAGAACATTGAATTTACAACAATGTCGTAAATGGATAAGCTGCGCCAGCGCTTAATCCCCGTATTACTGACTGCTACCGAATAATGGAGGCCATAACTTTACTATTATTACTTAGTTATATAATATTATTTCGTGCATATTTTATTTAAATCGATTTATCATTGAATCTTCATTTGCACTAAACACGGTATTATTTATTTTTGTATTTATTAATTTATTTCGGATATGTGGACGCCTGAAGCACCAGGGGTGTCACGTGCGCGTTGCCGACCCTTAAGAAGCCTTAATATACCCTTCTTGAAAAACCACATGCTGTAGTCTCGTGAGAAAACCTCGGCAGGAAGTTAATTCCACAATCTAAGTGTACGCGGAAGGAAGCTCCTCTGAAACCGCACTGTCCGAGACCACTTAGGTTCCAGCGTGTGGGCATGAATTCCCTGTCGATGGCGAGCGGTGCGATGGTGAAAGGTGGCCGTAGGCATCATGTCGAACAATTCCTCAGAACACAGTCCGTTGTATAATCGGAAGAACACACAAAGCGAAGCGAAGTCTTGCCTCAAATTAAGTGGCACGATAGCGTCAGAGAGATCGGGATCATCGACAATTCTCATAGCACGTCTCTGAACTGAGTCAAAAGGACCGAGCTGGTATCCAGGTGCTCCTGCCCAAAGTTAATAGCAGTACTCCATGTGCGGCCGAACTTGAGACTTATATAAGAGGAGTCTCTGGTCCGCAGTGAAGTACCGCTTCGCTCTATTGAGCACACCGAGTTTTTTGAACGCCAGCTTAACCTTTTCTTCGAGGTGACTACGGAACTCAACTGTGCTAGAGATGTCGATACCGAGAATCCCAATACTCTTAGAGATGGTAATGGACGTGTTCTGGAATTGCGGAGCCACAGCAAAAGCGGTTTTCTTTTCTGTCCATATTATATTGGTAAACAACTTATAAACTATGTTAGCAAATTTTATTAATTTAATTTATATATTTATGCCTATTTCCACGTCCAGAAGGGTTCACGGCACATCATTATACATCTTCATGCTTTTTTAGAGATTAGTAGGAATAATCGAACGCCTAACGTATTATGTATTACTCCTGCATATTATGTCATGCTTCCTCTATTTTTCTATTCAATAAAACGGACTTCAACCTCAAATTATTAATTTTAATCCTATTTATTTACCTGGTACTTACTTTATTTTTCTGAAAATTATATCTGTTATTGTATTATAAAGTGTTTATTAAATATAACTATTATGTATTCTGCAATTTATGCTATTTTGCTGATTATGACTATTTTTATGTTTTATTACTTACGTAATAAAATAAACACTTCAGTATATGTAAGTTGTTACATTTGTAAAGATGTCGATGTATAGATAGATAGATATATTTCTCACAATGGGTTTTATTTCCAGGTAATCGCCCCCTTACCTCAGAGCCTACGATAAAGACGGAATCAACGACCCCCGGTGTGGGACCCGACGAGCCGTCTCTAGACGACAAAGGGGATAAAAAGAACAAGCGACAACGACGTCAAAGAACACACTTCACGAGCCAACAACTGCAGGAGCTAGAAGCGACGTTTGCAAGAAATCGCTATCCAGACATGTCGACGCGCGAGGAGATAGCCATGTGGACTAATCTCACAGAAGCGAGAGTTAGGGTAAGTAACAACTTTATTTAGTAGAAGCCGTTATTTTCTGAGAATAATACATCATACTTAAAACTCCTCCATAATTTAATTAATAGATCTGATTTGGGCACATTTTTTTCATAATACTTATGATAGATATGTCGTATTGAAATTATAGAATTAATAGCTAATATTATACAAAGCTACTTTGCTGTAACGTAAAGTAATATAACATAATCGTAAAGTCACATAACATAATCTAACAAGTAAGTAGAAATTGGAAATTATACGGTGTTACTACCACAACATTATAATATATACAAACTTGTATAGCAATGACACAAAATTCAGACATATCTACTAACTGTTTATTATTGTAGTTTATCCTCATTTGTTAGTTTACACTAATCTCTGAAATGGCTACTACATAGAATTTGAATTGAGTTTGATAGTCGAACATCAATGTATTTTCTTATGGGAAATTCAGATCCAATTAAAATTAATACTAATAATATGTTATAATTCATTTTTGTATCGAGATGTACCTTATAAATCTATCTAATGTGAGGCGGTTTGCGCGAACTTTCACACCGCGTTTGTACGTGACATTCGAAGCAGTGCATCACAATATTAACGAGCTAAATGTTTAGACTAATCGTCGCATCCGGCGCGCCTTCGGTATTTTTGTGCCGTGCCGTCGGACGGAACACGGAATCCCTTAATCTGCCTGGATTTGAGTCGTCTATTTCGGTCTCTTCATAATCCCCGGCTTAATTCTGATCGCATCCACACTCACTGTCAATAGTTTTGGAAGACCCGTTAGATTCTGCGGTTACTGGCAGCCCTGTACTATTTACATGGACAGATTCATTGAATACTTTCCGGTTTCTTCGGTATTTGGTGAGTGATGCTCAGCTAATCTTAAGACATGTGTATTGGTGAATTCGATGTCAATGAATTAAAAATCGGATAAACATAAACCTTAAGTATTAAAAGAAAATATTTGCTTTTATTACTCACTAACTAGTACTTATTCTTGTCTTTATGTTTTCTTACGGAATATTAAATATGTTATTAGAACAATATTAATGCACAATAGTAATATAATACGTACTTTTGGAACTTTGCACATTATGAGGTTTTATTTATTTGAGTCTTACTTTTTTTAATATAAAAATGTCTCGAACTGTGATGATGAGCTTGTAGGCTTGTGCAATTAAACTTTTGTCTTAAATAGAAATTCGTGCTATGACTTCTATTGACACAGATTGGTTATCTCATTCTTAAAGGTGTGTAATAATCTAATGTAATACACAGTCTATTTCGTACTAACCAATGAATTGGATTACATACGATTAGGGATGAAGTACTAAAACTTTTTTTTATCATCTAGTAGTCCGATCAAAGTGATGATGGAGAAACTAGATATTGAAGTTTCTGCGCACGTTCTTCGAAATCTATTTTTTACAATGATGCCTACATTAGTTTTCATTGTTACTTTATATTAAAGTTATATTAGTTATATAAGCATATGTATTAATAGCTTGATTCTTAAATTAGGCTATTGATGAGATTGTGTGGCTTATGTATATCTATTTATATACAAAACACGTGCATAACATATATAATCTGTAGTATTCTACAGATTACTTAATGGTTACATATAATACTTTATTTATATGTTCATGCAGGCATAACCATTTATTTAATAATTATAATAACATAATCCTCAAAATATATTATGCCGATAATAGCCTAGCATAAATATATGATGAGATTATACTTAAAAAGTAAAATATGGATATTTCATCAATATTTTTTATCGAATGTATATGATTATTTTAAAGTGACTGACTCAAACGATGTAAGTCAATACTTGTTTCAGTTCAAGTGTTAGATATTAGTTGCGAACAAGCTGCATAAAATCCACCGCGTGTGTTCTTCAAAACATACCGATTCGTATTGCTCCAGGGTTGTAACTTTTATATATGTTCTAAGCCAGAGCTTTGAAATAGTATGTACTTAGTTTTAAGTGTAGTAAAAAAAAAACATATTTCAATAGAAATGATTCGCAGTTGACAAATTATTTATTACGCAGTTCATTATTGATAATAACTTTAACATAAAAGTAAACCATTATTCATCTCTGGATGACGTCCGCTTGACGATTTTTTATCAGATCTAAGGTATTTCTATAACCATCTACCGATTCCTCGTTAATTCTTGTAACATGAGACTCATAACTATAAAAGTAAACATAATAGCAGAATATACAATATTATTATTTACAAATCCATTACATATAAATAGCGTTTTGACACACCTTGCTAGATATTAGATTACTTTTTATGTATATTTAAATGCAAACTCCAAATGCAAGGTTAATAATAATTATATGTCGTTCTACTCGTGTTGAAACGTTTTTGTAGCAAATATATTGGCAACCCTGACAAGGGATTATCTCGTCCGAGCGGCGCGCCCGTTGCCCTATAAATCTCTGCGCGAGCGCACAGATAAATCGTCGAACATATTTTTGTTACCATCTCATTAGGGTCATTGCCTGCTCATTGACTCAATTAACTCTTCTAATATATGAGATCTTAATCTGTGTTTTCTTTTAAGCATTTACTTGCAAATTATGCCTGTCAAATCAAATAATATTTCAACATTTTGTTTTGCAATTTTATTCGCAGTGTAGTTAAATCAGGTAATTACGAAATGATTTTTTTTTATTAATATTCTTACATACAGTATCGTTATTATATTTTTGTTAAATTTAGTTAGCAGTATCGATTTCTTTTCACATGTAAAGTTTAGATACTCGTTAATAATTCTTCAGAATTCAACCCTACTTTTAAGAAAGGACAAGTCTTCAAGTTGTAATTATACCTACAGGAAATACTAATGATTTTAATTCTTTTCCTGATTTGGGAATGCGCCTCATATATATATTTTTATTTCTTATATATTCTACTTATTAGAACCATACCTATATATCTTGAACAAATTAGGTATCCATATTAAAACACTTCTCCTGAAAACAATTTTTATAACATGGATGTCCATGGATGGACAGTATAAGTTCCCATGTCATTAAAATTGTTGTTATCTACTGCAAAAAGAACAATTTGAAAATTGACGGGGATATTTTGTAACATAGAAAAATAATCAGTCCAACCCACCACCTGCTCGGTTTTGAAATCGGTTGAGTGGTATTTAAATAAGTATTTAATTGGCACACTTCCATTAATTACGTTAGTGTTAACCTTAGACCCGCGCAGTATTTGTTAGACTACTTTTTATAAATTGTTATTTATCGGTGCGTAGTTTTCGTAAGATGCGAGTAGGGCGCTAATATTGCGCCCAATCGACCGCGAAACGGCTCTTGACATATTTCATTTGCTGCGAATCTACCGTGACGCATGACAGCCACGTTACACAACAAAATAAATTGTTTTCGTATTGTATTAAATATTTTGTAACTGTAGGCAGCTATTTGTTTACTAGCTAGCATTTGTTGGTTAGTATGTAAACCCTGCGAATATACAGCTTCTCTTGTATTATCATTATCAGGGGATTAGTGGTATCATTGCTAGCTATGTCTTAGATCTACCTTCAAGTACGACTACCGCAGTTAATTTAAGGATTTCGCCACGATGGGCTGACTGACCTGACACGCTCGTGTTATTATCCTCCGCTGGTGCCTCAACTGCATATATCGTTAGTCATTGTCACAAATACCTACCATTATAATTTATTAATGTATAATAAAATAACGTAACGTAACTCTTTGTAACGTTGTCCACTTAATTTGCTTCTCGAATAGCACTTTCGAAATCGTCTTCATTCCTCCATTCGAAGTCTGAATGACAGTGATAAAGGTACTGCCTACATTTTTTCGTTACAAAAAATTCATCCGAACACATGTAACTTAGGAAAACATTTTTGTGTATATACAAAAAGGGCATATATCAAAGCCAAACGTCGACAATATGGTATAGTCGTGACATTATTTATTTTACGTGAAAATGGTTTAAACGTTCCGCTGAAAGCTTGCAAAAAAGCTTTCACTGCACCTGCCTGTTTCGATGCATGCAAACAGTTTAGCAAGTTTACTTTGTTTTCGTGCTGGATAACATCGTATGGAAATTCAATGAGTTATCTACTAAATTGCAGTAAAGTATATTTCTATTAATATTTAATATATGTAGGTTTGTTTACTATAAAATGATTCCTGTTATCACCCGATTGACTATGTATAGGTATTAATAATATATACTCAACGGGAGGTTCAAAAATAACAATTAGTTGTATAAGTATGCGGAAATGAATATTATCTTAAAATTTCACAGCTTGTTATAATAGATAGTGTACTAAATAAACCTGACGACAACAATGTCTAAGGATTATTTACCATTTCCTAGGTATTAAACAAATTGATTCAATATATCGCGGGCCTAACTGCAAAGTACCGATCTGTCGAAATTGCCACTTGCAAATTTCGACGTTTCAAGCTGACTATTTCTCTAACAGAAGGTACAATCAGTCGTCATAATTATTCAACCACATCTCGTCCTTATTGTAATGCTGTAGAGTTGATAATGAGCCGGTATTCATCGACTTTTGCACCACTTAAAATAGCAGAAGAATTAACTCGTAGGGATTATATTGACATACAGAGATGAAAATTGTACAGAAATAGAAATATGACAAACAATAAAACGTATATCATTGCTTGCATTAATAAATTGTCAAGTGTGATAGACACAAATCCTCCCGATACTAATATTACATTTAAATTCTAGACGACTTGTCTACTGTCAATAGTAAAGTCGTATAAGCTTAACATTAGTTTTATATGTATTAAAATCCAATATTAATGAAAACAAATCAGTTAATATGTCTCTATCTAAACATATCTAATGCGAAACATAACCGTCAGACAGGATGCCAATATCTATCTATATAATTTAAAGTCAATATACGCACAAAGATAGATATAGATACAGATGATTACTTGTTTTGATAGACAGATTCTAGTGTTGTGATCGTGAGGATTTTACATCGTTTCAAAATAGGATTTACTTGGCGCGGTCAGTTGTTGCTGCTGTTATGATATGTTTATTGGCTAAATCATAGTTGAAGATCTATATTTATTAGACACAAGAATCCAATATATAATATAAGATTTACCTATACGTCAACATCATTGTATATGATATATTTATTAAATATAAATATTAAAAATGTACTTACATTATCGGATTTAACACTATACGAGTATAAGCGTGGTAGCTAACTTGCACTTGCTATGGGCATAATTGTCGGTTCTATAGTCATATTCGTAAGTCGTAAGTCATAAGAGTGTCACTGTTAAAGCATATTATACTAGACTAAATTACAATGATTTTTTCATACTTCATTTACTTATTAAAATATTTTAATAAATTCTTATTAGATTTAAAAAATTCTGAAGAATTAATTAAAATTAAGTAAAAAAGTTACGGTCATTAGCAAAGTGTTCCGATTCTGATGGAGAAACAACTACCGCTTCTCTGCAGGGTGCATTTAATAATCTCGTCAGAATACAGGGCTGTCAGTAGCCTGTTACTATATTATATTATAAATATATTGTTCTCTCTTTAGTACGTTTATATAGTTTATAAAATGATAGATATTCAAAGATAATCAAAAGAGATAATATTTAAGATTCCTGTATGTGTAACATGTGTCAAAGTACTTATTTTCACAGAGTTACTAATAAGGCTGCTAATCTATTGTAAGTTGGTTCATAATGGCCTTACTCCAATGGTCGCGGATTGTAGACCTCACACGCTGGAACACAAATAATACCGACCGATACAAATAATCATACCCATGAATACACTATTCATGGGTATGATTATTTGTATCGGTCTGATTGTTTTATATGTAGATATATTATGTATGTATTTACAAAATAAATGTATTTAACTATGTATATCAGTTAATTAGTACCCATAATACAAGCTCTGATTAACTAGGAAAAAAACTGTTACACGAAATATTTTATATATAATATAATAATTATAATATTTTATATAAAAAACTCATACTTGATAATATACATACTTGTTGTCTAAGAATATCCGTGGTTATTTTTAAACAGATATCACGATTAAGTTTTTAAAAAATGAACTATGTATTTAGATAACATCATTTATATTTTATATAACATTATTACTAAATCGTTATCTAAATCATAATATTAATTTTTTTAAGTAACATTCAGTAAATAAAATTATTTTTAAACGTCCATTCTTTCATATGCTAGTCGCTACGTAGTCGTAAATTGAATATATCCTTCTCTTTGCATAGCCAGGCAAATAGTGAAATGAACTTATAAACTTTCTGACGCGTGTCGTAAAATTACCATTTCTTTTCTCATTTCTCTGCTAAAATGAAATCTCCGAGTGTCAGCCCTGCCACTGCCACGTGTCAATTCCGAGTTTATATTCTCTATCCATTTATACGAGCGTGTGTTTATTTGACTTCGGAATAGTGCCTGGCCAAATTGCATACCGCCAAACTAGCTCTACCTACATTGCAAATACGAACTATTCTCGTATATCATGAAAGTTAGAGTACCCGTTCGGATAAACCGTTGTTTGATTGATGACACTAATAAAACTGTGATTCCGGTTTAATTTAAATTTAAGGCAATTTAGAGACCCTGCGGTTCTGCTGACCGTAAAATAGCTTCATTATTCGGTATAGGGCGACATATCATCAATCAGGCGAATTTATATTAGAATCTGCTAGTTTTTAGACACAACATAGCTTGATGTTGTGGTTATTTATTTGCTCTAAATAATTATATATAAGAGATGTGTTATGAAAATGAATAAAGCATTCTCTGCTTACTCCATAAAGGATCAGATGTAATAATAGTGTCATTAAGTGTATTAGATATGTAACAGATATTGTTATGAATTTAATATGGCCATCAAACTAACTTACCATCTGATGGTAAGTGATATCCATTGCCTATACACATAAATACTTGCGATACCTCTCATCTTTGCAATTATTGAGTACTATAAAGTAATGCCTCATATCCAGTTATTAACGCAAAGTCTGTTCGTTATAAAACGATATCATTGTACAGCTTTTCACACCTATGGATATCTTAATGATTATTTGATACATGTTAATGCTACAATTTATTGTAATTTGATTTATTTGAGGGATTCGTTTCGATTTTCGTTTTAAAGAACAAAGTGTTGTCCATTTCGATCGATCACAATTTTTTATGATATCGTAGCAATCACAGCTTCTCTTAGTGTGTCTAATTTTACTGGTCATGTAGTATTTGAAATCACATCATTGTATTTGCTTCGATCTAGCAATAACAATAAAGGGGATGTTGGTAATACAGCTATCTATATTCGACCCTGATATTACGCGAATGGACTAGTAATATGTGCGATAAATAGAGAATATAATTATGATGGGATCGTAAATTTCAATGAATTGCATTAGTAATAATAGAACAATACAGTATTGTTATTATTTTGGAGTTGATTTTTTGCTACCACAATAATTCGATTTAAAATAATGTATATGCTTTATATCACAGTCTACATAGGTGTTCAGTATCAATAAACATTAGTATTATATAAACAGTTAATAATATTTTTTTGTGCCTTTTTGTTTTCTTCAATAATTTTTATAAACAGTGTGTGATTGTATGAGCCTGGGAATTAAACAAGGCATGAAGTAGTACTACTACTCAACTGTACGGTTCTTTCAATAAGAGGTATGCGGTACATATGTATAATAATATAATATTTTTTTAGTCATAAATAGTTATTATTGATGTATAATAATCAAGATTTTGCATTTCTGATAACTTCGCCGCTACTGTACCGCTCTATAGAAAGGATTCGTAGGTGTTTGGAATAGATTTTTTTGTCAATTCATTTTACAATCACTTGCCTTCAAATATGATTAAGGAAATCAAACTATAACTAAATATGGGTGTTTCATTTCCACCTTAATGTATATATATATATATATAATATATCAAAGCATAGTCCAAACTCTCAAGGTATCCATGATTTGCAATCTAGTAGCAAATATGTATATTGTAACTAGCGTTGTTTTTAATTAACAATATTGCTTTTATCTTCAGTTTATTTATCAATTTATTGGCGTTGTAAATCGATCAACTGCGAACTAAAGATAAAAACAACAAGTAATCGTATATAGCGTTTCCGTAAATTTCAGATATCCGTTTCTAGTACTTCACGTAATCATGGCGTCATTATCTTTGCTGAAAATAAGAGGTTGAACCTTTTGTATATTGGTGGCTGTAGTAAGTTCCCGTAGTAGAAACATTCTAAGTAATAATTATAACGAAATGGTCAATAAAATAATTAAATAGAGGCAAAAAATATTTCTCCACAATGATACATTATCACAGGACCTAAATTAACATTTTAGTTTGTAAAGATTATTATTGATTGTGTAAGCCCGGGAATGGAACTATAATAGGTTTGTATTCAGCAGAATACTAGACTTACGTTTCGGTGGATACATACAACAACAAAAACTATATAAATTAACAACATAACTTTATGAATCCTTATATTAAGAGTGTGGGAAATTATAATTAACACATGTAATGCATGTACAATAATGTTATGAAATTTTGATGTAACCATGTGTAATTGTGTGTGTGCAAGTAAAACTAAATAGAAGTTTACTGAGGTATGCAAATGCAACAGTGAGGTTACTTTTTGATTATAATATGTATTAGAATCTCGTGTAAGTATTGGTAATATATACCTAAAGAATAAACTACAACTACAGTATGAGTTAAATATACTCATTGTCAAAGCACTTTAGTGAAATTACGCAAATACTTAATGAATCCTTAATTGTAAATAATAAATCATCGTAATCGTAACTATAAACAAGCATTGGCAACATTAAATACTATTAAAGACAACATTTTGGGACATTAAAAAATTGTCGGTGGTCCCTCCTTGCCGGGTGACGGAGGGCGCGCGGTCACCATCCAGCAATAATATATTTAAAGGATTAACCCCGCGTCGCAATATCTCCGACCCTCCTAGGCTCTTCTCTACGCCCCGCCGCGCTCTGCCCGCGCTATTCAAATAATGGAAATTATTTCCACATATGTGCGCCTAAATAAATATCATTGTCATTATTGAACACCCCTGTGTAGAGTTATTTTCACCCGTTTGTTAGCGGTTTTCATGGGAAGTAGCGTATGGTAATAATTTGACATTGCTATCTCATAATTTGTTCATTATTGTGCAAATTAACTGTTTAAGTTTAAAAGTAATATGTTAGTGTTAAAAACGATATTGCTAAAGTAAAAGCTAATAAAACAAAAGAGTTTATAACTCCTGGAGTAAAGACATTAGGCTCGTAGAATAAAACCGAGGTTGCCTGAGCGCAAAATACGCGTTCGTTATGAATGCGAATTTGTGAAATTTATGTTTCGAAAAATAAACGATTGTATATGGGGTGGAAACGACCGTTTATGTTCACTTAACCGAGGAAAGAGGGTATTATTTACCGTTTCGGCTGGGTGAACCCGCCACAGTGAGTGAGACAAATACCGCTGGCGGCACAATATTTATTGCACTCGGTACGTGGATTGCGCAATTTATCGTCGAGGTGTCGTCGTAGCGATCGATCGCACGGTGACGGACGCGTGCCATACATCAGCTTGCGCGTTATCTGCGTTCACTGCGACTTATCACTGGCCTCACCCCACCTCCATTTTCAGACCTCGAACTCCCCACAATGCTCGCCGCCGCGAATTAACAACATTGATTCTACGAAGCACAGCAACGGCAACACTCCGGTTCCGGTGGCGGTGGTCGCATTTATTGCGGACCGATCGAGTGGCGAGTGGTGCGGAGCAGTCCCGCCCAATTCCAAAGCTCGTTTATCTTCATTTTGCGGCCGCAATTAGACGGGTCGTTGCCTGAGGGCGCGGGCGGAGCGCCACCGCACCGTCGTTTGCGCTAACACTACGTGGCTCGAATACTCCTACACCCTACAACGGCGCGTCTCTCTGTCAACTTTGTAATGAGTAAAGTTAATAGCTACGCAACGCAGGTCGCGTCCTGATTCTGAATCTCGTTAAAAGTTTGTAGATTTCGTTGTGCGGACGAGCATAGTTAGACTGCTTCTTTAGGTCTTCGCTCTAATGGAAGAACGAAGCTTGCATAGGTAATGATGTGTAGAGATTTCAGTAATCTTAAAAACCCCCATACTAAACAGTAATAGCAGTCCTTTTTTGTAACATTTAACCATAACTTCACTAACTTATTTAATTCTGTTGTTGCAGGTATGGTTTAAAAACCGAAGAGCGAAATGGCGAAAACGTGAAAGAAACGCAATGAATGCAGCTGCGGCTGCAGCTGCAGACTTCAAAAACGGTTTCAGTAGCCAATTTAATGGTTTAATGCAGCCGTTCCCGGATACCGATGCACTCTACTCAAGCTATCCATATAATAATTGGGCCGCGAAAGTGCCCAGTCCATTAGGCACAAAGAGTTTCCCGTGGCCAGTGAATCCCCTCGGATCGGTAGTACCGGCGAGTCATCACCAAGGATCCGTAAATTGCTTTAACACTGCAACGTCTATGGGAGGTGTCGGTGGGGGCGGGATGGCAGGTGTGGCAGGTTCGGCTGGAGTCGGAGGAGGAGTCGCACCCTGTCCGTACACAGCACCTCCGAACCCGTACAGTATGTACCGCACGGAGCCGTGTCCGGCGATGTCGTCTTCCATAGCGTCACTACGGTTGAAAGCGAAACAACATTCGTCAGGGTTCGGTGGCGGGTACGGGACCGTTTCGCCAGTGTCACGTGCGGGTTCGGCGCCGCTGTCGGCGTGCCAGTATGCAGGCGGTGTGGGTGTGTCGGACCGGGTGCTTTGAGAGGAGGCGCGCGGCCGCGAGGAGGTTCGCTCGCCGGCGCCGCCGTTGCTCGCTGTCGCGCGCGCCTCCTAGTCGCCGCCTGCGCGGGCGCCGTCCGACACCACGCATACCACCGGCCTCTATAGGCACCTTTGGGACTGGTTCGACTGAGTGGACTTTGTGTGCGCAATTATCCAATACCCACATAATAAAGAAACGGTGATTCTATTCCAAGAGTTTTTAAGAATCGGGTATGAGATAGTGTTAAATTGCTGTGTCAGTATAGGGCGCGTTTCGCGCGTAAATTCCTCATGTAGATCAAGGTTTGTTACGAAACTTCGGGCAATAAAGAATTAACGATTCGTCTTAGATTATGTTAATGTAAATATGTAGTTATGTATGTACGTATACCAAAGCGATGTGTGCAATTTTTACAAGCTTACAATGTACTTAGATTATGGAGTTCTATTTTTAAGTGTGTAGCTTATTATCGAAAATTGTAAATAATGAAATTAGGTTATTTATTTGTTTCGTATCAGACGAAAAGTTTAATTGTACGAATTGCCATTAATATGTGCAAGCTCTTGTTATTATCTAGATAACGCTATTATTTTGTTTTGTATAAAAACAGACATGAATTTTCGACAATCACAATCAAGTTTGTATCGTCATTGTATGATAGAATATGCATTTATTTATTTACTAGACGACATTATAAACAGAAAATATCTTCATTACATGTTTAAATACAGTATGTACTATTTATTATCCAAAATTTCAAATAATTTTAGTCAATAGTTTAAAGACAATTCTTGTGTCAAATGAATATGTCTGTTATTTTTGAGTGGTCACTTTATAACTTCAAAGAGTAACTAAATATAAATATTTTCAATAAATTAATTCAATATTATCTTAGACTTATATTTTTAACGACTTACTAAATCTGTATGGCGGTTCATTATTCATCTGTCAAAACGTTGTATCATCAAAATAAAAATGTTTGTAAAATATATAACAATGATTTTCAGTTTTGTTTTGTAATTGGAAAGGTGTAGGTACTTTCAGTATTATTTTTTTATATGGTATGTACTTAACTAAATTAAAGACGGATTTTAAAAATGTAAAATAAAGTTGGACTAAAATGCATTCTTACTTATTTACGAGTAGCATTCTAAATGACATAATCTACAAAATGTTTGAGGTGTATCCATATCTATTAATGCTTGTGGCTATAAACACTTATTTGCTATGCAAAGTACAGAAGTCAAAATAACCCATTATAAACCCACGAGTGGGTACAGGTCATAAAACAATATGAGGTACTGAAAATGTATTATACGAGTATTTTGTCTGGAGAAAGCACTAAATTTCATATAAATGTTATTTATTATTAAAAACTATTTACCTCTTATATATTTTTATTGTTTTATGCTCCACACCAAAGGGCATATTTTACACGCATACCATTACTTAGCACAATGCGTACATTTTAATGTAGGTGTGTATAGCACAAAACGAAAATCAGAAGAATCACTTACAATAAATATCTAATATTAATAGATTTGTTTTATCGAAAATTTCTTAATCTATTTGTATTTATAAAAATATACGGACATATAAATGTAAATAAATTATAACTTGAAGTTTTGTGTACACTCAGATGAGAGAAAATCTCCGGCCTAGGTTTTAGTAGATAGATAAATAGTAGCATCCTAAAAATACACAAGAACAAAAATTCCTTATACAATAGGCCATTAAAAAAATTTAATGACAAGATTGTTCACAGAAATATTTCTGTAAACAATATTGTAAACTCATCCTTATATTAAAGTTTTATGAAATTCAGGTAACTACATTTTTACACAGTAGGTATTTGCTAAATCTTTGCAGATATTTTTTTAACAGACTATCTTGTATATTATCTCTCTGCATTTGCTTTCTACGTTATTACTAAAAGAATCACAAAGCCAGTCATTACAAAAATTAATATTATTCCGATTCATATCACTACCGCCTATACATGAGATTAATATATCGGATCTCACTATTTATTTAAAATATTTATTAACGCCGAGACGTAACTGTACATAACTGTAACTATATACCTAAGTGTTAAAATATTAGGACATTTAGTTTGTATACATGAATACATAATTCAGTGTGCCTACTTAACAGTGGATATATCCAGATATATTTGACGTTCTGACAAATTAGTTTTTTTTTTAATTGTTCCTAAAATTTCGATCGACCCAACGATTTTTATCAGCATGTCATGCAAGATCTGGATTGTGAAATATTTCATAATGTAAATAAATTGAACGTATCATAATAAAAATAATATCATAATTCTATTATTATTATGATAACGAATTGAGGTTTTCATTTTATACATATCAAATTAAATTTAATCTGTGCATTCGTTTGTTGAGTTATTTTGTATAAAACGTAAGGAATTACAGATTGTTTTGTAACTTAAAGAAACCTCTAGTCATAATAAAAAAAATATCATCGAGTATTTCTGTATTTTTATTTATATTTACATAAAATTAAAAAATACCATAAAACTAATTTAAAAAAAACTATTTCTTTTCACGACTTGAGACTCGAATCAATCAACTATCAATGTACATTATCAATTTCAGTAAAAGCTCCTCCAGATTTACAATATTGATGGTTTCGTTATTATAAAACAGATGATTTATTTAATAAAGAAATCTGTATATGTCACTAAAAAAATTTTAGAAATTATCTAATGAAAATGTAAGTCATGTATCTAAATTAAAGACCGAAATATTCTCTAATTTTTTAAATTAAAGAACTACAGTATAGAAACAGTAAGCTGTGGATTAAGGAAGTAAGTCCAGTACTACGTAGAATAGTACAAAAACAATTTGATAGATCTACACTAATATTATATACTAGACTAATAATGGTAATAAGAAAAGTGTCTCTAGTTCCGAAGTTTGCACCAATTTGAGAATTTTTTTTGCCATTTGAAAGGTATATTACTCTAGAGCGATACAGGCTAAATGTTAAGAGTATGTAAATATATACGAAACTCGCAAACTTTGAGCACTGGGCGAAATGCCCATTGTGAACATTAGCAACGATATGATTTAATAGAAAGGAAACTCATTTATTAATTGAGATTAATATTTATTTAAATATTAATTATCATATATATGGATCGGTATGTCGGTAAAAACTCACTAGGCACTGTAGATGGAAGAGACGGCCGAATAAAAAAGGTAATAAAGGTTAAAAAGGTAATATTAAAAAAAATATTTCATAATAGAATTCATTAAAGAGACTTACGATTAATCAAGCACGGGGAAATAATGGCAAATCAGTCTACATCTATTTTACAATACACTAATAGTGCATTTGAAATGTTTGTCTGTTAGTCTATCAGTGGTTTTGTTACCTATCCACGGCCGAACGAAACTTAATAAAATTTGAAGTGAAGATTGATTATATCATGAGGACGGAAAAAGTATCTGTATCTTAAAAAAGTAGTCGCGATCGGGGCTAATGCGTAACGCAAAAATAAAAAAATGCAAATAGGTACATACTCTTTATATATATATATATGTCCTTCCATATCTGCATTATACATACCATATAAATGTGTAAGTATTACACAATTAGTTTTTTTGTTATGGATTACAATGAAATATTGCACGCTTGTGTTAGTAGATGATAAGATGAGCATGAGGTTAGGTCGGTGAACTTATCATGACAAATGAACCAGGAACTTATTACGATCAGGGAGGAACTGCATGGAAGTCAAAGTTGGATTACGAATCCTTATAAAGTAATAAATAAAATAGAGAATAGACTGTATTATTTGAAAAGAAAATAATTAATGGAAAAGAAAGGAGAAATACGATTTCGACCTGGAAGAACATCTTTTTCACTCCGAACACCCCAAAGTAAGCAAAGTAACACCACAAATAACATAATATTACATAGTAACACTAAACTTACTCACCTTTGTTGTTCAAGTCCGACGTCCCGATGTGTAGTACTTGTGTTTAGTGGCCTCTTACTCTAGAGTGTATATTTTCATAAAAACAATTATATTTTAACAATCAAATCAATAACATTCTTGTTTTGTTTATATTCCAGTTCTAATTTCCAATTGGTTTTTATTCTATATTCGAAATTTAAGTGGCTTCATGTTTTTATTTGTGGCCAGTATTACCAAGCGCCCTTTGCTTCGGTAAGCAAGCCGGTAATACAACCTGCTTAGACTAAGGAGGTTCGGAATACGGAACACAACCTGTCATGGTATATTAGTAGTAATGGGTTTATTAGTCCACATTATTAACAGTCCACCATTCCCCTCTTATTGGGTAAGTATATTATTGGAATACGGTAAAGGAGAAGTTTAAAGAAATAACGTGTTGAAACTAGACTATTAATGAACAATAACAATTATACATAAAATTCTCGTGTCACAATGTTAGTTACCATACTCCTCTATACTATGCTTGACCGATTTTTATGAAATTTTATATGCATATTCAGTAAGTCTGAGAATCGGCTACTACCTATTTTTCATACCCCTAAGCGATAAGGGTTGTCCACTCCTAACATTTTTTTTTTGGGCAAAATTTTTTTTTATATTTTTTATTATGTGTCATTAAAAATACATAAAACCCTAAATTTTCACCCTTCTATCATCAACTCCTATTTTTTTTATAGCGTTATTAATTTATATGGCAAAACAACGTTTGCCGGGACAGCTAGTAATATATAATATATAAACAATATGAGCCAATATTATTATGTCAACAATATTAAGTGCCCGAATAGAATAAATAAATAAAAAAATGTAAGAAGAGAAGTTGTTAGCATTTGTGATTTTTTACCAACTCCAACAATAAAATAACCATTTTAGTAAAAAATAAATGTTTTTAGGAGTTCAATAAAAAAAAAACATCTCTTCGGATGTGACAGGTAAAAGCTTTTGTAAAGTTGCTGCACCAGACGGGCATTAAATTGAAATGGAAATAAATTTAGCGTTGCTGCAGCCTGCTTTATAGTGACGACGTCTTGCCGGCAGAGATAGATTGCCTCGTCATAACGATACTACTGTACTAGTACTGTAACGATATAACAGGTAGCTAGTAGGTACTACGAGAAACGGTTGATTGATTTTAAGAACCTATTTCAAATTTTATTTATCTATTGTACAATAGCAATATAACTACTCTATATGAACAAGATTTTACAGGTCAGTCTTCTTACTTGTTCTTGCCACCTAGTGTTATATAATATGACATTTCAATTAATTATATTTTACTGCACTATCCACTACATAAGCATGTAATGATTAAATATTAATTTAAAGTTCTTATTTTTTTATGTTGATGATTATTTTTACCGACAACGAGTAATCTTTGTAAAAACTGATCTGGATACCTCAGTCTCACCTATATCAGCTGCCAAACAACTTGCTTTGTATGTTTCGCTTTTGGGTTTCGGTTATAGACTGAGAAATTATAGGATATGAGATATGAGATATGACATAATAGTTCTCTGGAATGGCAGCTCATGAGTGGTATGACGGGTTTCACATGTCGAGGAAGTCCGTAGTGTTGTTTATACATCTATATAAGCGATGGTTACCACTAAACATTAGATTGGCTGTCAGCTTATATGCATTCCAATTACATATAAAAAATTACCAATATTAGTCAATACTGTACTGGACCTCCTTATAACCCCGTTACAAACCTGTTTAGACAATTCGTTTAATCTCGGCATTTGAAAAAAGCCCCCAAATCCTCAGAATCCAACCGTTAAATGGAGTCAAAATCCAAATACCAATAAATTGCAAACAATTGATTCACGGCAATCGTTGACATTAAGCGGAAAGTATACAATAATCCAACAAATGATTATCGACGGGGCGCGGGCGGCGGCGTTGGTGGTGCGGTGGCGCGGCGCAAACATACAGTTTCCAGGTGCTCGAATCCAGGCGCTTTAAGGATTTAGTCGAGGATTTGCTTTCAATATTAGCCGCCGGCCGCTGAGGGCAGGCCCATTCCGTTCCACCCGTACCTTTTTTATTATTTTGTCGCATCGTTTTGGTTCTAAATGGAATCATTGCGCCATCTACATTTTTATTTTTCAATTGCCCTCCGATTAGTGGGATTAGCCGTATTGCTTTCCGATTCTTTGCTCCTTTTGTTGGCGTTCGCAGACTAACGCCATCGCACTAATGACTTTCCGATGGTTTCGGATGGTAATCATATTTCACTTATCGTGCACAATCATCCAAGACGCGTGCATTGACGTCAAAGGATATCTATAGGCGGCCGTCGAAAACACGAGTGTTTGACGACATTGTCATTATCAGTGAGTCAATGCTAGATTTTTATTAGTTGCTGTTTAATTAAGAATGTTGTATTTGTTCACGGTTTCATTTTACTTACTTAGCACGTGTGTGCGGTGGTCGCGCTGCAGTGCTGGGCGTCATAACTGTTATCTTTATGGTGTTAAACATGTTTTTTATTTTATCAAGGATCGCCTCAGTCGTTGAGGGTTGACGCTACGTGCGTGTGTTATCAACCCTACGGCGCATTATATTTACACGAAACTAACAAGACCTAGTATCAACAACATCTATAATATAAATTTGGTGAGCTTGTCCTGATAAATAATACAAGTATTTTCGGAGCGACATTAGTCGTCGATTTTCATTTGACAGTTTATGCTAATATATAACATAATAAATTTGAGAAAAGTCTTTCGGTAAAAAATTTTATTGACTCCGGATTTAATAATAATATCCAATTTGTTTCTTGATGACAATTACATGTAAATTTTCTTAGGAATATAGACACGCTTCTTAATACAAGAATATTCTTAGTACTAAATCCACAAAAATTAAATTATTTAATAAAAACTAACAGCCGCTACAATAAAATATATCTGGGTGTTGTACAAAATTTAAATAAATAAATAAATAAATGATTTTTTGCGACGGATTAAGATAATAGCAAAATATATTCTCTTCTTCATCATATTCTATATCCGTCCCCTCCTCCACCAGTGTCTCCTGAAACAAGGACATCTACCTCACAAAAAAATATCTGAAAATCTGAACAAAAGGCGTTAATATTGAATATATATTTATGTACACCCGAATTTCCGTGACTAATGAGACATGGGGGATGGGAATTGTTAGTAATATGGACGAATAACCCCAATGCCAGCAATGTACCGTATCAGGTTTTCCTCCACGTGTTTCTCTTTGGAAACCATTGTGATAAATCCATGATGAATTTACCACGATTGGCTAACTGATCTAACCTCATGCTCATCTTATCATCCTCCACTGGTGGCCCGCCAGCGTAAATCGTTGGCGCAGGCAGGTGCACTATTCTATTATCATCCATAAAAAAAAAAATGAGACGGGTGAGCAATCATTTTTATGGATCCTACGAAGGGATTACCTAAGAAGGGTTATCTGTGTATATCGTACGTCTGATGACTTACCATCTGTAGTAGACCATTTATAGGAGACTATATTATCTATAGTTACTTATTTACTAATTCTAAAAATATGTACTTATTTAAAAATTCAATTATCTATTTCTATTTCTAAATACAATTACCAAGTTGTTGTACCGTTGTCCGTAATGTACTTCCTATTAGTAGGTGCATATCGCACCTACTAATAGGAAGTTACTATAAACTTAAACATATATTTACTCGTATTTCCATTTTTTTTCTAAAGTAGTTATTATAATGTAACACATGTAATCTACTACTTTATAGTAGTCTCATTATATAATTACATAAATTCCAAATCATCGTCAGTTATTTACACTTTTCATTATACTTTTCTTTAATCGGAATCTATGTTTATTTATGATCACTTTTAGGCTTACAGTAAATAATTTCGTTTTTCCTAGTGAACAGTA
Source organism: Achroia grisella (assembly GCF_030625045.1). Classification (NCBI taxonomy): domain Eukaryota; kingdom Metazoa; phylum Arthropoda; class Insecta; order Lepidoptera; family Pyralidae; genus Achroia; species Achroia grisella. The sequence goes on along the minus strand of NW_026712979.1, from coordinate 4,593,880 downwards.
ACTGTCGGAATAGGTAATATCGATTCCCCCTGTCCATACATAATTAAATGGCTCATACAGACAAACAGACAGGTATACGCTCGACATGTCAATAGTTACCAAACGAAGAGGGCTAGGTTTTGGGTGGAAAGGATCAAAACGGGATTAGACGAACGACAACCAATCAAGGGTAACTGGACTGATATACCTACACGAAATAAATGCGCCACATAAAACTTGAAACTCGACCTACAAAATTGGACTTTAACGTTGCTGTATAGAGACCAAGTTGAATTGCACGAGTCAGTTTATTGATGTTTTGTTTGGAAGGGAGGGTAGATGGATGAGGGGGCGAGGGTTGCGAGTGCAGCCTCCGCAGACAATCTTACAAGTTAATTGTGTTCCGTGCCTGAAGCCGGCTGACTACAAAATAATATCCTACTGAGTAGCTTCTAGTTTATGTACATGTACATTATATATTCTCAAATATAATAAACCATATTCAATACAAAATTAATATTATTACGTGTGCAAGTTTAAGACAAACCGAGTATTTACAATAAAACCATATATAACTTTATTGTTTATTTAGTTGTTAACAGTTAAATTAAAAGTTAACATCTTTTAATTTAAAAGATTCTATAGCACTGATCAAAGCAATATTATCCATGACTGATGCAAAAAATAAATTGAAACGACTAGATACCATAAATTGTGCATGTAGGGTCTTTTAAAAGAATACACTCAAAATTACTATGGAAATAAGAAGTAACGGATGTGCGAGCGAATCTGAATTGAAAAAAAACCTAGGAGCCTCATATTGCAGTTTACAAAGTTACGAGTAAAGAATTAAAACTTACTTTTTTTAATCTGATTAAAAATAACTTGTAATAATATATATTCTTATTTTAGGTAAATTAGTAGACAAATACCTGTTTCTCTTTTTACTATCTCACATCTATAAGCAGTAGGTACATATATGTATTAGATATATCTATATGTATACTTAAATAACACTGATGATTACAATTTATATTTATTTAGCTTTGGCAATGGCTACCGGTTAAACTTCTCATAACTAGGTTCACTGTTATTGTTAGTTTCGATAACTTTCAACTTTATAGGTTAGCATTAAAACATTGATTCCATCGATTGTTTTATTCCTAACTACAATTATTAGTGTTCTGAAAAGGTATATAGAAATAAATACGCAAATTCGTATTAATCATTGGTAAAATAGCCCACACGAAAATAAGTGTAATTGACCTACCATCACGACTGTTATTCCAGATGTGGTAGTCAGAGTTATTATCGATTGTCGATGTTGTTGTGAATTCAATACTTGCCATATCTTATATTATCTTACACGTATATACTTGTTTATGGCATTTCGTTTGTAATATTTTTGATTCCGAACAGTGATTTCATCTATTTAATTTAACATATTTAGTTCATATTTCGCTCAGTATAATTTAATACAACATGGTCAGGGTGTGAGCATACCATGTTTGAATTACTTATTGGTTTGATATCGGTGTTTTTTTCACCATAGAGATAGTCAAAAATAGAAATTGACACGTAAAGTATTTTTTGTGTGACCAGATTGAAATCACGATATTGCACCTTCATTCGTGTAATTCAATAGGATAACCATTAAAATAAAATAAAAATATACTCAGAGACTGACAACAGATGATATAATGTTAGCCTATAGGTATGCTCCTTGCAATTAGGCGATTTTCACCTCCACCACCACATGTAATATATACTTAAATTAAACATTTGTTAATACTAATGAATCTATTTGTAGTAGGTACTTAATACTGATTAATTATATAAGAAATAAGTTTGATATTTCTTATAACAAATATTGTAGTAAAACAAATTAATTAACTCTATTTAATTTCTTGTTAGACAGACCTTCCTTGGCATTTTATGAACAGTTGTATAAAGTAAGATAAACTTCCGACAGCGGAGGTCTAGGCACAAGAATTGGACTTGACAATTAAGTTGAGAGGAGAGTTTTTAGAAATAAAAGAGTAATAGTATAAATAATTTTTAAGAGAATTACTTTAACTGTATATATTTCAAATACGTAATTGCACCAACATAGACGTGACATAAACAAAATTATTAGGTATATTAGTATTAATCGTCTTACTACTATTTTATATTCAGATAGTTTATACTTCGAAAGGGATTCGAATAATTAATTCTAATATTAATTAGAACAAAAATAAGCTGGATTGAGAGAAAAAATACTGAACAAGCAGTAAGATAAGAGTAATCAATAAAAGTCACAAATTAATTGCGTTCCTATGGTGTGTAACAAGTAACTCTACATATGTATTTACCGCGGTGCCACACATTATGATAGGTCCAAAGGTTCGAGTGGAAGCTGAAATCAAGAGTGGGGGTATAAGGCAAAGGGGAGGGCAGGGGGAATGAAGATTTACGATCGAGGCATAACGAGGGCTAGATGAGGCGTAAAGAAGCCCAATTCTGGTTATTATACCTATATTCTCCACTATACACGGCTGCACGGTAGTATTTCGTGTAAATTTACGTTTTGGAGTCTAATATTGTTTGGAAATTTTCCGCCTATGAAAATTATATGAGGTAATTCTGTATTATGTATTCTCTAAGTGGTAATGGGCTTTGAAATTTAGTATGATGGAGAATTATGGTGAACAATATCTAAATTGTTTCATCCCATTTCCTTTAGTATGAAAGGAAATTTCTAATTCAGTTAAATTGTCTGCCTAATATTTTTTTTTATACACGGGACTCTTTTTATATATTAGTTAAGATATTGTAAAAATAATAATCTTTCAAAATTCTGATGGTTTTGGTTAGCTAGATAAAATCTTGGATTATTATATTACTATCAGTAATCTGTATATCACTAGTAGACCATTGATGCACTAATTCCTAGAAGATACAAACTGTTATTAGAAATATTACGATAACCCCAGTTCATGTATTTTTTTTATAAATAATTAGATAAAGTGTATTTTTCAGCCCCTAAAATCAAAGATGTGTAATATTTATACATATGCCGTAGGTTATCCATAGAGAAAGGCATATTTATGACTTTCCTTATTTAGTTCTCGTTGACTATTCGACTCGGCTACATAACCGAATAACCACTCTACAATTTATGTTATAAAATTTGGTCAGTCGACATTTGTTCGTGTTAAGTTTAAGGTGTTATATTTGACTACACAAACCAAACCTTATTTGGACTAAACTTTTTTAAATAGCGTTAACCTAGTATTGATAATAAATAACACTGGAATTATTTCCTCTAACCTCTATATAACCTCTAATAGTATTATAATGACAGAAATCAGAATTAATCATGAGGTTTCTTCATGATAAAATCTGATCTCTACGTAACTTCTGGAACGAGGATTATTATATAATGATTTTACCGTTTGAAAGTATGTATTTATTTCAAAGTGACATAGGGTCCATATAGCGTTAATTTGTTTATTTGTATACAATATTATATGTTATATTATAAAGGAGCAATTGAGTAAAAAACAACTAAATGTGTACATACTCATACCTTTTATTGTAAATATATAAATAATATATATAGAAATTAACAGACCGATACAAATAATTATACTCATGGATACAACTGTTTGCATGTGATGAATCGCATCTGCGACCATCCGAAGTAAACTTTAGTACACCAACAGCAAGACCACTGAGTCCTTTGATAATCGTTACACAAAACACGTAACGACCCTGGCGTCTTGTTACTTGTCGTTAAGAGTTATTAATAAAAATATAGACGAATTACGTCAAAAAGAAGGCTTATGAACTATATATATAAGCTTTGACTTGTTGCATAGCATCTATGTCTCAGTCGGAATAAATATTTAGGTATTTGTTACTTGCAACCCAACAACAACAGTCGACAACCATCGAGGTATCGAGGTAAAAGGGTTACGCAAGCACCAATGATGGCGGGAGAGGGGAACACGTAACTAATTTATGGATTAAGCACATTTGCAAATGTAATTTGTATTCATTAAAACGACGCGACGGTGCCTACGTGTAATGTTTTAAAAGGGAGTTCGTTGCTGTTACTGACTTGACACAGTGCTACATGTAATACATATAGATATATGTAGATAGATACTTATAACCTTGGATACCATAAATTTCTTCACACAGTCACAAAAAAATAGGCGTGTCAGAAATACGAAGTTATAAATACTATCTACCGAATGTGATAAAAGGATAGTTAATAATGAAGCCTCTATGCGCTTCGCCCTTTCCCTCATTGTGATGAATTCTACTCATCATCCTACTTTCCATTGCTACCCTGCCAGCGCATAACACTAATATTGGCGGGTGACTATAAAAAGCGTTAAATGATTATTATTGAGCATTTCAACAATTAATATAAAAGATATTATGTATATGTATATACTAAGTACATAACTAGTATCCTTTTCCAAATGCATTAAAAATAATGGTTCCTAAGACTTTTTTAATATATTACAGGACACATAGTAATGTAGGTATGTAACCTTAAACGAATCAAATCAGAAACAGAAACAAACAAAATTAAAAAAAAGGAAAATAGAACAGAAATCAAATCAGCGTATTTCAATAAGGCTGGAGGCAGTCACATGGAACTACTCTCGTGTAGTCGTAACGCGGGCGTTGGATCTGCGCGTCGGCGCCTCAAACAACTTTATTGTTCTGTCGTTCAAAAGCGACAGAACGTAATAGAATTAAATTGGGAGAGGCGCTGCTTTGTTATGTGGAAAATAATAACACGGAGTGGCTGTTATCTGTGGAGTTTTCACGCGCCGGTGGCAGGGGTCTACACTAATGGAAATCCAGCCAATGATAATCTGTTTTCTACACCATTAATCCTGAACTAAGTCTGAGTACAATCTGTGGCGTCTCCGGAGTGCGCCTCGAGTTTTATGCCCTCGTTAAGGTCCGCAATTTGTGGAGTCGGGCTGTTAAGGAGCTTCGTCCCCATTCGCTCCAAACCCTAATTCCGACCGTGGACTTTCTTAATCTTACGATATCGAGCTCAAGGTAATTGTTTCAAAATTGTTGGCCGTAGTGTCTCTGAAACCACAGATACTCACAAATCTAATGTAAATGCTTTAGATGGGATGAGTTTATTTTAGTATATTTTATGTTTTCTATTAAGTGGGACAATATATTGTTTATTGTAACGTTACGGATATATACTTAGCGATTTTTATTTATAAATAATGGCTGAGGACACAATTTGAACAAATTTTTTTATTGAATTTATAAAATATTTAACGGTATAGTGTGTCTACGTATCAGTAAAAATTTTAAATTAACGAATAAAATAATAGCCAGTTAATTCAAAATAAAGGCAGACTTCAAATAGTTATTTAATGTTAGTTTAGTCCTTGACTTGTTAACTAGAACTATTATTATATGGTAAATAGGCAATACGTCTAGTTGTTAAAGCACAAGAACGACTGCGCCGTATTTTTATACTGCAATTATAATACTGTACACCCGAAAACCAATATCTTAAGCGGAGTGTCGCCGGAGTCACCGCCTGAGAGGCGTAATAAAAACGAAAGTAATCATGCAAATTGGCGAAGGAGGAGGAAAGTTGAATTAAAAAGCGGGTCCGACGGCCTCGGGGCGGGGGGCGATGTGTCTTAATGACCGCAATGGATGAATACCATAATCCGCCCTTCAGCCGTGCCAACCTTTTGCTATTGCTCGTTAGCTCCCTGAATCTGCTGTATATCCAAATGACAGTCAATTATTTTAGATATCATAGTGTTCTACCAATTGGCCTATAAATTTCAATCGTGATATGTTACATATGCGTAATCTTTCCGTGTAAAGGATAAGATAGTATGTGTTATCTTGACAGAAAATACCCAAAATTCTTTACGATTATCAACAAGTATGGCAGGTGCCAGGAGTCTAGTACTACTTGTTTTTATTTTAGACATTTATTTCAGTTTAAATGGCGTGCCTCACTTGTTAACGGAAGTCATAATATATGGAGAATTAGATAATATGTAGGTACAGAGAGGCACAAATTAAAGTATTATATTATGTTTAAGTAATATTAGATATTAGGTGGTGTCAGCAGCAGAAAGACGTGTTAATAAATAGATACAAGTACACTGTAATGTAATCGTTGAAAAATATAAGAATAGGTAATTTTGCACTGATAAATTAATATTATTAATTGTTTGGAAAATATTTCTTAGCATTATTCAATTTTCCGTTTCTATTTTGCATAATCTAAGCCATTGTCAGCTTATATTTATTATTTAGATATTATAAAATATATCCAGCATTTAAAAAATTGCAATTTTTTTAACGTGAATTGTTAATCGCGTCTTATGAATGATATGTATTCACTTTTATTGCACATAGATATTGTTGTATCTTTACTTATTAGCTGATCCATGTTCCATGTCTAATTATAGCATTAATAAAGAAATCTGGACAGCAATAAAGATACAAGTAATCAAAGGCTCATAACCGCCGCTCCCAGAGACACCAACTCATAAACGATAAAACCAGGCAACCATTGTCACCAATAACTTTGTTGCCGGCGACATAACGCGCCAATGTCGTATACAATGCGTGTGCCGACATGACATCATCAAATCAACATTTGCAGATTCTCGGAGCTTTCCCTCGGAGATTTAGAGGTGGAAGGAAAATAAAAAAGTTCGTAGAGGAATCCGGCTTGATCCCTGTTGCCTTTATGGTAATGCCGGGATGCGTGTATTCGACTATTCAATTTATATTTTTTCCCTTCGCCTTATTTCTTTCTCTCCGAAATTATCTATCCTTCGAATTTCGTTTCGCACTGTATTGTATACGGGATTCGATGTTTGCGAATAAGGTACGACTTTGCTTGAAAATATCACGGATAACCGCGGTGGATTGGCTTTGTTCCCGACTTCAAAGAACTTTTCGTTTTGCGGAAATATTATGTGTACGTAATCGGTTGCCGAGAGCCGACATAGCGAAACTAACTTCTGTCATATTATTGCACTCGTTCAATGGGTTCAACGTTTCCTAAAATGTTTGCTAATCAAAATGTCAAAAAGTTAAATAAATATGTAAACCAATAAGAACATATTAGGTTGACAGTACATGATATATTCCTGTTTCTAAGAATAATAATTTAATTTACTTGAACTTTGGTGTGTATACATTCAGAAAAAATATTAATGAATCAAAAAAAATATTTAAAAGTTTTTTTGTTGTTATTTTTACTGATAACGGTTGTTAGAGATATCTACTAACAATGTGCTTCACGTATTTGAGAATTATCAATGCATATTATTGTAAGTTTTTTTCTGTTGGTCCATTCACAATTTATCTATAGCCTAAATATATAGCAAAAAATATATATCGGCAACAAAGCCCCATGGAGCCCACTAGTTCTGGCGTATGTGTCTATAAAATTTACTCGAATAATTTACCACGTATAGTCAGTTGTCTAATTTATACTTTGTATTAAGATACTCAATGAAATAAAGTTTAATAAATACCCGTATTTTACTTTAACATACGTGATGCAGCTTTGTATGGTGAGAAAGAGATGTCAAATAAACAGCGTAAAGTACCTTCCGAAGTAGATCATGCTTTCATTTTTCTGACATATGCCCTTTTACTGACTAATCATTTATAGCTAAATAATACATATCCATGATAAATAATCTCATATACAAATAATCCAGGACACACCACATAGCGTCATCTAGTCGCAAGCTAAGAGGATCTTGTTTTATAAGTAAGGTACTAGACAACTGATACAAATAGGTACTTAAATATATTCTTTTTTATAAATACATAATATGAATAGAAAGCACGCAGACTCATTCAACAATTATACTCACGAATAAAAATGTTTGTACCGTAAGATGAATCAAATCCGTGACCATCGAAAGCATGGCGATGTGCTAAACCGACCCACTGAGGCTCTTCACTTTATGATTAATCTTCTTTCAATATCTGCTATTGATTTAAATTTCTGCATTTCTGCACTTAAAATAGTTCAACTAAACTAAGTGCAGAAATTTAAATCAGTAAAAACTTTTTGATACATTCTATAAAAGACCCTCCTAGTGTGCGTAACTAATAATAAAATTTAAATATTATTATCGGTGTTGATCGGTGTTGACTCTATTCTAAAATGTCTAATAGATCGCGTACGAAACAAATTACTTAATAAAACACTTGACATTTTATACTAAAACGCCCCTGTATAGCAGGCATGTTCAAATTTAACGTTGTTATTCCCTCATGAATAAATCATAAGAAGTAAGCGGGCTTCTACGCCTTTATAATTCTACATAATACATTAAAACAGAGTACAGATTGCCTTCTACTTTAATAGTATGAATTTAATGGGAATTAACATGTGGTACATAGAATACATACCTAGCAGTGTTACTATGCGAAGGTAATATGAAATTAGAATATTAGACAAGCCTGTTTCGGATTTAATTTGTGAGAAGGGAAACTTTGTATACTAGTATATGCAAAGTACATACCTCAGTCTCGCCTATTACTAAATATCTTGAGTTTCAAGCCGAGGTAAGGCTGAAAAAATAGTGAATATGTTGAAACTAAGCTACGCCTATGGTAACGTGATATAGAAATACCGGTAACCACCACATTAGGTAGATTTTTATTTTAAATTCTTTTTAAATTTAGGGACTTTTATACCATCTAAGTACATGTCAGTCTCATTGTACCCTAAAACCAATCACTCCATTACCTCACCAGTGAACAAATAACCTTAGCCGCACCGCCCAACGTTAGGTAGATCGTCTCAACTTAATTTTTATTCTAAAAGTATTAAAACACTGATGACTTTAATACATAAAATACTACAGAAAACGTCACTAAATTAAATTGTTATATAGGCGCTTCCATACTTATGGCGGTCTAGAATAGTATTATCCTTTCTTATACAGTCCCTTCCTTACTAATTACTAATGTCACTTAAAATCGAAACTCAATACATTGTAAATTATTAAGGATAATAGAGAGGCTGAATTTAATTAGTTGTTAACTGTTATTTAAAATAATAATTTAGTTATGATTTACTTTATTATTAGTACTGCCTAATTCAGTAGAAGTGTTGAATGTAGATGGATAGACGCCTCTAATCTTGAATAATGGGAGCCGTTTGTCTTCGTGGTCTCTACGCCAAATTGGTCACCATTCAGAAACGTAACGTAACCTACCTACCATACATACATAGATTTCGTAGGATTTGATATACGTACTTAAGAAAAAATAATAACGTATATATACGAGTACTATATTTAAATATTAATTTAAAGTAAAAACTAATTTACGCTTCATATTTAATTTGGCCGTTCCCGCCATTTTACAATACAGACTCTATAAACTGCACAGAGTACGTTATAAACACAGATTAATTATACCAAAGACTATATTTTAATTTTAACTCTCTGTAGTTTATATGTATTTGTATGAAAAGAAAAATCACATTGTTTGGACGATATACTAAATTCTACTCATACCTTCTACGACGCCTACGCCGTAGAACTTGTGTATCGAAGATAAAAAAAATCTAATGTCAATCAAGTCAAATGTAATATTCTAATAGGTCATGGTATCATTTCTTGTTAAAATGTGAATGTTAGTCTAAAAATGAATGTTAGTCTCAGGTTTTGAAGCGTTTTATATTGCTAGAAACTGTACCTTTTTAGTAAAGATTTAAAACTTTTGAAAAGAGTTTTTGTAAATATACAAATAACGTAGACATTGCAGGGTTTCGGTAATGAACGCTAGTAATAACATTAGATAACCCTAAAGGATATACTTGCAATAAAAAGCTGTTACTACACTCATCCACAATAAATTGGCAATATACTGGCAACAGTGATTCAACAGACGACCCGGGAGAACCTTTTAAACATATCGAGTATTTCAGTGCAACGATACAGAGTGGGTTGTTTACAGTGGGGGCAGATTCAGGGGGGTACTGCGAGGGCAGGGAGGGGGGTACAAGATGGCGGCGTCGTCAAGGCAACGCTGCACTCGCTTCCTTAATCGACCGTCGGCGTCGCAGCCTCCACGACCCCTCTCGGTCGTCTCATTTATGTATTGTATTGCAGTTGTATGTTTTATGATATAAATTAGTCGAAGTAGTAGAAATTTCAGTTGTAATAAATTCAAACAGACATTATTCTATTTCAGACACTTATTTCAGTACATATCTGCGTTTCAGTCCTCACATATATTAAAGACAGCCAAGTTTTTCCAACAATTATTTGATAGTAATAATCACGCAGAAGTTGAATTAAATTTGAGAACATAATCATGGCACTAATTATTAGGTTGTCACAAATTACTTAGAATTACGTTATTTTTAGCTCATTAAATTGATCCATTCTATTATTAATATGTCATCTATTATTCGTGTAAGCTTCACCTCTCTTGTTTGTTACTATCTGTGCTGAGTATTTTTTTTTATTTAGCGATGTGTCCTACATCATTTGATTCTAATAATAGTAATATATCGCACAGCACTATCTAGTCCAAAGCTAAGCAGTACTTATGTTTTGGATACAAGACAGCTAAAATAAATACATACATATTTTTGTAAACACACATACAATATACACAGAAAACACCCAGACCGATACAAACTATTATATTCAGGAACTCAACTGTACCTATGTAAATGTATTGTATTGCCCGAGGAATCGAACCCATTGGAGTAAGGTAATGTCCTAAACCGCTAGATCATAGAGACGTTAATGATAAAATGATAAGTAGTTGTAAAGTCTAAGATGCAGTCAATTTAATAAAAGAGCATAGAGGTTCGCTCACTTTCAGCCAACTATACATAAAATCAGACTAACTTTATATAAAGTTAAATCACAAAATCGATTTGTAAATAACGTTCCAGAGGTAGTCCGGTGATCAGTTAGGTCCGCCGGTAATCCAGTGGCCACCGCTGCAACTGCGGGCAGCAATAAAAAAGAGTTATAGTTGAGAAGAAAAGGAAAGTCTTGTGTCTCCAGGCCGCTCTACGCCGTTAGTTAGGGATCAAGGGCTCAGCTCTCGCCGGGCGATAATCATAATTTTTACTTACAAGAGCACAAGTATGGCATTAGTTGGCGGGCGTCCGACAAATCTTTCCTAACTGCTGCGAACTTCGCGACTTCGTTTCTACGTTGCCTTTGGCTAGTGACTCGTATATTTTGTGGACTACAGGTGCTTTGCTTGCTACCTAAGATATACCTACGTGGTATTGTAAGGGGAAGTTCTATAAAATATCTACATCTGAAACGTATGAAATGAAATATATTTATACAAAAGATGACTGTAGTCATAAATAGATTAAAAATTAAAATGTGATATAAAAATAAAAACTTGTATACAATCGAAGTCTCCATTTTAGACTGAATAATTTTGAACTTTTTATTGTGGATCAATATAATAATAATAATAAAGTGCATATGTGCAAGTACATATTATTATTATTGTAACCCCATTTAATTCCTTAGGTATTTGTTTGCTTAATTGCTTCGGCTATTTCATGAATCTCGTCTAACCACCTCGCCTTTGGTTTTCCTATATAAGTATATTTTACATAATTACAACACGAAAAAGTTTTGTCTTCTACTTTTTTGTGTTGTAATTTATTTTATTTGTATTATATCCATATAGTAGAAGTTTTAATAAAATAATATTTATCATTACCCCATGAAAAGAATTAACGGTTATTCATGACAAAAGCTGTTGTCGTATAATTGTATCATCTATTTTACGGTATATCTGTTGTCCATATGTTTCACAAAACATAGTGTTTTATTTATCGCAGGATGACAGTGCATTATTTAGGTAGTTCTTTATTGTTTTTCTCTTTTAAATTATTATTTATGTAGCTATATACATAGTATACAATATTCCCAAGTGAGCATATTAGGAAACGTAGAGCTCGTTTAGTTTGATACAAATAAAAGATATAATTAACTGTAGGTGACTGAATAAGGTACGATTTGTCTCCCTTTTTTATCAATCCAAGAGTGATGAACAATTCTATGAAAATTACCTAAGGCACTTCATACATAAGTACAAATAATTGCAATTGTAAGAAAAGAGAAATTCAGAATAAAATTAACCAGTTGACCGGCATGACAATAGCATGCTTAATCCTGCTCATATGCATGGATTATGGGTAATGACGATGACATATTACTCTACGATTTTTTTTAATAAAATAAGAACTCTACTATGGTAATATGACATGATATCTATTAGAAAAATCATGAGGTTTCTCTTAGAAGCTGTATACATATCAGATTAATATACCTTTGGAAGAAAAAAATATATACTTTATATTATTATAGAAATGACCTTACTACAATCTGCAGCTGGATAAGAATTACCTCCCCCAACAGCAACTGATAGCCGTTAATTAGGTACCCACCTACTATCGTAGAATCCAATTTTGGTATATAAAGTTAGTTACCTAAGCGATAAGATAACAATTGATAGCATTCATGGACATAATAATACCTATATGGTTTGGTACTGCGTTTTACCATTGACAGTTTTTGCTTTTATTCTCATTATTTTCGATTGATTTTTTTCGATTAAGTTCCTTATAGTAACATTAAAAATTTAAATTTAATAATTTGTCATACATGGGAGTTTAACGATAATATTCTCTTCCAATAATTTACAAAAATTCATAAGATCATATAATATATATAATATATGTTTACGTCCCTTGGCAATACGCTATAAGTGTAAAGCTTGTATACCCAATAGAAAGAAAATACGGAGCTACTGTAAAACGAACAACATCAGTTTACAGGTACATCACTACAAATTTCCTACGACCATTATGTCAAGACAGTATTCAATACTAGCAGTATAGTTAATACACGTACATATATTACCAGAAGTGCAAGAGAATAGACTTAAAAAATTAACTCTTTCGAAAGCTTGGTTTCAGTAGTCAGGTCACGCCTGTGGTTATGGTAAGACACTGTCCAATGCGTTGCTACACGCCGTATTGAAGTGTTATTCAGAATATGTGAACATAGCACACGTGAGAACAGCAGCGATGTAGAGTCGAAAATGCGTGTTATATTTTAAATTCTTTTAAGTCACTAGTACGTTATTATACAAACTTGCAATTGCGATTATTAGCTCAATTGGATAAACACAGGAAAGCAATATTAGGCTTGTTTTAAAAATATATACAAATATATAGACACATAAATCTTATTATTTATGCGTTACTGTAAAAAACTAGTAAATAAATAAATCTGTTTATGTCAACTAGGGTTATAGAGTTATTCCAATAAGGCAAGTAAAAATAACTAGTTAATATATACTTTTAGTGCTACGCATGAGATGTAGAATGTGAAAAGTAGTTTGTAAGCAGTGTTTCGGTCGTAGAAAGCACATTTATTTATTTATTTAGGCAGTTAGGCATTAGTTTACATTAGGCAGTGAAATTAAGGGGTAAAAGGGAAAATATCTTTATCCTCTGTAATGGCAACGCATGAATAGTAGTACCAAGTATGTCACAGGATAACGTGATGTCCGTAGCGCCTTTCATGAACATAGGCGATGCTCACTGCTGACGTAACCTACTTTATAATTCCAATTATACAAAAAAACATAAGTACGAAGTGAATTATACTGTATTATAGTAAAATTTTAAAAGCTACTCTAATTATATAGAAGAAATAATTGACAGGATATTATCCTGTCCTAGCAATTTATAACCTCAGACCTCAAACCAGAACCTTTGACTCCTCCGTAATACAGTCGTCAAAATATATTTTTTATCATTGAGTCTTTATAATATTTGTATACAGAATACACATGTTAATCGAAAAGAATCATTTAGAATAGTCTCCATAGATTCGTAAGGCGGAGTCCTTATGGTGCGGTCGGATTTGTTTTATGCCCACAGAAGACTTCGACTTACCGCGACCGTCCGCCCGAGGCGTTCTTAATTTTATTACGGGACTAGTCTCCCAGAGGAAACCTCCTAATTGTGTCTAAGGAAAAACCGACGTGTAACAGAAATACCAATTTTGTTTCGACATCCCCGGTGCGCTCGTTCGATGGACGCCTTATGAGATGTCGAATCTGACGATATATCTCCGTATTATATAGTTCTATAAATATGTTTCCCAATTACACCAAAACTTGTAATTAATAGAATTAATAGCCGTCTAGGTATAAGAGAATAGTGGGTTTAATTAATACCTTTTACTAAGAAATATTATCTTACCTACCTATACTTTTTATAGACCAGCGTCGTGCACCATCGTACTTCGATTGACATTGTAAAAAGATTTTAAAAAGCATAATGTAATGGCTCCACGACTATATAACAAGCTTCAGTCCGTTATTAAAGATCTTGTTGACCTGTGTAAATTTAAGAGTGCACTAAAGTCTCTTTTTTAATTACTAAAGCGTATTTATTCCGTCACTGATTATAATGACAACAAGTTTTAAGTTTTAAGATTATTACATAGCATAAAAAGAAAATCGCTGTCGCTGTCTGTCGGTCCCTATATATGCTTAAATCTTTAAAACTACGCAATGGATTTCAGAGTAGTGAGTCAAGAGGAAGGTTTATGTATATAATACATGTACATCCGTGCGAAGCCGGGGCGATTTAATATACAGTTAATATATTTGCATGTTACTAGGCCAAATATGGTATTCTAAGTACTTATTATGAGATATTTTTTACCAATATTTTGCTAATTAAGGGATTGGATGACGTCGGCTTCCAAACTAAAAACTATCCAAACAATCCAAACAAACCCACAGGTTCACAGTCAAATTATAAGACCCCTCTTTTTGATTCGGGGTTACGATATAATAAACATTAAAAGTACATAGAACTAAATTAAAATTTAAAAAAATCCTAAATATCATATAATACTTTGCTTAAATTCGTTAGACAATTAGTAAATGAATGCGTCCTTATTCCTTACGACTAAACGGCCGTATAAACTAGAAAATTATTGTATTAATTCCATATAAAAAATACCTCTTTATACCTCATTGACATTGTTATATCAAATAATAAAAATGGATTGAAATTAATATGGAGATTAAAGGCTAGAATAGATACACTGATTTTCATACATTATACATTGAAAAAACATTTTGAAGAAGTTAAGACCTATTCCGATCACGTCAGCTATCAAATAGATAGGCAGCTGTAATATCACAGATAGACACATTTATAACTATACTAGCTGTCCCGACAAACGTTGTTTAGCCTTAAAATAAATAAAAAATATTTAGGGGTGGACTACCCCTAACATTTAGGGGGATAAAAAATAGATGTTGGCCGATTCTCAGACCTACTCAATACGCTCACAAAATTTCATGAGAATCGGTCAAGCCATTTCGGAGGAGTATGGGAACGAAAACTGTGACACGACAATTTTATTATTTTATTTATATTTTATTTTATTATTTCATACTAGTTGTACCAGCGACTTCGTCCACGTGGAATTTAACTTTATTTTTCTAAAATAAAAGTAGCCTAAGTTACTTCTTATTACATCAGTTACCTGCCAAAAAAAGTCGCGTATAAAACGGTCCATCCATTTCAGAAATTAGCCTGAACAAACAGACCGACAGACAGACAGACAAAAATAGTAAAAAGTGGTTTTTTGGTGTATATACCGTATTTATATTCATATGCATGTAGTAAAAAAACTGTTATTTCAATATTACAAACAGACACTACAATTTTATTTATTTGTATAGATATATGTTAGTCTATTTATTATATGGGCCATTAGGAGCCTGAATGAATCAAAAATCTAATAATTACACCAGTAACTGCCTACTTTTTACACTGGTTGTATCTATAGTTATACTACATAACAATATTATTCGATTCACATTTCCCATAACTATCTTTTCTTTCTAAAGCAAGTGTTCTGGCCTACCTGTGTCAAATGTGGTAGCCCACTGTGGCGAATTCACTGGGAATAAACCAAGAGCTTTTGTAGTTCTGCCTTCGGCAAACCATGGTTTCTTTGAGAACTTATTGATATTAACATCACGGCCTCAGTAGTCTAGTGGTTTAATACACCACTTTGCTTACTGTCGCAGGCTCAATTCCTAGCACGGTCAAATTCATGAGTAGGTATGACTATTTGCATCAGTTTGTTGTTTTCTATGTAAGTATATTTTGTATGTATTTACAAAAAAAATATCTAAGTAATTGTACCAGTTTTCTAGTACCTACCCATAACTGAAGATCTGAATTGAATTATCCACGGGATATTTATTATTGTTCTTTGAAATTGTTGAAATTATTGCTTGACTTAGTTAAAATGTTTGATGGAAATTAACAGTTTTTTTTATTTTTATTAGAATGGCAAAAACACGGATGCCCCACCTGAAGAATAATTATAAATATAATACTATAAGAATAGCTAACGGGTATACGTTGGCAGGAGTACCAGTGGACAGGCAGGAGTAAACTACGACAGTTTCAATATAGCTAACCCATTACTTCCATTACTAACAATTCCCTCCCCCTCTTATAACTTTACAACGAAACTGCGTAGTTAACAAGTAATAATTAAG
The DNA here is from genome assembly GCF_030625045.1 of Achroia grisella. Taxonomy (NCBI): domain Eukaryota; kingdom Metazoa; phylum Arthropoda; class Insecta; order Lepidoptera; family Pyralidae; genus Achroia; species Achroia grisella. The sequence goes on along the minus strand of NW_026712979.1, from coordinate 4,577,263 downwards.
TATTTATGTAGGTACATATAAACTATTATTTTTACTACTTCAGTTATTCTAATTGATACGTACTGCACACAGAAACTACTGCTATCTAGTGGCAAATAGCTATACCAAAACAGTGCCAATATGCTGCCATCTATTATTAGATGGCGAAACTATATTGTAAACAGTCCGTAGAAATGATTTCATTTGAAGTTTCCAACATTATTTCGAATTTAACAAATGCAACGAAACAGTCAAGCTGTCAGTCTCTGTCAGTCTTCAACTTCGAGTTGCGGACTATTGCAACACTTACAGAAGTGTAATAATTTAAGCTATAACCCTTGTTCATACATAAAAATAGAACCGAACTATGTATAAATTCGACTGAAAACACCTGTGTTATAATGCTAAATTAAATATATAATAAATTAAATACAAAACAACAACAGATATTTTTTTCTTTTTTACTGACATACAAAACAAAAACAAAGGAAGACTGCTAGTTTCGTCTGTAGCTTGATCGTTTCACTTAAAATAGTTGCATTGGTTTTGTGTACACATTGTTATTCTGCGACTGTTATCTAAACACACAGATCTTATCAATATTTAATTTAATTTCAAATGTATTTTCAAAAGTGTTAAAAATACAAAGAATGCATAATAGATTAACTATAAATAATGACTTTCTGAGTATTTTATTACGAAAACAAAACACTATAATATCGATGTGAAAATTCGCGGAAATATACTTTGACACTTTTTAGAATTGGCGACATTAATCAGGTCACCTCCAGTTGTCATTTTTGTAACCATTTATGTCATTCCGTCAGTCACTCACAGTGACTACACTCGTTTCATTTATCAATCAATACGCAATAAATTCCAAACGAAGTGAAATTGTCGGGTATTTGTTTAGTCTGATATTCGCGGAGACTGAAGTCGTATTGAGGGAATATTAAAGTGGCCTGTGAAAATGGCAAACACGTTTGCTGTTTGTCTAATTTCTATCGCGCTCTTTTGTTTAACAGGTAAGTGTAACTTTAATATTGTAAACAAATAATTTAATTGTGTCCTTGTATTGTTTTTTTCTATTAAACAGATTTCGCGTACTGGAAACCGTCGGACTCTATTATATTTGCACGTAATCGTTAGCAATCCGAAGCTTCGACACAGTTTTTGTTTTAATGTTGAAATTATTGAATACATAGATGACTAATTTATGCTACTCCACTTTGTCGTGGTCGCACTAACTATTAATTATATGTAAAAAAATCTTGGTAGTTAATCTACATAAGATTTATTGACTTAGAAAAGAACAATGGATTGCTTATTTTTGGATTGTTTGTTTATTTGGCTTTGTGACAATCTGCTTGTTAAGTATAGGGCTAAATGTGTTCATACCTAAAGGAAGCCATACGAAATGGGTATTACAAATCATGTATATTATATTAGAACTTACTTACTTACCTACCCACTGTATGATTTTTATAAAAATGCAGTTAGAAATGACAAATATGTTATAAATGTTCATATGGCACAATTATTATAACTAGTATAAAAGTTGTTTGTTACTTGGTGAGTCACCATAGTGTTAGGTAGCAAATGGTGGCAGTGTACTCACATTACCAGCATATGTAAAACAATAATCATTGATCATATTATTATTATATTATTGACACTATATTTAAATGATATCATTGCTACCAGGTACATTTGTAGCATTTCTTGACAAATGAAAAAGTATTTTTAATAATTTTCAATTACTTAAGTTAAAATAAATATTTGTCAGTATTTGAACAGTACACATTTTTTACATAATTATATTTATTTATATAGCATATGTTAGTCTCATTCACTTACCATTTAGTATTGTAAGTTAGAAATACCACACAAAGAATTGTGAAATTACAAGGGTAAAAGATTATATTACATTAAAATGTAATAAAAGATGTCTATCAAATATATATTAACCTTACAATATGTGGCAAGCCTTACTAAACTAATAATAATAAAAGAAACTAATTCTATTTTCTTATTTTATCCAGTTTTATGTATTTCTAACCCAATTGTGTGAATTGCAATATCCTGTTTAAAATATTTTGATTCTCTGAATGGAAAAATAATATTTCATTAGAATAAAAAAACAACAGGACTTGTTGATATGACTAAGTGTGTTTATATTAACTATGACATATACTGATATTGCCATACTAGAGTCTCATTACAATTGACCTTTCATACATAATCTATATATATTGGTCTCTCTTTCACATTTTAGAGGTATATAAGAGACACAGTATTCATATTGTGCCAGGCAAAATTTATAGATCTATATTATATTCTTCAGTAATTTTTTTATATCTTCATTTATAAAAGTTATAATTTAGATATTATAATGCTAAAAGAAATATTAAGATTGCCTTTATAGAGATTTCAATACGCAATTGGATATTGAGACATCCTAACTAAAGCAACTGTACTTGCATATCTTATTGCATAGGCTTATGTTGTATACCAAGGCGCTAGAAAAACCAATTGTGCTGTTTATGCATCGTTATACATACACATTACTTGTGAATGACATCAAATATTATATTGATTTTGAGTCAGAATACCTAATTACTTAAAATAAAATTCTTTTGTACCAAAAAATGCCATAACTAGAATGTATAAATGTTATAAAAAATATATACATTGTCTGGATATCATGTATCTGATATTTTTTAAAGAAAACAATGTTTTAAGTACAATATCTGTTTCCAGATTTGTCGTTAGCTCGACAAATACCAAAAGAATGTTCAAAAGGACCTGAGTACTGGTGTCAAAGTTTAAGGTAAGATCTATAATTGTGTAAATTACTAATCTCAGAATTACATTAAACTCAGCATCACTAAGATAGCTGTTATTTTGAAAACTTTGTTATATATTACTAACATAATGTAATATATAGAAATAATAGAAACCAGAGGTAGACTTTATGAAGTTGGCTGTAAGGTACCTCGATCTCACCTATTACAACTGCTAAGCTGCTTGCTTTGTAAGCTGTTTTGGTTGTAGGGTGCAGTTAGGCAGTGATATTACAGGATAGGAGGCATAACATCTTAGTGCTCTGCCCACTCGTGTCGCGTGTCACATGAAAGCGTGATGGTCATGGTGCTGTTGATGTATATATGCGATGGTTATCGGTTACAATTAGGTGGGCCGACAACTTGTTTGCCATTCGATTTACATTATTATATAGTATAAAACAAAGTCGCTGTCGCGGTCTGGCCTATATATGCTTAAATCTTTAAAACTACGCAACGGATTTAGAAGCGATTTTTTTAATAGATAGAGTGATTCAAGAGGAGGGTGTATGTGTATAATACATGTATATCCGTGCGAAGCCGGGTTGGGTAGCTAGTTATAAAATAAATCACAGACTTAACATGTAACAGTTCTTTTACTAACCACGCGATGTATCTTCAGCATTGTGTAATGTGTGAGTAATGAGGTAGGTACTTGTCGGATTCATCGAAATTACAGCAAATAGAACAAAGAAAAATTCACCCTGCATAAATGTTATCGATCACGTAATAATAAATCGATATCGTTATTACGAATAAAGAATGAATTACAGGATCCCTTAAAAGGCAATAATGCAAGTTGATTTTTTTTTTTGCGTAATGGAGGGCGGGGGCAATTGCTGCGAATTTATAATTGTCAGTTACTAAGTAAATATAAGATTTTTGTTGCTTGTTTTTAAAATACCTAATTCATTTATTAATTGTTTACATTAAGTACAATAACAATGTCAGATAATAAATGCCGCAGCCAATACAAATTATCATGATAATTAATAATATCACAAATCTATACTCCGCATTTAGCACACGCACTATACAAATCCGCGCTAATTCTATTGCCACACTTATGTTTATTATGTTTGTCTTTAATGGCCAATTAATATTTCTATAAATAAATGATAAGAAATTTTGTGACAAAGCTCAAAGTGCCTCCGTGAGTTACATTGGATACGGTATGAGTACCCAGATGATGAAAACTTGATTGATCAGATTATTACATGCACCGTATATCTCACCCTCAAACTAAAGCTATTATCTGTCTCATTGTGTTCTTTGTTGATACAGTCGTGCGGCAGATTGCGGCGCTGTGGGGCACTGTATAGCTACAGTGTGGGAGACACAGGATGACAATATTCACAGCAATGAAGTGTCGGACAAGTTCATCAAACTTTTCACCGAGCTGAAGGATGTGAAAGATATGATCAATGAGGTATACCTTACAGTTAACGTATTAAAATTAAGATATCCATCGTCAGTTAGTATAAGTATATTAATCCTGTCAAAATAGACCAAAAAAATGATAACTTAGCCAAAATTCGCATAGAGCTGAAAATTGGTATAGACGTTAAATAAACCATTACAAATGAAATGTCAATAATCCCCATCGATCCTACTTCTGCAAATTTTTTTATCCTAGGTCAAAGGTCAAAAATTCAGGTTTTATTCCATTTTTCTCTGAAACCCAAAATATTATCGTCATAATAGGTTAGGCAAAAGTTGTAGGTCATACAATTCCCTACAATTTTTTTTAACGTGGTTTCCCCAGTAGGCATACTCCACGATCTATTGCGATAAAGAAAGTTTGATCAGTATACAGATCGAATCCTATCGAAGGGGATTGGTGACATTTCATTTGTAATGGTTTATTTAACGTCTGTGCCAATTTTCAGCTCTATGCGAATTTTGGCTAAATCAAATGTCTAGTTTGACTGGACTGTAGAGTTGGTTATAGCGTTTTCAATAATTTCTATAAATAATATATATATATATATATTATTTATAGAAATTATTGAAAATATTACATAACCAAATTAAAAGCAAAAACTATTTTATACAATAGATTATCGCCTAAACTACGCACAAAATATATCAAAATTAATACGCTATAATCCGAGAGTCTTCTGTATTTTTAATGTGGTTGATGCAATCATTATTTAAAATGGTTCTCATTATCGACGGAACTCGAACTCGTAATTTCAACCCTGCGTTATCTTTATGCAACTGTAGGATCTATAATTTTTAATATTATTATTACTGTAATAATATTTTTTATTTTTAATTTTAAAATCATTGAAACAAATATAAGCATAATAAATTACTCATTGAACCTTATATAAGCGATATCTCATACATTAACTTTAGTCTGTATAAAAGATTCTTTTTAACGAGTTGCTTACATTACTACGTGCAATATATAGAGCTTGAACAATATAATGATAGTAGATACGTTTCACACTCTAATTGTCCACTACACGATTCATTCCAATATCAGAGCAATAATTAAGAGAAAAGAAAAAATATAGTTCAATTTAAAATATTTAGAATACCTGAATATAATAAGCCAGTAGTCTGGTTATAATGCATATGAATTTTGTATATATTTATATATATTATAACCTGTCCATGAATCTCTGTTAGTATTATGCCTTTAGTATAACACGTCTATTGAACTCGGCTGCATAAAATACTTTAACCCGGAAACTGCAAATAAGGTACATTTATATATATATATATATATATATACACACATACAAGGTGAATTTCCAACATAGTAAATAGTGGTCTAGTTTTCACCATTTATGGGCCTGCATACTCAGTAACATATTAATATGTTGATAATAGGTTGTTTTATGTGTACAGCTGATGTTTTTTAATGTAATTGGTCTAGCAAACAGGCTGATTACAACGTGAAGAAAAGCATATCATTTTCGATGTTTATCATAAAATAATAATATCTCAAGACAATTCACACAGCGGCATTTAGTTCCAAGCTAAGCAGAGTTTATGTTATGGGTACTAAACATATAAATACATTTTTACGTAGAAAACACCCAGATCGATACAGATAATCATAAGTTCTACAGAGTTTAGAACAGATTATTTTGTATAATACACTCAACGGTAATCTACTAATGCCGTAATATTATCTCCTTATGACGAAGTGCCTATTACACTTGGCTGGGTGTTAGACATTTTAACCCCCGCGACCTCTACTCATCCTTGAGAACGTTATTTGCGCATGTGTTTTGAATAATTTGTTTGTGAATCACATGAATATTTTAATATACCGGTAGAGTTTTCAAACAACTTTAAAATATGCTCAATTCTACTATTAATTTTATTATTTTTTGCGTCACATAACAACGCAACGTGAAAACTTTCTTGAACGGAATTTGATAATTAGTGATTCTGTCAGTTATTACGTTTATTTGCCATCCGTTCAAGTAATAATAGAGGTATTTTCCCTAAAATTTTAAGACTCCCATTTTGGGTGTAAACTTTATTTATAATATGAAATATAATCATCATCATTATCATGAATTTTAAATTATCTATAAGTATTTACTAGAAATAAATAAAATAGCAGTTAGATATCATTTATATATCGACTTACGTGCAAAAAAAAGTTAGTATTGGAAACCTATTTAATTAAAATAAAAATACATTTAATGCAATAGTTAAAAATGCGTTTCGCGACTTAAAAATAATTTTGAAATGCAAGAAATATTTTTTTAATTTCCGATGCAAAAAGAGGGTGTTGTAAGTTTGACGTGTATCTGTGTGTTTTTTTGCCAAATTCACCAAGAATTTATCACGATGGTTTCCACGGGGAATGGATCCGCAGATTATATCAGATTTTATATTTATATTTAAATTCTTATTTCAATTTCTGTGACCATCAGTATGTTATACACGCAATGACGCTAGTTTTAATATAAATTATTTTATCACCAGGAATACCTAGGCATTCGGCTAAAATCAGCATGCGAAGATATTCCAAGCTCAGCAATCACGAAGATATGCAAAGAGAACACAGCTTCTTTGGAGAAATATATCATCCATGTTCTTCTATCAGATACCGCTCCTTCGACCATGTGTCGCGTCGTCAGAATGTGTAATAACATGAAGGTCGACAATATATTAGCTTTGAGCGTAAGTAATTCCTGAATACCAGTGTTAGAAATAGAAAATCTGCATTATAAACTAATAATTTATTAAAATAAACGTAAATAAATTTAATATTTACCTTAAAGAAGAACTGAACTTTTTACTGTTAGTAAAAATAGAGAGACGGGCAAAGAAGAAGAGCAATTACAATATATAAAATGGTATCTGCAAGAAGAGAGCTAGCCATGATATGAAATGACAGCTACTTCTAAACTTACTAATAAATTTTACTTTTTTTATTTGACTTAATAACAAAACATAGCGTAATCGACATTTATACCCACAAGATGTTTTATTTGTATTTTTTTTTTTCAGAAAAAGAAGACAACTGAACCTAAGAGGCACACAGGTAAGTGTGATATAGTAAGATATAGTGTTATTACAATTTATAAATGTGTTAATATTATAGTAGTGGGATAATTAGATTAGTGTGGAGTTTAAGATTAGTGTGAATTTTAGCTATTCAAAATCCTAATTTAGCTGTATTTCGTTTGCTGTTTTTCTTTTAAACTCGTTTCTTACTTTGAATATAAGATATATAATAGTAAATGAGTTTGTAGTGTTTTAGTTCATGTATAATGTTTTGTTTCAGATAAATTAGTAGGTAGTTCCCAATGCACCTGGGGACCATCTTACTGGTGTAGCAATTTCAGGTAAGTGATATATTGAACTATGTATTGCGGTGGTTTTTTTATTGGATGATAATGATGTGGTGCTTTCGCCTGCCCTAACGGTATACGCTGATGGGGAACCAGTAACTGATGAGGATGAAGTCAGCCCATCTTGGCGAATTCATTTGGAATTAACTAAATTGTAATTTATTCCTACAATAATTATCAACCTTTGTAATTAATATGAAGGATAGTCAAAATAATGATGTTCGAATTGAAGATGTAATTTGTACACGCATGGACTACTAGTAATAATATTCGGTTACTATTAAACGGATATCGGTTTGGGTGGTGTCTGAAATACAAGTTACAAAAATAAGTTGTTTGGCGGCTGAAATACATAGGTGAGAAATGAAAGGAATATTTATTCCTTAAAAATGTGGTAATAAGTGGTTTTTAAGGTCTATTAGTTTCACACATTTTGTCATTTCTGACATGCAACAGATAAAACAAATGTTAATTTTGATTGTTCTTATAATTATGAGACTGACTGAACCCACGCAGACGGTTTTTTTTTACAAAAATACCTTGGTTTAATATAATTCCATTTATAAGAAGTTACAGCGTGCAATAATTGGATTAAATGACGCATGCTACATGATGCACAAATACTCTTAATCATCGATACAATGAACTCAACAGTGTTCCTTAATTTTAATTCGATAGGATGCGGGATAATATATATCCGGTTGGATGTACAATACCGACTAAATGTGTTGAGAAAATTGACGCATTGTACAAAGAAGCGAGTTTTTTTTTTCGAACAAAATTCTCCATTCTTTTTCTATTATGACGAATTTAATTATATATTTAGAGGATTTATTACCATTCTTCTGTAATATAAAATGAAGTGTAAATTACAGTTGAAGCAGTTATTGTCATTTTAAGTTCATTATAAATACCCATAAGTCAACGAGACAATTGGTTTAAACAACTTTTATAAGTAGATGTCTATATAATAAAGCCGGCTGTGTCAACATTTTGTCAGCCCCAACGCAAATCGTTTACAATAATGTTTATGTAGGACGCACTTGGTCACGGAAACAGTTTCAATTACAAGATATTGTTGTGTCAATACGACTGTACCGTAAAAGATTCAATTTTGCTTACTAATAATGTTTGTGTCGAGAAATTGTGCAAGTACTTCGTCATCAAGTCAATCAAATCAATCAATCATCGTGCATATTTGTTACTTAATCATTGTTAAATCTATTTTCCGAGGTACTCTTTGTAAAAGTATGCATTTTAATCACCAAGCAGCTCACTTTGAATGCCGTGTTTCGCTTGAAGAATGAGATAAGGAAGTGAATTTACAGGATATGCAAGCATAACTCCTTGGTCTTCTGAAATAGTAACGCATGACTGGCATAACACGACCTCCGTGCTGCTGTTAATAGGCCGTCAGCAAATTTCATTAAAAAAATAAGGTGTCCGTCAGCTAATTACATAAAAAAGTTGTAACGGACGATCCTAAGTTTATAATTTTTCATTCTTATCCTTACTTAATAAAGAAGCAATATATCTAGCATACTAGCATACCTACATGGAATGATTATTCGTCTGTTACAGGGACGTAACGTATGAAACAACAGAAATCCGCCTTATTTAATTATTTGAATCGAGTTAATCTTGTACATACTCGTTTTATCTACACTATATAAGAGTACCTATAATTTTCAGATTTTGTTAGTGGAGGATAAACTCTGAACTACAGTGGTTTAATATTTGAAAGCTACATTATTTCATATGAATAAATATATATACCTATACTCGTACATTATTCAATCTATATAGATACAGGACGGGATTTTAGATTTCTGAACAAATTAAATTGAAATCTTAAGATTCAAAAATAACCAAAACAATTAGCCGATTGAATATTACTTGATGGATATCCATCCAGGTTTAGCATTCTCATTCCAGCTAAAACCAATTACTATGTTGTCCTGAAGACATATAAAACTTAGACAATTAATTAGCATTATAATTTGTAGTTGGTTAAATATAAAATTAATACTTTTTGCACACAGTACTGGCCGTGAATGCAAAGCTACTCATCACTGCGTCACAAAGGTGTGGTCCAAGATGACTTTCCCTGAAGATAATGACAGCATCTGCAAGATCTGCACAGACATGGTGCAACAGGCCCGCGATCAGCTATTGAGCAATGAAACACAGGTTATTATTCTATTATTTCTACTTAATTTTGCTCGTACAATAGTAATAGTGATTACTGGGTACAAACAGAGTATACAAACACGATTTTACTCAAAAACCTATTCTTCGTCCTTATATTGTGTTAAAGTGGTTAAATTTAAGTTATTCTGTATTTTTTCTAAAATTTGTTCAATTACTAAAAAAGAAAAATACCTAGCTGACTACTTTAAGTGATTTTAAGAATATCTATACAAATAATAAGAATGAGTTTTTTTATATACTTGTAGTTTACTATTATTCTACCAGAAGTAATGAAATCGACAATTGTCGCTTTATAAAACTAGATAATATTACTGCGTTACTGTGTTAGTGATGTTGTCTACATTTTTGTTACTTTGTTATTAATAAACAATACTTTGTAATTAGAAGTCCGAACCACTAACCGCAGGATTCTGACTCATATAAGTGATAAGCTAATATAGTTTCAATATTTGTTCCATTTAAAATAAATTATTTAATTACTTAGTTTTACATTGTACTTGTCGAGAATTATAGACGCTTTGTACTATTATAAAAATTAATATTCTAGTCACCAAACTAACTATATAAGATTTGATATAAACATAAGTATGCAGAAACTATTGTAGAGAAAAGAATACGTATTCTTTTCTCTACAATAGTTTCTGCATATTATATATATATTATGATAATTGTATATTTACATATTTCAGTAAAATAATTACATAGCATTATTAAAACAAAATAATTGTCGATCACGAGTTTAGGAATAGGATTTTATTGCATTAATAAGCTTTCTGGGGTTCTTATTCAGATTGTTTTTAAAATTTTTACACATTTGTAAAGTTTTTATAAAACCGAACAATTCCCTCCACAAATGCAATTTACAAACATGAAATATCTGTAACGTTCATGAACATCCTATCCTCCCATTTGAATCTTCTTAGATAGTGCGCAGCAATTAATTAACTTTCTAAAATCAAGTACTGTAGTTTATCAGTGGGGGCAAACAGCCTGGATCTCACGAAATCACCTTGCAGTGAGCCCTGAGTCATTGACCGATAACCCTTAATGAGGCGACTCGGATTACTTTGTTAACGAATTCTGGGTCGTTCGGGAGATAAGTTTGTAATAATAACAAGAAATATTTCTAATTAATTGTACATTTATTTTTTTACAAACGATCTAATTCTAAAATAAAAAATAAATAAATGCATTCTCTTACGCTGTTCTTGATTTATCTAGTTTTCATGACTGTTTACACCACCACATGGTGTACCGTCCACCTCAAGGAAACAGTCATAGTCTCCTCCGAGAATTCCTTAGTAATCTGACTTCATCATCATTCTATCATCCATTACAAAATATATTAAAAGGATATATTTATTACTTGTTTCTTATTGGTAAATCGTTTGTGTTATCAGAGTAAAATAGGCGTGTCATTTTATTTTTGATAGACAATAAACAATGGCTAGGTCACCAGTGCTACTACATTTACGTCATTAACAAGCCCAATATATTGCTTGTTATTAGTTTAATCAAGTTATTTTGCTTTATGTATTTACAGTAATGCCAAATAAGCAAATTGTTATATTTCTTTCCAGGAGGAACTGAAAGAAGTATTCGAAGGTTCTTGCAAGCTGATACCCATCAAAATTGTAGCGAAGGAGTGCATCAAGTTGGCGGATAACTTCGTGCCTGAGTTAGTGGAGACCCTCTCCTCACAGATGAACCCTCAAGCAGTCTGCTCGGTCGCCGGACTTTGTAACAACGCGAAAATCGATCATCTGCTGGAGAGATACGTATGTATTTTTTATTTACTCTTCTGTACAACTGCACATGTCTGATGACATATTTTGTTGTAGGGACATATTAATAGTTTAATACTATTAATATGTCCCGGTATTCTATTTCTGTAAAAAAGTAAAATTCAATTTTACTTGTTTTTATTTTTTCAAGTAATGAAATGAGTACTGTTATATTATAATTTATCACTATTGGTATTTATCGCTTACAAACAATAAGCTAAGATTAATTACCAATTATAGTTTTAATTGTATGTATATGAGAGCCTTATCACCATAAATCAGTGTAATACGATTTGTTACCGACAAATCAAACAACAGTTTCTAGTTGTTGTTGCAATGTAATTGTGATTTATTCTTTATTATTTACATACTGTACATATCATTGAGTGTGTATCGTTGATTCGTATATCTCTAGTTATTATAGACTTGTAATTGTAGTTAATGTAGCCAATTATAATTAACACTAGCTGTTCCCGCGATTTCGTCCGCGTGGAATTATACTTTTTTTTTTTAAATAAAAGTAGCCAAAGTTACTCCTTATTAAATCAGCTACCTGGCAAAAAAAGACCCGTTATAATTGGTCCAGCCATTTCAAAGATTAGCCGGAACAAATAGACAGACCGACAAAAATTGTAAAAAGTGTTTTTTTGGTGTATGTACTGTATTTATATTTATATGCATGTAGTAAAAAACGGTTGTTTCAATATTACAAACAGACACTCCAATTTTATTTATATGTATAAGTAATATACTGATGAAAGAGTCTAAATGACGATTCTTTTTATTTTTATTGTACTGTTTTATCAATGGTTTTACCTAATTAAAATCCCCTATATTTACTTCCTCTTTGACAACTAACATTAAACACTGAGTTGTTTTATCAGAATCCGGTCAGCCATTAAGTAGTGATTATGCACAATAAATCAAGTTTAATGCTCATGAAATAGGACGCATAATGTTATTATTTTAATAATCGCTTCGCTGTTCGAGTTGTACAAGGCTATAATAACCCTTATGCATTGGCTAAGATTCCTGTATATATGATTGAAACTCCTTCTGTGTCAGGCACTTATCTATACATATAAATAAAATTGGAGTGTCTGTTTGTAATATTGAAATAACCGTTTTTTACTACATGCATATGAAACGGTACATATACCAAAATAATATTTTTTATAATTTTTGTCTGTCTGTCTGTCGGTCTGTTTGTTCCGGCTAATCTCTGAAATGGCTGGACCGATTTTGTCGGGACTTTTTTGGCAGGTAGCTGATGTAATAAGGAGTAACTTAGGCTACTTTTATTTTAGAAAAATAAAGTCAATTTCTACGCGGACGAAGTCGCGGGAACGGCTAGTATATAATAGAAAGGTTCAATAAAATATAATATAAAAACACATAAAGCCGGGGCGAGTGATAGTATAATTATAAAATAATTATAATACAAAATCAAAACCGCTGTTTTAAATTAAGTCGCTGAGATTGATTAAAACCCTGTTTTATTTACCGCGTATCACTAACGGCAATAAATAATGCACAAGCATTTACTCGCGTATTTTTCCGTGTTAATATACAAGTATGAATAACAATGCAATGAGTTTTTCAAATTTATCCGAATTACTACTTATATAATTTTCAACTAAAGTTTAGACTAATTTTGATTACTAAAAGCCGCATAGTTTTATAGTATTAATCAGGTCGACATCCACACGCTTCGTTTGAATACCATCGTTGTAATATCCTCCTGTATTTGCTGTCGGACTAAATCTGATTTCATACTCACACATAAAACAATAAAAATAAATAACCATTGTTGTGACTGTAATATCGTTAATCGAATGTAGTGGATTATAAGATATTATTTTATTTATAATTTACATTAAATTAGGCATAAAGTTAAGTACTATATATACGACTTGTCTTCGTTATCAATAGACAGACACAAAAAAAAAAATATTTTTTGTGTCTGTTTGTATAATATTAGAACGCTGATTACTGATAACACGAATGCTACATTAATAATTATGATAAGTTAATATTGGTATCAACTTCATTATTTCTGTACATTGTGGTTGTTAGTGTCATGTATTATGTACCTACTTGAGACTATTATGTTTTGTTCAATAAAAAGCAAATTTTATATATGTACTACAAAGCAGTAGGTTTCTAACATTTTCTAAAACTAGAAAATGTGGGTTTCGATTAGAAATTTTTACTAATATATGACTTTTATCCTAATACAACAAATAAGTATAGTATACGCATAGCCTTGTTTAAGTTTATTCCCCAAAAATGTAATTTTAAAATTTTGCGATATGTAGCAATTTTCGCTATGTTCTCTATGATTGTTGACTTTCCCGATCACTGTTACACATAATTTAGTTTTTACTTTAACAGCATTTTACCTCATTAACAGTAAAACGCGATAACCACATATATACGCGCTGACCCCTCTAGTGTCACGCCACTTTAATGACATTATTATTTTTAGAAGCAAACAATAGATTCGGTCTAAAGGTTGTCACAAATGGTGCAGACACTTAGGTAGTATTTTATATAAAACGATTTGCTCATTAAAACCTATGATATCTACAGATAATCTCGGATATCAGATGGCATCTGATGATACAGATTGTTTAAATATCAGTGGCATGGGCGTCTTATTATTTGTCTGTTGATGTATATATGAGATGGTTACCACTTACCATCACATAGGCCCCCAGCTTGTTAGCTATTCCAATCACAAACATCATATGTATTTTTCAAATGCAGTCTCTAATATACAGATGAAGCAGTAATGCGCTGTCAGGTAGGCTAAAAGCGCGAATCTATACGTCTTTGTATCGAGTTTAAAAAGCCCTTGAGCGTGATTACAAACGTAAAATTAAATTTCGTATCTTTAGCACTACAGTACATAGTATAAAATTATTTGTATTGATATATTTTCTAATTGTTATTGATATTTACAGAATACACAAAAGGATCAACGCGTGGACTGCTACAACTGCCAAACTACAGCAAGCGTGTTAAGAAAGCGTTTCGACGACACCACCTATGAAGATTTCCTTGTTGGTCTATTGCAGGTGAGTTAATTACATTCGATCTTATTGTCCATAGATAAGAATAAATAAATAATCACACTCCAATTAAAATAAAATTTAAATGTTTATAGACTATAATAGTAAGTAAGTTGGTATTGGTCCTGGTGTTTTCTATGTATGTCGTGTCAAATTGACTATGTCAGTTGCTTAGTGTCTATATAGTGCAAGGTCTGCTAATTTGGGACCAGTTGGCGTTGTGAGAAGATCCTAGATACTTGAGGTACTTAAAATTGGAAATAGTTAAAACTTGATCAAGTCATTGAAAATACCTATACAATTATTCATACAGGCATGTCGCAGAATGGATTCTCTATCAGATTCGTGCTCGATGCTAGTCTTCAAGTACTACGAGGACATCATAAAAGCCGTGAAAGCAGATCTAACTCCTCAGAGTGTGTGCCACATGAGCGGACAATGCACATACAAATTTCACACTCATGACGATTTCGTGTTCCCGGAACTGGTTGTTGGTGAAGTGAAGGCTACAAAGTAAGTCAATTATAATAATAACAATATACCTTCGCATCTCTTGATTTATAAGAGGTAGACAGTCAAATTATCAAGTACAATTGTTAATTGTCAACATCGCGTTGAACGCAATACAAGTCATGCATACATTTCGTTGGTATTATTTAAATCTAAAATGACTGGGGGCGAGCCTGGCTTGGCCATTATCTCTCTGGATATAAATATAAATTACCCCTATTTTTTTACATATTCTTATAATAATTATATACAATAGGATGGATGTTAGTAATAATTAAGTGATAGTATTATTTAGTAGATAGGCGACGTATATTATTGTTTTTTTTTTCAGTGATGTTCCCTGCGAATTTTGCGAACAAGTTATCACCCATCTCCGAGATGTGATTGTTGCAAACACAACCGAAACTGAATTCTACAGGGTTATAACTGGTTAGTCTTAATAATAATCTTTTGTACTTAAAGAAAAGTCGCGTAACAACGTTTCTTCGGGATAAAATAATAAAATTATGATTTTTACTGTTTTTATTTAATGTAGTCAATTATTAAACGTTAAAAACAACCAATAAAATAATATATTCCGTAAAGAATCCGACAAGTCAATCTCAACGGATTATTACAGTTGAATATTTTTTCTCTTTAACTTCAATGCTATTGGTTTTTCAGGCCTCTGCAAGCAGACTGGTAAATTTAAGGATGAATGTCTTCATTTAGCTGATGAATACTACCCCGTTCTGTACAAGTACTTAGTGTCGGAATTACAGCCCGATAAAGTTTGCACCCTTATGGGCATTTGTGGAAAGCGCATCGATGAGCCCATATCACCGTTGTTGCCTCAAGAGATCGCCATCAAAGCTGACAAATTAATTGGAGGTGACGAAGCCAACAGTTACAGAGTCAATGAAAAGGTAATTATATTTATTGTATATAATTATAGAATTTTTTAAAGTTTTTTGTTTAAATCTGGAAACTGATTAACATCTGCTCATAGTTCTAGAACTGATTAGAGATAGAAATTAAGTAATTACGAAAATGATAAATGAAGATAAAACGTTTTGGCTCTAGATATGCGTATTCTTTATTGCTATAAATTGATACATATACCATTAAATAAAAATAATTAAGTGAATAGTCATCAATCACCTTAAAAATAAATCTGTAAATCTAAAAGTAACAGTAGATCAGTAGACCGCGT
This sequence comes from Achroia grisella, assembly GCF_030625045.1. Taxonomy (NCBI): domain Eukaryota; kingdom Metazoa; phylum Arthropoda; class Insecta; order Lepidoptera; family Pyralidae; genus Achroia; species Achroia grisella. The sequence continues at coordinate 4,560,844 of NW_026712979.1, read as the reverse complement.
CACGATGAGAAGTGATTGAAATGAAAAAAAAATGAAGTTTTTTTTTAATATTTGATCTGTTTAATGTTAATTCCATTTCGTACAGGATTGGTTTATAATTGATATTGAATTTAAATTATAAATTGAACCGAGTTTAAATATTTTATAAAGAATATGCAAATAATAATAGTAGATAATAAATAAATAAATAATAATTAAAACTGAATCTTGCAATTATATATTTAAATAATAACTTTGGTAGTGAACATAGAAGGAAAATACAATGTCTTTAAATATAATACATGCTGATGCATGTGATTATCAAGTTGTATTATTTTGCTATTGCATAATTATGTTTACTGCTGTAAGTATTTAATATATGATTAATTATTTTTGAGAACGATAATACATTAATAGAATAAATTTGTGGTTAAATATAAGACTATTATAACTACTATTCTATTCTGGCGCCATCAAATTATGTGGTAGTACGTATAGGTAATTCATAACTTACCTTCTTTCTATAGTATCTAACAAAACAAATGTCTCTAAAGAAATCGCTGAAAGTTGTAGTCATCTGCTCATATTTTAATGTATTATTAAATTTAGCCTATTACTCGAAATTCCTAGTCATCTGGAGCTCTTTTAAAATAAAAACAGAATTGTTGTTAAACAATTCTGTTTTTATTATTTAATTGGTCATTTTACCACCAAGATGAACTTGGTACAAGCAATTTAGGTATTGGTAAGGTACCTTTGTCTAACGCTAAACAGCTTGTTTTGTAGCTGTGTTCCATGAGAGACGGTGAGTTGTAGCAGAAAAATACAGGACACTGCTTAGTCCTTAGGTATGGCAACGTTAGTTGACGACAGAATATGTACTGTGACCTCTAATCATGAACTAATTCTTGTTAAATAAAATAATTAGTTTAGATTTTGGGCATTACAGCCTAGACATAAAGCTGAGTGGTAACCAATCGGTCGCAGCTGTACATATTTGTTAAATAATTAATTATGAAACTATGTTTATAATAATATGTTTACTATGATTTTCTTTTGTATGCGCAAAATAAATATATATTTATTTATTTCTTTCTAGATTGGTCGAGTGCCGGTAGATAAACAAGTCCACGTTCGTATCATGGGCCAGGAGTCCGACATCGCCCCGCTGCCTATAGAACGCATGTTCATACAACAGCCACAAGGCAAAGCGGCCTGCTCATTCTGCCAGTACTTCCTGCATTACATCCAAGTGGAACTTAGCGATACTAGAACTGAGGTGATTATTATAATATACATTATAACGGGATATTAAAATAATTGCAAGCCCCCTGAGCATAGGTAAACAATAACCAGAATTATTCTCCCAGCGTCGAGATATCTGCTCCTTTCCTTAATTCATAATCATATATTGTTTGTTTTATGTGTGCAATAGTAAACAACAGAAAATCTTTAAAATGGTATTGAAGTTAACAGATGATTTTAATTGCATCTCTAGCATATAACAATTCGTAAATATTGTTCCAGGATGCTATCAGAGATGCTGTAGAAAAAGCGTGCGACCGCCTGCCAAATACAGTAGAAGGAGAATGCAAACAATTCGTGACACAATACGGACCTGCAGTTATTGCTCTGCTCGTTCAAGAGATTGATCCCGCTAGTGTAAGTACCATATTAGTACTGACAGTTGTGTACACATATTTTGGATTAGTTCGTTTATTTTTTTTATAGGTATTGGTTTATCTCTAATATGCATTTTGTATGTATACAAAACTTTTACTGTCTACCCCAATAATGTGACGTGTTGTGTATGTGACAATGTCGCAAGTACTTCTATAAAAATACTTGTCTAAACATATTGTTAATTAATGCACGACGAAAGTGTGGAAAGCTGCATAATTAAGAAAATATGTATGAGCCATTCCGGCTTTTCAAATATTGATTCTAGATATGGTCTTATATTTAATTTCCTTTTATTGTAACTCCTATATATGTTTAAACAACAAACGATAAAAACTTTATGCACTTATCATACATCTTCTACCTATAAACTTAACATATTTTTTACTATTATTGTTATTGTAACTTGTGTTGCAGGTGTGCCCGGCCATGGGTCTATGTCCACAAACCCAGAAAGTTCGCCACGTCTCTATTAATTCTGATAAATCCAACTGCCCACTCTGTCTGTTCGCTGTGGAACAACTTGAAACTATGCTCAAGAGTAACCACACTGAGGTATTGTATAAATTCATGACACATAAACAAATTTCTCTAAAGTTTATTAAAAAATAAGTTTACAACAAAAATTCGTGTGGAAATTACGACTCATTCTTCGTCATATATACATATTATTTCCAATCTACATTATTTTGTAGTTCGTATTGATTCGAAATCATTATATGTCAATTATGACTTAGCAAGAAACTGTTCGTTCAGAACAATAACAGCCAAGTTTCTTGCTCAATCTTCTTGACTGAATCTTCCAATTCTTCTTCGATAAAATGTTAAACAAAAGATTTTTTTGTATACTATTTTATATAAATTGTTTCCAGGCCAATATCCGTCATGCACTAGACAACCTTTGCACACATCTCTCTAAGAAATTCCAAACACAATGCACCGACTTTGTTGACACATACGCAGATCAGTTGGTCGAAATGTTGGTCGCCAACATGAGCCCACAGGAAGTATGCGTATTCCTAAAACTGTGCACCGACCAGGTCAGTGATCCGCTACAGATTACCAAGCAATCCGTCGACTATTACCACGAGAAGCCTCACAAAATGGCCGACCGGAATAACTTCAGAAAGAAGTCGTTACTGCCAAAACATATGTTGGAGAACAGTGATATCGGTAAGTTAAAATTAATTAATATATATACACCATTGTATTAACACATGGTTCTGAGTTGGCATATGTGATGTTACAACAAAATATCTTATCCATTTTTTTTGCTATTTGAGTTTGTTAACAGAGAATCTTTTGTTCTCTTCTGTCGCCTGGTGCATATGCCCGCCTTCAATGGTTATGAATACTCTTTGTTATAAAAAGTCGTATATAAATTATTATATGATAGTCATAATTTAACATACATTATTTTAATGAACAGAAACCAACGAAATCCCAGATAACACTGTGAATGGCCAGCCGAAAGTGTCCGGAACATCACAGAAGGGGCTTTGTGTCATATGTGAATTTGTCTTGAAAGAGATTGAAGATGAAATCAAGGATAAACACAACGAGGTACGTATTTAAAAAAACTAAGTAAATCAATGTTATTTAAAATTGTAGAAAATGTTTTTTTCATCTAGATGAGTGTCCCGCCATTTAAGCTTGTAATTTTTTTTATCACTGGGTAAGGGGATTGTTAGCAATGTACACGTGGTTCCCCCTGGAAACCACCGTGATAAATTTATTGTCACGATGATCTAACTGACCAGACATGAGGTCTGGTCAGTTAGATCATCGTGGCAAAGTGGCTCGCCGTTAGCACCGTTCCATTACCACTCACAAGAAATTACTACATAATACATATTCAATAGATACTTTAATTTATTATGTATTTCTAGGATGAAATCAAAAATATTGTTCTCGGCATTTGCAATCGTCTTCCAAAATCGGTGCGCAGCGAATGCGATAACTTTGTGGAGAAGTATGCAGATCTGGTCATCAGCTTACTGGAACAGAAATTGGACCCCACACTCGTCTGCCAGGAACTGAAACTCTGCAGTCCCACCGGTATCAACGCTGTTAAGGGTATTAAAATGCTTTGTAATATAATGCTATTTTTTTATGTACTAAAAGGGCAAGCAAGCTGACGGCCCACCTGATGGTAAGCGATGGAAGCGATTATACTATCGTCCAACATTTACGAAGTTTCAATCAAATTCTAGAGACCTCAAATCTATTTAATAGTAGTTTACACATAAATGAGCTCTATTTCTTTGATTTGCTTGTTTTAATATCATAATTTAAAACTTATTTAGTATTTTTACTTCCAAATTAGATAAATTTATCATTTACATATATACAATGTAATGGAAAAGTTATAACGAGTAGCCCAAATCTAGTGAAATTGAAATTGAACACCTAGTCAATTTGTATTGTATTATATTATATTTGTATATAAAAATAACAATCTAAATATACTATTTTCTATTAAATCAAACATGTGATAGCGCAGTTATTAAAAATTTAAAAAAATATAATTTGATCCAAATCTGTTCAGCTTCATAAATAACTGACACTGAATTGAATAAATCCAGTCTTTATTAATTAATGCTAAAGAAATTATTATAAGATATGTAATAAATATACTTAGCTATATTTTATAAGCTCTCTCAGCTGGAGGAGGCCTATGCCAAAAGGCACACCGAGTTGCGGGACATTCTGTAAACAGCAAATGTACCCCAACTTTCGGAAAAAGGGCTATTATTATTATTATTATATTTTATAATAATAATGACTATATGTTGTATTCTATTATGCCTTTATTTTGTTTATACTTATTTTTAATGTACATGTATACATGAACAGCATCACGGACTTAGCTTTACACTGTCTCTATATATTATATCTAGCCTCTTAACATATATAACTAATCATATATTACCATTCCCTAGAACCAAGATGCCTCTTCACCTTGTAATGTCACTGTCTAATTTCACCCATCAAACGAGTCATATTTTACAAAGGATGCCGCTGAAATAGCTGATAAATACTTAGACTTTGTACATAGCCTCTTACCTAACGTAACGTCGTCAATAAAAAGCCTTTTACCTCGATAATGTTGTCAATAAATCTAACATGTTACTTTCTCCTACAGAGGAAATCCTAGACTGCGCTGTCTGTGAAGTAGTTGTGATGGCAGTCAACAAAGTGCTCAGTAACGACAAAGTTGATCACGATATTCTACATGTCGTTGAGAAGTCTTGCAACCTACTGCCTGCAAAATATTACGCTAGAGTAAGTTGATCAAACATTGTGACATTGTTTTCATATTTGGTGTGTATTTGGAAATATCGCACGCTTAATACTAACCTACAATAACTCAAAAATCCACTTAAAGTTAAAAGGATTTAAGTCTATTAGTATTAAGCCTGATATTATTTAGCGGCTCTTTCTTACTGAAATAATGTATTCAGCACTATGCAACACTTACGTTTTACTTACGCCATCAAACCTTTTCGTATCGTTTTACATTCAAATTAGTAAGGTATGTTTTTTTATTTCTTTTGCTTCTTTCGTATTGAAATATTTATTTATCTTATTACTATATGTATAAACTTATAAGCTTATTTTATATAAAAAAATATTGTATGAAATGATAGCTACAATGTCGTAACGCTTTCGTATTATTTTTAAATTACATTATTAATTACGTTTTGATTTCTGTTTTTATCAGAAAATACTTTATTGTTATTTATTCTAAAGACTATAAAAAAATATATGAATTTTGATTGTTGACTTACAGAGATCATTGTTGAATAAGATTGGAACTTTGATGTAATATCATTTATCCTATATTAAGTAAAGCTTTCATATACTAGAAACAACACCTTTTTTGATATTTCGTTTTAAAATAAATAAGTATCATTTTCCACAATTTAAAAAACACCAATCTCACCTAATAATTAAAAAAAGATATAGAATATTACTATATCTTTTTCTAATTAATAATATTAAATTATTATATAATATTCTTTGCATGTATATATTAAAAGCAATTAACGCTTTTTTGCTATGATTTGCTCTCTATAACTTTATAGCATAGCATCGCTCGACGGATATTAAAGATACCATAAAATACCAATTAAACTTTAAATCCAGAAGGTTTTATGCTTTTGTTTGTTGATATTTAAAAACATATTTAAGTAAAGCTATAATTATACTATATATGTACCACTATCATTTGCCTATAAGAGCTAAGTCAAGTTCTGTCTTGAAGCTTCCTGGCAATACTATTTCAATAAATATAGTTGCGAGTAATAAAATGGGCTAGTCTGCTTGAAATTTAATCCACAATTTTAATTAAATGACGATAACATGTTACTACATGTTATTGAAGTAGTATAGAAAAATAATTTGGTGACCGATGTTAGTAAATCTTAATTTGCCATTATACATTGGTAAAAGTAAATGGACCTCTCAAAGATTTAAATAATTTTTTTATCGTTAGATCAGATCATACTTTTCTTTTTTGTCCATACTTTCTAGATATCTTCACACCTTATATCTTATGAAGTAGGTAGAGATACTGTCTTATAAGGATTCACAGTGATATATCTCAACTGTGAATTTGCTTTAGAATTCATAAAAATTATATACTATGCCATTTTATTGCACGCAAATATAATTCGTCATTAATGATTGTGCTTAACTTTTGCCGTAAATTGCGCAGTGTCACACTATGATGGAGATATACGGTGACAGTGTGATTCACCTCATTGAAGAGTTCGGCACTAAGGGTGTCTGTCAGAAGATCGGCATTTGTAGCCAGACCAATATCGCCTACGTGCAGATGTACAAGGAAAAGGGAGATAAACATTAACTGTGAGTATTCAACATATAACAATCAAAATTCAAGAAACATAGGGTTTTTGTATGAATGATGATGGAATGGTGCATCCGCCACCAAGGTACCAGTGAAGGATGTGGAATGGTGCATCCGTCTCAGCTAACAGTATACGCAAGGCACCAGTGAAGGAAAATAAGATGAGCATGAAGTCAGGTCAGTTAGCTCATCGAGGAAAATTCATCAGGGATTTACCAGGGTGGTTTCTAGCGTGATCAACCAATGTACTCTGTCTAGTCTACCTTCAGACCTTTGGTTTAGAGCTAGTAGGTCACGTGCATTAACATGGATTCTTATTGCATGTGTTACTTTAGGAAATTTCAATTTCTTACATTTTAGTACAATCAACAACAACCTACTAACATTTGTAGTGCTAGGAAATAATCGTTGTATTTTTAGTATATAAGATAAATATACAAATTTTACAAATATGACTATGTAATATATCTATATATTTTTAATTCCAGAATTACATCCTTGGGGTACTGTCAGCACCATACTAGATATTATAATATTCATTTTAATTATATTTTTAACTATTTACCAAATCTCTTTAGTATGTAAGTTTGATTTCATAAATAATTATGTACGCATATTGACTGTTTTATATCAAAATAATAACTTGTTAATTAAGCACTAAAGTAGATAGTAGCTCAGGCTTTATATCTACTGTAACGAGTTTTTGTGCTATAAAAGAAATATTATGTAAAACTTATTCTAAAAAGAGGCTTACTAATAAGTCGCGTATTTTTATAAAGTAGAAACAATTATTGAAAAATGTTGTTAAGAGTACTTATGTTGTTTATAATAAATAGTCACCAAAACCTTGATATCAGGATCGAAGATTTTGTGTACGTATCCAAACGTCTGTACGTATAGTAAATATACAATAATGCTAATTAACTGAAATGTAGATCTTTCTTTTGCATGTAAATCCATAGTTAACACACGCTAGCCTGTGATAACTTGATTTGTAAAATGTTTCTATAAATAAAGTTGGGAAAATTAAACAGTGTTTCATTTATGTTTCAAATAAATTATACATTTTCATCTATTTCAGACCATATCCCTGACCAGAGATTATGTAATTTGCACATATCAAAATTAAAAAGTATTAGGCGCACTACATTAAATCTTTTTACATATTGATCACATTCTTGTAATGTGTAAATAATATTACAGCCATGGTTTTATTTTAAAAAAATTGTTGAATAGTGCTTAAATTACGTTTATTTGAATAAATGATTTTCTATTCTATTCTATTGGTCGAAATTCAGGAATTACGGTCCACATAAATATCTATCATGAGTTTAATAAATACAACAATTGATTATTAATTTGTTTACAATTAATTTAATCATTTCATTAGCAGTTAAGCATTATTAGAGCCCGTATTTTTATACATAACATAGCATTGATTGCTGTGGTATGTATAAAAATACGTTGTTAGCTGTTCCAATACTTTTTGTACTGTATACACGCACATCATTGCATCGTACAGATAGATGACTGCCATGCACATTATTAAAGCTAATTAGGAATCTAGTTAACTGTATAAAAATGTGGGAAAATATCCATTATAACTATTAAGTTAACAAATAACAAAAATCCCACTATATATATATATACAATTATTTAATAATAAAAAGTGATAAAATGTCATCCACATCATTCTGTAGTAATTATAGGATGATTATCTACTAATATATTCTGTGTCATTTGATACATTTATTCAAATTCAAACTCTGTCTTTCAAATGGCAAGATGTACAATGTAGTTTTAACTATTAGCGCAGACGACCGGCCTATTTTTCATTCTAAAAAATAATTTTTCTTATAACCAACGTATTCATTTCACTAGTTAGTTGCAAGTCTGCAGCTGATATTGTAGTTAATTCTGTCCTTCATGAACAGAGCTTGTTGTCTGCGCCGGCAATATCTAATAACAAGCGTGGTTTTTATTAAACAAACAGCGTGAGAAAATTGAGTTCATTGTCCATGGAATATGCGGATGCTTACATCAATCGATCCGTACTGATTGCGACACTTTTGTGGATCTGTATGCTGAGCAGGTGATTGATATTGTCGACCAGGAGAGAGAACCCGGACACTTGTGTCAGACACTGAAGACAAACGTCATCGTACCCGATATTGACGAAGGTAATGTCATGTTAAATCCTAATTTTCTTATAGTACGTATGTACATATATTGTCTACTTAGCAAACATGTATATTATGCAAATTAGTATCTGTATGTTTTATTCTATAAAGAAAATATGGAATATCCCCATAATACGAACTGTATGAACAGTTCAGTTGGTGCACAATTTGATGACAGATGGCATCATCAAATTGTGGACCATCACTGATTGTGTTATCGTCTCACTGCAAATTTAGTTAATAAACTATTTCGTACGTACATCCATATACCTATATACCTATCATAAATCAAAACATTAATACCCACTTGTAATACCTCTGGCCGAGAGAAGTAATGTAAATAATTAAATTGTTTTATTGTATTGTCCTATAATAGATCTAAATGTGATAAAAGAAGAAGAGTCTAAAGCCAAATGTGAAGTATGCAAGGTCATAATGGATGTGGTCAAGAAAGAAATCAAGGGCAAGAAGAATAAGGTAATTTTTTTATTATTTATTATAGATTGATTATAAGATTAAAAAAAAAACTAAGTCTATGTAACTAAAACTACATGATGTCTGTTTTATAAATGCAGGAAGAAATCAAGAACTTAGTCCATAATATATGCAAGAAAGTACCAAAATTGGTTCGACACGAGTGCCACAAGTTCATAGACAAGCATGCTGACCACGTGATTGACATGCTCGTGGATAAAGTGGACCCAAAAAAAGTGTGCCACAAGTTGAATCTTTGCCAAGTTATGTCTGTACCGAGTACTGAAAGTAAGATTTTTAAATTAATCTTATTAGGTAACTAACTGGAATAAAAAAAAAAACAAACTGACAAATCTAAGTGGTAACCGTTGTTTACCACTTTCATACATACATCTAAATTTTCCAAAATAGCAACATATGGGGGATACGTTGCAATTTCGGAAAACTAAGATGTAATGCCTCCGTAACCTACAATTTTACTTATCCTCACCTCACGAAAGACGTCTTATAAAGCAGACTCTTTGATCTCTGAAATAGCTAAAACAGGTATTCACGCATATGAATTTAAAGTCTAACTGGCTACGATTTTATGAATATTTAAGAAATAGTTATTAATATGTTTAATGTTTTATTATTATTTTTATAGTTAGCATAAACGTAATATTCGATGTTTCTTCACAAGTAGAATATTCAAAAGGTTTATGTAAAGTGTGCAAGATTGTAATGGATGAGGTCAAAAAAGAAATAAAAGGAAAAAATGAGGTATGTTCCCACCTTCTGTTTAATATTTTACATAAATCTTTCCACTTGTTATAATTATTTACTACATACTTTATGTATGTTTTACATAAATTCAGGAGGAAATTAAGAATCTAGTCCACAATATATGCAAAAATGTACCAAAATTGGTACGACATGAGTGCCACAAGTTCGTGGACAAGTATGCTGACCACGTGATCGATATGCTCGTTAATAAACTGGACCCAAAAGAAGTGTGCCACAAGTTGAATCTGTGCCAAGTGTTGCCCATACACTTTATTGAACGTAAGTATATCCTAGTTAATATAGGCCGGCAAGTTCAGCAAATTTTTCTTAAAGAAAAAAATAAATATCTAAAGAGTAATAAAAGTAATTCCCGTGCTTTTCGTGAGATAAATGTTGTCCGTTCTCGTGATCCAGTATGTTGTTGTCTATTTTCACATAAAATATAATTAAGATCTGTTTAGCTGTTTGGTCGTCAGAAGTTAAATAGGACAAAGCAGTCAGACAAATTTTCGTAATTAGGTATAATATTAGTATGATAGATCGCATGATAAACAGTTATTTTATGTACTTTTAAATTTTGCTTTAACTTTTGTTGCAATATTTAATAATAAAAGAAACTGTATCATGGTTATATCTGTATGTATATGGTCGCGGGTTCGATTCCTAGCACGGTGTAAACATTTGTATTCATGAGTATCATTTGTATCGGTCTGGGTGTTTTCTATTCATTGCTTTCTTGATTTAATTGATTGATTTTAGAAATATGAAAGCGTAGCGGTTTTTGTATTAATTGCCGCATGCATTCTTATGTAAAATGTGAATACTATAACTATCAGATGGCAATTGTGAGTAGCTTTGACGTGGTCTAGTGTTTTGAGTAGTCATGCTCACTAAAATGTCCATACTTGTGGCGGCGTGGTGGGCCGGGTCATTGGACTCCCTAAAATATGGTCGAGCGCAGTGATGGCTGGCTCATCCGCAATACTCGTGAACGGGTGCTGCTTGTAGGGACTGGTCTGCTCTAATCACTATGACTGATTTCCTCTTATTAATTGTTTAACCAGTTGGTTATGTATTCAATATTTTTTCTTTTTGAGTATTTAATTGAATTAGTGCTAATTGGTGGTTTGTATTCACACACTTAAACTTAAAAATGTAAAGTAATAATAAAATTATTTAAAAGAGCAACACGCAAGTTTCTTGCTCGTTCTTCTTGTGATGAGACAGCTTTCCGAACGAGCGGTAGATTAAAAAAAATGTAATGACTATTCAAAAGTGCTTCAATGTAAGTTTATTTGAATAAATGATTTTCTATTCTATTCTATTCTATTCTATGTATATTATGTATGTATTTAAAAAAAATATGTTAGTATTTATTATCAGTAGTAACTAGTGATCATAACACAACACTCTGTTTACTTAGTGGGACTCGATGTGGCTGTGTTAATTGTCCAGAGTTATTTATTATTATGCCAGCTAAAACTGAAAAGTAAATGTATATCTTTTATTTCTTTATATATACAAAAGGTATTTAAGTTGTTTAGGACTGTTGCTTCGTCAGTTACCTACTAGTTGGCGCTGTGCATGTCTTGCTTTATTATTGTAATGTTTGTTTTCTATGTAACAGAGTTGTACAAAATATTCTATATATCGACACAAGTACGACAATCCAAAGAAGCCTGTGGAATGTGCAAGAAGGTGATGACGACGATTGAAAGAACTATGCAAAACATTGAAGTGGTACGTACATGATCATACAACTATAGTAAAATTTTGACAGTGCATATGTCTTCAAATTTATTGAAAAGCATACTGTGTAGTTTTATCTAATGAACATTTGTTATATGCATTATTTGCTTCATCTACTTCATCCCCGTGGAATAGACGACGAATGACGAATTTCCATGCAATCTTCCATCCCCTATTTTTTTTACCCCTTTAAGGGTAATATTTTGACAAACTTTATCATAGGTATTATTTTATATTTTATCAACAGCTTAAGAAATAAGTTTCAAGCTTTAAAAATTACGATACTTCCATACAACTTTACGTCTCCCTTTTCAACCCTTTTTCGCATTCAAAGTAACCTGTGTCCTTTCTCAGGGTCAGACTATCTGTGTACCAAATTTCATTTAAATCAGTTTAGTAGTTTTGGCGTGAAAACGCGACACACAAACAGTGTTACTTTGGCATTTTTTTTTTTTTATATTTAAATACATTTTTCCACAGACATATTCGTCCGTGCCTTTTTTAATTTACTTTAATATTATAATATTTATTTAATTTCCATTTTTGTACAACTCCAGCCGAGATGTTACAATTTGCCTAACAGTGACACCGAGGCAGACCTTATCCGTCTGGCCCAGAACCACCGCTGGCCGGCCGGGTGAGTTGACAACATGCAGTGTCACCCATCTTTATTTGGAGGATTAGATTTATCAATATGCATATACAATTATATAAATCTTACACTACTACTAATTTCACAGTTTTCATTACATTGTGCAATGTAAGAATTCATAATGTAACAATACACATTATGAATTCTTACACTGCATATACAATTATATGAAATCTTATTCTAACACTATTTTCAAAGTTCACTATTTGTTATAGTCCAGGTTTTGTTTAATTATTGATTGTTTAATTTCACAGTTCACTTTTTGTCGTAATTCGGCAATTTTTTTTTTCCCTTTTACACTTCCCTTTCCCCTTTTTTCTTTCTTTTTTTTTTCCTTCCTTTTTTTTCTTTTATTTTTTATACTTTTAGCGAGCATGTTCCGGCCTTTCCAGTCCAAAGCGCCCCGACGATGCATCAGCTGTTCTGGTTTTCTATGTGCTGATTATTTTAGCGCAATCAGCGCATCAACGATCGCCCTGTCTCTATTTTTAATCGCCATCTGCAGTGAGTACTCACGAATGTCCGAGTGAGTCGCGCCTTCGGCCTCTTGTATAAAACGAGCAACTGCGTCTTCTCGATTTCTCGTATAATATACGCAGTCGCCTGTGTGTCTGGTGATGGCTACCACGGCATGAGAGTAGCTGCCATGCACTTCCAAGGGTTTACTTCTAGTATTGATGATAATAACCCTCTCCGATGTCAGTCCCTGGGCCTCATGAATTCAGCACTTTAGACTCCTCGTCCATTCCATATCCCTCGGATATTAGCTTTGCTTTCTCCGCTTGGGTATGAACCAGGTATAGAGTCCTGCTTTGGTCCGATGGTATGACTTTGCTGTCGTATTCCATAAGCCTCAGCGACCTAATCCGGAGGTTGGTCGAGTATATCCCGTTGTATACTTCTCTCAGGGCATACGCTACATCCAAGGGGTTTCTGTGAGTACATAGAAACTCCCTAGTAATACCTGCTGATTTGTTAGGTCGCTCGTAGGTAATTTCAAATAGGTTATGCCTATCTATAAAGGGGAGTTGATTTACGTCGCCAATAAGCAGGACATCTTTTGCTTTGGCCATTTCTGCTGCTAGCACTATGGCCCCAAAGTGGTTCATAAGGGCTTCATCCACTAGGATGCGGGACACATTTGTATTGTCCCTTTTGCCGTTAACCAACAAAGAGGCCATTGTTCTCACCCTTTCTCCTGTGTTTTTCGTTGTCTTGGCTTCCAGCTTGTTCCTTAGATCCTTGGCCGCTTCCACGGTGGTTGTGACAATCATGTCCTTTTTGTGGTCGTAGTTGTTGATGATCTACGTAGTCTTCCCGCATCCCGGAACTCCGTTTATCCACTCGATATTTGGGATGTTCCACGCTTCAAAGGATATGTCCCCGGTCAAGTCCCTGCACCTCGCATCAGCTTGGCTCAGGATCCTGTCGTCCAACATAATCCTTGTGAATGCCGCAACCAACAGGATATTATCTTGTGGGGGTGCGCGGAAACTCGGCTTCCCGGTTTTCCTAGTCTCCTCCGCGTCCAGCGTGACGAACCCCACGGACTCGCAGTATGCCGCCATGTATTTACCAGTATATGCACCTAACATTGTGGTCTGTGTGTTGTTGTCATACAAGGCGGCGTCCTCCCTGTCCAGTTCGTCGACAATCGCATCATCACCACCCTTCTTGTATTTTTTTATTAATTTAGCACAGGTATTTTTGTGCAGGGTATGTGTTGCCACGACTATCGCTCGATACTCCAGGAAGGCGTTGATAATATGATCCTTCGGGTTCCTCACTGGACGGAGACGAGGCGGGTCCACCAGTCCCAGATCTGCCTTGGTTGGATCCTTGTACTGCCGCTTGGGTTTCTTCGCGGCAGGTCTCAGTGCCCATTCTATGGCTTCCTCTTGGCGTGTTATCCCTATATGTTTACGGATAGCCCCTCCGGCCCTCTTTGACACCGACATAGCTGCCGCGCCCAATGTTCTAGTTAGAGCCTCCATTCGTCTCTCTGATGTTATAGCTCCGTCGATTTCCTGCTCCCTCTTCGCTTCCCGATGTTGCTGTTCTCTGTTCACTGCTTTCTGCTGCAGGATCTCCGATCCACTCGCACACCCCGCCCCATCGGCCGGGTCGCTTTGCCCGTCCGTCCGAGATTTCTCCTTGCACGAACCAGGCGCACTGCTCCTCATAAAGTGGAGGTTTTCCCCTTTGTCTTCATACACCACTAATTGGTGATGTCCCGACGAGTCAATGCATCCGATCCTGTGTTTGGTCTCGGCCTTTTCATACGCGATCACCATTGCATCTACACTGATGATCCTGGGGATGGATCGGCCCTCGCTTACTAGTTTTGTTAGCTCCTCCAGGAGCCTCCCTACTTTGGAAAAAGCACTTTCTTCCCTTTCCTCTTGTATAAGAATCAACGTCTTATTTTTGACGTGTATTATCCGGCATGATACATTGTTTATCACTGCCGGTGCGTAGGTTTTGTACTTTTTCTTTTTTTCTTTGGCATTTACAATAATAGTAAAGATTCGAACTTCACTGGCACTAAATAATGGTGTTGTAATTTTATGTTTTTGAACTGACATTATCTGTCGTTACAGGAGAAAATTAATGAATTGGTTCAGAGCACCTGTATGGATGCACCGAAATATCTTCAGCATGAATGTGACAAGTTAATGTTCAAGTTTGCTGATCATCTCACTGATATGTTGGTCAACAAGATGGATTCAACACAAGTGTGTCACAGTTTAAACCATTGTAATGTGTCAACTGCAGTTATTGAAAATTTCGAGAGATTTGAAGGTACCTATAATGTTCAATCCAGTTTAAACGCCTGAAGATTGTAATAGTATAATCTTGAAATACTGTTTTAGCGTTTGATAAAGGATATATTGGAATTATTAAATAAATCCCTTAAATAAATTCAAAACATCTATTAAATCATATTTACTGAGCAAAGCCTATTATTCACTAAAATGTTACTTGAATGACGAGTGTGCAAGGCAATAGTTGTTCATGCACTGGATTTTCATTTAATGTTAGACATAGACACCTATGTATATAAATATGCATTCTAAATGAACTGGCTTTTTAAAAAAAAAAGTAATTCAATTGAGTTTCTTGCCAGTTCTTCTCAATTGGATCTATATACCGAACTGGACGGTAGGGAAGAAAAATAAAATTATAATGTAAAAAATTTTACGTTCATAAGCGGCTAAAATGTTCTACATGAATAAATGATTTTTGAATCTGATAATTTAGTTCTTGAAGGATTTTAAATATATGGCCGCCGAGCAAGATGAACAAAAATTATAATGAACGCTTAGCAATTCAGAAGAAATAGGGAGAAAATTATTAGTTGCTTGTCCTTTATTTCTTTTAAATTAATCGTTTGGTTGAAACTGAGCTTCATAGAAAGAGGCTAAATATAATGTTACCTATATAAAAAAACTATTTTTCTCTACAGCGGCCAGTGTGAATTGTTTAATATGCAAGCTGCTAATGAGGGCAGCAAAGAAAATAATCGATACCGAGAATCAGAAACACGCGATATTAAACTTTTTAAGAAACACTTGCAAACGGCTGCCTGTAGCTTATTTTGATAAAGTAAGTGTCTACTATTAGAATAGTAAGTATTATAGATCCTGGAAAACTTGTGTTACCAAAAATGAGAACACGTATCACAGTAATAGTTATACCTGTTGCATAAATATATATATAATAATAGATACACCTAATACAGTTACAAATCTGTTTAAAATGGTTCAAAGAGAAATTAATGAAATAGCTGTATCAGTAAGTGTTTTTACTCAAAGTTATTTTACATGCAAAGTGGATGACATTATATATTTTTTTATTAATAACTATAAGTACTGACATTAATTAATTAATATAAATATTTAAATGTATTTGTGGGTATTCATAATGTAGTGACAATTTTATATTAATTTGACTATGATTTCATTTCAATATTTGCATACCTCTACGGGGTGCTGCATGTCATATACTTTTATTAGTCAGTAAGATCCGAAACTGTACCATGTTTGCTTGCATGTTTGCAAATAAATAAATTTATATTTATTACTACTAGTCATTTTTTTTAAATAACATAAAAAATGTAGGTACCAGTTCACTTTTTTGCTAATTCTTGTATATAGAAGTAGCTAGATGAACGGGGCGGTATGAATAGTAAATATATAATAAAAAAAAACATAAGAGGTAGGAAGTGAATGTAAATAAATATTTTTTTACTTTGCAACTATTAAATACTTATACATAGGTTGACTTTGTATAAAGTTATCTGCGGGGATCTGTCTTACTGGGTTGTGTTGTGTTTCGGTTGAACGGTGAGACATTGCAGTGAAATTACAGGCTACGAAAGTATAGTTCACGAGTACTAAGGTCATATACATGGGCGACAGTTACTACTTGCCATTAGGTGGGACAATATGCTTATTTACCACATCAGTTATTGAAAAATATATATCTACCGTCTTAATGTCTATTAAAATTACAGTGCAACAACATTGTGGAGACATACGGCAACTTGGTAATCGAAGTTATCGAAGATTGGACCGAGAAAAACTTCTGTAAGAAGAGTGGCTTTTGTAGTAATTTTTAATCAATAAAAAATATAATTTATAAAAATAAAAAATTGTTGTAATAGAATACTTACATTTTTATACCTTTTATATACCTACAAAATTTAATTAAAGAGTTTTATTTTAAGAATATTGTATTTTATTTCTTATTGTCAAAAGTTAAATAAAGTGCATAAACATTTATGATTCTCTGTAGGAGATTAAATATTGCAGATGGCTTAGAATTCCGATTCCCGTGGCTAAAGGTATGCCGAATCACTCACCGAACTCATTACTATATTCAATAATTAGCATTAAACACAGACATAAATGAATTTTCCAGAATATGCATTCATTGCGTATAGGTACCACACCAACAAACTCATTGGGCGCCAAATATTATTTTTTAATCTATAATTAAAATGACTGATGTTTTGCTTTGACCAATTCTAGAATAAGAAGAATATTTGGCGCCAAAAATTTTAAAATATTGTCGCGCGTAGAATCACTACTTGCTCAGTGTGTAGACACTACAGTGCAAGTAATCACTACATTAAGTGCAAACTATGTAAAGTTCCTAGTCTAGTAGTATTTGCATTGCAAGTTTCAGCAAACACCATGTTTATTTATACCTACATATCCAGTACCATTTCTGCCCTGCACTACCTACCTCTGTAGGTACTGAAAATATTCAGCATAGATATAATCGTAAGCTATGTTCATCATGGCTCAATAGAAACCTAACTGAAATGACAATGATAAAAATAAAACAATTATGAAAATCATAAATAATACCAATTACTTTGTTTTATGACTATTATATACTAGCTGTTCCCGCGGCTTTAATCGCGTGTTATTCTGATGCAGCTTTCATTAAAGTCCATTCAGTAGTTTTGCGTGAAAGAGTAACAAACGTCCATTAATCTATATTCACAAACTTTCGCGTTTATAATAGGTACCTAGGTATTAGTAAGATTTTAAAATATAGAATAGAGATGTAATTTTGTTCTCTGTTCTGTGTTCTGGAATCTAATATTATTTTGTTAGGGACTCGTCGGAAGCCAGCGGAGTGTGACAACGTCTGTCTTCCCGATGATCAGATGGCTGTGGCGCCAACTCTGGCTCGTTAGGGTTGTGTCTCTGTAAGTACTCGGCTAACCAAAGTATTGGCTCCGCCGGACATTCATGAGCAAGGTTTGTCAACGCCGGCAATAGTGTCCTCGTTATATGCTTTTGAATATAGTCATTAACTTGCCACTGACGAAGTACTGGTCCCATCACCACTGTGAATAAACAAGGTATGTTTGAATATGTAAGTTACAGGAAATTTAGAATATATATAACGTTTACTGGGTCAGCTAGTGCTGACCCAGTAAACGTTGTTTTGCCATACAAATTGAAGTACTAATATAAAAAAGCAGGGGTTGGTGATAGAAGGTTAAAATAAAAATTTTGGGATGTATATATTTTTAATGCCATGTTATAAAACTAAATATAAATAGTCCAAATAGAAAAAAGTTAGGGGTGGACAACCCTTATCACTTAAGGGTATGAAAAATAGATAATAGTTGATTCTCAGGCCTACTGAATATGGATATACCTATTTCATAAAAATCGGTCAAGCCGTATCGTAGAAGTATGGTAACTAATATTGTGACAGTAAAATTTTATTACAAGAAGATTGCTCACTTAAATCTTAAAACATAAGACTGAAGTAAACATAGGAAAAAAGGTTTTCAGGTTGGACAATGTGTGCCTAAAATGAATTTTTGCACATACTTGTGGGAAAAAAGAAGTGTATCTCCCGCAACGCCTCAGCATGGTTTTCACTTCCATGCAAACCATTAAAGTAGTCTCCGTACTTAGTGCGGCGCCCGTAGCATGCCCGTAGACTGTCGGGCCAATACGCTTGTGCTTCAATCACTCTGTGAATAGAAGGACGCTTATAAAGACTCATAACGTAGTCTGTGCTAGGTTCCAATACTTGTCAATTTTAAAAAATATAATTAGATCAATATTTCTGTATGATTCTTGTAACGACCTGGAATTTAGTTATTAAGTTATTCATACTACATACTTAGATATGTAACAAAAGAATTTTAAAGTTTGCAATATAGTATAAATGAGACGTAAAATTATTAGTGGTAGTCTTATAATATGCAAACTGCTGATTCATATTTTCGCTAACTACAAGCGAATTTTCATATAAAATCATTCAGAATGTCGGATATTTATTTTTACTGGTATTGCAAGTTGTGCGAAACATCGGTTAACGCCAAGTTAAAAAGGGAAAGCATCACCTGGCTGGTCCCATCAGGTTGCGCCATTTTTGTATACAATTTTTGGTTGCAAGCACTAACGCTACGATAGGTCCGCTCGACATGTGAGCCACCAAGTGTGGGAAGTGATGGCGACCGTAGTGACCTCTGTAAAGTTCCGCGGCCTGCTCCGGAGTTAGGTGAACTTGCCGTTTCTAGAAAATCCATGTTATTTGTTTTTTATGATGCAAAGATAGCATAAAATTTAACGTACCTACCTTTACCGGTTCTTTCTATAAGCAATGTCGTGGATATGGGCTATGGTACTGCTAAGCTGAATAGATGTTTTAGACATCTACCTACATAAATGACGTTTCTAAATTGAATCTAGCTAATGGTGTAGCGATTCCGGCTCACCTCTGATAATGGCGACTTCGATTTTTATCCAATACAAACATTGGTATCAATAAACATAATTATTTGTATTGGTTTATGTTTTTCTTATATTTTGTATTTCAATATTTAAACAGTTTAGTACCCATAGTACAAGATTAGCTTAGATAGGCGTAGCGGGACACGACGGCGATGTGTGACTGTTACTGTACTCCTGGGTTAAGTAACTATTATTATATTATCAGCTTTTGAATTTTGCTTCTGACAGTCACAGTAGACACTTGAAGTCAGTAAATGTTAAGATAATCAAATATAAATCATACAAGTTTAGTGTGGACTTTAAAATTAATTTAAAGAATATTTTTTTAATTTCATAAAACAATGCCGTATCCTCTGGCAGCGTAGCCACGCGTAGCCCCTAAACGTCACTTGAAGTGCGTACCTAATTACTTTTTATATGGTTTCTTTCTATAGATAACAGCAGTGACCGCTACGAGCTGGGGTGCTCGAGTGACTATTTCTATTTGTGTCAGGGTTGTCACGATTTTGTATTAAATATTGTCATTTATAAATGAATATAGAAAAGGGAGAGACAAATACTAATATTTTTTTAGTTGTATGGTATATATAGCAAGATCGCTTGTAGATAACGATGTTATGCAATAATTTAATTTAATTTAATAGACTAAAGTAAAAAAATTTGTGAAATATATATTTCACCTATTTTTTGCTGCAAAAACACCGTAAATCTGTTTTGGTTTGAATATTGTGAATATACTTCACAGTAATGATAATATGACTTATTATCATTACTGTGAATAATATGACTTACTACTAATCTAATTACTCTATTTTTAACTTACTGTGCCCGCGGTTTCACCCGCGTGAAAAATATAGCCTATGTCTTTCTGACGTATAGCTATATTACGGTAAAGTTTCATCATAATCCGTTAGTAGTTTTTGCATAAAACAACATCCTAACAAACATCCATCTATAGTCACAAACTTTCGCGTTTATAATATTAATAAGAAGTGTTGGTCTTAACCAACACTTCTAATTAATATTACGCTGACTCTTAAGTCGGCAAAAAGAAAAACGAGTTGATCAAGATCGTGTTAATCGGTTATCGTCATCACATGCTTGTCTACTATTCTCTTAAAAAATATCATAAAATATTATTATTCAAAATATTTTTAACATTAAATGTCGTAATAATTCATAGGTTGTAGGCAGCCCTAGTATAACAAGCGTTGCATGTGACGCAGAATAATGAATGCACACCCCTCGCCTGTTCCCGTTAGCTCAGTTTTGCATATCAACCCTCTCGTTGCTGGACAACGCTAGATGCGTACCACTTCCCCGCTTTATATAGTCCCAAAATCATATCGACAGATAATAAAATATTCAATACCTAAGTCGAATAATTAATATATTATTCAAGAATCATTAATTTTCAGAACATAGTAGTTATTATGAAAACATTTTTATTGTGATGCTGTTTTCACCTTGGGTCATAGAAATATTAGCTTACTTAGCATAAAGATATGAAAATAGTACCTAAGCATTAGAACAAGGGCACTGCCAAAATCTATTGGTACACAATAGTACCACGACTGAAATGATTTGTAGTCTTTAATATAATACAAATTGTTTTAGCTTTACAACATTCATTTATGTAAAATGTAATATATTTTATACAGCCAATAAGTACTCTTTTATACAAACATAAATGATAGGTTACTGATCGTATAATGTTATATGAAACCATTAAATTTATGTGAGCCCGATCGTGTAATGGGGCGATGTCTCGACTTAACTTTCATATGGAATATGTCACAGAAAATAAATGTAAGCACTACACAAGTACGATATCATTATGTATACTATATTTATATAGGTATAAGATTCCCAATTTCTCACATCATATTGCGTGGTACAAATATACATATATAAGACTGGCACTGAGGTTCATGAAAGAAAAGGAGGCAGCCTCCCGCAGACATGGGGGGAACTGCGTGTACTAACTAGGAACAGGGACGCCCATGAAGAACTACATTTTTTTCTTTTATTGTTTGCCGTTGTGATTGAAAGAGTGTATTTTAATTTTGAAATCTAATTTTTGGTCTTAGGATTTATTCCATTATGAACAAAAAAACCTAGTACCTACGCATTGTAGGTACTAGGTTTTTTTGTTCATGTTTGTTAGGATGTTGCAGTAACTAGACTAGCCGATGCATTTTACAGGATGCATGTCATACAACAAAAAATAATTGGTTTTTCTTTACACGTGTAGCTTTATTTTTGAGTTATTTCATACAGATAGTTACCTCTAAATGATTTTTTTGAGATAGTGTACGAGTAGTGATTTTGTATTCTTATATTGTCATAACAGAATGCATTTAAATGTAGGCTGAATTTTCAATTTTGTCGTATTATTCTTTATATATTTATCGAACACTAAACTATTTTTACTAACTTAAATATTTCCAATTTATAGAAGTAAAGGGACCATTTTAATATATGTCAACGCAGCTGAATAGCTAGCTCAATATAGTACTATTCAATTGCACATGAGATATGATGAGTTATATCAATTGATACGGATCTAACACGGAACAAGAAACTCACAGTTCATTTGTCGATCATATCCTAAGGACGGTGTTACATATGAATGTGGATGGTTATAAGGGTAGAGGAAGACCGAAAAAGAGATGGATGGACTATGTGAAAGATGATATGGTGAGAAAAGGAGTAAGTAACGGGATGACTGCGAACAGTGATGAATGGAAGAGAAAAACATATTACGCCGACCCCAAATAAATGGGATAAGGAAGAAGCAGATGATGATAATGAGTTAATTTGTCTATTATATAAAAAAATCTATATTGTTTTTACACTAACCGCTAGTATAGTGAATCCATTAGCTCGTATGTGATTCTCAATAGCTTCAGCGTCTTCGAAAGCCTCTGGTTTGATCACTGCCAATGTCCGTTCAGAGTAAGCGTGATATTCAGCTTCAGAATCTGACGACGCAACAGACATTTTAATTTCATTTACTAATATACAAAATGTATCTACTAATACCTATTATGTTTATATATTTGTACTGATGTTTGTTTGACATTTGAAGGTGAAAGTTTCAAGGCAGGTTGTTAATGTATGTAATTAAAAAAGTTTTAACTCTCCTAAATATACACCTATAGATTATTTAATAACTATAGAATATTATTTTACGTTTTATACGAATCTATTTATATTAATCGTAACTAAGAATAAGACTACTAAAGTTTGTTTATAGGTAATACTAGTAATCCATAGTGCTTATTATTTTTATTATTATAGTATAAACAATTAGGTACTAAAATAGTAAATCTGATCAATTAAGGTTACTGGATATAAACATAACCATTATGATGAAATAGACATCTATCGTTGTACGTGGCCGATTTGCACAAATACTGTATTACTCAAATATCCTAGCACCATTGGAACTGGAAGCTCTACAGCATTCTCGAATACTGTTCTACCTGGATAATAGTAGGTAGTAGTTATTATTTTATTACTAGATCGACTACATCCCATTCAATACTAAACATGTTACTTGTTATTACATTGATTAAATCAATGAAAATGTTTATATAATAACATTTTATTATAACACAATTATTATCCGGAAACATCGTCGTGAAAATACATAAAGACATCATAATCAATTGCATAGGCAATCAAGGAAAACCACGCATTTTCCGGCTGGGCCCACCCGGGCTTGTGGGCGACGGGGGCTGCGTGCGGCGCGGCGAGGGGGCGAGGGGGCGAGGGTGCAGGGGCGTCGGGTGGCGCGCGCTGCCGGCCCCAGTGCCCCCCGGACGCAGTGCCGGCGCGACGCCTCCCCGACGCTTGCACCCGCGACATGCGTTGACCCTGTCTCCCGCCACCCGAGAACCACCGCCGTATACATGGACAACTCTTGCCTCCTTGACCTCCTCATCAGGTGCTTCGCCATGACTGAGCCGGAGGACCTCAACTTCACGGCGTTCACCGACCTATGTCGGCTGTGCTCCCTGAAGAGTGGTCCGCGGCTCCACATATTCGACAAAGAGTCGGAGCAGAGGCAGATACTCTTCAAGTTGAGGACGTGTCTGCCGACTATGGTGAGTTCTTTGTTAACGATCGACTTTCATTTGTCCTTGATTTATATTCCGCTAATACTAATCGATTTGTCTCAGTATTAGTTTACTTATTTACTAATTAGTATACCACATTCCATCCAGAGCAATTTAAAAACTTATAAAAATAGACCCTTGTAGGCTAGAAAATAAGAAAACTGCAATATAAGGGTGTCGTAGCAGACGCGTTTCGTAGCCCGTAGACGCCTGCGCGTTCGTGCTACGACAACAACAAGGAATTTGATAATGAGCTCCAAATCACGATACCTGTTGATTTTTTTTGACATTTATCTATCTACAGAATTATTTCTTTATTAATTTTGCAATGGAGTTTTTGGAAAGGTAAAATACCTTTCCAAAATTTTATGAATTACCTAAGAATTATAATAACAATAACAATGAGTCATATTGTATTAGTCATTCCTAGATTCTTCGATTCGAATTCCATATGTTATAGAAAGTAACAAAATATAGAAACAAAATTATTTCCTAAGAATGTTCCATATTTACATAATCTATCATTTATTAGAAATATTTATTTCGCGTTATTATTAATTTAATTGTTTTATAATTATTATTAAAATAAAAATGTAAGTAAAACATGATCTACTTCTATTGAATTCTGTTTCTACTTCCTTTTTCGCTACATCTTTTTTATTTATCTTTATAGGTAAGACATACAAGAAAATTATACGATTTTAAAATTACTGTGTATATTTCTACGCATAATGACCATAAAAATATTAACATTTATGTTTGTTATAATTGTTGTGTATTGGACCTTTGCGCCATTTGTGTAAAGTGCAAAGAACTGTGCGTGGAGCGTCGACCCCATAGCTATTGGTGCAAAAGTGGGTCAACGTGATAGATTACCGCGGGAAACATGGGAAAAAATGTGAATTTAACCCACGAGACGTCATACGGAACAACTGTGCAAAAAAAATTAAGTCACCCATTATCAAGAGTTATTACATAGGTATATTTATGAAATTGATTTCTTTTCATTTTTATAATATTCAGCTTCAAAAGAGTTTCTCATTAACTTTTACTAGGTACTATTGTTGTTTTGATATGCCAATAATTTCATTAATTATGCCTTTATTTTTATAGATAAATTACATCTAAATATAGCGACATTGTCCGTATGACTCTCTTACGATAGCTTCTAATCACGTGGGAAATTATGGAAATATAAAAAATGTATCGTGCATTTTCAATGTATATGACACTTGTCAAAACTTCATGTCTTCCGTGAAGTTATGTTTAGTCGAGTCATTACTGGATCTGTATCCAGTCATCCTAATTCAAATAGTCTTTAATGTGGGTAGACATATGTGTGGACACAGACATATATACACCCAATATGAGTATTCAGTAAAATCTATTTTATGGGGTAAGCAACGAAAACCATATACCAAATATACATTTCTCGACTTATCTATTGATAGACTCGTCTCATGCAAGAATGCAAAACGATTTCGGATATTTTGACGTATTCCGTACATTTAGCTTCTTTTGTGTGTATACCAAAATTTCTAATCTTCGAACTATTTGCTGATCAAACAATAGGTTATTTAATATAAGCCTGCAACATGAGTTAGGTACATAAAGTACGTGTATAACATAGATTTATTTTATACCAGCTTTAAACTCGGTGATTACCATTGTAGAATGCCAAACACATAAACATGCAACTTAGTTGTAACCTACTCCTGACTGTTAAGTGTAATAAACTTTATACATAAAATTAGAACCATAACATAAACATAATAAACTTTTATTATGTAAGTTCTACAGTTACTGTAGAATATGCGTTGGTGGCAGCCATATTAATTCTTTTATTAGATTAAAAGACCGTTAATATTTTATTTTACGTTTTGTACATTACATTTTTTTTTAACAATTTTTATATTTATCTCATAATGTACCGGATTAAGTACCATCGGTGTATTTCTGATAGATAAAAAGCGTAATATTTTGTCAGAAATGATGACGAAAACAGAATTTTATACAATTAATATATATATTTTCCGACCTTGATCTACATAATATCTGTACACTTTCCAATTTTCTTTTGCTTTTACACTTATCCCAAATTACGCATGAAATAGTACGCTATAAAGATTTCATTTTGGTTTCTTTCTTTTCTCTTATTATATGTCAATGTAAGCGCTGTAACCTACTGCAATAAACAAACAAAAGTTGTATTCTGATAGTGTAATCTATAATCCTTGTATAAACTGAATATAGGTACATCTTCCTGCAAATAGCTACAAATAATTTCATCCTTATTGTTTTTCACCCCGCTCTTCCTGTATGTGACAGTCTAACCAGTTTCGTTCAATATCTTCTCCAGCAGATCTCGAAGGACGATTTCTTGCCGAAGAAGATCTGTGAGCGATGCGTCACTCGACTGGAACAGCTGTACGAATGGCGTCAAAGTTGCCTCAGCACAGATTCTGTGTTACGGAATTATGCAGAGTCTATGAGGATCGTCACTTCTACTATAAACTTTCAGGTACGTTTTAATTTAATTTATTGTCACCATATCACCATGTCTAAACTATGACTACGATTTTAAAAAATCAAGATATATATAAAAATGTCTTTAATTATATCTTCTTTATTATCTACAATTTAATACAGGGTACAAGTAATAGCCATAGAAGACACTGAAATGTAGCTTATTTATGAATTTACGATATATTTAGCAATACTACAGTAAGAAAGTCTTAACTAAGACTATTAGATTAAGTTTACTGCAACAATGGCACAAAACGCAACATTTATAGTAAAAAAATACACAACTTGTTGAAAGTACATTGTGGTTTCAAGATGTAATTTAATGTTGTTATTGAACTGCTTGTTCTTATTAAAATGGTTCGAGGAATTTCATACAATAACGTGGAGGACATAGTACATAGAATACACTAAATTGAATGTAATAATTAAAGCAAATACCCTTTTAAATAGACATCTTCTGTATTAAGTGTAATAACATTTTGACTATGTATAGTAGGCACGCTATGAACATCTCTTTTATGCAATGTAACAAGCAAAATAATATAATCTTTTATTTAAGTAAGTTCACGAAGAGAATAATAAATGCACTGTTGCTTGAGTTTAACGAGCGAACATAAATCTAGACTACATTTTCAGTTCAGCAACTTTAATATAAAGTAATAGACTATGAAGTCGATTCCACAAAACTGAAGATATTTATGCAATGTGTTTTTTATATATTTTGCGGGACACTTTATGGAATAAAATAGTCCCGTCCGAATAAATAAATACGTAACAATAGTGAATTCTGCGCCATTTCTTTTAATCATTCAATAACAGTAAAGTAAATGTATTTTTAAAATTTTTAATAAAATATTGACGATTATTTTCAATTTTAATATTTACTTAAGAAATAAAAATCTCATACGTAATTATATTGTTGAACATTCATACATACATATCGTGTAAGTAATATTATTATTATATATGCATATGTATAAATATTTTGTTATAGATTTAATGAAAATTACATATAGATTATAATACCTAGTTATATTAAATAATATCGTAGGATATTGTTTAGTTATCTACACTCGATCAATAGATACGGGACGACAAAAACAATTACTTCGGTTATTTATGACAAACTCTACCGATTAATTACTAGAATTATATAAAAAATATCTCATTTTTAGAGATAATACCAAAATAATTAAATTAATTTTAAATTACATTCGATATACAATATAGTAGAAAATATTGTTTATCTTATGTAATTAGATTACCAATAAATAATATTCATATTAGAAATGTAGGAAATTTACCATATGTCAGTCTAATTCTCCACCGTTATATTATAAACAACATAAATTGTAATTACTTTACGGCCCAAGAAAAATGAATATTTTTTTTTCCATTTCACTAGTGTATGTATCGTGTACTAGTTACTTCTTTCAACAATAAAAAACTATGAAAACTAAGAAAAGATAACGATAGAAAGATGAAAATAAATAATGACACATTGATTTATTACGATACTTTGTTATGTCGTGGATAGATAATTTACCTATATACCTATGATTTGACTAATATGATAGTATAGAACTTTAGAAGACAGAGGGAATATTTTATGAATTGTTTAAAAATTACACTTACTTACAGCTACATAATTAGATACGAATTAAAAAAATAATATGTATTTTAAATAGGGCACCTGTAATTAGAAGGTATAAATTACGCAGATACCTAATAAGTTGATGAGGCCATTATTGCAAGTAAGTAGATTCTAGAGCGCTAGAATACTGAGCTCTTGAATACTGATAAATCCTTAAATATATGGACGCCATTAGTCTCTGTCTCACAGTCCCTTATTCACTCTGTGGAGCTTCATTTCGATGTTGTCCATAGTCCATAAATTATTAAAAAAGTTACAATATATTTGTTAACTACAGTTATCTTGTTTTAATGCATAATGACATATTTTAGAAACATTAACATGGAAACAAATGGATACACATATGTGTACCTATGTCTGTAAAGATGTGGATTCTACCGACCGATTTATCATAAAAATTACATAATATTACATCCACCCACACATTCAGAATTTGGCGGTATGTATTTACCTACCTGTATGTATGTACCTGTCTGTATCTTTGTTTTAGTAGTGCAAATGAAATGCAAATGAATGACTAATGAGTAATTAAAAAGTACCACTATAAAAAATCATAATCGTATTGAACCTTGCAGTGAGGCAGGGTATATAAAGTTTCATCATAGGATGAGAGATCCTTACTCTCATCCTATGATGAAAACCTTTATGGGTAGAATATTATTACTATTACTTTTTTATTATTATTGTATTGCTTATAAGGTCTACTAATTATACGGCGGTTGGGCTATAATTGGATCCATACGGGCCATACGGCTTGGTATAGGTTTTTATTCAGATTTCTCCTTTACTTGTATACCTCCTACTAGTTCTATTGTGCTTTGTTTTCCTAGTGATTCGTGGGGTGGGCTGGCGTGGTGACGCATGTTTCTTACTCCGTCACCATGGAGAGTAATTATTATGTATACTAAGTGCTTACTACTAATTACTAAAAAAGAAAAAAATCTGGGAATCAAAATCAAGGACCCCTCGTTTTAACAAATAAAGACACTTAAACATGTAATATATCATGTATTAGTGTGTCGGCACGCGGCGCGGCTCGGCGAGCCATGCACGGTGTCTCAACGTGCTCCCCTCTCCTCTATCGATCGCGGCGCGCCTGGGACATATCGACCCACTCACTACCACCCACCACCCACTCTATTCACGTACGAATTTCAACCTTACCTCGACACTGTAAAGTTCACAACATCGCACAACAACATCAAAGCATAATAGCATCGTTCACACGAATCGCAACCCAAGAAAAACGGATCACGAGTCAATGTCGAACGTGTATATTTCATCTTCAAACAGAAACGTATCTGGATAATGAATTATTTGCCTTAATGCTCTTGTTATAAGGTTCTCATCATTTTAGAATGTGCAATACGGCTATTGGAAAGCCGGATATTAGCTACGCATGTCCGCGGACGACTTGTTGTTTTTATGACGCTCGCTTAATTTTCGAGTACGAAAATCTTCCACCGCGCCATTATAATTGATTTTATGATTAACGACTCTACATAGATTACTTAACACTTTAGAATTCACATATTTGAATTCGCTTTAAATAAACAGTATTCAAAACAAAATAAAAATTCTATGCAATTAATGTACTGACATTACAAAGTTACAATTACAATATGAATGCATCTGTAATAAAATTAACAAATAAAAATCTCGAATTGTTTTACTAATCATAATATATTAATACTGTCGTGATATACTCGTATTATTTATGTCCATTGTTGATGGACATAAATGATCCGAAAATGTCCGTGAATAATAAATGTTTATGACGTATGACGTTTCACAGAAACTTTATATTACTAAATTATTTATTTGCTAACAGGATATATGCCAAAACTATCTAATAATGATATTATAAATACATCGCTATCTTTATGAATTAATATGCTATTATATGTATACATATATTTGAAAGTGTAATATATACCTTAATAGCAACATATATGAGCGTATCATGTCTATAGCTAGCTCGGTGCAACGTCACATTAGTGTATTAGCACACGCATCCAAGGTCGAAGGTGGTTCACCGTCACCCCCGGTACACAGAGCCCCCAGTACTGTTAACCCTGACCTAGCTCCGAGGTGAAGGATGTTCCTACTACGGCCTCCCGCCCCCACGCGGGGGTCGAAACGACCCCGCCAAAGCACCACTTGCACTGAAACCTTCCCCACATCGCATGAACTGATGGCTGAAGTAAACTGCTGAAAGGAGTAACACAAAAAATATTTTTAAACAAACTTAGATAAAACGGTATTAATTTATAAAAATAACAACAAAAAAAGTCAATATAGATTCAATTTTATGAAATTTATAAATAGCACAAAGCAAAGTTGCTGACTTCGTTCGTTTTTTTCTCCGCTTCTTTTAAACCATGCAACGGATTTTGAAATGACTTTCACTATAATTTGAAGAATTTCTTGCAGTTTATAACTTATAAAATTTATACATACGGTACATGCATATAATTATAGGACCTTTATCAGATATACTCTTCTCTCGTATGATGCCAATGTAGATGGGATATGTATATTTCGCTTATGACTCTTATGATACCTTATATTTCCTAACTATAGGTTACCTTTATACATTTTAAGCCTAACCTTGTAAATTTTATACAGTATTCTTTAAGTAACGACTTCTATTTTGTAAAATATTGTGAACATTCAATTTTTCTATTTCAGTAGATGTAAATACAAAACAAACGATAATTGTCTTATATAAATAATTCCTATGCATACAATTTAACTATTTAAGTGACAGAATAGGTATTTAACATAGACCTCCTAACATCCCTATCTGGATCCTATCATATCAATATGTGTGTGTGTAGGTATGTAATCAAATCTTGTCTAATAATGATGATACGTCTCGCAAGTCTTTCTTCATACAAATTTGGTCTCTCACATT